>NC_081408.1:289685622-290885622 GCF_030272615.1 Cryptomeria japonica | reverse complement strand
TGAAAAAGAGAGGGAAACTAAAATTTTGAATTTTATGATTTTAGAGGGAATGTCAAGAGCAATGCAAATTTTGAAATTTGAAAATTGACTCAATTTCACGCAAAATTCAATTTTGAAAGCGGAAATCGAAGTTGTTGTAATTAAGCACTTAATTTCAAAAGTCACAAAATGCAAGAATTTGAATAAAGCACTGAAATTTCGAATGAATGCAAACACAATTTTCAGATTTAGGACAGTAAGAACATAATTTTGACACAAAATTTCAATTTCAATGACTTTTGAATGATTAGGAGGCTTAATCCAAGCAATCACAAGACCAACTTTGACTATAATTTTGAAGGTGTTATAATTGATAAAATCAGCCAAAATTCTGGATTTTAGCAGGAAAATACAGCAAGATCTCGCTCTCGAAATTTTGGAAAAAATGTCGGGGACAATGGCGCTCGGAGTGCAACACGGTCCTCGCAACTTTTTTCCAAATTTTCAGGGATGAAAGATATTGTGATTTTATTGCGGAATCCAAAGTTACAGCTGATTTGGAGATGTTTTGATCGGTCAAATTGTCGGACAAAGGTTGAATTAAGAGGGTTTTGAAAAATTAGGGTTTTGACATTTAACCACTTAATTTTCAAAATTAAAGCACAGATATGAATTGAAAATTTATAATAGAAGGGCAAATCTGAAACAGGCATTAACATTTAGATATTTTGCAAGTTCAATTACTAAAAAGAAAATTTAGGGTATTTATGCAATCACCTCTAAAATTTTGCAAAAGATCAAACATGGAAATGTAATCAATTTTTTTCAGATCTAAGCATGAAAAATCAGAAAGGATGTTCACGTCGGGTTCACCAAAATGTAAAGCGGAAAATCGCGATCGAACCCTAGTTGTTCTCCCCTCTTCCAACTCCGAGGAGAGAGAAGGGAGGTTTGCTAGGATTCGATGGTTTTCACTTAGGGGAGAGACTTTACATTCAAAAGAGGGGTTGAAACTCATAAGATCCAATCCCACACAATGTAAGATTGGATGCTAAATGAATTTCAAGGGTTAAGAAAGCAAGGCTACCCTCTTTTGTAAAGAATGTTGTTAAGGAAATTAAGCTAAGAATACATAGAAAGTCATAAAGATTCACTTATAAACTGAGTTCGGGTTATAGGATGAAGCAGCGGACCTGGAATTAGCAGTAGAATGTCGATACGGCGCCGTCCTGCAAATTTGAGCAAAAGTTGTCGGGACGATGGCGCCCGGCGCCACGGTCCTCTGAAAAATCCGCGAAACGAAGGGGGATCTGTTTGTCTCTGCACAACGATTCCAGATCTTCAATTTCAGCCGTGTACCTGCAACCTACACACAGAAAAGCGAAGACGATTGGGGGGTTAGGGATTAGGGGTTTGCCTTTAGGTCAAACCCCGGTTTTTGAATTAACCAAGAAATGAGCAAGAGCTGTAAATGTAAATGACTATAAAACAAGTACTAATACCTTGTTCTAAGGATGTTGGTATCCTTATGTGCGAAGGTTTAGATGTTGTATGTTGTATGTTGTATGTAGCATGTATTATGTGATCTCCTCTTCAATGGTTGAATCCTTGACTTGAATGCAACACTTAGCCTTGAATGGAGACTTGAAATGATCAATTGCTTGAAAGAATGCTTGAATGCTTGAATGCTTGAGTATAATTTCCACGCTTTGTACACATATCCTCCTCATCCCAAATGAGAGAGAAAAATGTAGTTTATATACTTGTCAATTAGGGCTGATAGACTGATTTTCCCGACCTTAGGCCGACCAGGAAAGTTAATTTCCAATTTGCAAACAAAAAGACCCGAGCCCCTTAGGAGACCGGGCCCAAAATAGGACCCAGGGACTAGGGCGCTGGGCGCCCTGGTCCCATCTCCCGGGACAGCAGGGTGCAAGGAGGTTTAGGCCAGGGTGCTTGAAAAATGCGGTTTTTAGTGTCGCGAGCAAGTTTTGGGGTCTCCATTTAGGTTGCGTGTTGCGTCGCCATCGTGAAGACCGAAATGCAGTCGAAATTGCAAGTGTCGCAATTTTAGGACGCTACAGATACAAATCTATGATAGGAGGTTTACTGTATTTGACACAAACTAGACCTGATATTATGAATGCAGTATGTATAGTTTCTAGATTTCAGAGTAATCCCAAGGAAAATCATGAAATAGCAGTAAAAAGGATTTTTTGGTACTTACAAGGCACAACAAATCTTGGATTATGGTATCCTAAAGATGAAAATTTTGATCTGTATGCATACACAGATGCAAATTGGGCAGGAGATGTGGATGATAGAAAGAGCACCACTAGAGAAGCATTGTTTCTTGGAAAGAGATTAGTTTCTTGGTTAAGTAAGAAACAGAGTTGTACATCGTTATCAACAGCAGAATCAGAATATGTTGTAGCAGCAACAAACTATACACAGGTACTTTGGCTTGAGCAAATGTTGAAAGACATGAAGGTAAAATGCAAAGAACCTATTACTATATATTGTGATAACACTGCAGTAATTGATATATCTAAGAATCCAATATTACATTCTAAAACAAAACATGTTTCTATCAAACTAAATTTTCTAAAGGAAAAAGTTGAAGAAAAAGAAATAAAACTGGTTTATGTGAACACTAAAGAACAAGTTGCAGATATTTTTACAAAACCTTTGCCTAAGGAAACTTTTGAGTATCTCCGAGATCAGCTTGGAGTCTTACCTCCACCGATAGAGACTTAGACAGTTGATGATTGTCATCAACTGGTAGAATTAAATGGACAAATCTTTTATTCCGGTATTTGATGAAGAAGCTACTTCTCAGGGGGAGTAATTGGTATATTGAATTGGTTGGTATTTTGTATGAACTTGACCTTTTTGTGACTTTGGCATTTTATGTCAAAGGGGGAGAGATATATGGAAAAACATTAAAGAAAAATATATGAAAAATGCATTATCTTTTTGAGGAGAGATTGGTATTGTAAATAAATCTTTGTATAAACACATATTACTCCCAAGGGGAGAATTGGTTTTTGTACTTGGCATTTCTATTTTGGCACTTTGATGGTTTTTCCATCTTGTGTTGCCATCAATGCCAAAGGGGGAGATTGTTGGTATTTTGGTATGGTTTTTTCATTGATGTCAACACCTACTAAATACACCTACTTTGGAGATCCAACAACATTCACCAGCAATCAGTAAACTATTCAACAATCACCGGTATATGGTTAACCAGCAGGATATAATGTACATCGGTACATACAATGACATGGAAGACACTTGGTAATATCAAAGACATCATGTGGACACTTTTCCTTGAAGTAATATCATTGGTATACTCTTATTTGCATATTTTCTTTTACCGGCAAATAGGTCTAGGTTATCTAGGGTTACACCGACAGGTTTATCATTTCCAGATCAGCATGGCATGCTATGGAGATGATTTATTATTGTTGTAAATGCATTAAGCCGACATGTTCAATCAATTATTGCATCGGATACTATATTATTTGTAAAATGTTTTATTGTAATATCTCGTAGAGCCGACTTACTAAAATTGGTCTTCGGGTATGATACAAATGTAAGATCTTATTTGTGAGATCAGATGTGGAATGCGAAAAAATAATTGTAAGAAGGTATATGTGAGATTAAGCAGAGGTACACAAGAAGACATCATTTGAAGGTGAAGCTAGGGTTTTGTAGAAGCATATCAGCATTACACCGGTACTGAATCTAGCATATGAAGATGCTATTTTGTGCAGTACATTCTCATTGGATTTAACCATCCAACTATAGTCAGTGTGACTCCCATTTGTGTTTGAGCAGTGAGCTCTAGGTTGTTGGCCTTTTTGCATGTGCAGACCCTTCTTGTACACTTACTATCTACAGTAGTATCATCTGATTGTGGGTAAGGTTTCCCACTGTGGTTTTTCCCCTTACAAGGTTTCCACATACAAATATTTGTGTCATGTGTTGTGGTTGACTTTGTGCTTATGTTTCATGCATTAATTCTTACCGGTACAGCATTTCCTATTAACATTGTTTATCGGCACAATTAACTATCTTACCGGTATTAAGCAATAAGTTGGTTAATAAGATTTTGGTTTGAATTTATTAGACAACTGATTCACCCCCCCCTCTTAGTTGTCCTTGGGACCTATAGTCTTCAACATAACCAAGTGTTTTCCATGTTATTCCAAGTGCCGGTGAACATTATATCCTATCGATGTACCAATTACTAGTGACTTTGCATAAAGTTATTTGATTGTTCATGAACATAACCATTTCTCCAAAGTGCCAGAGTTCATAAGTGTTGATAGGTGTTGACATCAATTACAAAACCATACCAAAATACCAACAAATAATACATGTTTGATTGCTCATATTGATGAGAGTTTATTATGGCATAAGAGGTTGTGTCATGTTAATTTTGATTGTATTGTTAAGTTCAATTCAACTAAGGCAGTTAGAGATATACCTAAGATTATGAAGCCTCATAATCTGGTATGTAAGGAATGTCAATTGGGAAAGAAAGTTAAAATTTATTTTAAGAGAATACATGATAAATCTAATGATGTACTTGGTTTTATTCACACTGACTTATGTGGTCCAGCAAGGACTAGAAGCTTTCAAGGTGATAGGTATTTCATGTTGATTATTGATGACTATTCTAGAATGACGTGGGTAACTTTTCTTAGGGAGAAGTCTAAAGCCTTTGAGAAATTCAAGATCTTTAAAGAAAAGGTTGAAACAAAAGCTGGATTGAAAATCAAATGTCTAAGATCAGATCAGGGCGGTGAGCTCACTTCTCATTAATTTAACAATTATTGTGAGACAAATAGAATTAGGAGACAATTATCTACACCTTAGACTCAATAGAATGGAGTAGTGGAAGGAAAGAACATAACCATTTTGTATGCAACAAGATCTATGATGATGGAAGCCAAATTGCCTCACATCTATTGGAGAGAAGTAGTGAGTACAATAGTCTACACATTCAAAAGAGTTCACATCAAAGGTGAAATCAGTAAGACCCCTTATGAATTATGGTTTGGACATACAACTATTGTTAAATATTTTAAAATTTTTGGAAGTAAATGCTATATCAAAAGAGATGATTCAATTGGAAAGTTTGATCGTAGATGTGATAAAGGGATATTTCTTGGTTATTCATTTCAAAGCAAAGAATATAGATGTTATAACAAAAGATTGCGGAAAACTATGGAGAGTGCTAATGTGAAAGTGAATGAGTAGTACAAAAATCAATCTATATCATATGACAAGGAACCAACAATGGAAATGATCATAACTAAACTAACAATGCCTCAATTGGTATAAGAAACTGAGACAGTTACACTGGCACAATCATAAAATTCAACTGTGACTAATTATTAGAGCAGTGAACCTAAAGTTCAGAAGACACCTTCTAGTCTAGCCATAGGAGAAAAGGTTTCTCCATAGTCTTCTCCCTCTTCCTGAGCATATCCCTTGTATACAAGTCTTGCCTTGTTCCTTACAACTATGCCTTCTTCATTCAACTTATTCCTGAAGACCCATTTGGTATGTATTACATTCTTATGTTTTGGTCTGGGTACCAAGGACCATGTTGCCTTCTTTTCTATCTGGGCCAACTCCTCTTCCATTACATTTATCCAATCTTCATCGGTAAGTGCCTCCCTAGTAAAATTAGGATTAAATTTAGAAATCGTGCAAGAATTCTCTTTCACCTTTCTTCTTATGTGTATCCCTGCATCTTTATCTCCTATGATCTGCTTTAGATCATGATGTAGTTTCACATTTCTAGGAATGACTCTAGCTAGTTCTGCTTGCTTTTCCTCTTCTTCTTCATCTCCATCTTCTTCTTCACAAACTGCAGCTTCTACTGGTATAGGAAGACTGAGGTCTTTACTTGTTTCTTTCTTAACCGGTTCCCAGAAGGTTACACCCGGTTCATCTTCCACTTTCTCGCTGCAAGTTTTCTTTGGCTCCTCGGGGGATTCATCAACCCTGACATTGATACTCTCAACAATTTTTTGAGTCCTATTATTGTAGCACTCTAGATATTTTCTCTTAGTGGAATATCCTAGAAATATTCCTTCATCACATTTAGCATCAAACTTTCTCAGAGGCTCACCTCTCTTGATATAACACTTACTGCCAAATACTTTAAAATAACTCATAGTGGGAGTCTTTCTGGTCCAATACTCAGAAGGGGTTTTATCTTTACCTTTCTTGATGAGTACTCAGTTCATAGTATAGACTGCAATGCTCAACACTTCTCTCCAAAAAGTGTGAGCTACCTTTCCTTGGATCAGCATTGTTCTGGCCGCTTCAACTATAGTCCTTTTATTCCTTTCTGCTATGTCATTTTGTTATAGTGTTCTTAGGGCACACATCCACCTCTTGATGTCATTCTCTTCACAGTACTTATTGAATTCATCAGAAGTGAATTCACCTCCTTGATCGGCTCTAAGATACTTTATTCTTCTATCGCTCTCCTTCTCAGCCAATGCTCTAAAGGCTTTGAACTTTCCAAACACCTCAGACTTGTCTTTCAAGAATGTGACCCACATCATTCTTGAGTAGTCATCAGTAAGAATCATGAAATACTGATCTCCCTAAATACTTCTTGTTTTCATAGGACCACACAAATCGGTGTGCACAAGATCAAGTAAGCTCTCTGCTGAAAAAGACTTACCTTTGAATGTTGAGGAAGACATCTTCCCAAGTTGACATTCTCTACATAAAGCATTCTCTGGTTTGTTTAGTAAAGGCAATCCTCTTACTTCCATAATCTTACTAGCCTTTACAATATTATCAAATTTCATATGAAAAAGTCTCCTATTCCATATCCAACTATCATCAAACTTCGCCATTAGACACCAACTAATCTTGGCATTCAACTGAAACAAGTTGCCTTTGGTTTTCTTACTGGTGGCAATAAGTTCACCACTATTTCCAATTATACTGTAGACTCTACCTTTGAACTCTAGAATGTGTCCTTTGTCATTTAGTTGAGCAACACTCAAAAGATTGTGCTTAAGACCTTCTACCCAGTAGACATCATCTGCACTGCTCTTTCCATTCAATGAGATGGATCCTTTACCTTTTACCAAGAAAGATGCATCGTTGCCAAATTTGACAACACCCCCATCATATTCTTCTAGAGATAAAAACTTTCCCCGGTCACCAATCATGTGGTGAGAACAAGCACTATCAATGATGAGGGGTATGAACATCCAATTGCCTTTTATAGAAAATCTTTATAGGTTGCTGAGTTGAAACATGAAATTATGGAGAAGTACGCATATGCTTTAGTCAAGGTTTTTAAATTATTTAGGCCTTATCTTGTAAATGCAAGAATAATTGCTTATGTTCCACATGCAACTATCAAGGATATTTTGTCTCAGTCTGAGGTTACTGGTAAAAGGTGCAAGTGGATAGCTAGAATACAAGAGTTTGACTTAGAAATCAAGATCACCAAACTGGTAAGAGGATTAGGCCTTGCTAAATTGATGGCTGAGTCAAATTTGGTTACTGTTGATGTTAATAATGTTGAAATTGAGCAAGTCCTAGTTACTAGTATTGAGTTGCAACCTTGGTATTCAAAAATAGTGCACTTTCTAAGGGATGCAACTTTTCTAGAAGAAATGACTCAAAATTAGAAAAGGACATTGAAATTGAAGTCTCCAAAATATGTACTTATTCAAGGAGACTTATACTAGCAAAATAGAGATGGGGCATTATTAATGTGCCTAGATGATTCCTAGGCTAAAAGAATGCTGACAGAGATGCACAATGGAGTGTGTGGAGGTCACTATTCAACTAAGACTACAACTAGCAAAATAATCAGGGTAGGATACTATTGGCCCACTTTATTCAAGGATGCCCATTATTATTGTAGATGTCTAAAAATGGTCAACGCTTGCGGAGTCATACTTTAACATTTGCACATTGCCTTATTTTAGGTTTTTTGTGTTGTATTAACATTTCTCCTATGTTGCGCACTTAGTCTTTATCATTTGCGAGCATTGAGTCCTTCTTCTACATTCTTCATTTGTCTCCCTTTCAAATTTGGTCTTGTCAATAACAATCTTCAGTCATGATTTTGATCGATCTTATCCTATCGCATCAATGTGCGTGTTCATTTGTCCTCATTTTGGACATTGTCAATTCAAATTAGGGTTTTGCCCTCTTTTCAATCTTGTCATTTTGTGATCAATTTGTCATCAATCGTTGTCATTTTCAATCTTGTCGTCTTGCGATCGATTTGTCATCAATCATTGTCATTTTGCGATCGATTTGTCATCGATCATTGTCATTTTCAATCTTGTCATTTTGCGATCAATTTGTCATCAATCATCGTCTTTCTCAATCATGTCAATTTGGATCAATTAGTCATTGTTCCTCATCAATTGACACATTTATCAATCAAATCACTTATCAGCATTGGTTCTTTGTCAGTCAGAATCATGATCAAATCGAATCGATATCAATTATCTTTTGTCAAGACCTAATTATTGTCCTTGCATTTTCTAGGGTTTCATGATTTATTCATTTAACCTTGTTTGTCATTTCTCCCTCTAGGTTAAATAATAGTTTATTTATCCTAAGTCTTCTTGTCACAATTAAATGTTTATTTAATTGGCTAACTAATTCCTATCTTTTTGTGAATTAATTAATGAACGAAAACTTATTAATTAATTTACCTAATTTTCCAATTTACTAATTTCTCCTAATTCCTAATTTTCTAATTTTCATCAATTTTCTAATTCCTAATTTCTAATTCATCTAATTTTCTATTTTTCTAATATTTCTCCTAATTTCATGGGAATTACATAGCAAATTTCTCATAATTTGTCATAATTGTCAATCAATCAATTTTGACATAGCAATTTGTCATAAGTGTCAATCAATAAATTTCGCATAGAAAGTGTCAATTTGCCATAATTTGTCATATTTGTCATTCTTGATTTGAAATTTCCATTTGAATCAAATTCATGCTAATCTTGTCTTTTCTCCAATTTGTCTATAAATTGGATGAATTTCTTCAATCAAAAGGTCGAATCAATCACGCTTCTAGTACCCTTATGCTGTCATGTCAATCTTGCTTTCATCTCATGTGTATGCACTTGTAGGTGAGATCCACAAACAAAAGCAATTTGAAGGAGAAAGAAGGACAATGGAGCCACATGAAGGAGACATCTGCATTTGGTTTGCTTAGATTCCATTTTAAATGTCTTGTTTTCATGTTTTCATTGAATTTTTTTGTTATCACTGCATTTTAGTTTTCATGATTGAACTATTCCAATTTGTTACTTGCTTTGATGATTTCCACAAATTCCTATCTACATTAATTGGTGGACCCGACGTGAACTAACCATTTAACCATGTTTTGAGTGCCTTTTGAGCTATTTGCAAGTAAAAAAATCAAGAAACAGGGCAACTCAGAGCTTTTTGGACACTTATGCGCCTATGTTGGAGTTTTCCGCACTTGTGTTGGAGTTTTCAGCACTTGTGTTTGAGTTTTCCACGGCTATGTTGGAGTTTTCCGCACTTGTGTTGGAGTTTTTCCGCGCTTGTGTTTGAGTTTTCTACGCTTGTGTTGGAGTTTTCCGTGCTTGTGTTGGAGTTTTCTGCGCTTGTGTTGGAGTTTTCTGCGCTTGTGTTTGAGTTTTCTGAGCTTGTGTTGGAGTTTTCTACACTTGTGTTGGAGTTTTCTGTGCCTATGTCAAGGCATTCTGCGCCTATGTCAAGGCATTCTGCACCTGTGTCAAGACATTCTACTCCTGTGTAAGGACAGAAACAAAGGTGAAAATCAGTGTTTTTACTTGTAAATTACTTTATTTTGCATTTTGTTCTTGCATTTTGGTTTTCTTTGGTACGGATTCTCTATGCATCACCTTGGCATTACGTGTGATGAAGACTAAGAATGAAACTACTAACAAATCTTATGCGGGTTCGCTAGTCAAAGACCAAACAAATCAAACTTCTAACTTAGTGATTTTGCAGGTTGCCTTATATTCCAACCAAACTTTGTGTTTGTGATTTTTAATTAGGCACCTAATATGTTTGCTAAGTAGAATGGAATGAACATGTGTTCACTTTGTTTGTTGAGTTTGACACTGGAGTAGGAGAGTATGCTCTCATACTTCTTAGAGGGCCTACCTTTAGAGGGCCTGCCTTCCCGACCATTTGCTTTATTTTGCAAGCAAGTGACAATCGTGAGAAGGGAATGACCCAAACTGAGCACAGCTAGAGAACCTTAGCATTCTAACTCACTATAAATAAATACCTGATGGGTGAAAGCTTTGAAGGAAGGGTTACGTGGGAATTGTAGTTACTTGGGAAGTGATGACCCTTGTACTCTTTCTCATATCAGCATCTAAGTAGGGCCTCACGGTCTAAATCATGCTTGTGCAACTACATTTGTTTGGTATCTTGGTGGGCCTATGTCTTAGTCACACTTGCATGACACCAAGGAGTAGCACTTAACAAAAATCCTTATTAAACACCTTGTATTTAGAGGCCAAAAATCCTTCTAGTTGCTTGAGAAGGAGGAGTTCGGATACTTGGAAGAGATACTAAGTTCGCCATGGGGAGATTTCCATGGGGACTGATGCTTGGCTGCCCTAAGAAGTGAGTGCCATGGAGGGGAGCCCGTGAGGTCAAGCATCTATGTATTCTCCTTGAATCTCATAACAAGTCTACCTCTCAAGTACCTACTGTCCTTACCTACCATAAGAAATGTGTGAATGAGCATGATTGTCTTGAGTCTAAGTTAAAATATCTTGTCTTCTTTGCTTGTCAAAAGTTGAGTTGTGTCTCATTTCAAAAACAAGACAAATTGATTCAAAACAAGGTTAAACACAAGAGTATTTCATTCAACAAAGTTCAAAACACCTTCAAACATGGTTGTCAAACATTTTTCAAAATCTTGTCTCAACATTCATGTCACTTAGATCTAGGTTCCTCCTAGGTTTGCATTTTGCAAACTCATTGTCAATTACCAAGGTTAAGTTTCACCTAGGTCATACTCCTTTGCATATCAATAAGGGTCATCCATTTGCATGTGTCCTCTTGCATTAGAGCAATACCATTTCATAATTCAACCTTAGGTTTTGTCTTAGATTGACATTGTCATAAATTTACATTTGCATCTTTGTCCTCATAACATTAGGTCACATTTGCATACCCTAGATCTCTTCATTAAGCTTAGGTCATTATCATATCATATTAGGGTCATTTGCATAGTAATTGTCCCTTTGCATATAGTGTCAAAACTAGGTTTTGTCATACTTGAGTAATGCAAATCTCTGATAAACCCTAAGTTATTGTTAGGAAGTCTTGACCTTATCAAACTTTTGTCTTTTTGTCATCAATGTCATTTGGTCAAACCTAGTTTAGTATCCAAGCATATAGGTGAGACATTGTCAATTTGTCCTATTGTCACTTGGTCCTTTTGTCCTTTGAGGTCTAGACATCATTTCAATTTCCTAAGGGTCTCATTTTTAGAATTGCATTCATGAGTTTGTCAAAATCTTTAAAAATAACAAAAACATTAAGTTGCATTGTCATCCTTTAGGTTGCATTTGTCAATCCCATTAGTTGCATTTCATAGTGACATGTTTGTTGAAATGAGGTCTCAACCTTCTTACGAAGTCATGTCATAACAATTGAGCAATCAATCATGTCAATCCAATCTCTACATGTCTCAGAATTTGGATCAAACTTATCATGATGATGTAAATGTCCAAATACAAAAACTAGAGGAGAAACTAGCTCAAGAAAATGAGATTTTGGAACAAAGAGTGAAAAACATTGAGAAGAATAGATCACAAATGTCCAAAATGTTTCAAAAATTTCCAGGTCGAAATCCAAAGATTGAGCCAATTGATGTAAGATCCATTTCAACATTATGTGCCTCCACAACAAGAACAAGAAGGTGTTTACTATCAATCAGATTTTCAACCAATACAACCAATGGTTCAACCAATTGTTCAACATATACAACCAATACAACCAATGGTCCAATTTCAACAATATGTCCAGCCAACTATACAATGTCCACAAATGGTTCAACCAATGGTGGAATATCAATGTCAACAACCACAACCAAACATTCAAAAACAAAGGTTGCAGCACACACCAACCCAAGTTTCAAACATGTTAGAACAATTGAACCAAGTCCAATATCAAAACATGACGTCAGATCAGAACCAACTCCTTGCCAAACAAGTTCAAATTCTAGATACAACTATGTCAAAACCTCGAAAGAAAGGTGGCTTTATTGCAATGATCTTAAGGAAACTACCAAGTGAGTTTTTTTAGGAAGATCAAGATAATACAATTATGCCTAGCAATGCCTCATCTCCCCACAAACAAATTGACTCTCTAGTGGCATCTATCCCTACACCTTTAGAAGTTTCACAAGAACCTTCTATATTGTCCTCATCAAACAATACACCCAAGGATGCAATTATCCAAGGGCTATCCATAATTGATTGCCACGATAATCCAATTCATGATGCACATCCTTGTCATGTGTCATAAATACAAGACCCAATGCCACCATGCACTTTATTGCCATTACCTGTTTTAGAGGACCCCATTCGAAGTCCCTCTTCCTCATGTTCAAGCATTGATTCCTTGCCAGAATCCATCACAAATGTTTAAAGTGCATTTCCTTCATGCCAAAACATTGATCCCTTGTCAGAATCCTCCATGCATATCCAAAGTCCAACCCCATGTCAAGAGGATAATTTAGAGCATGAAGAAACATGTCTTGAAACAGATCAAGATCAAGATCCCGAAACCTTATCATCCCATCCAATTGTTGACCAGAACCCCATGTTCCCAGACACTCACGATGATTCCCCTATTCTTGTCCATCCTATCCAAAGTCCTATTGACACTCCATTCCCTGAGCAAGATCAAGATATCCCAATCCATCCAATCGCAAACGATCCCCTTCCATTTCATGAAAAAAATGTCCTTTCAAATCCCATTGGCATTCCACTTCCTAAACAAGATAAAGATATCCCTTCCATCCTTTCCGATGATCCTACTAAAAGTCAAGAGAAAAGCACCTTTAAAGAGGATGCCAATGATCTTCCTCCTTGTCAAGATCAAATTATTCCTTTAAATCCTCCACAAGATCCTTTTGTTCCTCCATCTCCTTGTCTTAATGCTCCATATACACTCCAAGATCGCATTTCTTTTGATGATCCCATTATTTCTCCCATTCCATCTCTTGAAGAGCCTATCATTGAACCATGTCCACTACACAATCCTAGTCCCCCTCATGATCCTAATCCCCCTCATGATTCTAACGTGTCAGTGCAAGATGTTCATGAACCCTTGACATGCATAATGGGTTCTTCCACTTTGGTGCAATCCGATCCACTTCAAGATCTCATTATTTCTCTCATATCATATCCACCTCATAATGGACTCGCGTCTTCTTCCCAAAGAAAAGAATATCCTACAAGTCAAGATATTCATAAAGGCCAAGGGGTAGACCTTCATGAGAAAGAACCCCTCCATATCAAAGAGGATCTTAAGGGTCATGTCTACATAGCTCACTCTCAAGACACTAGTATCCCTCCATCAAAATCAAAACATACACCTTCCCCATCATACTTTCCATCCATCTTAGGTCCTTATATCCATTTGTTTTCTATGCAAGGTCAACAAAGGCACACATCCTTGAGTAAATTCCATCCCTCCAAAAGAACTCCATTTCATTCATATACATCCATGCATTCCTTTCCTCCTCTAAGCAATTTGGATACCAAGCATAAAAGTCATAAGTCTAAAAATCCACATGTATTCAAGGATCAACATGTCCAATCTAATCAACATGTCAAAGAAAAGCAAAATATGATATATAAAGAAAAATATATATCCAAAAGGCCACAAAGGCCCACTGAGAAAAATAAAAGAAATTCAAAATCTATATGGGTTCCTAAATCCCTTGTGCAAGCAATGGACTCCAAGGAACCACAAAAGCATGAAAAATCAAAAACCATGTGGATCCCTAAGTGGCTCCTTGAAGCACAAAAGCCTAAAGAAACATCCAACTTGGCATCCAAAATTGCTATTCATCCATCCAAACCTTTAAAATTTGTTCCTCCATCACCTTCTTCATCTATTTTGGGCCCTTATGTCCCAATATGCCAGGCTATTCCTCCATCCAAATCTCACAATTTGAGATCCATTTTTCCTCCGTCAGTCCATCACCCCTCAGGGTGTGTGCCAATGTTGATCTTGCCTTCATTTTCATCCACTAAAGCCCAATTCTTCCAATACCCTATCTATTATCCAATGCATATTTTCCATCCTTCTATCCCTTTGGCCCAATCCTTTGCATAAATCCTTGCCTTAGTTTCATCTCTTTTTCCATGTCCTTATCCTACCAATGTCTTTGAGCATACTTTTAAAGGTCATGGTCCATTTTTTTCAAGGCTACTATCCAAACAAAATGATGTTTGAGTCCTTCTTCCATCCCCTATCATGTGTCCATCTTCTCTTGAAAAGGTCAAAAAAAAAAAAGTGAAAAAAAAAGGCAAAAGAAAAAAAAAAGTAAAGCAAAAATAATTCGTCCATTGGTGAAAACCTGGCAAACAAGCGCCTTGGGCAAGTACCATGATGAAAACCTGGCAAACAGGCGTCATGCGTAATATATGAACTTCTTGCACACCACACTTGGGGGTAGGTTTCCTCCTTCATATCCTATTTCCCTTCATTATCCTATCATATCATGTCATACCCCTTCATATCCTATTGTCCCTCATGTCCAGTTTCCCTTTCCACCTTTGATCTTGACAAGGCTGACAATCTTCATGAGCATCATGCATCTTGTTTGCAGATTTTAGTCCATCATAACTTTTGGTATTTATTATATCCCGACCGTCAGCCCATGTCCCTTATCCATTCTTGGTCTTTCTTATCCTATCCATATCTTATCACTATCCATACACTCTCTTTTTGTCCCTTGATCTTGATCTGACATAAGAACATGAAATGCAAAAAATTGTTTCAAAAACCTCTTGACATGTCCCTTATGCCATGTTCCTGCTTTACATTGTCATATCCAGTCTCTTGTCCCATCACACAATAGCCCTTGAAAATTGCATCAGTATTGTCTCCATGATAAAAGGCCTTTGTCTTTCCTCTATCCACCATCATTTCAGCAAGCCTATTTATTCACTTGTCATATTCCTTGCCTTGCTAGACACTAGGGGCAAAAATCATAAAAAATCAAATAATGTCCTGAAAAAAATCATAAAAATTGAAATTTGTCTTGAAATAATCCAAAAAAATTGAAAAATGTCTTGAAATAATCCAAAAACATTGAAAAATGTCCTGAAATAATCCAAAAAATTGAAAAATGTCCTGAAATAATCCCTAAAAATCAAAAAATGTCCTGAAAAAATCCCTAAAAATCAAATAATGTCTTGAAATAATCCAAAAAAAAAATTCGAAAAAATGTCCTGAAAAAAATCCCTAAACATCAAATAAAGTCCTGAAAAAAATGAACACAAAAAATGGTAAAAACTCGAAAAAAATAAAACAAAAATATCCCCTTTGTGCATAAATAGATCGCTGAGCATACATCCAATGACACACAATCACACATTGTGCTTTAATGCAATCACGTATTCACAGATGAACTTTTTCAATCAAACCAGACATTCAAACTGATCACAATTGTCATATCAATCGAACGTTAACATCAATATCATTTTGTCCTTGTCACTACTATCATGGGTCTTATATAGGGTGTGGTATACTCGAAACTAGACTATGTCCTGTCTTAGACGGGGTACCACATTCCCTGAAACCAGATAGCATGGTCGTCCTATCAACACTTTCAACTTTTGACAATGAAGATCAAGATGTTTGTTTGACTTGTTGGAATTAGTGAATCTTGTCTTTTTATTGATTTATCTTTGGCTTCGATCATGTTCTTATGTTGCTCGATGATGTCACTGAGTGATTTAGAGTGACCGGGATGGTTCATGATCCCTTTCTTTTTTGTTGTGTTTGTTGTTTGTGGAATGTTTGTTACAAACCGGGGCAACTATATCATTGGGTGTCTGTGATAAGTACATTCGCTTTATGAACGCTGCACCTACCTCGACCCTTGATGTATGCACCCTAGGATGCTTCACTCATTCCTTGTATGTGATGTGTCTGTCTTTTGCAAAAAGGGTTGCGTTTCAGCTGTAGTCTTCAATGCCATGATGCTATGTGTCTGTTTTGCTACATTAAATAAAGGTTCTCACCTACAAAGTGCATTACTGAAAGCAAGTTTTTCTTCGTCGCTAACTGTCCTCTGTCTCATTTCTTCTTACTCACATTTCTTCCATCAGTTTGGATAGTTAGTTTGGTCTAGTGATCTGATTTCCCCAAACACGTAAGCTGCATCCTGCATTCATTGGTTAGTACATTTGCATTATATCAAGCATTTTATCCATTTCATATTATAAATGCATCAAAAACACATAAAAATGTATCCATACGTGTTCCACAATAGTACATAACTAGTGCATAAGCCATCCATACATGGAAAATAACTATAAGTCATAACAAATTGCATCCCATCATATCGATGCATATCATATCATATATAAAAATAATATCGGAGTACAAAATTGGATTGTCTGTCCTCAGTATGGCCCGCAGGCTGACTACATAATGTCACACTACATAATGTCAACTGTCTGTCATAAGGAGTACATGCCTCTATCACTAGGTTCTCACTTCATCCTCCTCATCCCTGCCATGTCTCAAGGATGATGTCCCTCCTGCCCCATGTCCTGGCTGTGGTGGTCTCATAGGTCCACTCACCCCCATGCTACTCACTGACCTCTGAGAACATGGCCTGCTCTCTGTCCTTGATTGTGCCCTATATGATGATGCTCTCTACTCTAGTGGAACTGCACTCTCTTATAGTGTCCTCCAATGGCATATCTCCTCTCCTATCTCTACCAACATATGTGCCATCTCATGTGCACTGGCATCCCTAATCAACCCAATATACTCAGTGACTCTCTGTTCTTCTCGCTGTGCTTGGGCTATTGCTGTATCTTGAGCCGCTGTAAGTCTGGCTATCTTTGCTCTGAACTAATCATGCTCTATCCTCAAGATGGCATTCTGTCTCTCTAATGTCACAATGTGATCATGTTGACTCGCTATGGTAGCCCTGCACATCTTCATCTCCTCTATCCTAGCTGTCTTCGGCTCTATGGGTATATCCTGCAATGACTCCTAATCAGCTAAATCTGGCTCATAATCTTCATCCCTCTCATCCTCTCCATCCTCGTCCTCATCCCTATCCTCATCATCTCCCTCCTCCTCTCCAGTGAGTGGGAAGTCCTCCTATCTCCTCGATACTGGAATATCCAGATCTGTTAATGGCACTGGTCATCATCATGCAAACCATCGCTCATACTCCTCTGTCATCCTGGCATCCACCACATCTGATCTCCAATCCCACTGTCTCTGCTGTAGCTATGTGAAGTCGACATAGGCTATGTTTGGCTGAATCATCCTCCCCCACTGACTCATCTCTCTATGAGATTAGGCAAAGTGTGCAGTCCCTCTAGGTACATCCTGCCTCTCTCCAAACTGTCGTCTGACTCTCTCCGGTAGGTACATCTCAATCACTCTCTAGCGATTCACTGGTCACCCAATCAAGTATCTCTCCTGTCTGCAATAGAGTAGCTCATCACTATCATCTGACCATCCAGGGCAATCAAGATATGGCCTCCATGTGAACTCTCTCAATCTGTCTAGCTCATGTTGCCAATATAATATGTATCCGAAAGGACCCTGTCTCAGTGCTCCCCCATAGCAGTACACATATGGTCAATGTTGTACTACCTATCTCTCTACAATCGGTCAACATATGGCTATGTGCTCAAATGCCCATACCTTTAACAGTGTGACTCCATAGCTCAATGTCTGGACCCTCTGATATGCTATCTAATGCAACTGAAAATATAGCATAGCAAGCACACATGGTCCCCATGCATACACAGCCCCCTCTGTCGCCATCCACTCTAGCACTCTTTCCCATCCAATAGGGAATCCATGTCCTCGTCTGTCCCCTACTAATAGGCATGCTATAACCACTACTATCACTACATATCACTGATCATACTCTGATGCCATGGTCTCCCAGCCAATCTCCCTCTCTACGATATCCAGATCATCTACGTCACACTCAAATAATCTACACAAAGCATCTCTCCCTATCACTGGGTCATACTCTATCATCTCCCCATGAATCAGAATGCGGAGGATACGCCATACATCCTCTAGTGTCACAATCGCCTCTCCAGTCGCCAGATGGAATGAGGATGTCTCTAAATGCCATCGCTTTGCTAATGCGGTGAGTAGTCCTGTGTTTTCCCTAATCTTGGGCATGAATGTGATATAGTATAAACCAAGTCCTGCTAATTTATCTACGTCTGTGCTCCTAAGTCTATGTTGTAACATGAAGCAGTCTGGTTGGTTCTCTCACGTGATCAATGGATACTATCGACTCTACATCACAATTGGGGCATATTTTGTCAGTTTTAGGGTTTGCTCCTACGGGCTACATTTCCTTGTTTCATGTCCAAATCAGGGTGTTTCTAATCTATTTTGACCTATCCTACCCTTATCCCCCTTTTCGGATCATTCGCATGCTGTTTTTGACCAAATTTGAGTTCCCAATGCACAACTGTGCCTGTGTTGCATCAACTTGCACCTCTGTACCCTACACAAGCGCAGGATACCCTACACAAGCGCATGATGCGCTCACACAGGCGCAGAAGTCACTTTCTGCATTCTCTGTGGGCCCCGCAATGTCCTGCAAGTAAGTCAAATTCATAAAATTGACAATATGGGTTTTTGAGATACATATCGCTACTCCCACATCATCTGGTCATCTATATGTATGTATAGATTCTCCGAGGTCATCTGCCATTGGAATGTTCGCCATCTCTCTGCAAGCGTCCTTTTCCAGAGCAACAAATCCTTCTCTTTAGCTAGTGCAAATGAGCAATTTTCCTTCTCCTTGTCTCATTTATAGATCTTTGTCAGTCCATAGATGGATGTGCACTCTCTCCATCTTATGTTGGTCATGGTCTTTTTCACCTTCAATTGCTTGTCCTTTGTGTATCCGATCCCCGATTTTTAGTCTATTTGCACCTATCATCTTCTGTCATTCTTATCGATCAATTGGCCTCTTTTCTGGATGTTTCTGGCCAATTCCTTGAGGGGGCATGCATGTGTCATCATTATTGTCTAGGGTATTTTCATTATTGTTCTTTGAAACAACACTTAGAATCACATTGTCTCAAAGAGGGGCAAACTACAAACGTATAAAAATGGTCAACGCTTGCGGAGTCATACTTTAACATTTGTGCATTGCCTTATTTTAGGGTTTTTGTGTCGTATTAACATTTCTCCTATGTTGTGCACTTGGTCTTTATCATTTGTGAGCATCGAGTCCTTCTGCATTCTTCATTTGTCTTTCTTTAAAATTTGGTCTTGTCGATAACAATCTTCAGTCATGATTTTGATCGATCTTATCCTGTCGCATCAATGTGCATGTTCATTTGTCATCATTTTGGACATCGTCAATTCTAATTAGGGTTTTGTCCTTTTTTCAATCTTGTCATTTTGCGATCGATTTTTCATCAATCGTTGTCATTTTCAATCTTGTCGTCTTGCGATCGATTTGTCGTTAATCATTGTCATTTTCAATCTTGTCATTTTGCGATCGATTTGTCATCGATCATTGTCATTTTCAATCTTGTCATTTTGCGATCAATTTGTCATTGATCATCGTCCTTCTCAATCATGTCAATTTGGATCAATTAGTCATTGTTCCTCGTCAATTGGTGCATTTATCAATCAAATCACTTATCGGCATTGGTCCTTTGTCAATCAGAATCATGATCAAATCAAATCGATATCAATTATCTTTTGTCAAGACCTAATTGTCATCCTTGCATTTTCTAGGGTTTCATGATTTATTCATTTAACCTTGTTTGTCATTTCTCCCTCTAGGTTAAATAATAGTTTATTTATCCTAAGTCTTCTTGTCACAGTTAAATGTTTATTTAATTGGCTAACTAATTCCTCTCTTTTTGTGAATTAATTAATGAATGAAAAATTATTAAATAATTTACCTAATTTTCCAATTTACTAATTTCTCCTAATTCCTAATTTTCTAATTTTCATCAATTTTCTAATTCATCTAATTTTCTATTTTTCGAATATTTCTCCTAATTTCATGGGAATGACATAGTAAATTTGTCATAATTTGTCATAATTGTCAATCAATCAATTTTGACATAGCAATTTGTCATAATTGTCAATCAATCAATTTTGCATAGAAAGTGTCAATTTGTCATAATTTGTCATATTTGTCATTCTTGATTTGAAATTTCCATTTGAATCAAATTCATGCTAATCTTGTCTTTTCTCCAATTTGTCTATAAATTGGATGAATTTCTTCAATCAAAAGGTTGAATCAATCACGCTTCTAGTACCCTTATGCTATCATGTCAATCTTGCTTTCATCTCATGCGTATGCACTTGTAGGTGAGATCCACAAACAAAAGCAATTTGAAGGAGAAAGAAGGACAATGGAGCCACATGAAGGAGACATCTGCATTTGGTTTGCTTAGATTCCATTTTAAATGTCATGTTTTCATGTTTTCATTGAATGTTTTTAGGATTGTTGTCACTGCATTTTAGTTTTTGTGATTGAACTAGTCCAATTTGTTACTTGCTTTGATGATTTCCACAAATTCCTGTCTACAAGTATGTTCAGAGAAGTGATCCTTGCCAAAAATTTTCCTCTAAATTGAAATATGAAGGAGCTTTACCTCTTAAACTTGTTACAGTGGAAGCCCCTTTTGTCTAATGGGGCATTGACTTTATCGGAGAGAGCTGAAAAATCAAGCAGAGGTTACAGATGGATCATGGTGACTACAGATTACTTCACAAAGTGGATTGAGGCCATACCTACTAAAAGGGAAACTAGTAAGATTGTTATTGAGTTTTTAATGGATAATGTAATAACAAGATTTGGAGTGGCGATAAAAATAATAATGGATAATTCCATGTGTTTTACGTCAGAGGAATTTGCAGAATTTTGTGCAAATTATGGAATCACTATGTCATATTCCTCACCTTATCACCCACAAGGCAATGGCCAAGCAAAATCTAGTAACAAATGTCTCTTGAATATTATTAAAAGGATTCTTGAGTAGAACAAAAGATCTTGCGATCAAAAGCTCAAGTTGGCTTTGTGGGCAGATATGATTACTGTGAAGAAGGCTATTGTGGTATCTCCATTTCAATTGGTCTATGCGACATAGACTAGGGTACCTATAAACAATTTCCTCCCTATGTATAATTTTTTGCAAGATGAAGAGTTGGATTTATCAAAACCTATGGAGGATAGAAGGGTTCAGATGGTGGAATTGGAATAAATGAGAGCTATGGCTCATAAGAGGAATTTAAAAATCCAACTGCAATCAAAATATATGTATGATAAAAGAACTACAAATAGGAAGTTCCAGGTTGATGATATGGTCCTTCAATGGAACGCTAAAGGACAAGACAAGGGTAAGCACAAAAAAATACAATCACTGTGGATAGGCCCTTTTATTGTTGTGGACATTAATGGAAAGGATTCATATTTCTTCAAGAGAATGAATGGTGAAGTACAGGAATTTCCAGTGCATGGAAAATTCCTGAAGTATTACTTCTCTTGACTTGTCCATGCACGATAGTTTTAGGTGCTACATAAATTAGGTTTTCTTTCTGTTCTTTTGGGTTTTTGTTTTGGTCTGCTTTCCAGAGTTTCTGAATTCTTGTGTTTGTCTTGCATCCAACCATACCCAGTCAGAGCCACTGTTATCACTATTTTAAAATTTGGTTGAAGGCTTGCCTTTTATTATGAAAATATGTCAAAGTTCTAGATTTTGGTCCTTGTCTGCGAGTCCATGGCTAAAAGGTTTTAGGGTTTTATATTAAATCTCAAAATATTTCAAAGCATAAACCCTTTGTGTTTCTTTATCTACAAATATTTTATTTCAGCCTATTGCTTTTTCCACTTAAGTGGAAGGGTCATCCTATCGTCGAAAGGGGGCTGCTTTGTGTTCTAGGCTTAGGCAGGATCTATCAATCTTGAAGTATTTCGCATATTTTCCTAAGTCTTATGCCTTTTATTATATATGTGTCGAGTCCTTAAAGATTGGGTATGTTCTTGTTTGATCTCATGGCTATCGCTATACCACAATGTGGAAATGCTCAAACTTTAACCATTGCGGCTTGGTGACCAAGTGGTGGGGCCCGGTAAAAGAGTGGCTCAGGCTAGTTAACATGTGAGGAAGTATGGGAAGATCGAATAGTTGTCTCTATACCTCAACAAAAAGTTGCACAATGGATATCAACAGCGACATGGCGAAAAACCATTAGCAGCAGCGGTTAAGACCAACGGTTCAGGCAAGCGGTTATGATGAACATTAAAATGATGGCGGTTAAGTGGTAATGAACCATAAAGGTCTAGCAGTTTTGAGAAGATCTCACAATCGTCGCTATACCGTGATAAAAAGCTACACAATGGATATCAGTTGTGACATGGTGAAAATTGGTGGGGCCCATGAGAAAAGAAAGGTTGAGGCATGTTAAAGATCCGGTAAGATAAGAAGAGATCGACAATGGTCGCTATACTACATAGAAAAACTAATCAACTGATAATCGTTGCGACATAGTGACAAAGGGCAGATAAGTGACCAACTGATGGGCCCACCGAGGAAGCTATTGTTGTTAACAAGTGTGTTAGTTTGGCAGGATCTGATGGTGGTCACTATACCATAGTGGAAGTACATCTGAACTTTAACCATTGTGGATTGGCGACCAAAGGAGAAATATGCAAAAGGTGCCCTTCTAGGGTGTTAAAGGCAGATTTTTGAAATATCAAAAGGCTTAACTATAGAGGTGTGTGGCTTTATGAATTGGTAATTAATGCTCAGTTATTGGCAAGACTCATTGATAAGACAGTGTTCAAAATTCAGCATAGAAAAAGGGTATTCAAAGAAATTTTGCGGAAAATAGGTGCACTGTCTGAGTTCTCTCAAGCTACAAGTAAGTTTTTCTATGAATTTTTTTTGTATCTCTTTCTCTTGTGGTACTCAAAATTTATAAGGAATTATCAGAAATAGTGATTGTGGTAGGGATAGTTTTTAAGATGGCACCACGAAAGGAACCCCGAGGAAAGGTGGATTACCAAGAATGAGCTATTTGTGATGATTTCTTGGAGCAATTGGCTCAATCCACCAATAGTGTAGCCAAAATGAAAGAACTTGTGCCTAAAGCTCCCCGTCTGAAAGTTGGTGATGAGCTATATGATAAAGGTTGTTGGTTGAGGGATGCTTAGATAGGCATGGTAGGTTTAGGACTATTCAGAGTAGGATTTTATCAGCGAAATTCACTTGCCCCAATTAACAGTATATGGGAGTTGGATGTTGGAAAACTTGTGGTGCCTGGACTATTCATGGATATTGACTTGCTGACTCAGATTGCAAAAAAATATGACCCCATCACTAAAATTGTGAGAAATATAAGTGTAGGAGTTTTAATTGAAATCAATGATGATGAATTCAGGAAAGTCTTTCGGCAAAGTGAGGCCTCAAATTATTTAGAGCCTATTGATTTTGACATGCTTAAGACGGTCTATGATGCATAGAAGAACCATCTTAGGAGTGGGCCATTGAAAGAATTCTTTGCAAAAATAGGAGGATTGACATTAGTAGGCCCAAGCATGATGGAGCCTTTCCCTTTGAATTTCTTTACTCTGAGGGCTAATGGATTATACTGGTCTTTATGTCAGATTCTTGGGGAAGATGTAGAAGACACCATGCTAACCCACTACATGCTTATGATGGCACAAATTTTGAATCCATCCCTGGCAGTGACTTTTGATTTTCCACCTTACCTTACTGATGCCATTCATGAAGGCCTAATTCGAATTAAAAAATGCTAAAGTAGATAGACCTTTTGGATGGTATTCCCTCCTTATGCACATGTTCTTATTTAAAGGTTCTCAATACTTTGCAACTAAGATGGACTTGTTAAAGGAAAGAGAGGGAGAGGAAATGCTCATTCAGTTATGGAACACCATTTTGTCCTAGATGGAGAGGATGCAAGTTAGTTGAAATTTGATAGATACTTTTGCATCCAGGCTCAGAATCCTTTTATGTCAAGAAAACCTTAGGATTCCTAAGGCCCTCTTGGAATTCATTAGACCCAAAGAGTTTGCTGAAGGTATTAAAATTGTGCATAACTAGGGGGGTATAATTTTGTACCCTGTTTTTACTATTTTCAGAGTGTATGGTTTTAGGGGAACTCCATATTTTCTCCCCTACCAGGTCCCTTTGAAGGTAGGCATAGTCGAGATCTTGAGGCAAATTCAAGATTTACAGGAAGTAGAGTTGACAAACAAAGGAAGGAGGAGAATTTTCCCAAAAGTCACAGTGGCAAATCAGTTTGTAATCGCCAAGGGTGGCTGGGTATATTTTGATAAATTTCTTTAGCCATATAGGCTACCCACTGTAGTTGCTAGGTTTGCTGATCCAGAGGATTCCTTTAATGGTATGTTTAGGAAGAAAGTTATATGTGGGGGTAAAGCTCATCAATTTTATTTCCCTAAAGACCTAATAAGGAATGAATTTAATCTGGATAAACAAGAAGTAAGGAAGGAGAAATTGATAGTGTTCAAGAAAACTCTAGATTTCATTTGGCATTTTGATAGAAACTATGATCCTTTGGCCAGTTTTAATCACTTTGTAGAAAAGATTAAGTTTTTGGTGGTCTATTTTGAGGATCTAATGCACACTTTAAAAGAGAAAAGGGATGTTGTAATAGGAGTTGATCTTGAGATAGATAAACTTGTTTTAGCTAAGCCTACTTATGCCAAGGTGGTTCCCCCTGGTGAATATGTGATGTATAAAAAATCAGGGTATAATATAGTAATGCCCAAAAGGATTGAGCCCTCCACTTCAAAAGGAAAAAGGCCACTAGAAGATGTCACTGAAATCCAAGACTCTCCAAAAAGGCAAAGGGTAGGGGAAGAAGTGCAGACAGATGAGCCCTTATATTCTCCTTCCCAATCCCCAATACACATAGGAGATGAGCATGCAGTAGTTGAGCAATTGTTGCAATTAGGGAGTCTTGGAGAAATTTCCTGCATATATGGAGAACTCCAAGAAGGAATGTTAGAAGAACCAGCAAGTGCCAAAATGGACTTGACTGTTGAAGAGTTCAAAGGTAAGGAATTGGACGCTGTCATTAAGTAGGCCAGTGAGGAATTTTTGGCAGATAGCAATTTTGTTAAAACAAGAGCATTTTTACAGTTTGTTTGGAGAAAGAATATAGAGAAATTCAAGGAGAGATGTGAGAAGGGGAGGGTTGAAAATCCCCAAAAAGATACATCTATTGTTCAGATAGAAGTAAAGCAGGAGATTCTAGTAGAATTTGAGGCAATTACCTTTGAGAAAGGAAGGAAAATGATTGCAGAAGCTGGAGTTTTGATTCTCCTTGAGTGGGATATAGCTGATGCATTAAATATTGATGTAGTTAGAAAAGAGACTGACCCTCTAGAAGGAGTAACTTACAACACTGACCATGTGGCCTTAGTCATGTGGTCATTAAGGAGAGAAGAAAGAAAAAAGAGGAATGACTCCTCAAAGTCTAGTTATTTAGGATTCATGATTGTCAAGAGAGTGAAGGACATAGGGGTGATAGAAGATGCCAGTACAACTTTAGAATCTACAAAATTCAGCATGGCAGTGGCTGAGAAAGAAGCCAAGGAGAAAGTTGATTTCCAGGTAAAGCTAGAAATAGTCCTGAAGCCTAAAATGAAGATAAAATCGAGATAGCTCATAAGGACAACACAATTGCCAAGCTGAAGGTCCAGATAGAAAGACAAAAACAAAAAGGTGAACCCTCTAATTTGATGATTGCCTCTTCTCTGGCTAAACCTCCTTGTACTAGCTCGATTATTGAATTTCCTCTTTCTCTTTAGATTCCTGGTTTTCAATCTGCTAAAAGTATCCAAGATGAGATGGAAAGATTGAAGCAAGCTCAGGCCATTTTTGCAAGTAAATATGAGGAGAAGATCAGGAAAACAATTTAGAAATTTGTTGATACAGTTGGGGCTTAAATTGTGTACATAAATATGAGCAGAGTTGTGAACCTTTTGAATTCATTGAAAGAAGATGAGGCTATTTTGGAGCCAATTTTGGATAAATGGATTGCTAGGGAAGATGATTTGGAGATCATATACTTATCTCAAGAGGAGGAAAATGTTGATGTCTTTATTAAAGTCACTTATGAGCTGGTAAAAAATATGCCAAGCTTAGTAGAAGGTAAGGTTAATATAGAAAGAAAGGAAAACTTATATAGAAAAGAATATATAGGTCAAAAGCTTGAACTGTTCCCTGCAGGTTTTGTTAATAATGATAAATTGAAAGACAAAGAGGAATGGCTTGATGAGTTAGGCCATAAATTGTCAAAATGAATAAATGACACCATAAATTAGATATACTTAAATCCTTTTTTGTTGGTAATCAGCGATTTCTACTTGAATTCGAGGATTGGGTTTAGCATATGGTGAGAGTTTATATATGCTAGGCATATATAGATTTGGTTAAATGAATGTAATGGCATGCATGTGAATTTCTTTTGTCACTTCTTGTCCAATTCTGAATGACTCTAAAGCCCAAATAAGGCATGGGTATAGCTTGTTGAAGTTCATGACCTTCTTGATGATCAATGAAAATGAATATGAGTCTTTATTTTATGTCCAGTTATGTTTAAAGTTGTAGGGTTTGCAGAAGTTGGCACTGGTCTTCTATAAATCTTCAATTGCAAAGAGTGATCCTAAAGGTATACCCGCGTAAGATAAGTGGAAGCTTAAAGTGTAGAAGGTTTATTTTTAAACCTTGTCAATTGTTGTCTTTTGTTTCTATTTCTTGTTGTTCTCTCCATAAGCGTCAAAGGTATGAAATTCTAGTAGAGAAAACAAAGCAATCATAAATTGAGACCAATAGGTTGCACTACACAGATCACACCGGAAACCCTAAAACTAAACAAAGACTACCAACTGGTAGTGACACTTAGTGAAACCCGATACTGGTCCACTCCATCTCGGTTGACCAAACCACTTCCAATCTTCATACTGGTGCATATCGGTGTACCTTCTTGAGCACATATTGACATCAATGACAACATACTTTGTCACTGCTTCATCATATGCCAACACCCAGTTCATGGTATAGACTGCAGTGCTCACCGCTTTTCTCCAAAATGTGTGAGCAACATTTCTTTGGATCAACATAGTTCTGGCCACTTCAACCACAGTCTTATTGTTTCTTTTTGCTATGTCATTCTGTTGTGGTATCCTTGGGGCAAACAATTGCCTCTCAATCTTATTCTCCTTGCAGTACTTATTGAATTCATCATAAGTGAATTCACCTCCCTGACTGATCCTTAGGCATTTTATCTTTCTACCACTCTCCTTATCCACTAATTCTCTAAAGTCTTTGAACTTTCCAAATGCCTCAAAATTATCTTTTAAGAATGTGACCCACATCATCCTTGAGCAATCATCAGTAAGAATCATGAAGTACCGATCGCCCTTATTGCTTCTAGTTTTCATCAGACCACACAAATCAGTGTGCACTAGATCAAGTAAGTTCTCCAAGGAAAAAGACTTACCTTTGAATGTTGAGGAAGACATCTTCCCAAGTTGACATTATCTGCAAAAGGCATTCTCCAGTTTATTCAGCAAAGGCAATCCTCTTACTGCCTTGATCTTACTTGCCTTTATAATATTGTTAAAATTTATATGACAAAGTCTCCTATGCCATATCCAACTGTCATCAAATTTTTCCATCAAGCACTAACTAATCTTGGCATTCAGTTAAAATAGGTTTCCTCTGGTCTGCTTACCGGTGGCAATAAGTTCACCACTCTTTCCAATTATTCTACTGACTCCATCTTTGAATTCCAGTATGAGTCCTTTGTCGATTAGTTGAGCAATGCTCAAAAGATTATGGACATCATTTGCACTGTTCTTTCCATTTAGTGAGATGGATCCTTTTCCTTTCACCATGCAAGGTGCATCATTTCCAAACTAGACAACACCACCATCATATTATTCAAGAGACATAAACTTTCTTCGGTCACCGGTCATGTGGTGAGAACACCCGCTATCAATGATCCACTCATTAGAGTTGTCAATATGTGAGACAAGAGCTTTCTGGTCAGACACCTCTTCTTTGACAGCCACAAATACTATGTCCTCATTCTCTTCATCCTCAGATTCCTCATTGGTAACACCTTCATCCACTACAACAAGACAATTTCTCTTACCTACTCCTTTATACTTCCTAAATGTCTCTGGTTTATCCTTAATGTCATTGTTAGGATAGTTAATAGCTATATGTCCTATCTTATTGTAGGGAAAACACTTTAGAGGAAGCTTACCTCTTTATTTTCTGGTGCCTTTTGGAAGTCTCTTTGCAAGAAGAGCTTCAAACTCCATCAGAATATCCTCATCGTCCATATCTCTACTTGGTCTGGATTCATAATTGGTACTGACCTCTTTTCCTTTCCTGGTCAATGCAGAGGAAATGAACGCTCTAAAGCTTGATTCAGTCTTCTAAACTTTATCATCATAGCTATTCAATTCATATGCAGTCAACTTTGCAATAATAGAGTCTAAAGATACCTTGGTTTTGTCAATAGATCTTAGCTCCGGGATAGCAGCAACCGTGATTACATAGACTAGTAAAAGTGATCTCAGAACTTTACTAACAATAGTGGCTTCATCAATTGTTCCACTAGTGCTCTTGATCTCTCCAACCACTATCTTGATTTTTATGCCATACTACTAAATGGTCTCTCCTTCAACCATCCTCATATCTTCAAACTTTCCTCTAAGGCTTTCTTCCTTAGCCTTCTTGACATGTTCATCACCCCCATAAATGGATTCCAATTTTTCTAGTTTGTCCCATACTTCTTTCAAATTTTCCTTGTCTTGTACATCAATGAACTCTACATCGGACAAGTTGCTAATAAGGACTTCCATGACTTGCCCATTTTCTTGTATCTCTCTTTTCTGATCATCGGTTAGAGTGCAAGTGGAGATTACATAAGCATTCTCAACATAGCTCTAGTGTTGTGCACCCAAACTCCTGATATATATCTTCATCCTGTCCTTCCATATTTTAAAGTTGTCCTTGTTGAGCTTAGGACCTTCCCTCTTCATCATTAAAATAGGATCTTTTGCCTCAAGTGGTTAAGCTTATATCACCGAGGACTTGGATGTGCTCTGATATCAATTGATGAATAATGATGAACTACTAAGGTCCTAACTAGTACTAAGAGGGGGGGTGAATCAGTACATAGAAAAACTACTTCCATGCTTTGTCATATCAAAACACAGCTGATCGTTTGTCTTCACCACTAAACTTAACCATAGCAATACGGGTTAAACAAAAGTACTTCAGATAGCTAAACCGGTTAACCAAAAGTACTTTAGAAAACATTCAACAGATCTAAAATCTTGATGACTACTTCACCGATATAATCATGCATGTGTTGTATCAATAATAGCATAACCATTTAACACTACATGCACATCTAACTTAATCAAAATCACACAATCATCACATGGAAAACTCACAACCCATAACACATAGATTTTTCACATGGAAACCCAAATGGGAAAAACCAAGGTGGGGATGAATACCCAAAAGCTTGTTTGTGAACTCTTTTGAAGTTTTCTCTATTAGGAGCCTAGTTAGGTTAAAGACTTTACAATAAGGTTTTGTTAGGAATTGATTCTATTAGGGATCACTCGGTTAAGGGATGGTTATATACCCTGTTAATGGTTGAAACCCTGTTAAGAGTTACCTCAGTAGAGGATTTAAATAACTCAATGAACTTGAGCCACCTAGTTAGAGGATTTAAAACAAAGCTTGTTAAAGCTACCCAGTCAAGAGATTTACCTTCTATTGAAATGGTTAGAAGACAATGGGTAAAACACTCTGATTTGATAACAACACTTCTTGCTAAGGAAGATCCTTTTCAGTTCCTATCTTCTGCAATCACACTCTATAGATTCCTCACTCTAGTTTGGCAAGTATCAAATCTCCAACATGCAGACACAAACACAACTTTTGCCAACAACTACAATAACAAAACTCATCAACCTTATAGACAACAATTAGGTCAGTAGCATAAACCCTAAACCCTAAATATTTTAGGTTTACAATTACAAGCGGTCTAATCCTGACCATCAAATACATTAAATAGAATGAAACAATCTAAAATAGATCTCATGTCATTTTGCATCATCCAATATTCACTGCATCTGGAAAAAAGTAACCCATCACGCTCTTTTCACATACAGCTAAGAAAAATGCACATTTTTGAGGTAGACATTCAATACATTCGATCTTCACATACAATATCATCAAAGAAATCCTTCACGTGCATACTGCTGACATGGTATCTTGTTCGTTATCCTTGTACTTAACTAACTCATCACAAAACATCATCGGTTCCACTGCACAAGCAAAACTAGTAACCCTAGAGCTGAACTAAGATTACCAACTGGTAGTCACACTTGGTGAACCCTGACACTGGTCCACTCCATCTCGGTTGACCATAACAGTTTCCAATCTTCATACTAGTGCATACCTGTTCACCTTCTTGAGCACTTATTGACATCAATGACAACATACATTGTCACCGCTTCATCATATGCCCACAAATTGATAGTGGTTGTTCACATCATATGACTAGAGATAAAGGGAAGTTTGTATCTTTGTAAGAATTTGATGGCGGTCTGGTTAGATTTGGAGATGACAAAGCATGTATGATCAAAGGAAAAGGAACTATATCATTGGATGGTAAGAACAATACTAAAAATGTTTATTATGTTAAAGGTTTGAGGTATAATATTTTGAGTGGAGGACAATTGGTGGATAAGGGAATTCAATTACAGTTCAATGATAGAAAATGAAAAATCATTAACAAATTTGGTTTGGAGATTGAAACCGGTACATAGAAAAAAGGTAATAAATTTCATTTGAATTCTGGTGAGAATACATGTTTGATTGCACAAATCGATGAGAGTTGGCTATGGCATAAAAGGTTGTGTCATGTGAATTTTGATTGCATTGTAAAGATCAGTTCAACTAAGGCAATTAGAGATATACCTAAGATTGTGAAGCTCTATAATCCAGTATGTAAAGAATGTCAAATGGGTAAATAGGTCAGGGCTTCTTTTAGGAGTATACAAGATAAATCTAATGATGTTCTTGATCTTATTTATACTGATTTGTGTGGCCCTGCTAGAGTTAAAAGTTTTCAAGGTGATATATATTTCATGCTAATAATTGATTATTATTTTAGAATGATGTGGGTTACTTTTCTAAGGGAGAAATATGAGGCATTTGAAAAGTTTAAAATCTTTAAGGCTAAAGTGGAAACTGAGATAGGATTGAAGATTAAATGTTTGAGGTCAGATCATGGAGGATAATTCACATTCGGTGAGTTTAATAACTTTTGTGAGAAGCATGGTATAAGAGGACAATTTTTTGCTCCCTGGATACCTCAACAGAATGGAGTTGTGGAAAGGAAGAACAGAACTATCTTGGATGCTACTAGAGCAATGATGATGGAAGCTAGTCTACCTCATATCTACTGAAGAGAAGCAGTGAGAACATATCAAAGGAGAAACTGGTAAGACACCTTATGAATTATGGTTTGGCAATACACCTACAGTTAAGTATTTTAGAATATTTGGTAGAAAATGTTATATCATGAGAGATGATATCATTGGAAATTTTGATCCTAGATGTGATGACGACATATTTCTTGGTTATTATAATGAAAGAAAGCCATATAGATGTTATAAAAAGAAATTGCAGAGAATTGTGGAGAGTTATAATGTCAAGGTGGATGAGTCAAGAATAGAGGTAAAATCAGAGTTTATGAGAAGGAACTGGCAGTGGAAATGATTATATCTGAACTAGTAGAACCTTTACCAGAACAAAGTGTTGAACCAGTTACTCCGACAGTATCACAAAAATCTACAGTATCTAAAGAACTGGGAAAAGGAACAGAGAGTCAGAGGACTCCTAGGTATGTGAGATTGAATCATTCAGAAAATTAGATCATAGGAGATAAGAACAATGGAGTGATGATAAGAAGACGACTGGCAACTAATGAGCTATGTTTAATTTCACAAGTTGAACCACTATCAGTAATTGAGGCATGTAAAGATGAATATTGGTTGAAAGCTATGGAAGAAGAAATAGATTAGATTGAGAAGAATAACACATGGACTTTGGTTCCCCAACCTAACAATAAGAAATTTATTGGAACTAAATGGGTTTTTAGGAATAAATTGAATCAGGATGGTCAAGTTGTAAGGAATAAGGCTAGATTGGTTTGCAAAGGATATTCTCAAAAGGAAGGAATTGATTATGGAGAAAATTTTGCACTTATAGCTAGGATGAAGCTGTAAGATTATTTCTTGCCTATGCTACCCATAAAAACTACAAGGTTTATCAGATGGATGTTAAGTGTGCATTTTTGAATGGTGATCTTGATGAGGAAGTTTATATTGAGCAACCTAATGGTTTTTCACTATCAGATGATACAAACATGGTTTGAGGATTAAGGAAATATTTATATGGATTGAAAAAACACCTAGAGCTTGGTATACAAGGTTGGATAAATATCTTTTGAAACTTCATTTTACTAAGGGTAATGCTGACAATAATTTATTTTATAAGATCATTGATGATGATATACTAATTATTGAAGTATTTGTTGATGACATTATTTTTGGAGGTGAAGATAAGTCATGCATGGAATTTTCTAAGAATATGGAGAAGGAATTTAAAATATCTATGATTGGGGAAATGGAATTTTTCTTAGGTTTGCAGATTACTTAGATTGACAAAGGTATTTTCATTTATCAAACTAAGTATGGTAGGGAATCATTAAAAAAATTTGGTATGGGAGAGTCTAAACTGGTAAGTACTCCTATGATTACAAGTGAGAAATTGACAAGAAAAGATGTTTCTACATGGGTAAATCCTACAAGATACAAATCTATGATCGGAGGTCTGCTTTATTTGACTCAGACTAGGCCTGCCATAATGCATGTTGTTTGTATTGCATCTAGATTTCAGAGTGATTCTAGAGAAAATCCTGAGAGTGCGGTGAAAATGATTTTTATATACTTGTAAGGTACATCAGAATATGGTTTGTGGTACCCTAAGGATGATGACTTTACTTTATGTGCATATACAGATGTTGATTGAGCTGGAGATGTTGATGACCGGAAAAGTACTTTCGGTGGATCTTTCTTTCTTGGAAAGAAGTTGGTTTCATGTATCATCAAGAAATAATCATGTACTTCTTTATCTACTGTTGAAGCTGAGTATGTTGCCGCTACTACTAACTATACACAACTTTTATGGATGAAGCAAATGTTGAAGGATATCAAAGTGCATAGCACTGGACCAGTAGTTATTCACTATGATAACTGTGTTGATATTGATATATCAAAGAATTTGGTATTTCACTCTAAGAAAAAGCACATATTTATAAAGTATAACTTTCTGTAGGAGAAGGTGGAAGAAAATGAAGTCAGATTGGCTTATGTGATCACTAAAGAACAAATTGCAGATATTTTCACTAAACCTTTTCCTAAAGAACCATTTGAGTACCTAAGAGACAGGTTAGGGTTTCTAACCCTCCGACAGACAATTGATTGATTCTTTTTGGCATCACTCTGATATGCATTATCAGAGATATTTTTCTTTTTGGCACTGATGTGGGGATCCTACTCCTCAAGGGGAGTAGTCAACTTTGTGATTCAATGCTTTATGTTTTTACTTTGGTATTTTTGTCAGATTTATGGCATTGATGTCAAAGGGGGAGAGATATGGATGTGAAAAATAAAAACTTAAGGAGTTTTATACATTAGGAGGAGAGATATGTGTAATTCAGAGCTTTACAGAGATATCGTTCATAGGGGTATTTTGGTATTTGTTTAAGAACTTGATTGATATATCTGTATGTCAGAGATTGTTGGCTATCTCCCATTGGGGGAGACTTGTTTGGCATTTCTTGGTACTTAGATGTTTTTCACATCTAGTGTTGCCATCAATTCCAAAGGGGGAGATTTTTGGCCATTTGGAGGAATTGATTATCTGTTGCATTGATGTTTTGTCATTAATGTCAACACTAGTTGTTTGGATGCTTTACTGACACCCTTCTAGTCCTGGTAGGTTGAGCAGTTTCTTGTTGGTTTGGATCTGGCATGATCCGGTATGCTTTGGTATGGTTTGGTTATGGAATTGTCTTATTTATGATACTCATCTTTATATTCAGTCAGTCGGTTTTGTTCTGGTGATCAAATTCTATCTTGTTTTTTTGGAAGCTTGGTTTGTGGTTCCAGCAAGGGTTTCACCGACATAGATTTTGTTGATGATCTTTGATGATATTCATAAGTGGTGTTGGTGCAACTTCTAGTCGAGATTCAGGATGCTGTTGGTGATCATGTTCAAGACTTGGAAGATGGAGATCATTGATTTAGCGTGTGGACCTATATTGTGTCCCGATTGAACTAGGTTATGGACTGGCTTAATGTAACATGTGGATTGCACCTCTTGATTTGTTTTTGGGATGTCTTATGTGTTGGATATTATTTATTTGTTCTAAGGCCAATATGTTTTGTAATTATGTAATTGGTTTATTGTCTGGTGGATGATACAATTGTTTATGGTCGAGGGTTTGTATATATATGATGTAAGATCTCATTGTAGATCAATATATGGATAAGGTCAAGGAATGGGATATGGATATGTAATGTGTGACTAATGCAATATAATTTAGGTAGAGGATTTGGTTGATCATTGGAGATCAAATTTGGTTTATCTGAGAGGATTTAGTCCTCCAGTATTGAGCTTAATCGGAACTATACTCAGGAATAGGAGATGATATCTTTCCAGTTCAAACACTTCTCTGGATTGTAGTTTGGATTTCTATGTAGTCAGTGAGGCTCCTTTTGTGATGAGCAGTGCACTCTAGGTTGTTGGCCTTCCTACAAGTGTAGGCCCCTCAATTTTAATTTACATAATTACTGCAAAAGTATTATCTGACTATGGGTAGGCTTCCCACCATTGCTTTTCCCTATACCAGGTTTTCCATGTATAAATCTTGGTTTCATAAGGATGGTATTTATTCTATGATTATTTTTTATGCTAAATTGTTTTAACTACTATTTTGGTATTTGGTTTAAGCATTCCGATATTAATGTTTTGGGTTTCGGTATTGAAGTTTTAATTACTAAATGTTCTGGTAATTTGTGACAACTGATTCAACCCCCCCTCTCTCAGTTGTCTTTTAGTTATTTGAACTGTCTAATAGAAAGAATATTGAATAGCTTTATTATTATAAATCTATTGCAAGGACTTATGATAAGATTGAATATTCTCAAGAGTGTTTAGGTCATTCATCAATCATTTCAAGTCGTTGAATGTGTTGTTCCTAATAAGTTATCGTCGACTATCCCTTTAATAGAAATTCTCAATGACGAAATCTCTAACTCTAAAGGCATAATTGCATTAGCCTCATAAATGAGATTTTAAGGAGTGGTACCCATAGCTATGCAAACACTTATCTAATAGGCCCAAAGAGTGTAGGTCAACTAAGTATTCCTTATTTACAATCTTACAAATAATTTTCTCAATAATCCTATTAGAAGCTTTAGATTGACCATTACATTGAGGATAATAAGGTGTTGAAAAATAAAGTTGAATATGATATTTGTCAGGGAATTTATTCACATCTTTGTTCTTGAATGAGGTATCATTGTTTGAAATTGAAGTGGGAGGTATACCAAATCGATAAATAATATTATCTAGAAGAAACTAACAAATTACCTTAGTAGTAGTGGATCGAAGATGAACTGCTTCTACCCACTTTGTAAAATAATATGTGGCAGTAAGAATGAAAGTATGTCCTTGGGATGAAGGAGGGGAAATTTTACCAATGAGATCTTGACCCCGTAAGGAAAAGGGCCAAGAGGCCACTTGCAATCTAAGTTCTTGTGTAGGAGCATGGATCAAATTGTTATGTTGTTGGCACTGATGGCACTTTTTAATGAATGCAAAGGAATCTTTCTCCATGGTTTGCCAATACTATCTCATTCGAAGCAGCCTTTGAACCAAAGATTTACCACTAAAATGCCCCTTGTAAGCACCTAAATGTACCTCCTCAAGAGCAATCGAGATCTCAATTTTATCGAGACAATGAAGGAGAAGACCATTATAACCTATTCTATAAATAAAATTAGAAAGGATAATGTATCTTCTAGCTAAGTTATGAATTCTAGCTCTAGTTTTCTTACTTATAGAATTTTAAAAAAGTACCATGGGTCAAATATCATTAGATATGTGAGTAACATTCATCAAATTCTATATCACATCAATAAACCATATCACAAGAATTATCAGTAATAGCTAGAGAGGAAAGATTCTGAAAAGTGTAATTTAAATATACCAATGGATATTCAAGGGATATAAGAGAGGTGTCACATGCCATTGCATCAACATGTCAATTATACTTTCATGAAATAGGCTACATGGTCCAAGATGTGAAATTTTCTAATAATCATAAATCCAAGTCATGGAATTATGATAATTTGTATTATAATCAATTATTAGTCACCATAGATATGTAAGTGTTAAATATTCAGAGATAAAGATACTTTAAGACCAGGAATAATGGCTTCATACTCAGTGATAGTGTTAGTAAAATGGAAGTTCAAATGATTGAATAAAGGGATAGGTTTCCCTCAAGGAGATATTAAAATAACACTAGCTCCCAAACCTGCTCTACACTTAGATCCATCAAAATACAATTCCCAAGTTTTGTCAAGATAAATAGGAAGAACAAACTCATCAAGGAAAGATTCTTAATTGGGTAATTTGGAACGAGAATGTGCATCGACTAAATGGTTGGTTAAATCTTGTCCCTTAATTGCCTTTTGAGAAACAAATTTAAGGTCAATTTGGTTAACATCATAACCCATTTTGGTAGATGTCTCGAGAGATTAGTTTTATAAAAGAGATTCTTTAAAGGATCAATCTTGATAACAACATGAATCTCAATATTCAAAAGGTAATGCCTCAACCTCAAAGTTGAAAAAACAAGAGAGAGACATTATCTTTCTATCATAGTATATCAAACCTCGTAATTGAGAAAAGTATGACTTATATAATAAAATGGGCATTCTTTACCATTATGTTGCACTAATAAAGTTATGAAAGCATGAGAAGAAGAAATGATGTATAGAAGAAAGGATAAGTAGGAATAACAAGTTGCAATATAGGAGGATTAGCCAAATAATTTTAAAAATTTTTAAAGGCTTGTTGAAAATCCTTATTCCTTTGAAAGGTGATGTTTTTCTTAAGCAACTGAGTAAAGGGGAAAGTTCAATCCGTAAGTTGTGAAACAAACAGATGAATAGGTTGAACTTTTTCTTACAAACTTCATAATTGGGATATATTTTGAGAAGGTGGAATATTAACTATGACATATATTTTATTCATATCCACCTCAATACCACAATGCAAGACTATAAACCCTAATAGTTTTCCAATATCTACACTGAAAACACATTTTTAGGGGTTCAAGCACATGTTGTATTTACGATTTTTTTCAAATATTTTCAGAAGGAACTTAACATAGTCCTGACAAAGTATTGACTTAGCTAAGATATCATCAATGTAATATTCTAAGGTTTTATACATGTAGTCATGAAAATTGAGAGTCATAGAACATTGATAGGTTGTGCTTGTTTTTTTCAACCCAAAAGGCATAACAGTCAAACAAAACATACCCCAAGGAGTGGTGAAAGAAGTTTTGAATTGATCTTGTTGATTAATGAATATTTGATTGTATCCCAAGAAACCATCCATAAAGGATTTAAAAATCATGACCAACAATAGAATCTACTATCATGTCAATATTCAGAAGTGGAAAACTATCTTTCAAAGAAGCTTTATTGAGATCTCCAAAACTGGAGAACATTGCAATCTTATTATCAGATTTGGCTTCACTTTCCTAATTTTTTGCTTTACAAGTTTAGCATAAGAAATTAAGACATGTTATGAGTGACAATTTTAGGATCAATGCCAGGCATGTTAGAATATATCCAAGCAAAGATTTAATGAAATTCATGCAATAACATAGAATATTGCTTTTTTTATTCATCAGTTAGACATTTCCCAATCTTTATGATCTTTTTTTCATTACAAGGATCCATCTTGAAGTCAATAGTACAACTTGTAAGAAGGTTACTCTATTATGGAATTTTCATTGGTTGAGAGAATTCCTTTATCATCTCATTGTTATCTTTAGTTAATTCAGCATCTTTCACAAAATATGCTTTTATATTCAAATAGTAGTGAAATCCACAATTATGGTGGTATTGAGGAAGACTATTACAGGCTCTTAGGAACTCAGCCAGGGAATCATCACTAGAGATGACATCAAAGGAAGGCATATAAGAATTAGAATTAATGTATTTAGGATGTTTAAATGAAAAATAATTAGAAGAAGAGGAGAAAACACTGATATTAAGGGATTCTCTCTTAGAGACTTTGGTGGGTCTAAAGGGATTATATCCTAGTCCAAAATATGTTTCATGAGCATTATTCTCCAAAGGAAATTTTATCCCATGTTATTGAGAACCACAACCATTTCCATTATATTCACTCTTAGCTAAGATGTGAAAACTAGGACCATAAGGAGTGGCCATCTCTATTAGGGAATGTGGGGCCTCATATGTTTGAATGTCATAATTAGTAGAAGTAGAAGTGGATGGAAGTGTACATTTTAAACCAATGACAAAGTTTTTACTGAATTGCTTAGACAAAGTGGGTTATTTTTTAGGTTCATCCATATCTTTCTCCTTTTCAACCATAGGTTCTCTTGGAGGGACTTTATATCCTCCTACAAAGGTAGGTGTAAAGTCTAAGGACCCTCAATCATCACCTAAGAGGACCCCCTAGGGAGAATAAGTCTCTTTGGGAGAAGATGGTGATATAGTTTAAGTTGAATCTTTTTCAAAAGTGTTGGATTCACTAGGAGTACTTGAAGAAGTAGGAATGTTTGAGGAAGAATTAGAAGTAGTTGAAGAAGATTTAGAAGACAATGTTTGCAAACAAGCTTGTAAATTGGTATCGTCAAACAAAGTATACATGTTATTGTTATAAATGAACCTAAATTGCCTATGCAAAGTAGAAGGAATGAATTTCATATTATGAATTCATTGTCATCCTAACAAAATATTATAGGTGAAATTATTGGGCATGACATGAATAGGTGTGGGTAAAATAATAGGTTCTTCCTTGACATGTAAGGTTATAATACCTAACGAAGATGTAGAAATATTATCAAAGCCACGAATAGTAAAGGAATCTAGTTTAATAAGAATTGTGTCCACCTTAATCTTATGTAATATATTAATTCTACAATCATTAAGGCCAAACCTATTATCAACAAGGGTTCATCTTATAGCATTACCATTAATAAGGACAACAATCCTAAGAGGATCATATTGGTGTTGAACCTCATGAGAGGGTAACTCATCTTGTGTGAATGTAATTTAAGCTTTAAGTGTTGTCATAGTGTCAATCAAAGAAGACACATTATTAGGTGTCACTATGGGTGAGATATCTAAAGTCTTTAAAGTATCATGTAACATTATATGATGTGGATGAAGTTTGAATTAGATCTCAAATGGATATCTTTGTGGGAGAGGCTTTAAGTTGTTCAATAAGGTCATAATCCTTACCAAGAGTTTGTGAAATGTGAGGTGCTTGTGGAGGAATAGGTTGATAAATAGGGACCAAGCATGGAATAACCAGAGGAAGATTAGGTTGCCTATTGTTCCTTATATTATATGTATGAGAAAATGAATTGTAACTCTCTCTAGTAATTTGTTTAGAATACTCACAAGGATTATTAGTGGTATACCCTCATTGCATGCTAATAATAGTTTTGTTTGGAGTGGAAAAGGCATCATTTCTATAACCATCTTGAACCGCCAAAAAAAGCTTGTTAAGAGGTTATGATGTTCGAGAAGGACTAGCTTGAACCACAAAGAGGGGTTTACTAGGTGGTGTTTGAAAGTTATGTTCATTCACATTTATCATGTTAATTAACCTCTTAAATGTGTGATTATTGCTGGAAGAAGGTGTAATAAACATGAAATCTCTAAGAGAATCATCTAACATATCTTGGTAATGTCTACTAAATGGCTTGTGTTTAGATTCCAAAGGAGATAAATCATAAAAAAGGATTGTTATAAACCACCATGTTACTAGATTTGGAGGATGACTTGATAGCAATAACTTCATGGGGATAGTCACTCAACTTATCTTCATCACTACAAAATGACATAGTAACAATGTTGATTACTCTTTGGAAAACTATTGGTTTAGAAGGCTTAGGGTAAGGAAATTCATCAAGAGCCTCATCAAGTTATTCCTTGCTAAATGCATAATGATTATAAGAAAATAAATCATCATATGAATGAAAATATTGCAAATAAAGAACTGACATATTTGAAATAAAAAGTGCCTATTAAACCTAAAACACACAATGCATACAACAATTTTTTTTTGGAATTTTTTATGTTTTCAAATGAAAAGAAAGATGCAATAACTTGATTTAATTGAAAATTAAAAAATTTAAGAAGGATGGATTCACAAAGAGTTCACCAAAATATGTATGGTGAAAATGGAATTGGGTAGACTAAGACCTAATCCCACTCTCATTCACACATTGGAATACAAAAGAGCCTAAGGAGATGTTTCACTTTAACTTCCTCTTGTTTCTATTGCTTTGTTTCTATGAAGAGAAGATGAGAAAAATGCAAACAAATGATAAACTAAGCTAGGGAGATTAATAAGAGTGATAATATAAATTGAAATATTAGAGAAATACAGAATTGAAACAAGGATAAAACTGCAAAGAAGGGAATGAAACTCAAATGTGCACTTATCACCAAAAATTTAGCCTGATTGAGCTGGACTAGAGCACCTAGTTCTCTGGTCCCTCTTACTATATTGAGTTGAACTTATGGAATCTACAGACTGAACCTTTGAGATGTAGAACTACTAAAAAATTGTCCAAAAGCTCTGAGGACTAGGGAATTGGGGAACTTGGTCATGGACCAAGGTGCTGGGCACCTCGGTTCCAAAATACTAAGACTTCCTTCTAGATCTAGACCTATCCCTGCAAATTCTGGTTTTCTTGAAGATCATAGCTCCATTGGATATTTGTACCTGCAGTTGGAACTTGAAAAATGATGTTTGTGTGGCTATATACATTTTTTTCTTAGTAAAATTTATTTTTTTGGTGATTTCCACCTCCATAAATAGCCAATGTAATATTAAAAAGTATGTGTGCCCATCTCATGTGTTTACATGATCTTAATAGACTAAAATTCAAAGTTAGAGTTCTACCCTATGAATGCGAATGCTTCAAATCACAAATGCAATAATGGATGTAAAAGAATAATGTATATCTAAAAACAAGTGTTGTGAAACTCATATAAAGATATGAAAATAACATGAAACCATACCAAACCCTATATGAGAGGTACAAATCAATCAGCTATCAGTGATCTCCTATTATTCTTCAATATATCAAAATTTTCAATTGATGGTAAAAATGGTTGATGAAGGTTTTATGAATGATTGATTTTTTGATTGAAGACTTCACATAAACTTGCATTTTCACTTCAGAAGAGGCTCCTTGAATCGCTTGAATTGTTAAATTCTTCAAATGAAGAAAGGAAAGGTTATATATAAATATATATATGAAACCCTAACTTTTTTTTTTATCATAGGATGATCTAGAATTGATATAATTATGCAAAAAGTTGGATTTAAACATTATAATACCACCAAAACATGATCCTAAAATGTGGGGAGAAAAAATTGAGACCATGGTGAACCACCACGGTTTGACCAACTTTTTCCCAAATTTTTAGGGATACAAGGTATCATGATTAGAAAGAAAATCGCAACTTGTTGAGATAATTCAAGGTGTTTAGATATGTGAAATTGAGCCTTGAATGTCAAAATAGAACCTAATTAGGTCTTTGATGAATTAATTAATTAAAAGGGGCACACTTAGGGTTAAGGGCCTAATTTTATGATATGCGGAGTGATAAAAGAGGACTTAAGATTTAATTTAATTAATTAATTAAATTCTTAAAGAGAATTTAAAAATATGAAATGTAACACACTAAGGTGGGTAATAACCTAAGTGTGAAATTATACCACACAATTAAGGGTGTACAATTTATAGTGATACAATATGAAGTTTATTTGGAAACAAAGAAAGACAAGTTGACAAATATAAAACACAAATTTCAGAACCTGAGGATGTTTGATGATGAGAACACTAAAACCTATCTACACCAAGTAAATGAGATTGTGAGTGCAATAAGTGGTATTGAAGGAAAATTATACAAAAGTGAAGTTGCGAGAAAAGTAATGTTAACACTACGTAAATATTACAAACCTAAGAAGTATGCCATCATGATATGGACAAATAAACTTTGGATCAACTCTATGAATCACTCTTTATTTTTGAGATTGTTGATCTAGGTGATTTACAGAAAGAGGAGAAACAAGAAACACTCAGAGTTACCAAGAAGATTGGAGATGAACCTAAAGAAAGAAATGACATGGATGATATAGAATTTTTTTTTTTGAGAAGACTAGAAAGAATCTAGAAAATACAAAGATAATTTATCCTTTAAGTGTTTTAATTGTGGAATGATTGATCCTTATGCTTCTAAATATGCTTAGAAGAGATATTATGGTAAGAGATATGAAATGATAATAAGGGAAAGGATAGTTGCATAAGTAATGATGGAAATAAGTGAATATATGATAAAGATAGGCCTAAAAATATTTTTTTTAATGGAGACTTATTCATCTAAACATGATGATGGTGATGACTTGAGTGAAGAATCATTATTTTTAGCTATAGATGAGAACAATGATGAAAGGTCCAACGATATAGAAGGTATGAAGAACAGTGAAAAACAAGTGTGTAAAAATTGCACTACATGAAAAAGTAGAGGCTAAAACATGGATAATTGATTTCGAGTGTTCAAATCATATATGTGATAAAGGGAAGTTCATGATTTTGACAAGTGGATCTATAAAGTTTGTAGGTGAGTAAGTTGCACATATTTTTTGTAAAGGAACTATTTCAATTGATGGTTAGCTTAAGATTATGTTGAACACTTTTGAATGGCTAAGAGGGAGGTGAATCAAAATATGCTAAAACTTGAGAAGATAAAAACAATAACATCCATTCTCCATATTTGCATTAAATTAAATAGAAAAAACAACAAAATATCCTATAATGCCCCGCCATGAACCTCTAAGGAAAACCCACAACAAGGGTAAAACAATTTTTTTTTTTAAGTATAAACATAATAAGTGCATCAAACACAACATGCGCGATAACACAAGTGGAAGACTTACACCAAGATTCCTTAAGGGTTACAAATGAAGAATTAAAACTAAAAGATAATTCCAATATTATAATTAATCGGATAATCCATCATTAACTCAATGATTACAAGAAACCATATACAATAATAGATACACCATTGAAAGATTGAAAGGATACAATATAATTCCACTTCAATAAGGATTTACACATATCATAAAGGAAACTGATAAAACTATCCCAAAAATTGGATTACATTGCTCTTTCAATACAAGGCTTCTCAATATACATATAAAGATACAACTTAACCAAATACAAGGTTACATAACATTATGATACAATGACCACATAGGTCTCCAAATAACAATAATCTCTAAACATGAGATGAAGGAAGAGCCAAGAACCACAAGAACACTTGTGAAGCCAATCCTTGCATGAAGTATGAACAAGAACATTCGATGCGAAGTGGAACTACCACTTGACCATGTAATTCCAAAAATGGAATCATGCCACCATGCTAGGAGATAGCTGAGGACCCTCAAACAAGCATAAGAATGACATGGTCGACAAAACAATATGACTCCATGAAAACACAATATGACTCCACAAAACCTAGGTGACTCAACATCACAAATACACAAGTGAACCTAAAGAGAGAGTGTCATCGCATATCTTGATGGTTACCATGGTCGGCCTCCATAGGTCCTAGCACCCTTCCTAGGATTATCCTGGTAATCTTTCCTAAACCTCCAGCTCCAACTAAGTCTCAAGCGGACCCTACCAGCCTTTCGTGAAGACAAGGTGGTTGGTTTTCCATTCCATGCCTTCTCAATACATTATGAGCCTTGTACAAGCACTCACCTATGCGTGAGGTACAATATCTTATTAATGTTTTGAACTACCCACCTAATCAATTCATTAGATTATCAGTTATTATCTAACTTTCGCTGGGTCATCCTGTCTACCACTTTGGGCACATCCCCCATTCGAAAGCCACTCTCTCAAAGGACACTAAACATACATGGTCACTCCACGAGGACCCTATGACAAAGTAGACAGCCATAACACCACTATCTAGAAACAAGTGGTCAAATAAGGACATACTGACTCTTGGTTAACCATAAGGCAAAGACACTACATGGTTATGACAATGAAGTCATCATATATGACTTGGTCAAAGGTACCAAATATGCCACCATAGGATGATTGAACCATAGACCAAAAATAAAACAATATAACTCTTGGAAGGACAACTAATTAACTAAGACCACACTCAAACAATCTTTGAGAAAATCAACATCATAAGAACTAGCAACATCATTGATTGAAAACTAAATAAAACACTCTTGTATGACATTCACATCTATTCAATTTCCAAATCAATATTCCATCAAGGATAAAATTAACATCAAATACTCAACCGAATTAAAAAAAACATGAATTCCTAATAGGCATTTAACTCATTTTCAAAATATATCCAAATTTACCAATTTGAATCACTAATTGATGCCTTAATTTCCATTGATAAATTTATTAAACCACATAATAAAAATTATATGGAAATTACTAATTATATTTAACATAAAACCAACTATAAAAATAGTTCCATTAATAAAAATTAAATTCATCACATAGTCGGTTATATCATGAAGGGTACAAAGTCAAGCGGGGTCAAGACCAACCCGTAATAGTGCTACTACCTAAGCAACAGACACTACTTGCCGGTAGTACTGCTACCAACTGGTAGTGCTCCTACCAACCGGTAGTTCTGCTACCACTGGTAGCAGCTACTACCGACCAGTAGCAGTCCTATCGATCGGTAGTGCTGCTACTGACTGGTAACAGTCCTACTGATCATTAGTACTGCTACTACATAGCGGTACTGGCGATCGGTAGTTCTTCTACCTGCGGAACTACCAACCCACATAGTGGAACAAGCCCACCATGGGAACGTTAAGGTTCACAAATCAAATAAAAACATGCTTCCAAAGAATTCACAAAGCAATAAGTGACAAAATCATTTCAACATGAAAACAATTCACTTCTAGATTATTCACGAGCACACTCACATAGTTCCAAGATCCAAAATTCAAAGGGATATTTACCAACAAGGTAAATGGTGGAATATAACACACAGGAAGCAATAGCTAACCAAATCTTGGGCAATTAGATACTAGGAAGCACACAACAAACTAAATCTAATTCATTCTTTCCCAAATAGAAGGGGTAAATCAAGAAGTTGATTTCCAAGAACAAAACAGACAAAAAATAGAGAAATGAACCAATTATTTCCTACAAGAAAATATATGATTTAAGATTCACAAAATCAACAACCACAAGCATTCTTTCTTCCATTCCTAACATTCTTCAAGAATCTACAAGGAAATTTGCAAATTTTCAACACACAGGAATCAACTGAAACATTAAAATTTAAATTTAAAACAAGAAGAGATTATCCAACCTTGAAGAAAACTAGAAAACAAAATGATGGAAGAATCCCAATCCTTGAAAACCAAATCGAATTCCAGCTTCTCCTTCTAGAACAATTTACCAAATTTCTCTCTAGAAATTCTGCCTCCTATTCCCGTAAATTTCTAGGCATATATGGAAAAACATATATTTCAACCTAAACTTTCTAAGTTGAAAGTTTTTCCATCCACTCAGATTTAAATATTTTAAAATTACAAAGCAATTAGATTTACTTTTATCCAAAAATAATTCATTTCCAACAATTAGAAAGCAAAAGTCAAATGGAAAAGTAAAAAGGAAAAGCTTTATTTATTTTCTATTTCCAAAATACTTTCTTTCAACATAGGTATTTAACATTAAAATGGCTAGGCAATTATTTATTTCCCTCTAGAAATATATCAATGCAACTTTACATAATAAATTAAGCCATTTAACCATTTAACCTAGTAAATCATTAATTAAATTAAATCAATAATCTCAAAGCATAATAATCAACTAATTACGCCAACATAAGATAGCATCAACCATTCAATTAAATAACCATTTAAATAAGCGGGAACATGCAAAACGAAGGATGATCAAATGGCGACTCACAAATGACCAAACCAAAGAAATATGACTCACATACCAGCCAGATGGGAAAGAAAACTGACTAACAACACTCACATGAGTGTAACTGCGGTTCAAGTTAGGGTCCAACAACTATCTCCTCCACTCCCATCGGACATATAAGGAACACTCAGACCTGTGAAACCAGGTGGAGCCGATACCCTATACCTACCAAGTACTAGTACCTACAATGGCCTACACCAAAAGAATCCATACGTGCATATAGACAAATATTCGTATATACAGACATGACATGCACACTGATGAAGGAGAATCGTGACATTCTGTGTCTCACTAGAGTGAGTGAAGGAAAATCATCCCCTCACATCCCAATACACTTGAAAACACACAACATATAAATAACACATCACACATATAAGGTAAGAGTGTCAGTCCATGATAATGATCCATAAATAACATTAATCATAAGCACTGAGATACGACATAAAATCTTACACCACAGATCTAGATAAAGCATGAAATAACATCGCATAACATCTGAATCAATATACAATAATGTTCCACTGAAGTCAGTCAAAAACATACAAAAAGAGTCTGTTCAAAGAGGGGTACTACATATCCACACAAGTACAGCAATATTTTTACATGGAAAACACAAACTAGGAAAAACCACAGTGAGAATTAAACTCACAATATATATAATAAGTGTTTACAATGATTTAGGTCATATAGAGAAATTACTATTCTAGACTTGCAGGCTAAGGTACAAAACCTTAGGATATGATAAAAAAGAGATAATTGCACAACTGAAGAACACTTCTTAAGAAAAAGATACAAAATACTTATTTAGATATAAGATTAATAATAATAATATACTAAACTGCAAGGGAGAATATCATATGTCAATATCTAAACAATAGTTTATAGCTTAATACTCATTTGATCTAATTTCCATCTCCGCGTTATAAATCATCCAGACCACTGTATCACCTTAGACTCATACCACATTTGCCTCATACTTTACTTTATTCTATTTTGTATCTTTAATTACAATGTCTCTTTTAGAACCCAAATGATATGTTCATTATAAACCAACTGGACCATTAATAACCTCTATTATGTTGACTTAAAGATGTAGCATGTATATTCACCATCAACCCAAATAATTACATGTGGAAGTAAAAAGAAATGTGTGAAGATTCACACAAAATTGGAACACCATCCAAATATTACCAAAAAGACTTTACCTATAACCGCTCAGAAAAAAACACATACAATAGTTCATATAGATCTATTTTACCCAATTAAATAATCTAGATAAAAATAAAAAGATATGTAGACAATACAAAAGAAACATAACATGTTGGGAACATATTCCAATGATCCATAACACCCATAAAGAACTTGCAAGATGAGGAATACATTGCATTCCTCCTCAATATTTTTAAACTACCCAAACTCTGGTCACAAACATAGTTAGGAATCATAGTGAAACATCCATCCAACTAAAAAAACTAAAATGTAACAACATTGGTTGACCAAAACAATTGTATAACAATCCACAAATATGTGGAATACATATCTAGTACAACAAAACATTACCAAAGAAATATATCATTCACCAAAGTAGTTTTTGAACAAAGCAAAAAAACATTTGTCCTTTAGAAACACATTATCTCACCAATACTTACCAGAACCAAAACTCTTATAATTTTTTATTAGAGTAAAAAGGGTTTTGATGGGGACCCAAAACCCTTGACAAAAAAGGAAAACCAATAGTAAAATAGAACAAGATGCAAACAAACTATTGGCCAGTAGTAAAACAAAAGAGATAAAAAAGGGTCATCAAACCCGAAAGCCTACTGAAGATTTTTTAAATATTTTTGAACCTTCAACATTCTTGTGAGTCACACCTTAATTGATGTTTAAAACATCATATAAATATATGGGATTGATCATTGTTACCTTTATCATGGCTACATGTTCTAGTGAAGTGACCAAGAACAGATCCTTTACATGTGCCTTGTAGTACCCCTACCCTAATCAATTTCTAATCTCGGTTAAATCTTGGTCAGTTTATCTTAATATGATGTTATAGTCAGATGTTTGATTTAATGCATAGCTATTGATGTGGTTCCCACACTAGTTGTATGCAAGTTGTTTAGTGTTCCTATTTCGTGGTATTAATATCGGGCTAACGCTTTCATTAAATTTTATATATGTATGCATGTATGACTCTTGGTTGCAGGAGATTTCATGTACAATGCCGCATGAGTGCGAGGTTCGTCTTCACCTAGATTTGCAGGTTTGAGTGTACCTCTTTAATCCTTAGAGTTGGATTAGGTGGTCGTAAGACCCTAGTTGACCCTAGTCGTGCTCAAGTGAGCATCGTCAGTCATCGTCGGTAATCCCTTTTTGTTTGGGTTTGCGAGTCGTCTATCTGGTTGACTTTCTTGATTTGCGTGCTTGGTGTGTATGGTTAAATTGATTAACTAGTCCTTAGTAATTATTTTGATTAGATATGTATTTGTGCATTAGAGATTAATGGACTAGATTAATCGAGATTTCATTATGCGATTTTCGTTGATATTGGATTGCTCGTTTTAAATTGGGAGTAAGTTCAATTAAATAGTTGATTTTGAATATTAAATGCATTTTGTATATGCTGTTGAAAAAAGAAAGTTTTGTATTTAATTGCAATAGATTTAATTGTATTCTGTTGGCTTTTGAGATTAGAAAGGCTAAATTGAATTAATTGAGAAAATCGATTCTGAATTGGAAAGCAATTTAATTTATTGTAATTGTTGGAAAAGAATTATTTTGAGAATTATTTTTAAATAAAAATTTTAATTCCAAAAATGGAATTTTGGTCAACTCTTCCTTATAACCTAATAATTTTGGGAAATTTTTGAGAGGATGGATTTTTTTTGGAAAATATTGGTTGGAGAAAGTTTTTGGATGAAATTTGGGGGTTTTGGAAGGAGAAGGATTTCTTGAGCTGCAGGTTGGGGCTCTTCTTCAGATCCTTTCCAGGAATGCTTACTGAGGTAGGAATTCTAGTTATCAATTAGTTATTGTTTAAATTTTTTTTTTTTAAAAAAAAAAAAAAAGGGCATTGGATGTTCTTCATGCTATTTGGTTTTAATTTTTTATATTGCTTGCCTCAAGGTTATGAATCATTGTGGAATTAGTTGGTGTTATTGTTTGCATCCTTGCATGGATAATGAGCTTTCTTATGCATAAAAAGATTATCCTTTGAATTTTTGAAAACCTCTCATATTCTGGAAAAGCCTGTGTTGTTTTTCAGATTAAAAGAGAAAATTATTTGTTTTAAGTCTCTAGGAGACTGACTGTGGTTTTTAGTCACAATATATAAATTTAAAAAAAAAATATAAAAAAAAATAAAAATTCCTTAGTCTCTGGGAGACTGTTTGTTTTAGTCTGTGTTTTACACAGTAATCGGTTTAAAAAGAAAAATATTATATAAAAAAAAAAAAAACTAAAAATGTCCATATCCTTTGAGGGAGCTACGTATCTCTTGGGATAGCAGCGCACCCCAAGGGATGTTGCGTGCTTCCCTTTGGGAACAACAACGCTCCCTTAGGGGAATGTTGTGTGCTCCCTTGAGAAGCAACGCATTCCCTTGGGGCTGCGTGAGCTTCCCATGGGGGACCACGTGGGGTCCACGTGGAAACCCCCCCCCCCCCCCCCCTTTTAATTGCATTTTTTTTATTATTTTTTTTTCAGTTAAAAAAAAATAAATTAATAAATAAATTTATTAAATTAAAAGTATTTTTGGTTTAAAATAAAGTTTTCAATTATTTATTAATGATTATTATATATATTATTAATGGAAATTAATATATGTATATAAACTAATCGATATTTAATTTTAAATTTGTGCAATGCATTAATTATTAGTAAGATATATTTTATTAATAAAGATTAATAATTATATATTAACTAATAATTAACTGGGTTATTGTGCACTATCAGTCGTTAATTGTGTATACTTTATCTATCATGGAATAATAAATATACTCTTAATTAACAATTAATTTTTGGACTCCCTTATATATGTATATTTCCGTGATCCGTATAGAGCTACTGGGCTTGGAAATATGATACTGTAGAGGTTGGTTTCGAACCAGTATGTCAATGATGTTTTAATTGGAGATTTAATATCTTATTTAATTGATTAATGGTTGTCTGAGTTTTATTAATATGAATTTGGTTTAAGAACTCATTATGGCTTAATATGTCTGTTCGATGCTTTGAACCTTAGAGAGTTAGAAAACCAAGAACAAACTATTCCTAGATGAGGTAGATAACTATAATCTGATATAGATCTTGTAGAAAACTTGATCAACTTTTAATGTTTAGATCATTTTGAAAATATTGTCTTTTTCAATTATTGCCTATGCGAGTTTAATTTCTGTATTCGCTTTTGATTATGTAATGGCAAGTCGTGTTTTGTTTGATAGGTCCCTGTCGTATGGATTGACTTGGGGTACCTATTTTAGTCCTCAATTCCGAGTTGACTGTTGTTTGTGGTAGTGTCGTATTTGGTCATATCCCTTGTGTGGGTGTCGACTGATGAGTCGTGTTTGACCAGATGGTTGTTCCTCCTTCTTGAACTCCGTTCATCTAACCATGTGTATTCCTTGGTTTTTTAGTTCATCTGAGTATAGTCTAGTGTCGTATGGGAAGTGGCTTTTGGTTGGGGGCCGCACCCAAGGTGGTTGCTGGGTAACCCATCGAAAGTGAGTCTAATAAGTGATAGCCTATCAGTAGATTAGATTGTAATCTCTAAGTAAGATAATGTGCCTCACACATGGGACGAGTGCTAACATAGACTTGACATGTTGTGAGAAGGCCTGAAATGGCAAACCACCATCCTTGTCTTCACGAGAGGATGTGTGGGTCCACATGAGGCTTGGATGGGCCGGAGGCTCGGATTAGGTTGCCAGGGTAACACAGTGTATGGGGCCGGGACCTATGAAGACCTACCATGGTAACCGTACCAGGTTGTGTGATGACACTTGTCCCTACGTTCGCTAGTGTGTGTGTCGTTTGTCCTGTTAGGAGTACCTTTGTGGGTCGTCCTTTTGTCTCTGCCCTTGTGAGTATCGGTTTCATGTTAGACCTTGGGTGGTGATGGCTCAGTCTTGTGGATGTTCTCCTGGACCTTTGTTTTAGCTTTGATTATGTTCAGCTGGATCCTTTCCTTTTCAAGGATCGTTTATGTATTAGCTGACCGATGAGATCGCTTGTATATTGTTAGTATTTTGCCTTGATGGTAGGATTGTAAAGGTGTAACCTCTTGTATTCTTAACTTTATTATTTATCAGAGGGGTCTTGTAGTTGAGCAGACCCGGAGATGTAGCCCTTTAGGGGTGAACTCCGAGATCATTATGGTGTTATGTGATGTTATTCTCTTATGTTTCCCTTATTCAACTTTATCATGTATGAATAGCTTATGTTAGAATGTATAAGTGGATAAGATGGAATTAACTTTAAATGCTTATATGCAGTTCTTTCTTGAATGCCTTTTTGATCAAATGCATAAGTGGTGTAGATGAGATTTATCATAGATGCTAGTATGCAATCGTCTTTTAAAATGCAATAAATTGGAATATGAAATAATGTAACTTAGAGTAATGGAATATATTCAGTTGTTGTTAAGGAAATTAAGTATGCTTGAAAAGATCTCATATGTTTATGATGAAATTCTAGTGTGTTAGAATATTCGATGTATGGCTTGTATTTTAACGAAAAGCTTGAATGAAGATTATGAATAGATCTTAATGGTTGAATCTTTGCTTGTGATTAATATTTCCATCTTTTGAAAGAAATTATCCTAATTAAGAATTATCTCGTTATTAAGGTAATCATCTTGTTGGTTTAATTGTGTGAGTTAAGTGAATTGTGAAATTTAAGTAATCTCGTTGGGAAACTCTTTAGGTGTTAGTTGATGTCTTCCGCTATGTAATCTGAATCTTTGTTATCTTGTTGTATCTTAATGTGGTGTAACTTTTTTAAAAAAAAAATTATTGCACTCTATTCTTGTGTTTTGGCTTATCCCTTCGGGGTTTCCTGGCGGGGCATTACATGCCTTGTTGATGTACAACAACATTCTTCCAATCATCCTCCGCAAAAGAAAAAGGGGGAGATAAAATTAACCTTTGAAAAACCTTTAAGGTGTTTTTCCTTATCATTTAATTTTCTAAGGCCTTCAGAACTATTTTCCATAATAGTTCTACTCACAACCATCATAACCCTAACCTTATCATGATCTTATGAATGATCTCTTCAAGAATATTGATATTTTCCTCATGATCCATCTTCATTATTTTAACCTTGGACATATTCTAGATAAGAGAAAGTATTTTATATGCATTTTCTATAAAGGGGGTCATGTTGAAACTATTTTTTCCCAATTCCACTTTTTCATTAAAAATATTAACCCTTTCCCTAAGTAAGTTGACTTCAAACACTATCTATTTAAATATATTGTTCTATCCTTCCATCAAATCCTTGGCCACCACCACAATGTCCCCTATTTCAATGGTAGATGACCCCTTATCCATTCTCACAAGTGTACCTTTCTCAGTTTCAATAGGGAAATCAATATGGAATTCTATCCGCTCTTGGTCCCCACCAAACTCAAGAATGTTGACCTTGTCCCCTCTAACATCATTAATTTTATTTATGAGAGTTAGTTCTCCAAAGAAATCTTGACATGGGCCCAATATCAAACTCCCATTTATTTCCAATAATATAGGTCCTTTTTTCTTCTTTTCTTTTACCTTTTCAAACTATGAATATTTAGATGATTCCCCCACCTAAGATTATCCTTCTTAAAACATACTCCTCAAACGGAACATAATTAGTCTTCTTTTTCAATTTGATACCCATGAGGCCAATTGGGGGTGAAATTATCTTTCCTATGACATTTGTGATTAGAAAAATGGAAGCAAGCATAATAATCAGTAGGGACATCTTCAAAGTCAATAGAAAAATTAGAAAAATATTGACAAACATTTTGGGCAAACTGAATTTTGCATTTAGGAATAGAGGGTTTGGTTTGAATAGACAAAGATTTTGCATTCTCCATGATAAGGAAAAATAAGCCTTCATGAAGAACAAAGGAATAGGGATTCTTTTTGTGAGCATGAAACCCATGGCTAAGAGAGAAAATAAGATAAAAAGGAAAGGATACCCATCTATCATGCCTCAAATGATTTAAAATCATGAAATGATAACTAAACATAGTATTAAAATGACCATCAAGGGTTAAGTACCTCATGATAACCTCAACAACTTCCACCTAAAGGGATTTTATGGATGCCTAGTCATAACCCCCATTATTAGTCCTCTCAACCCTCTTCCATTCAAATTCTTTGAAAAAGATATTGACCAGAAACAAGAAAGACCAGACATCAATGACCAACAATCAAAGCAATATCAGTAACAACTGAATCATGAATAATTTTGATATCATAGTAGTACAACCAACTAGCCCACTAGTAAGTTTGACATCAATCAACCAACACTCGTATGTGCAACAATCTCCCCCTTTGTCATTGATAGAAACACAAAAATACTTCTCTCCCTTTGACATCAAAGAAAAAGAGAAACTCTTCTTGCCAAAAAAAATTGTACACATCCATAACTCCCCCTATTAAAAATAATCACTTTACAATAAAAATAGGATATATTGAATACAAATTCCTTTAGATAATAGACTTCTCAACTAATTTTCATAAAAAACATACATTACCAAACTAAATATCCATAAAATATTTATTATTCCGCACAAGAGAGGACTCCCAAGAATGAATAGTAATAGATAGAATCATGCTATAACGCTCATGTTCAAGACACAAATTTACTAGAACATCAAATATCTAAATTCAACACAGTTCATTCAACCTTTTCAGCATCTACCAACAACCTGGTAAATAAAGACATTTCCAACTCTATTGCATCTTTCTGTAAAGTGGAAAAATTTGGATTCTAAGATTTCCATCCAAGTAATGAAAACCACTAGACTTATTTTTCACTTAGGGAATTTGAGTGATCCTACAATACTAGGTTAGACTTTTTGGTACATCTTGATTTTTGTTGAAATCAAATTTTTTTAGAAAATATAATGATTTAAGATTTAAGAGGTCCCATTTGAAGTAGCTAATTGAGGAGAGTTAGATCAAAGGCTCTTAGATCAAAATTTCTTGCATAAAACCTCTCTACTTCTAAATCATATCTGCAATGGAGTCTCCTTCACACTTATCAAAATGTTGATAAAAAATCACTTTTACATTAGATTTTGGGGGATCAAAAGAATTCATTTGGTTTTTTTTTTGAAGTATTTAGTCCTTACTATAAGCTTTCCAAATAGTATAATTTTTATTATATTTAATTTCATTAATATATTTATATTTTATTTCTTATGAATGTAGGTTTTTCATCAAACATTAAGTATTGTATTTCACACATGTGGAAAAATTTAAAAATAGAGAAAAAAATATATTTTCCCTAGGTATTGATATCCTTATTTCAACACAAAGAGAAGAAGTTAATTTAAATGCATACAAAAAAGGTTATGCATTACAGAATACACCTTTGTCCAAATTATAATCAATCTATCTTAAAAAATTAACTAAAAGTATATATATGTAACAAAAAATTATGAAAATTTATCCATTCACTAGATATTATTGTGACAATTTTATATTTCAAAAATTAGAATTTCCTTATTTCTATAAAAAATGTTATGCATTACAAAATAAATGTCACTTCTAGAAAAAGTTGATTACTGTAAATATTGAGTTATTATAAGTTATATAACAATATGGATAGTTAACTTCTAATTATGTTTTTTAAATTATATTTAGAAAATATATGAAAAATCTCACAAATTAGTAGTTTACTTCATCTTCAAATTATTGATGGTTTAACTTGTATAGGTTTTAGAAAGTACAAATATGATGCAGAATGTTGATTTCAGTGTCAAGTTTGGCAAAAAAGTGTAACCCAGTATTATGGGATCACCCCTTTACATTCAAAAGAGGATGAAGAATTCACTAGATCCAATGATAAATCAGATAAAAACTACATGCTAAGTGAATTTGAGTTGGTAATGTTTCCTCTTTTGTAAGTGGAAATGATGAAATTAGGTAAAATGCTTAAAATGAAGGTAAAAGCATAAAAATAGTAAGCTACAGATGCAAGATTTTTGCATGTACCTAGAGCTGAGTAATGTAAGCTGAACCAGACCTGCTCCCCAAAACTACTTAAAATTTGTCAGGACCATGGCGCGTCACATTGGTCCTCTAAAATTTTCGCACACAAAAGGGAGATGATTTTTCTCTATGAATAAAGTTTAATCCAAAGAGTAAAATTTTGTACCTATTTCTTGCACACAAAAAGAAAGGGAAATGTGTTGGGAATAGGGGTTTTCCTTAGGTCAAACCTTAGTTTTGGAATTAACCATAAAATTGAGATAAATGTATTTGAAATAACTGAAAGGAAAGGATCTCCTTTTGAGGGAGATGTTGAATTATGATTGAAAAATTGAATTATGATACCTCCTTATGAAGTTTTGCTTGCCTCCACATAGAATTAGGGTTTATTAAGTCTTTAGCAAAATAGGATGAATAATGTCTCATTCGATGCTTGAAACTTGACTTTATTGATGCTCCTATGCCAAAAGAAGACTGATTGCTACTCAATTGCTTGAATTCTTGATCTCATGTGTGCTCTATCTAATTGATGGATGTCCAAATGAGAGGGGAAATCCTCTTTATATAGTTGTTTGTCGATAAAATTGGCTACTTTTTTTACATGAGCTGACATAGAAAGGGAAATCCTACTCAAACTTAAAATAGGACCAAGGAGGCAAATAGGGCCCAATTATAGGGAGGACCATGGCATAGTGCCATGGTGCCAGTGAGGACCATGTTGTGGTGTTGTTGTCCCAATGAGGACCATGTCATGGTGCCTTGGTCCTAGTTAGGACCATGTCATGGTGCCTTGGTCCCAGTTAGGACCATGTCATGGTGTTGTGGTCCCAATGATGACCATGTCATTGCGCCATGGTCCTTCCCTATTTTGGGGTAGGCACAAGGTGCATTTTGAGTTTCTATTTGAGTTAAATGCCATTTGTGAGGTGCAAGAGCACAATCAGGTCTTCATTTAGACCAAGGAGCGTAAATACTAAGGTGAAGACCCAAATGCCGTAAAAATTGCAAAGGGTACAATTTAAGGATGCTACATTTATCCCCCAATTTAGTGGGAGTATGAAGTCAATCATAATCTTGATAAAGTAAAAAGGGTTCAGATTGAAAAATTTCACCAAGTCATCAAGGAGGCAAGATACACCAAGCCCCCAATGGACTTTAGGATCTTACAACTTTCATAACAAGATAAAAGAGATGTTATGAGAGAGTTAAAGAGAGAACCATGACTACAAACTAGTAAGGTGTGAGGCTCTACCCCGAGCCCGTCATAGAACTTCTTTATTTTCACTATGGACTTATCATTTGATACATTACTTTGATGCACTATGGATTTAGAGACTATTTGACAGATGATTTGATATCACTGGATATGATATATCCCATATTATTTTTTATTTTAGTACTTATTTTGATGATGTTATGATTCATGTATGCATGCCTAATTGATGATTTCTTTATATAATTTTAATGATGTTATAATTCAGTAAATGATCACTTATGGATTGTTAGGAAAATTAATTGGATTCTATCTTTATTGTTCTTTGATTAGGAGATCAGTTCATGATATGATGTGAAATTGGATTCTATGTGTTTAAAAGTGTATTTCTTCATATATGTATGCATATTGTTTTGGACCTAATGATGTGTGGATTGAGATGTGAAGGATATTAATCCATGTGACCATGGAAATACATGAGAGAACTAGAGCCAAACCTGTAATTCCTACCAAAATACCCTAGAGAAATAAGCAAATATCTACTAACAAAAAAGATAATTTTGTTTTCTTTTAAGATAACCATTACAACTACACTATTACTAGTATTTACTAATGCAATGTTACTACCATTATTCATCAATGCATCATTAACTATATACATGAATACATAAATCAACAAGAACATAACCATAAAATCATATTATGCAAGTGAAACATCTTTTTAATTATTAACATAACTACATAATAAAACCATATAATGCATCTCCATTTCCTAGCATATCTCAATGTCACTACTTGACATTAAACTAACACACCACACATCCATCTAGAACACCATATACTATCATCCAACTAAACATTTACTTCCAATGAAACTATGATAGAACATTAACACATATATATAACTATATTCCCTTTCATACTCTTTCTAAGGTTCATTTTTAAGTACCAATCAAATATTTCTAATACCCATCTTTACTCATTTGAACACTTAATACATCATGAAACTAAATGCATTTATCCTTCTTTTACTAATGGTATTTGATTATTTCCTTAAGAACAACTCATCAAGAATACTATCCATAGCCATATGCAAGATCATAGCATCAAGTACTTATCTACATCCAAATAGGAATCCAATATACTAAACAGGTTCGAGATTCATATGATTCTACAAGAATAAATACAATCTAATATTTCAATCCCCTAATTTAAACATAGGATTTCATTCTCAACATGATAAACATATCTATAATGTGAAACACATACCAATACATCATCTTATAACAATAACAATAGCATAGTTCTTCTATATCAAGTTCATTTACATAAGAGAACATGGAGCAAGCACATACTCTATTTGCTACATCCCATTTTAATAATACAAGTTACATAGACACATATTCATATTCCTCATTTACAAGACATCGTAATATGGTAACATATCTAATACATAGAAACAAACACCAAAGGACAACTGCATAATAAAGAGCCATATTTCCATAGGAACCACAACTACTCCCTTAACTTCCATATCTCAAGATATCTAACATTGGAGATTAACATCTTTCAAATCAAGGTATATATGATAATTGACATAATCACTACTGTCCATAAAATTTACTCAATACAGAGCATACATATCTGTAAATCATTTAAATCCTTTCTAATAAAGAACAACATCTACAATTAGAATATACATTTACAACAATCTTATTCAATACATTTCATTCATAAATCATCTTACTACATGTTCTATAATACATGATCTCAATACACTAATTACATAGTTTTCTTTACATTTCCATCTTTCATAACACATGATCTCAATTCTAATTACATAAATATGCTCCAATAATCCAAGCTCATGATGAGATACTATAGATCCAAATCCATACATGCTAACATCCAAGAAAAATATCCCAATGGTAGAAGGCATCAAGCCACCCGACCATGTGGAACCAAATAGGAACCACCCCCCATCTAGGAGATGACACAAGGTTCCAACTCTCACTCAAGACCTAAGATGACACCTAACAACCATATGATACAACATGACACTGCAAGACTCTAGCATAATAATATAATCAAAATGTACATCACATGGCTAAATCAAAGCAATCAACTTCAAGAGGCATAATTCAACAAATCAAGGCTTATGGATAATGGACACATGTGGGGTTGAGTGTTATCACATGATAATCTCATGTGGCAACCATCTCCACCTTGGATTCACTCAAGGGATATCAGGTACACCGCTCCAACGGTCTTCCCAATCTAGGATCCCAAAACCATCTCCCTGGGTTCATCCAATTGGGGCATACAACATCATATTCTTAATCTTAATTAGGTGAATTCCTAAATACACAACCCACTAATCAATTATTAATAATGTTATCACTTGCAAATTAAACCATAAAATCTTCATGTGCTTCCATAGGTCTAAACCCCCTTCCTAGAGATCTAGTGCTCATAACCTAGGTCCAACACATGCAAGAGAACACTCTCCCAAACATGGACCAAGGCCATAGGGTTAAAAACATAACAAGATACATCTTAAAACAACATGAAACTAAACATGGGAAGCATCCAAAAGTCACTACAAAACTGATACAACTAAATCACAAAGATAACCATCAACATACAACCAAGAGCCACTTAACAAGGACCAAGCCATAAGCTCATAATGCCAAAATGAAATAGTAAAGAGAGCCTCAAGAATGTCAAATACACATAAATAGGGGAAATAAATGAATAAAATAAAATAGAATGATCCTCCATAGCGAGGCTGAACATAACATCTTGCTAGAGCTACAATTAACCATCCTTAACAGCAAGGAATCACTTAACTTGCGGGAGCAACATATCAAAACCTCAATGGAAAAGCACAAAAATACTTGGTGGAGCCCAAATGGATTCACACATATCACAAATAAATGGCATAGTGCCCCAAAACCATCAAACATAACAAAACAAGCCTCTAGAATAAAGACCAAGTAGAGAAAGTAATAGAGGGACTTAAAAACCAACCCATAAATCTGTTGACACTACTTTGGAGCTATTGAAGCCCATAGTAGAACTATTGTAACAAGGGACCAACTCACGGAAACCAAAATATAGAGATATTCAAATTTACCTTGATTCGGGCACGAGCCTTACAATGGAATAAATACGACCAAGAAGTCACTAAAAGCCAATAAGGAACCAAAAGAAAGCCTTGTTAAGGCCAACAGTACAAAATATCCAAGAAATCCAACTTATACTGACAATAACTTTCACATAAATGATTACAGACATAGCCACTCCAGATCTAATCAAATGAAATGGACACAAGACAGGGTATACAATAACAAATGAACCTCACAAAACCGATCATTAGCACAATGCATTCACAAGAAAATTATAATCAACATAATAACATACACAAATGCCCTTTTCTGACAATACAACACACATAGATTCATAAAATCATATATAAATCTTTTTCCCAAAATATTACTCCCAATTATTGATAATCGAATAATCATTCATTCTCAAATCTCTCCAAACAATATTTTAGCAGTCACGAAGAAAACAATTCTTTTCAAAAATAAAAATGCAAGAATGGAAAAAGATCTCCAAGCTGGAAGTAGAGTGATGATAATTCATTCGTAGAAGAGAAAAAATCCAAACCAACAAGCTTTCCAAAATTCAACCCAACCAACCAATTCTCCCTCCAAGCAATTCTAAAATCCAAAAGTCATAGAAAGATATCCACAAGCACACACACAAAATTCTCACAAAGCCAATAAATATAATCTCATTCAAAACTACAGAAGAATATCTGCCACTCAAAATATTCCAATAAAATATATTCTATACCAACCCCCCCACCAAATAACAAGGTAAGAATAGAAAATAATATTATTTATTTACCCTCAAATCTCAACCAATAAAATAATAGGGTAGGCATAGAAATAGTATTTAATTACTCAATTAGTAACAAGAGAATGCAATAATAATAATAATATAATAAATAATAATAATAAATTAAAGCCCAATAAAATAAATCAAAGGCAATATAAATAAATACTCCAATTAAATATAAAACAACAATTATCATAAATAAATAAACAAACAAACAATTAAATAATATTATCCTCACAATCACAACTCCAAAGAGGGCCAATCATAACAAGGGGTAGGTACATGAATAATAGCAAATAAATAAAACAACAATGCAAATAAATAAATAAATAATCAAAATAATTAAAAATTAGATAAATAATAAATAATCATTAAAGAAGATAAATATAGATACAAACATAAATACCCATGCAGTAATTAAACAATAAATAAATAATCCAGTAAATAATCTAGTAAATCAAAAGCTCAAATAATAAATTAAAACCAATATAAATAAATAATAAATAACCAATAAATAGATGAGCCAAAAATAAATAAATAGATAAACAATAAACAAATAGTTAAATGTACAGATACATATAAATGCTCTAGTCAATATAAGTTAAAATCAATACTATAAATATCTCCCACATACATATAAAATAATCAAATAAATAAATGGATGTACTGATAAGCATAAATACTCAACTAATATAATTCCACCAATTAATTATTTATTAATTATAAGCTCCGAAAAAATAAATATGTATAAATATATTGTATTCGTACTAAACATTATTTAATGATTTACACCAATGACTCTATGTAGTAATTGATTAATTAATTTCCACAATTCCAAATAACCAATAAAATATAAATCCATAAAACAAACATTAATGAGTAATAATTTTCCAATAATAATAATAATCACACATTAATATTAAATATTAATGTTATTCATTGATTTAATTTAAGATTTATAAACTATATAAACCGATTAATTATTAATTAATAAATAATCACAAACTCACAAGGCAAATTGACATAAGGTTGAGCAACATACCACATGACGCAGACCAACAACTCAAGCCAAGACACTAATTTACAAGGGTATCAACTTAAGCCTAGAGTATGAGAGGGAAACACATGCCATCTCCAACAACTTGCCATTAGGATAAAGACACGCTCAGACCTATTAGACTAGGTGGAGTCGATGTCTAGTACCTGCAATCTTGCATCCACCAATAAACACAATACAACAAATATATAATACATATACATCATAAATGATCAAGCAAGTGATAGAGAATTGCAACGTCATATCGTGCTTGCAATGAGTGGTATGACATCATCTCTAATCACCAAGACACTAGAAGACAATCGCAAACATCATAGCATCAATGCAGTCATCATAATCATAGAGTAGGGTTAGCATAATCATAATGTCATCAAAATCCCATAAGCAATATGATCCATCATGAATAATGATCAAATATAGATCCATCATCATATCCACTACAACCATGAAATAGGGTTAGTACAAAACATGATACCATCAAATCATCATAATTTAGACTAAGCTAGATTAATATATTCCTTTGATGTACAAAAGATAAGATAAATCAGGGAGGGGCACTAAAAAACCTATGTGCATATGTGAAGCCAAGGTTTGTCTATTTGGAGAGACAATACCTCGTTTGTAATGTGTTTATTTTTGTATAAGTGAATGCATGTGTGTGTGTGTTCAATTTGTTAAATTTTAAGTTATTTTACCTTAAAAGGGGCATGTCTAGTGTATGTTGATGTGTTGTATTTATGCTGTCACTTGACACTTGTAATGTGTTGTGAGTGGGCATGTGACATTTTCTTGAGAGGGAAATGTGAAAACCTATGCATTTTTTAAACCTCATTTAGTTTTCCCAAAAGGCAACTTGGTTAGGGAGCCCTTGGTATGATCAGATAAAGTTTGACCCATAGGTAAACTTTAGGTGGGTGTTTTTGGGGTCAAACTAACTCCTATAGTTGAGGTTAAGTAATTTTTGAAGGCCCACTTGATATACCTATGGGTAAGGGATCTTTTTTGGGCATAGAACCACTCACATGTGATTGCAAAGTGACTTCAAAAGTGACATTTTCTTGATGGATGAAAACCAGCTTTTAGAAGATTGGGTTTTGGTAAGACAACCTTCTATTCTTGTGTTGGATGCACATCCCCACCTTACACTTACCTTTTTAGTTTCCTCTTTTAGAAACCTTGTAAGAGGGTTTGAGAATACCAACCTATGATCTCTCACCATCATTTTCCAAGAAAGTTGGAAAGTGTGAGAGGAGTCTACTTAGGAGAAAAATTCAAACTTACAATGCATCACCCACTCTCCAATCTTGGAGATCAAGAGTTGTTGAAAGATTTTGAATTAGAAAGGAGAAATTTAGCTAAGGAAAAATATTGTAGCTAGTTGGAATCTTGTTGGCTTGGGTTGGAAGCTCTTCACAAAATCTTCATAGCACATTCCATTTGCAAGAGTTGAGGTTGGTGTTGTGTCACCCTTAGAATTTAAATGCACATTCTTGTTGCTTTATGTGAAAATATGCATATTGTAAATGCATTTGTTTGTGACTTGAGTTTTGTGTTATTATGATTTTGGGGTGAGTATTGCATATTATAGAATTCTTTCATATTTATGTTTTAATAAGAGTCAAGACCAAACTCACCCTTGGGAGGGAAGAGTAGTCTTGGGGTGAAGGGAGGATGACAGTCATAGGGTGTAGAGTCTCTCTTCGAGGAAGAGAGGGAAATAAGGATCTAGGATCGTTGTTGCATTTTATTTTATTTAAATTGGGGGTCATAAGGGAGGATTTGGCTTGAAATCCTTAGGGGGTCATTGTTGGAAATATGTGAGATTTAGTTGTGTTGTCATTGATGTCAACACTGTATCATGGGTTGAGACTATCCCGGTTGGATCTATCCTAATTAGTCTTTTGATCTTCTTGGTTTCAGCTATGATTCCGATGTTGTATGATAAGATCCTTGGAATTGGTTTTGGATTCTCATTATGGATGGTTACATTCTTTCTATATTCTTTTGGTTCATGGTTTGGTGTTTTAGTTGTTATCGCTTTTGGTATTTACTAGAACTAGCTTGCCTCTAGCTATCCCGGTTAGCTTTATTGGTATGTTGTTTTGGTGACTTGATCAGTGAATTTTGGGTTTGATTTATGGGATCAGTTTCATTCATGTTGAAGGTGTTTCTTGATCATGTCGAGATATTTTGGTGACTTTGCATTGGATGGCATGTTGTTATGATGGTCCTATTTGGATCCGGCTAAACTTTCTGTTATTTCACTAAGAGTTTCTATTGGTTGGTGAAATGTGTTGGATTTTGGTCTTAGTAGAATCTTTGGCTAATATAATTGTTTGGGTATTTGATTTAGGTCCATGATATGTAATGTAAATCATAATATGATTTTGGTGGTATCGTGTGATGTAATTTTTATAATTATGGGTCTATGGGTTTAGGGTTTAGCCGACCTTGTCAATAAGGTTGATAATCTGTATTTATTGGTGATTATTCATGTAATTTGATATCGATGGTTATGGGTGGTTATGTCTGCATTATCAGAGAGAGAATTATATGTGAATAGAGTCATATCATTCCAATGAAGGTTGGAAAGGTTTTGTATTGCAAAGCAGCCATCACTGCTTAACCAAAACTGTATCAAAAATTATTAGATGCTACTTTCAGAACTCATTTATTTCTGGATTATAGTCCAATGTTTATGTAAGTCAATGAGACTTCCCTTTGTGATGAGCAATTTGATCTAGATTTTTGGCCTTTCTGCCATTGTAGACCCCATTGTAAGTCTAAAGTGGAAAATTGGACCCTAATGACTCCCCACTTAGGAGAGAGAAAGGAAGTCACGAGGATGATTTTCACTTGGGAGATGCTTTATATTAAAAAGAGGGGATTGAATGCACTAGATCCAAATCCAAGGGGAACAAGGATATGAATTCCAAGTGGATTGCAAGGGTTAGAATATGATTTGACCTCTTTAATAAATAGGAGAATTGACTTGTTGACTATGTAGAAAATATAGATAAAATGAGTGAAATAAGGAGCTACTAGTTTGGAATTGCGCTATAACTTTGGATATGGGAAATTCAGACTAACACAGATCTTCCCTGTAAATTTGGAGAAAATTCGTTAGGACTATGTTGAAACTGCACATGATCCTCTCAAAAATCTGCGTGTTGAAAAGGGTTTTTCTGTCTTTGCAAATGGAGTCCAAACCTGCAATTACAACTATAAACCTGTAACCTACACATAGTAAATAATGAAAGAAGGGTTGTGGATAGGGGTTTGCCTCAATCAAACCTCGGTTGAGGAATCAACCTTGAAAGAAAGTAATTGTGAATTCTTAAATGTAAATGATGGAAATGTATACCTTGTAGATCTACAATTGATGATGATGATTGCTTTGCTTCTTGAATGTAATAAAAAATGTTGCATGAAATGGAATTTAACATGACAAAACCTTAACACTAACATATGCTTGTAGATGAATGTTTTAATGTTGCTCCAATGGATGAATGAAGAAGACACATGAAGAAGAAGACTTGATGGACGATTGAATGCTTGATGATGATGAAGACCTTCTTGAATTCTTGCATATTGTGTAATTCACCTATTCATGTATATATGCAAATTAGAAGACTAACTTCCTTTTATACATGCCTTAGAGAATTAATTCATCTCATCGAAGGCCGACATCGAGGAGATTTGAAATCCCCAAATGAAAATTAGGACAGAGGAACCCATCTTGGGGCCACCCTAAGAGGGGGAGATAAGGGCACTACGCCCTTGTCCTAGGGAGAGAGGGGCACCACCCCCTATCCTATGCTATCTTGGGGTCTGGATAGTGTCCTAAGGTAGTCTCAGGGCTTAAAAAGGAAGAACTTGGGTGAAGGTGCAGGAAGGGATCTCGACTAAGAAAGGAGATGTTGTCACAAAGTTGAGGGCCTCAAATGTGGTTAAAATTTCAAGGGTCACAATTTTATGACATGACATTAATCCCCCACTTTAGTGGGAGTATAGCTTACCCCAATCTATCAGTAAAGTAGAAGAAAGAGAGAAATGAAGATGAGAAATGTAGAGCAATACCACAAAGAGTATAAGACATCATGAATCTTGAGGTACAAACAACACCAATCTTAGGTTCTTAACTCATTCAGACATATGCAAGAGCACACACCAAAAAAGGAAAAAACAAACAAAACAAGAAAAAGAACACAAGACACAAAGACGAAACACACAAGACCACACATCAACTAGCCAAAGAGACCTTGATACAAGTGTCTCAAATAACTAATTGAAACAAAAAGACCAATTACATCACATAAACACCAATAATCACATAAAAGAGAAAAGCCGACATCATCCATGATCCATCAATAGTATAACTATGGGTTCATGAGAGGATGGAGAGATAGGACATGAATACACACTTTTGTGATCAATGAGAAGAAAGGAAAACAAGAGGGAAATAATGGACATCTCACCCCTAGTATTAGGTGATCCATGTAAGGGAGGAAGGTGAGAATGTTCTTAGTTCCACTCAACCTCGTGCACATGTGTGCAAGTGAGGTTCGAAGCACCTCATAGGATTCTATGCTTGAGTATGCTACAACTTGTATAATATGTATAGTACAAATGTCAAGAAAGGAATGACATCTCGATCTAAGAGACCATGCTCTAGTTCCTAGAATAATCACATTGTATAAAAGAAAAGTGGCAATATCCAACTCTAAGAGGTTGTGCTCTAGTTTTGAGAATATCCCACTATATAAGGAAAATGCTACAACATCTCACTCTAGGAGGTTGTGCTCTAGTTCTGAGAATATCCCACTATATAAAAGGAAAGTGGCGACATATTTCTCTAAGAGGTTGTCCTCTGGTTCCAAGAATGACCCACTATTCAAAACCAAAGTGGCAACATCTTTCCCTAAGAGGCTATCCTCTAGTTCCAAGAATGACCCATTGTTCAAGAAACACAATGCACAAGAGAAATATACTGCAAAAGGAGAAGTGTGGGTGCCCCCCCTTTAAGATGTCAAAATTTTTTAATGTTGATATATTAAAGAAAGTATAACAAGATACCTTCCTTCGACACAAAAAAGATATCCATCATGCAACAATGTCATCAATCCAAGCAAGAGAGGGCATATTCTTCAAGCAAGGATAAGGTAGTTGAAAACAAGATGTCTTGCAACAAGTGTAAAGGGGATCCTTGGAGGAGAACAAATCTTTTCTCAAAAGACATCTTCCTTCAAGAGGAGTTGTCCTTAACAAATATAACATCTTCTAGAATGAAGCATAGAAGAGAACAAGAATGCAATCCTTCCTCCTGTTACTATGTGAAAGGGATTCTTGATGAAGGATGAATCACTTTTATCCCAATGTGGTTGGGTGAATATATTATATATGTACATTAACAAGTGTAAAAGAGGTTGTATTCAAGGACTTACACCTCTTGTATAAGAGAGAACCCTTGAGTAAACACCAATGATTTCACATAAGGAAAGACATCACGTAATGAAACTCACACCATCCACAACATAGGAAAGAGTGGATCCTTAGAGAAAGAAAGAGAAAGAGAGAAAGAGAGATCATTTCCCCCCAAGTGTAGGAACAATGAGAAGATCTTACACAATCTTCTAGAGAGAGATTAAATATAAGAAAATGCAGAATTAACTTACATGAAAACATGCAAGAAAAGAAATTAGTAAATGTAAAATACACATCTCAAGAAGTAGTAATCTTCTGATAGAGAAAATTAATAAAATCACATATTCCCCAAGAGGGATTAGTCATAAGAACATACCATTGTAAGAAATGATTATCACATATGAAATATTCAACCTCTAAAGGAAATAATGATAAATGAGATAGAAAGAAAGAAAAAGGAGCATAATCCTCCCCCCCCACAAGTAAGAAGAACAAGGAGGAATATTACACATCTTCTAATGGTGACCATTTTTGAGTGATATGCCCTCCTAGTGGAAAAAATCCTCTCAAGGAAGGGACATGTACTTCCAAGGAGACCAGTCCATGCTAGGGGCATATCATAATTGTAAATAATTGAAACTATAGAAGAGGTAAGGTATCCAAGAGAATAAAGAGAAGAAGAAAAAGTGTATTACTCATTAAAGATGCTCCTCTTCAAGCAAAGAGGAAAAACCCAAGAAGAATTGTATGCTCTCATAAGATTAACTCTATACAAAAAAGAAGATCTAATAATGAATAATGCACAAAGATAGAAAGAAGAAGGAAAATGAAGCTCATGTTGCTACCCCAAAGTATGAAATTTAAAACAATACCACCAAAAATTATAAAGAGCCCCCAATTAAGTTGGATATTTATGGTGAAGAGAAACATGGAAATAAAGGAAGTGCTAAGGCACAATGTTGATGTTAAGGAAGACAAATAGATCTATTATAAGAGAAATTAATGCATTATCATATTCCTTTTGAAAAAAATTATTAAATGCATGACATTTCCCAAGAGAATGTGAATATGAATCATGAAAAATGCAATATTCTGCACCTTTCACTTGCTTAAGATTCTTGTTTTGGTTTTTAGGAGGAAAGGAAATAGTCTTATCATATTTCAATCTCCAATATATTCTCATAGCTAGTCTTTCAAGATGATAAATATGTTTTAATTATTTTTCTTGACATGGAAGAGAATAATTATTAGAAGAAGAAATTTTATCATCTATGATTCTAATTTTGCCACTATCTATACCATCTTGAATAGACTTTTGAAAATCAGGGCAATATTCAGCATTGTGATCATGGGTTTGATGAAAGGACCAAAAAAGATGTTTTGAAGAAGAAGCATTCTTGTAGGCTCTTTTGATTTTTGGCCTTTAAAGATACAACTATGTACCTACAACCTATACACACAAAATAAGGGAAGAAGGGTTGTGTATAGGGGTTTGCCTCAGTCAAACCTCAATTGAGGAATCAACCTTGAATGAAAGTAATTGCAAATGCTTAAATGCAAATGATGGAAATATATACCTTGTAGATCTTCAATTGATGATGATGATTGCTTTTCTTCTTGAATGTAATCATAAATGTTACATGAAATGGCATGTAACATGAAAAAACCATAACACACATACATGCTTGCAGATGAATGTTATAATGTTACCCCAATGGATGAATGAAGAAGACACATGAAGAAGAAGATTTGATGGATGCTTGAATGCTTGATGATAATCAAGACCTTCTACTTGAATTCCTGCATATCGTGTAATTCACCTATTCATGTATATATGTAAATGAGAAAACTAACTCTCTTTTATACATGCTTTAGAGAATTAATTTGTCTCACCAAAGGTCGACATCGAGGATATTTTAAATCCCAAAATGCAATTTTTGTCAAAGGGACCCATCTTGGGGCCACCCTAAGAGGGGGGATAGGGGCACCACACCCCTTTCCAAGGGGGAAAGGGGTGCCACACCCCTATCCTGCCCTATCTTGGTGCTTGGACAGGGTCCTAAGGTAGTCTCACAGCTTAAATAGGAGGAACTTGGGGTGAAGTTGCAGAAAGGAATCTCGATTGAGAAAGGAGATGCTATTGCCAAGGTGAGGGCCTCAAATGTGGTTAAAATTTCAAGGGTCACAATTTTATAAAACTACAATAATTATTCATAATACTAATGCAGAGTATTCATCTGATTGTGGGTAGGGTTTCCCATCATGGTTTTTCTCTTTCCGGGTTTTCCACATCAAAATATCGGTGTTGTGTGTTGTGCTCTGGTATAAGGTTTATAATTGAATTAATTGTTGTACCTATTAGTAAATTGATTCACCCCCCCTCTCATTTTACTACCGATATCAGTGCCTTGCAACAATTGGTATCAGAGAAAGGTCCTCTCAGTAGAAGCTTAACTTCTTGAGGAGATTTGATGGCATTAGCATCTAGTTCTACATTCAATCCCTATTAGGAGGAGAGTCCCATATTTGATGGTACTAATCACAAAATATGGAAGGAGTGAATGAAGATTCATCATAGATGTCTTAGAGCTTAAGTTTGGGAGAAAGTGGAGAAAGGGTATATACCTCATGATCCTAATTCTGGAACACCGGCACCTGCTGATGAACATAAGAGAGCTGAAAATTATGTGAGAGCAAAAGAAGCCTTGTTGAGCACCCTATCTGATGAAAAGTTATTGAATGTCATAGAATTCAAGAATTCTAAGTAGATGTGGTTTAATCTTGAAACTCTTTATGAAGGTGACTAGGTAGTAAATATTGTTAAACTTGAAGGTTTCCGGGTAAGGTATGAAACTTTTAAGATGGAAGAAGATAAGAAGATAAGTTCTTTCATGCATAGAGTCAATGAGATTGTCATAGGTATCAAATGCTACAATGAATCAGTCAGTGACGATGAGATAGTGTCAAAAGTTCATAGAGTTCTACCTTCAGCTTACAAGATGAAGGCTACTGCTATCAGTGAACTCCAAACAATGTCAAGCAGTCATGTGATCAGAGATACATTACTTCAGAAATTGACTGCTTTTGAACTTGAACAACTTGGAGATCAAAGTGCTACTAAAACTAAGACTACATTTAAAGCATCTACCTCTGCTAAGAAGAAGATAGATTGGAAAGAGATGTATGCTAAGGATATGGAGGAAATTGAGAAAGAAGAAAGAGAACTTGAAGAGCTAGAGGCCTTTATTGCTAGAATAGTTCCTAAAGACTAGTTCAAAGTAATTTTAAAGGAAAAGTACCTTTTAAATGTTTTTCATGCAATAAGATTAGTCATTTTTCTTCTTGATACCTTGAAAGAGCTACTAGGAATAATGAAATATTTGTGAGGAATTATAAGCCTAATCCTAAATATCAGAGTAGACCTAGATTCATAAGGAATATGGATAAATCATGTTATTATGCTAGTGATGATGATTGTGGTATTACTGATGATGATGATGATGATGAACCTATGAGTGAATCCGGTAATGGAGCCTCATCTGACAAAGATTGGGTCTTTATTGCTATTAAGGATGATTCTTTGGAATCTTTCATTGAATCAACACATACTATATAAAAGGCTTTAGTTTCAAAAATTGAAGAAAATGATGAATGGGTTATAGACAGTGGATGCTTGCATCACATGACTGGTGAAGAGAAAGTTTTTATCATTACAAGAATTTGATGATGGATTGGTCAGATTTGGAGACAACAAGGCATGCAGGATCAAAGACAAAGGAACAATATCATTGGATGGTAAGACTAATACTGATAATGTTTATTATGTTGAAGGCTTAAAGGATAATATTTTACGTGTAGGTCAGATGGTGGATAGAGGATTTCATTTACAATTCAAGGATGGAAAATGTAAGATCATCAATAGAACTAGATTGGAGATTACTTTTGAAACTCATACCAAAGGTAATATATTTCATTTTAACTCCACTGAAAAGGCTTTCTTGATTTCTCAGATTGACGAAAGTTGGTTATGGCATAAGAGGATATGTCCTAGAAATTTTGATTGCATAGTAAAGATCGGTTCTATAGCGGCTATTAGAGATTTACCCAAAATTGTTAAAACTAATAATCTGATATGTAGAGAATGTCAAATGGGTAAGCAAGTTAGAAATTCTTTTAGAATTATATTGATTTGTGTGGACTAGAAAATACTAAAATCTTTCAAGGTGATAGATATTTTATGCTACTTATTGATGACTATTTTAGAATGATGTGGGTAGCATTTTTGAAGGAAAAATCTAAAGCTCTTGAGAAATTCAAATCTTTAAAGCTATGGTTGAGACTAAGACACGACTAAAGATAAAATGCTTGAGATTAGATCATGGAGGTGAGTTTATATCTGGTGAGTTCAACAACTTTTGTGAAAGGAATGGTATTAGGAGACAACTTTCTACACCTAGGACTCCACAGAAAAATAGATTAGTGGAAAGGAAGAACAAAATAGTATTGGATGCAACAAGGACAATGATGACAAAAGCTAGATTACCTAATATCTATTACAGAGAAGATGTCAATATTGTTGGATAATTGTTAGTATATGGGGAGATTGTTGGATATGATAGCATTTTGATGAACCGGTATGTTGATATGATGATAATGTATGTTGTCATTGATGTCAATAAGTCTAAGTGAACCAGTATGCAGATTGAAGAGATGTAGTGAACCGATGTCGAGGTTTCACTAAGTGTGACTACTGTTTGGTAATCTCAGCTCTATGGTTTTGCGATCCAGCTTGTGCGATGCAATCGATGAAACTCTGTGATGAGTTAGCTAAGAGATGTGAATGAGATCGAGGTGCCACATCAGCCTTGTGCATGTAAAGGATTGAGGTATGAGGACATCGACCACATTTGAAGTCTACGTCGAGAATGATAATTCTTCTTAGTGGAATGAGAAGAGAGCGTGATGGGTTACTGATTCCCATGTGTAGTGATGAATGAATGATGCAGATTGTCTTGTGATCTATCTGAAATTGTAATGCTCTATGCAATGTGTTTGGATGGTCATGATTGGACCGCCTATGTTGTAAACCTAAGATTCTTAGGGTTTAGGGTTTATGCTATCGACCTATCTATTTTCTATAAGTTTGATGATGTTTGTTGTTGTAAAGTTGTTGGAAAATGTTGTGTGTGTGTGTATCTGAGTAAAGAGATACTTGATACTTGCCAGACGAGTAAGAGGGAAACTACAAAGTGTGATAGTAGAGTGGAGGATATGAAAAGGATCTGCCTTGGCATGTAGTGCTATTATTAGATCAGAGTTTTACCTGTTGTCATCTAATCATTTCAACAGTTGGAATATCCCTTTATTGGCTAGCTTTAATAGGATTATTATCAAACTTGTAACTAGGTGACTCAAGATCATTGAGTTATTCAAATCCTCTAGAGAGGTAACCTATAATAGGGTTTCAACCTTAAACAGGGTATATAGCCATCCCTTAATCAGGTGATCTCTAACAGAATCGGTTCCTAGCAGAACCTTGTTGTAATGTCTTTAACTAGACTAGGCTCCTAACAGGGTGAGCTTCAAAAGAGTTCAAAACAAGCTTGTGGGTATTCATCCCCACTATGGTTTTTCCCATTTGGGTTTCCATGTGAAAATATGTGTGTTATGTGTTATGCATTTTTCATGTGATGCTTATGAATTATTTGGTTAAGAGATTATGCATGCAGAGTCAATAGGTTATGATATTACTAGTTTACCACATGCATATGTTTATGGGTGAAGTTGATATCAAGTATTGATCCTATTTGAAGTGTTCAAACTTATCAATTTATGGTGTCTGGTGTCTTACTGTGTTTAACTAGTATTATTGTGGTTAAGTCTAGTAATGGTGATAACCAGTTGATATTGTTTTAACTAGACAAGTTATCGAGAATATTTTTATCTATACTAATTCACCCCCCCCTCTCCGTACCAGTTGGGGTATCTGTTGTTTATCATTACTCATCAATTGGTATCAAAGCAACTCCAGGTCCTCTGTAATATAAGCTTAACCGCTTGAGGTAAAAGAGCCTACTGTAATGATGAAGAGGCAAGGTCCTAAGTTCAACAGAGATAACTTTAAGATATGGAAGGAAAAAATGAAGATTTAGATCAAGAGTATGGGTATTCAATGCTGGAGCTATGCTGAGAATGCCTTTGTGACTCCCATTGGCACTCTAACTGATGATCAAAAAAGAAAGATCCAGGAAAATGGGCAAGTCATGGAAGCCCTTATCAACAACCTATCAGATATTGAGTTTATTGATGTACAAGACAAGGATACACCTAAGGATGTATGGGATGCACTCGGAAACATCTATGGTGGTGATGAGCATGTAAAGAAAGCTAAGGAAGAAAGCCTTAGAGGTAAATTTGAGGATATGAGGATGGTTGAAGGTGAAACCATTCAGCAGTATGGCATTAGGATTAAGACTATGGTTGGAGATATCAAAAGCACTAGTGGAACTATTGATGATACCACTATTGTTAGTAAAGTCCTTAGATCATTGTTACCAATATATGCAATCAGAGTTACTGCTATCTAGGAACTAAGGTCTATTGATAAAACCAAGGTATCCTTAGATTCTATCATTGCAAAGTTAACTGCATATGAGTTGAATAGCTATGATGGTAGTGTTCAGAAGACTGAGTCAACCTTTAAAGCATCTACTGTACCATCCAGAAAAGGAAAAGAAACTAGTACTAGTTATGAGTCCAGACAATGTAGAGATATGGATGATGAAGAGATTCTAATGGAGTTTGAAGCTCTTCTTGCTAAAAGACTTCTGAAGGGAACTATGAAGTATAGAGGTAAACTTCCTTTAAAATATTTCTCCTGCAATAAGATAGGACACATAGTTGTTAATTGTCCTAACAATGACAATAAGGATAAACCAGAGAGGTTTAGAAAATATAAAAGTGGAAATAGAAGAAATTGTCTAGTTGTTGTGGATGAAGGTGCCACGGATGAAGAATCAGAGGATGAAGAAAATGAGGACATAGTGTTTGTAGCAGTAAAGGAAGAAGTGTCCGACAAGAAAGCTCTTGTCTGTCGCATTGACAACTCCAATGAGTGGATAATTGATAGTGGCTATTCTCACGACATGACTAGTGACTAGAGAAAGTTTCTGTCTTTGGAGAAATATGATGGAGGTGTTGTCAGATTAGGCAACAATGCACCGTGCTTGGTAAAAGGTAAAGGATCCATCTCACTAAATGGAAAGATAAGTGAAGATGATGTCTATTGGGTAGAAGGTCTTAAGAATAACTTGTTTAGTGTTGCTCAATTGAATGACAAAGGACTAGTTCTGGAATTCAAAGGTGGAATTTGTAGTATAATTGGGAAGAGTGGTGAAGTTATTGCAACTGGTAAGCAAACCAAAGGTAACCTATTTCAGTTGAATGCCAAGATAAGTCAGTGTCTAATCACTAAATTTGATGATAATTGGATATGGCATAGGAGACTTTGTCATATGAACTTTGACAATATTGTTAAAGCTGGAAAGATCAAGGTGGTAAGAGGATTACCTTTGCTGAACAAATCTGAGAATTCTTTGTGCAAGGAATGTCAACTTGGGAAGATGTCTTCCTCAACTTTTAAAGGTAAGTCTTTCTCAGCAGAGCATTTATTTGATCTTGTGCATACTGATTTATGTGGTCCTATGAAAACTAGAAGTATTCAAGGAGATAGGTAATTTATGATTCTCACTGATGACTGCTCAAGAATGATGTGGGTCACATTCTTGAAAGACAAGTCTGAAGGATTTGGAAAATTCAAAGCTTTTAGAGCATTAGTAGAGAAAGAAAGTAGTAAAAAGATAAAATGTCTGAAAACTGATCAAGGAGGAGAATTCACTTCTGATGAATTCAATAAGTACTATGAAGATAATGGTATCAAGAGGTAGTTGTCTACCCCAAGGACACCTCAATAGAATGGAATAGCAAAAAGAAATAACAGGACTATAGTTGAAGCAGCTAGAACAATGTTGATCCAAGGAAAGGTTGCTCACACTTTTTGGAGAGAAGCGGTGAGCACTGCAGTCTACACTATGAACCGGGTACTCATCAAGAAAGTTAAAGATAAAACCCCTTATGAGTATTGGACCGGAAAAACTCCCACTATAAGTTACTTTAAAGTGTTTGGTAGTAAGTGCTATATCAAGAGAAGTGAGCATTTGAGCAAATTTGATGCTAAATGTGATGAAGGAATATTTCTGGGATATTCCACTAAGAGAAAAGCTCTCAAGTGCTACAACAATAGAACACAGAAGATTTTTGAAAGTATCAATGTTAGGGTTGATGAATCCCCTGAGGAACCTGAGGAAACATGTAGCGAAGAAGTGGAAGATGAACCAGGAATAGCCTTCAGGGAACCGATTAAGAAAAAAACTTGTAAAGATCTTAGTGTTCCTGTATCAGGAGAAGCTGCAGTGAGAGAAGAAGAAGAAGTTAGTGAAGAAGAGGAAGAAAAGCTAGCAGGCTAGGATAGAATCATTCCTAGATATGTGAAACTACATCATGATCCAAAGCAAATCATAGGAGATAAAGATAAAGGGATACTCACTAGAACAAAAGTGAAGGAGAACTCTTGCATGATTTCTGAAATTTAACCCAAGACTTCCAGAGAAGTTCTTACAGATGAAGATTGGATTAAAGCAATGGAAGAGGAGCTAGATCAGATAGAAAATAATGGAACATGGTCTTTGGTGCCCAGACCCAAATATAAAAATGTCATAGGTACCAAATAGGTCTTTAGGAATAAATTGAATGAAGAAGGCACAATTGTCAGAAACAAGGCTAGGCTTGTATGTAATGGATACACTCAGGAGGAGGGAGAAGACTATGGAGAAACATTTTCTCCTGTGGCTAGACTAGAAGGTATTCGAATGCTACTTGCATTTGCAACATTTAAGGGATTTAAGGTTTATCAGATGGATGTGAAATCTGCTTTTCTGAATGGAATCCTAGAAGAGGAAGTGTATATAGAGCAACCAAAAGGGTTTGCCTTATTAGAAGATAGTGACATTGTGTGTAGATTACACAAAGCCCTGTATGGACTGAAACAAGCACCTAGGGCATGGTATGAAAGACTACACTCTCATCTTGTGAAGATTGGATTTTAGAGAACAAGTGAAGATAGCAACATCTACTTGAAATCAGAAGGTGATCAAATTCTGATTTGTGAAGTGTTTGTGGATGACATAATCTTTGGAGGAGATGATAAAATGAGTCATGCATTTGCAAATGAAATGAAGAAAGAATTTAAGATATCTTTGATAGGAGAAATAAAGTTCTTCATTGGTTTACAGATTCAGCAAATGAAAGAGGGTATTTTTATTACCTAGTCAAAGTATGTCAAAGAGATATTGAAGACTTTTGGCATGGAGGAAAGCAGCCTGGTTAGTACACCGATAGTGACTGGCTACAAACTGACCAAGGAAGATGATTCAGAACTAGTAAATGAAAAGGAGTATTGGTCAATGATCAGTAAGCTGCACTATGTGGTGCACAACAGACCGGATATTGCTCATGCAATAGGCATAGTAGCTCATTTTCATAAATGTCCAAGAGAATCCCACTTGGTAGCTGTCAAAAGGATTCTTAGATATTTGAAAGGAATACTTGATTATGGATTGTGGTATCCATATAATGGTGACTATAATCTCAAGGTATAAACTGATGCCGATTGGGGAGGTAATGTGGATGATTGGAAGAGCACAACTTGTTATCACTGTTTTAAATTTTTGGATAATTTTGTTCTCTGGCTCTTTAAGGTGTGAAATGGTATGCTTAAACCCCTTATGTTGCCTCTGAGTTTTAGGTCTAAAGGTTTAAGATGTTTCTTTTTCCCCTTTTGAATTTCCCGCATTCTATTTCTGCATTAGTTTTTCCACTTAGGTGGAAGGGTCGCTCCATCATGAAAGTGTCCCTCCTATAGGTTTTCCCTACGCGATCTTTTGAATATTTTCAATTTTTATGCCTTTACCTATGTCTTGTTTTAATCTTTGTCGGGCTTCTTAATAATCATGCAAGTCAAAGTTGATCCTATAGTGTGCATTGTTTCACTGGGCGAAGATGCCTGCAGTTTAGCATTCGCAAAGTGGCGAAAAGGGTAAGCGGTCCCAGCCAAAGGATTGTTCATTAGGTAAAAGGAATGCATCTCATAGTGGATCCAATGGCTCGCATTGCTTTGCTAGCCCAAGATGCATGTGATTTATCCTCTATGAAATAGAAAAACAATGGGTGGGTCTTAGAGGTAAGCAATTCTTTAGTTAATGGCCGATCAACTTGGAGTTGATCCAACAGTGCGCGTGGATTCGCAGCTGGAAATGGTCTGCGGTTTACTGTTCGCGAAGCAGTTTCCAAAGATCTAATGATTGTCATTTCTTCGTGAAGAAGAGTCGCCTAAGGTTTAAAGTCTATGAAGTAGCAAAAGGGTTGGTGGGCCTGAAAGATAGGCAAGTCATGATTTTAAAGACTGATCAACTTGTAGTTGATCAGATGGCCCGCATGAATTCACAACCCCAAACCAAATGAAGTTTACCATTTGCGAAATAGCGAAATGACATGGTAGTCACATGGTGGATGACATGGCAGGATAGGTGGGCTTCTTTGTTGAAAGAAATGATGGCTTGTCAAATGCATGTGTCTCCAAAGGATTGTTGAGGGCCTGAATTGATTTAACTGGTGATGGTGTTGAAACCCATGGTGAAATAGAACACGTGGCAGTCCTAGAATGGAGCCCAATGGATTTCTTGAGCGAATAGCCAACTGACATGTAAGATTCATTTGCCAGTGATGAAACAAAGAAAGTGGTTTCGAAGCTGAGGGCCCACTTTAAAGGTTTGAGTGCATTAAATGGTGTACATCTTGAGGTTGATCCATTGATGGGTGTTGTTTCACAGCCCAAAGATGTAGAGTGGTTAGCTTTCGTGAAGCGGCAAAAACCGCTAGTAGTGATGGTTGTGCATGGTTAGTAGAAAAGACTGGTGGTCACCATAAGCAGTAAAGATCAGGTGAGTGGTAATTGATTGGACAGCCAGCATTGTTTCGCACGATCGAAGTGCACAAGGTTTACCTTTCGTGAAGTAGCAAAAGGAAGGTGGGGCCCATTACTAATACAAAAGGACCATGGGAAGTAAATGCAGTGCAAGTTTCCAAATATCCAAAAAATGTCATTTCTTCATGAAGGAAAGGTGTGAGGGTTTTAAACTCTACGAAATGGCGAAACAACAAAATAGAGAAATACTCAGAAAACTTGTGATCCGTTGGAGCCCATTTTTTGAATTCGATTTGTGAATTCAATTATGAGTTGATGGCCAAAGCATGCGGGATTAATGTCTTAGTTCAATGCCAAGTTGTCGTATTAAGGTCCACATCAATTGAATATTGGCACCATCTCGACGAGTTTGTTGCACAGGAGCTGGTGCAGAGCGAATTTTTTCAGGAGAGTAACAGGTTTTTTGTGTCCTGCTTACTAGTTACAGTTTGAAAATTGGTACTTTCTATGTGCTTGCCTTATCAGAGTTTTTTTTGAATCTCAATTGATATAATTGCATTAATGGGATGGCACCAAGAAGGGATTTCACAGGGAAGGTAAATTATCAAGATAGAAACATATGTGATGACTTCCTGGAACAATTGAGTATGTCCACGAATACTGCAGCCAAAATCAAAGAACAGATTCCTAAAGCCCCCCATCTAAGGATTGGAGACAGTTTGTATGACAAAGGTAGATGGTTAAGGGATTCACAAATAGGGATTTTAGGGCTGGGTCTTTTTAAAGTGGGATTCGTTTAGAGACATGCCATTGGCCCAATGAATAGCATATGGGAACTAGACGTAGGGAAGCTCATAGTCCTTGGGGTTTTTATGGATGTAAACTTACTAACCCAGATCACACACAATTATGATCCTGTTGCTAGATGTGTGAGGAATGTCAATGGAGGAGCCTTGATACAGATCAATGATGATGAATTCAGGAATATTTTTAAGCTCAGTGAGGCGTCAAATTTATTAGAGCCTATTTATTTTGAAACATTGGCCCAGGTTTATAATGTACAGAGAGATCACCTTAGGAGTGGCTCTTTGAAGGAGTTTTTTGTTAAAATAGGAGGGTTATCTATAGTGGGCCCTAGCACCATGGAACCCTTCTCCCCAAATTTCTTCACTTTAAGGGCAAAAGGCATGTATTGGTCACTATATTAGATCCTTGGGGAAGATGCTGAAATAACCATGCCAACCCATTATATGCTAATGATGGCATAGATTCTGAACCCCTCTCTAGCAGTAACATTTGATTATGCACCTTACCTCATTGATGCAATTCATACAAGGCTGGTAGGGATAAAAAATGGTAAGGTGGATAGACCTTTTGGATGGTATTCTCTTCTAATGCACATATTTTTGTTCAAAGGAGCTGATTATTTTGCTAAGGAAATGGACTTGGTCAAAGAAAAGAAATTGAAGGAGATGCCTACACAACTGTGGAGCATAATTTTATCTTGGGACAGAGAGGATGCCAGTTACTTGAAGTTTGATAGATGCTTTGCATCGAGGCTTAGGATTATTCTATGCCCATAGAACCCTAGGATCCCAAAGGCTCTTTCGGAGTTCCTCAAGCCTAAGGAGTTTGCTGAAGGTATTAAGATTGTTCATAATTGGGGTGATATGTATTTGTACCCTGTTTCTATAGTTTTTAGAGTTTATAGTTTCAGAGGCACTCCATATTTATTGCCGTATCAAGTCCCATTGAAGATAAGAATTGTAGAAGTCCTAAGGCAAATTGGAGGTGTGAAAGAGGCAGAGCTGACAAATAGGGGTAAAGAGATTATATTCCCAACTGTTACCATGCCCATCAATTCATGATCACCAAAGGTGGTTAGAAATTCTTTGATGACTTTTTTCAACCATATAGGTTGTCTACTGCAGTAATCAGGTTTGCTGACCTTGAGGATTTTTTCAACGGCATGTTCAGGAAGAGAGTAGTATGCAAAGGTAGGCCACACCAATTTCATTTCCCTGAGGACCTAATTAAAAATGAATTCAGTTTGGATGAGAAAGAATTCAAGAAAGAAAGGTGGGTGGCATACACAAAGGGTCTGGATTTCATTCCTCAATTTGATAGCAGTTATGACCCTTTGTCTAGCTTTAATCCCTTTCAGGAAAAGATCAAATTCTTAATTCTTTATTTTGAATATTTAATGCAAACTCTGAAAAGAAAAGAGGGAGGCTATAATAAGAGATAACCCTGACAAGGCTAAGTTAGTTCTAGCTAAGCCTGCCTTTGCTAAAGCCATCCCTCACGCTGATTATGTGATGCATAAAAGGTCAAAATATAGTGTATTGATGCCAGTAATAGGTGAGCCCTCCAATTCAAGAGGGAAGAGAACAATTGAAGATGTCATTGACATCGAAGAATCTCCTAAAAGGCAAAGGGTGGGGAAAGAAGTGCAAACAGGTGAACCTCTGTACTCTCCATCTTAATCCCCTATCCATATAGGAGATGAATAGGTAGTAGTAGAACAATTGTTGTAGTTAGGAAGCATCAGAGAGATTGCTTACACCTATGAAGAGACACAAGAGGGAATGCCAGAAGAGCCACCTAGTGCCGAGATGAACTTTGAAGATGAGTTCAAAGCTAAAGAGTTAGACTTGGCTATCAAGCAAGCTAGTGAAGAGTTCCTAGCTGACAGCAATTTTGTCACAACAGGGGCCTTCATGCAATAAGAATGGAAACAAAACATTGAACAATTCAAGTCAAGGTGTGAAAAGAGAATGAGTGAGCAGCCTCACAAAGATACAACCTTAGTGGAGGAAGAAGTTAAACACGAAATGATGGCTTAATTCAAAGCCATCACTCCTGAAGCTAGAAGAGAAATGGTGTCAAATATTGGTGTTTTAATCCTCCCTAAATGGGATATAGCAGATGCATTGGTACTTGAAGTAGTCAGAAAAGAAATGAACCCTATGGAGTGAGTGACATTCAACAAAGATAATGCTGCTTTGGTCATGTGGTCCCTAAAGAGGGATGAAAGTAGAAGAAGGATACCTCGGGATCTAGTTTTCTAGGAGCTATGATAGTAAAAAGAGTCAAGGATATAGGGGTGGTAGAAGCTACCAGCATAGTTTTAGAAACTACAAAGTTCAGTGTGGCAGTGGCAGAGAAAGAAGCAAAAGAGAGAGTCGATCTCCAAGTGAAGTTGGAAACAATTCTAAAGGCTTACAATGAAGCCAAAAGGGAGGTAGCCAACAGGGATACTACTATTGCTAGACTACAAAGTCAATTGGCAAGACAACACCAAGGAGGTGAGTCCTCTACCATGATGATTACATCTTCTCGAGCAAGACCTCCACCTACCAGTCCTATCATAGAATTTCCCCCTTCTCCTATGCCTTTTGGTTTTCAACCAACTGAGACCATTCAACATGAGTTGGAAAAGTTGAAACAGGCTCAAGTCCTGTTTGCAAGTAAATATGAAGAGAAGTTAAAGGCCACCATTTTGAGTTTTGCTAATACAGTAGAAGCCCCCACTGTGCTCACTAATATGAAAAGAATTCTGGACACCTTGTGTGAGCTAAATGAGGACAATGCTATTTTAGAACCAATTTTGAATAAGTGGATGCCCAGAGAAGTGGATTTAGAACTTATGTGTACATCCTATGATGAAGCAAGATCTGATGCTATTATTAAATCCATATGTGAGTTAGCAAAAGGTCTAACCAAGTTAGTAGAAGGAAGAGCAAATATGGAGAGGAAAGCTAACATGTACATGAAAGAATATACTGAGCATAAATTTGAATTGTTTCCTGGGGATTTTGTCAGCCAAAATCAGTTGAAGGACAAACAGGTATGGCTTGATGAGCTAGGAGCTAATTTGTCTTTAAGGGTGAATGAAATCATCAACAAAGATGACACATCTCTGTTTGTTAAAATAATTGAAGAGATAGAAAAGATAAAGTCACACTATGATGTCTTGGAATCAGAGGTGAGGGAAGTAAGAAACTCTTGGAAAGGTTACTTAAGTTGAAGGAGAAAATTGTTGGCTACTCATGGCCTACTGATGATGTGTTCCAAGAGGGGACCAAGAAGTATGCGATGAAAGAAGAAGGAATCCCAAAATGGTTAGAAGATGCTAAAGAGGAGCAACAAACTGAAAAGGCCGCTGAGACCGAAGAGGACTTGTAATTTTTTTTTAAAGGAGTTACAGTTGTAACTAATTATTCCTAGGAATGTCCGAAGCTTGTATGCATCCATAATGTTATAAATGGATACCAGGACTAATAGAAAAATGATTACAAGAATTTTTGTAAAGAAACTCTACATAAATATATCTGGGTTTTTCTAGCTATCACAGAGAATACTTTGAGTCATGTAAGATTATTTTTCAAAAAAATATAGATCAACACTTTTCAGGTCTAAATCTGTGTTGTCTTCTGGTGTGCACTCGTTAATTTGCTGGTTTCATTTGAATAGTCTAGGGTTATTTGATTGAACATGGATTGTAAGGCAGTCATATGGATATGTTTCTAGCTTTTCTGTTCAAGGGAGAGGAATTAAATATGCATGAAATATCTCTATCAATAAATGAATTGTTTGCTCATCTTGTATTTGATGAATGGTTTTAGTTTTAAGAGGATAAAACTCATGTATATGTTAGGCATGTATGGGGTTAACTAAGGCCGAGGTGGTGAAATGTATGAGATTGTTCAGTTTTGGAACTCTAATTTGATTTGGGTGACTCTGTAGCCAAAATAAGGCACTGGTATCCAATTGTGGGATTCTTTCTATCTTTCTTGAAGATCAATACTAAAAATGAACACAAGTTTTTCTTTTAATGTTTTAGTTTCATTGAGGTGATGAAATCCATGGGGTTTTAGCACTGGTTTACTGTGGATCTCAATCTTAAAGTGTGAAAATATTCACAAAAGGTATACACACCTAAACTTTGGATAAGTTCAAAGTGTAGAAGGTTTTGAAACCTTGTTATATGTTATTCTTGAGTTCTATTTCCCTGATGTCTTCATATGCAAATAGAGTTACTTAATTTATTACAGGAAGGATAGAAGGGAAATCAAAATTTGAGAACAACAAAAGTGGTGACTCTACTAGGGAGAGTCATAGTGTGTATCTATGTTACAGATTGGTGCTTGGACTAGTTCAGAAGTTTGTTTGGATATTTGTGTGTTTGTGGAAGATTGTATTATCTCTCATTTGTGCTATCCTTTTCTCTGGAAATCCTCCTGATTTTTTAAGTCTTTGCAAGAGATTTGTCAAAACTTGTTTTCTTATTTCCCCACAATTTGTGTGGGTGGCGACTCTGACAAGTATAACTCTTTTAAGAAAAACAAGTATAATGCAAAGAGGAAGGAACACCAGGTCTTTCATGAGGAAGCATCCTCAAGAGACGTTGCAAGAGGGATTACCTGAACAAGTACGGAGAGGCCAGAAAAGATCAATCATACATGAGCCATCTAATGATGCCTGGGTGTAAAAGAGCATTAATACAGGCAAGTCATCTAAAAGACCCATATATGAAAATTCAAATTCTTCTTCCCGCAAATCTGAGCAGGACATTTTGGGTTTCCATTCTAGTTTCTTTGGTAAGATTGAAGATGTCCTAGTTTTAAATCAGAGGATCTCTCATGCTAGTTTATCTGGGAAGGACAAGAATAGTTCAAATATTAAGATAGATTTTGTACCTAGAAAAGTTGATGGAAACATTAGTTTAATTGATATCGACCAAGTCAATGTGTCAGATTCTGAAGAAATTTTCTCTGATGAAGATAAGGTATCCCAAGAAATTGAAACCCTCAATAGAAAAGTCCATCACTTAATTTCCTTAAGAGCACAAAAGGAGGAAAATAAAGAAAAGGAAGTGAAAGCTAAATTAATTGAGAGGGATAGGCTTCTAAGACAAATTACTGATCTTGAGTTATTCACCCAAGAGAAGGCTAAGAGTGAGGAAGAAGGTCCAGTCATCAGAGAAATTCTAGTTGCCAAGACCAACCCTGCATACAAATCTGTTGAGCAACCGAATAGGGAAGTCCTTAGTGACCCACAACCTGTTAGAAATAATGTTGACAAAGGTAAACAAAAGTGCATGGAAGATGGGTCTATATACAAGACTACAACGTAAATCTCTCATATGCTATCTACACATGAGAGAGAGATAGAGAGGATGAGGAAAATAAGGAAGATTTGCAGAGGGAGTTGGAAAAGGCTAAATTAGAAGCAGCCAATCAAGAAGTTAAAAGAAAGATTAATTATCTAAAGGCTCCTCCTATAATTTTTCCTTTAGCAGACCCAAATAAACTTGTTCCTCAGCAAGCCTCACTCCCTCTAGTCAAAATTCAGTCAACCTTGCCTATGAGCACTGTCCCAGGTAATCAATCCCCTGTTACTAACCAAGGTAACCAAATCCCTCTAACTAATGGACCTAATGTAATAATGAACATGGGAAGTAACCTTGTTGCTAATCAATTTTAGAGAAGACCCATTAACTTGGAGCTATACAAACAACTCTTCTTTGTTGGAATCCCAGGGTACCCTAACCATGTTCCTACTGAATTAAGGGATAGACTCCACAAATTTGCTGGTAATAATGCAGTTAGTGCAGAAGAGCAACTAAAATATTTTGGTGACTTGATAAATGATTATGAAATTGTAGATGAAGATGTCATCATGAAATTGTTCATATAGTCCTTAGTAGATAATGCAAGGGATTGGTATAGAGGTCTCCCTATAAATAGTATTGGGTCTTGGGAAGATTTTAAGAACTACTTTCAAGAGCAATATGGTGACAAGACAAATGTGAGCTTTATTGTTAGTGAGTTCAATAATATTAGAAAGTCTGATAATGAAATTGTCATAGACTTCAATACTAGATTTCAGAAAGCAATGCATAGGCTCTATCAAGTAATGAGGTTAGATGATAATATGTGTCTTAATACTTATTATAATGCTTTTGATTCTAAAATGTCCTATATTCAAAGGGATAAAAATATGCATAGTCTGGGGGATGCATTTAGGATTGCTATCAATGTGGAGAGTAATAGGAAAGCATTTGGGAAAGTAGGAAGGAGAACTGATGGAAGGTTGTGGCAAGAATCAAAACAACAACCTAATAAAGTTGCTAAGGAAGATGACAAAATAGAGAAATTAGTGATTGCCATGAAAGATCTTATTGCCAAGGTGAGTAAAAATGATAAGCCTCATTACAATTGGAAAGACAAGCCTCCTAGATTGCATGACATGCCTTACAATACAACCTGGAAAGATGGCAAACCTCAAAATGAGAAGCCAAAAAACACTCAAAACCAAGATACCCCAGATCCTTTGAAAGGAGGAAATGTTCATAATATGGAGAATACTCCCTAGTGCATGGCTTGTGATGGACCACATTCTCCTCATCAATGTGGTGTAGCTGAAGCCCTCGAAGAATCCATGAGAAAAGAGGCTAAGCCTGATATTAATATGTTTGAAACTATTATTGAAAGTGATGATGAGTCATTACAAAGTGAATTTAGTGAATGTGATGTGCTAAATAGTAATAGATCTTACCAAGGATAGTTGACACATGATTGGCATCCTACTTTGAACGTGGTAACAATTGAAGATGAAGAAGTTCATCTCCAAAGACCCAATGATGAAGAAGTAAGAAATCTTACTAAGGCTGCCATAGCCAAAGCCAAGCATAATTACAACTTGAGAAGTAGTAAGAAGGATGGGGATCAAGATGAACCTAGCTCAATATTCATAAAAGAAGTATCCCAGAAGAAGGCAGCAAGTAATGCCACCTTGCCTCAAGATGGTCAAGAAAAGATTAACCAAATTAAAGATGTAGCCAAGGGTATGGATAATAATGCTACTAGTGATATACAAGGAACTGTCACAATGAAGAAGGCAAGTCAACCTAAGATAGAGAAAGTTAAGACTAATACTGAGTTGATTAATAATTCCACTTTTGATATGACCCAGGCTCTTACCCAGATGAAGGTCATAGTCCCATTGATAGAATTATTGAAAATAAAGGAACATAGAGAAGCTACTTTATCTTTATTTTCTAAGATATCTGATAGTGGCACAACTTTGCCTTCAAGTTCAGTCAAGGATGAAAAGGATCATGAGCTGCAAACCCTGGAGGTATATGTTGGAACAACTATTACACAAGAGCCTTCACAGGTTGATCATTTTTATGTTACTTTGTTAGTAAATAACTGGTTAATTAAGAACTATATGATAGATTCTGGTGCAGCTACAAATGTGATGCCATATGGTGTCATGAAAGAATTAGGGTTGTTAGTAAGTACAATGCATGGAAAGTGTTATTATATGGACAAATAAAAGTGCCAGTGATAGGTACAATGAAAGATGTGGAAGTAAAAATAGCAGCATTCCCTAAAGCAACATATAAGATGGATGTCATAGTAACTGATACAGAACCTCACTATGGCATGTTGTTATCTAGACAGTGGGCCACAACAGTAGGTGGAAATGTTCAGTTGGATTTGTCATGTGCTACTATCCCAATCAATGGAAGCTAGATTAAGTTGTATAGAGAACCACATGCCCCTAGGGTAATTGAGAAAGTAGACCCTAGTATGCTAAACTGTATGATTGATGTGGATCTTGACAATTTTAGAATACAACCAATTTTACCTCAGCTGAAGAATACTAATTCTATTGTGATTGAATTGGAATATCAACAACATGATTTGTGGCACATGTATTTTGATGGAGGTTTCTCTAAAGAAGGATCTGGAGCGGGAGTTATTTTTGCATCCCCATCAGGTATAACATTCAAATATTCCTTTTGCTAGCCTTTCAGTGTACAAACAACACTGTTGAATATGAAGCCTTGTTATTGGGGCTTGAAGTTGCAAAAAGGCATGGGATTCAGTTGTTAAGACTACTAGGAGATTCAGAGTTGGTTGTCTCCTAGGTTAGGTCTAAGTATGCATCTAAAAATGGTCAATTGAAAAGATATAAACATGCAGTATGGGATGTGATTCAACATTTTAGTGTATTCTCTATTAATTGGATAGAAAGATCAAAGAATATCATGGTTGATTTCTTAGCGAATGTTGCATTAAAAAATGATGATATAACACTAACTGGTGTATCCACAGTTGAGATAAAAGCTAGGCTCGCTATACCTAACAATATATATAATTGGCAAGTATTTGCAGATGATGAAGACATTCTCAGATTCATACAATGCATTGATGACTATGATGGACAAAAAATTGATTGCAATGCATTGGTAGAAGTGGTGGAAGATAGGGAAACTATGTTTGGGAATGACATGGTTCAATTGGAAACTAGTGAAATACCTAAAGGATTAGTAGAATTGGAGGGTATGTTCAGTTACAATGATAGTCATTTGCATCAGCAATCAACCACCAAGTTAGATGAATTGGAGGAAGTAAACTTGGGGACATAATCATCTCCTAAATTGGTGTATATTGGAAAAGATTTGTCTACTCATTTCAGAGTTAACCTTGTTAACTTCCTGAAGAAATATAAGCATGTTTTTGCCTAGTCTTATGAAGATCTGAAGGTGTATAGACAAAATCTATTTCAACATGAAGTCCCCTTGCTTCTAGATTCTAAGCCTTTCAGACAAAAACAAAGACCTATCAACCCCTTGTTGGAATCTAAAATGCAACAAGAATTAACCAAGATGAGGGAAGGAGGAATCATTAAGCCTATAAGGCATTCATCATGGGTGTCTAATTTGGTCCTAGTTAGGAAGAAGAATGGGGACATAAGGCTCTGTGTTGATTTTAGGAACCTGAATGTTGCTTCTTTAAAAGATAATTATTCTTCTCCCAATATGGAAGCAATGTTGTAGAGAGTAACTGGTTGTGACCTATTATCTATGATGGATGGGTTCTCAGGATATAACCAGGTGTTAGTGAAAGAATCTGAATAATTCAAGACTACTTTTACCACCCCTTGGGGAACATATGTATATGTAAGAATTCCTTTTGGTTTGAAAAATGCTGGAGCTACTTTTCAGAGAGCAATGGATGTAGCTTTCAAGAAATTCATTAACATTATCATGGTAGTATATCAAGATTATTTAACATGTTTCTCCAAAAGGGTGGATGACCATTATGGGAACCTCGAAAAGGTTTTCAATAAAGCTCTGGAATTTGGTGTCTCCTTAAATCCAAAAAAGTGTCATTTTGCTATCACTGAAGGGAAGCTGCTTGGGCATATTGTCTCTAAGGAATGGGTTAGAATAGACCCTGAAAGAATTGAAGCCATAAACAATGTACCTAAGCCAAAAAGTGTTAAAGGTATCTAGTCTTTCTTGGGTAAGGTAAATTTTGTTAGAAGGTTTATTGCTAATTTTGTAGAAATAGTTAAACCCATTATTAGATTGCTTAAGAAGGATACAAAGTTCGGCTAGGATAAGGAAGCTTCAAAGGCTTTAAGTGAAATTAAAAGGGCTATCCAAGAGGCACCAATGTTGAAGTCCCCTGATTATAGTAAACCTTTCTCTCTATTTTCTTTTGCTTCATATCATACAGTGGCTGCAATTCTTCTATGAAAGGATAATGAAGGATATGAACATCCTATAGCTTTTTATAGCAGATCTTTATAAGTTGCAAAGTTAAAATATGAAATCATGGAGAAAAAAGCATATGCTTTGGTCAAGGTTGTAAAAGCATTTAGGCCATATCTTTTAAATGCACAAGCAATTTCTATGTCCCACATGCAGCTGTCAAGGACATTTTGTCTTAGTCCGAGGTCACTGGTAAAAGATGTAGATGGATAACCAAAATTCAGGAGTTTGATTTAGAGATTAAAATTACTAAATTGGTAAGAGGCTTCGGTCTTGCAAAGCTAATGGCTGAATCAAAATTTTTTGATATTGAGGTGAATAATGTTGAAGTTAAGGACATCTTGGTCACAAGTATTGAGACATAGCCCTGGTACTCAGAGATAGTACATTGTTCAAGGGATGCAACATATTCAGAAGGGATGGCTCACAATCAGAGAAGAACATTGAAGTTGAAGTCTCATAAGTATGTTCTTGTTCAGGGTGATTTATATTGGCATAACAGAGATGGGGCATTTTTAATGTGTTTAGACAAGTCCCAAGCTAAAAGGGTGTTAACTGAAATGCATGATGGAGTGTGTGGAGGTCATTACTCTGCCAAGACCACAACTGGTAAGATAGTCCGGGCTGGATATTATTGTCCTAAATTGTTCAAAGATGCCCATGAACATGTTCGGAAATGTGACCCATGCCAAAAAATTTCTTCCAAATAGAAGTATGAGGGAGCTTTGACCCTCAACCTAGTCACAGTGGAAGCCCCTTTTGTCTAGTGGGGCATTGATTTTATTGGAGAAATAGTTGAGAAATCAGGAAGAGGTCATAGGTGGATCATAGTGGCCACTAACTATTTCACTAAGTGGATTGAAGCTATACCCACTAGAAGAGCCACAAGTAAGGATGTTATTGACTTCCTAATGGATAATGTTATAACTAGATTCGGTGTTCCTATAAAACTGGTAATGGATAATGCCATGAGCTTTAGATTAGAGGAGTTAATTTTGCACCAGTCATGGAATAATTATGTCCTATTCTTCACCATATCATCCTTAGGGTAATGGGTGTAATGCCCCTACCCTAGTCAGACTTGTAAAATCCGTTTGACCTTGATTGACTTCCTATGTGGCATTCTTGAATGGTAGGTTAACCATGATGCGATGTGTAGTTTAGATAATATAAATAATCGTGCATACCTATTATTGTGCTCTTGCATCGATTCTTGTGTAAATGTAATTGTTTCCTAACTCTTGTGATAAATCTCGAGCTAACGCCTTCATTGAATATGTATATGTATGCTTGCATGAATTCATGGGTGCAGGAGATTGCAGGTACAACCCGCCTAGGGCGAGGTTCATCTTTTTTGGGATTTGCAGGGTTGAGTATACCTCCTTCATCCTTAGAATTCGGATTTGGTGGTCATAAAACTCTCATCTTGCCTTAGCCATGGTCAGGAGAGCATCGTGTGTGGTTCGTGGGGCTTTCTTTTCATTGAGTTGCGTGTTGTGTGATTTGGTGGACTTCCTCGGTTTGTGTGCCTTGTGCAGGGTAAGAGGAGTTTGTTATCCTAAGTATTTAATTCAATTTAATGAGTAGATGTATGCATTAGTAATTTAGAAATTTAAATAGGTAGATTCTTTTATATGATTAATCGTTAATTTAAAAAGAGATCGCTTTAATTATAATTGTAGCAAGCTTAAAGCATTTAAATTGAAATAATGTGTTCATTTATGCATTAAAAGTTGAGGAAGTAAAATAAATAGATTTCTTTCATAAGATTAGTCATTTATTAAAAAGGTCGCTTTATTATGTTATAGCGAGTCAATTTAATAGTTAAATTTGATAATAATGAATTTAATGAAGTTATGTATTTTAGAAAGGAAAAATTTAAAGTCATTTGAGAAATAGAAATAAATTAATTCACATTCGCATTTTGGAAGAGAAAAGGGTAAATTTTATTATTTAAAGAAAGTTATTCTTTTTACTTGTAAAGTTGATTTAGTATAAAAGATTGATTTTTTTTTGGAAATTTAAATTAATCAAAAAAAAAAACGCTTTACCCTGGTCAATAGTTTCGAAATATAATGGAGGCCTAAATTAGAATCGAGAAATTAGAATTAAAATTAAACAAGAAATAAAAACATTTTAATTTTAATTAGAAAAGCAAATAAGATGTATTGAATAGTGGGAAGATTGATTTCCATTTTGGATTTTCTTTTATTTAAAAATAAATAAATGCCTAAATTCGAAATTGAGAATTAGGTCAAAAATAGGGTTTCTCATTTTAACCTAGTTTTGGAAATGTTTTTGGGGGTTCTTTCTTGGGAGCTTGTTTTTGGGAAAAAAAAAAAATGGAGATGGGGAGATTTTTGAAAATGGTGGATTTGCTTTGAGTTGCAAGTGGAGCTCTTCATCAAAACTCTTCCCGGAATGCATTTGGAGGTAGGATTCCAATCTACCCTTTTATTTATTGTTGAATCAAAAAAAATTTGGTGATGAAATGTGCTCCATGAAATGCTGGAAAAAAAGGAAATGATAATGCCATGAATGTCTTTAAGATTTAGCTTCAGTTTTTTGAATAGCTTGGTTGTTCTTGGATTTAAGGTTTGTCATAGTTTCTTGGACATTTTCAGAGGAGAAAATCTTCCCCATTCTTGGTTTAAACATTCTGGAAAAAACAAATGTATATATAAAGGAACAAAAAAATTGGTTGTGCCTATCATAAATGGATTAATGGAGGATTTATGTGTGTTAGTTATTTCATTTTGTGATTTAAAAAAAAAAAAAAGGGAAAATTTTGCTTGGGTCGAAACTAGACTATGTAAGAAATTTTATACAAAAAAAATAATAAACAAAAGAAATATGAATATGGGGTTAGGGTTTGGCAGGCGGAGGAGCCGAAGCTCGGCTCACGCCGCCGCCCCCTCACCCATTTCTTCCCCACGCCGTGGCCCACAGGGAATCCCCTACATCCACAGCGTCCGCAGGGAACCCTGTGTTCACTGCGGCCACAGGGTAAAACCTGCGACCACAGTGGCCGCAGGGAAGCCCTGCGTGCACTGTGAGCGCAGGGGGGAAACCCTGTGTCACAGCAAGGCCACGCGGGAGCTGCGGGACTCCCGCCTCTCCCGTGTTGGAAGGTGGGCCCGCAGCGTCCCCTCTTTTTTTTATTTAATTTAATTTTTAGTTTTTAATTTATTTATTTATTTTTTATTATAAAAAAAGAAATAAAATATGATAGTGCAATAAAATAAAATGAAAAAAAGAAAGGAGAATTGATTTTAATAACAGTGTTTTTTTTAAATATAACTTTTTGTTTAGTTAATGATTAATTTGTTTTATTGATGCATATATTTAACATGAAGGTGAATTTTTGTATCAATAAATAAGTAATTTGAAATCGTACATTTTTGGAACAATAAAATTAAGATATATATTTTTAAAGAGATTTTTTTTATATATACATTAAATAATGAAGATTGCATAATCTTTTTTTTAAATTGTAGATTAAATAAACTTTATTAATCATGGATTAGTGAATTCATATTAATGAACATTTATATTTGGAACCCCAATTCTAATGGGGAAGTAATTTTTGGAAATGAGGTTAAATAGTGCCTTTATTTGAAGATTCTTGAAATAAAACACTTTTGTTAATGTTAGATAATATATTTTTTTAATATGAAGTTTTTTTTCTTTCAGGAATAAGTATTGTCTTTCGATTTGAATGATTATGATCATTCGGAAATTTTAGAATGAAAAACTAAAGTATAGGAGTGTATGGAATAGGAATCTAAAATTATCTTCGTATATTTTGTTGTTTCTTCTTTGGTATGCTAGTAGAAAGAATGGAAGTTTGGTGACGTATCGATTTGGAAAGTTTGTAAGGTTAAGTGTTGTATTTGCTTTGTTAAAGTGATGGCAATCCTTGATGTATTAATTTTGGAACCTATTGTTGTGGAAAATGGGGCACCTGTTAAGTCTTAGGCCTCTAAATAGAGTACTGTTGGGCAATGAACCTTGTATTTCCTCTTTTGTATGCTCAGTTGGTTCTACCTCTACGTGGAAATCAATTAGGATTTGTGGGTCAAGTGGTCACTTGTATATTGGTTTTGTTCGCCTAAGTGGCAAAAATGTAAAAGACATATTATTTATGTATTCCTAACTATATTAAATGCCAGAGGGGTCTTGCAGTTGAGCAGACCCGGAGATGTAGCCCTTTTGGGGTGAACTCCGAGATCATATCTGTGTTATGCGATGTTTTAGCTTCCTTTGTTGCATGCTTTAAGTTATCATGTATGGTTGTTATCTTGTAAAGTGTATGATGGGGAAATTAACAAATTTAAATCTAAGTGCATAAAATTATTCATCTTGACTAATGTAGTAATCAGGTTCATAAAAAGATTGTAATTAAGGTTATGGCAAAGTATTCTGATAATGTTAATTAAAAGTAGTAATAGTGGAAAGAATCTTGCTGGGTTACATCATTGGATTAACTTGTTATTAAGCATGTAAATTGAACGAATGTGAATGGAAAACAAAGTTAGAATTAATGTTATAATTCCTAGATTGAAATCTAAGGGATGATCATCATGTAGTTGTTTACTTTTTATCCTCTTAAATGAGTATCGCCATGTTAATCATACTTCTCTATATTGGATAAATTTGTTTAGTTATTTATGTTTTAATCTTAACAAATAATCCTTACCAAAATTAACTTGAAGATTGGGTTAACTCGACCATTTATCCATAATTGTAACCTTAATAAAAGAATCTCTTATGATCGCTAAAAATGAACTAAAATGGGAAGTAATTGTATAGTTGTTTATACCTAAATCTTAGTAAATGTACCTTTTCATATTAACTTCATTTAACCAAAAAAGAGTGATATGCAACAAGATAATTGTATTTTAATCCTAATGGAAGAACGTCACTATGAACTTATATTCTAATCTTGAAATGATGAATATCATCTTGCTAACTATATTTTAACTTAAGGGATGCTCTCATGTGTCCTAATACATTTTCACCTTAATGAATTTAGCCATCTATTAGCATTATTAAAACTTCACTGAATTCTATGGCTGCTCACATTTTATCTTTCATAAAAGAACTACAACTCATTAGTTGGCTATGCATGAAATCAAATGAAGGGACCTCACTCTATTAATTGTAGTTTAATCCTTAATGAATGCATCTCATCTTATTAACCATACTTTTAATACTTAAGAAAAATACCAAATGTGGGTGGTTATCTTAAAACCCAAATGAATGAACTTCGTTATATTAAACGCTTGAACCTTTTTGGGAGGCCTGCTAATGAAATTATGAATTAAAGTGCATTGAATAAATAACCTCACAATGGCCTCCTAACCACCCAAAGTAAATGATCACTTCCTAAAATTATAAGATGTCAAATCATTGAACATATGTATAATCAAGTCTTATGCATTATCTCGTAATTAAGTTATCCAGCTTACTGGATCAATTGACGCGTGTTGAGTTGGGAGTAAGGTTACGTAATCGCGTTGGGAAACTCCTTAGGTTTGTTTAGCCTTCTGCTGTGGTATCTAAGTTTTAGATAACTCCTAATTATCTTAATGTTGTAACTTTTCATTAATGCTCTTAATTATTATAGAAAAAAAAAATTTATTTACACTCTAATCGAGTGATTTTAACTTAAACCCTTAGGGGTTTCCTGGCGGGGCATTACAATGGGCAAGCTGAATCCAGCAATAAGAGCCTTCTGAACATTATTAAGAAAATCCTTGAGGAGAACAAAAGGTCTTGGGACCAAAAGTTAAAGTTGGCCCTATGGGCAGACAGGGTTACTGTTAAGAAAGAAATTGGTGTGTCACCTTTTCAGTTGGTTTATGGCATGCAATCTAGAGTTCCAGTTAATAATCTTCTTCCTGTATACAAGTTCCGGTAAGCTGAGGATATGGAGCCATCTGAACCTATGGAAGATAGAATGATTCAAATGGTGGAGGTAGAAGAAATCAGAACTTTGGCCCATAAGAGGAATTTGAAGATCCAGTTGCAATCCAAATATTTGTTTGATAAAAGAACCACACTGAGGAAGTTTCAAATTGGTGACATGGTTCTTCAATAGAATGCAAGAGGGCAAGATAAAGGGAACCATAAGAAATTTGAATCATTATGGGTAGGCCCTTCTATTGTTTGTGATATGAATGGAAAAGATTCATATTTTTTGCAAACAATGAATGGTGAGGTATAGGAATTTCCAGTGCATTGACAATTCCTAAAGCATTACTTCTCTTAACTCCATGCACAGTAGTTCTTAGTCTGTGTATATTTAGGTTTGTTTTTGTTGGTTGATTTTGGGCTTGTGTTTGGTCTGTTCTCTAGAGTTTCTAAAATTCTTGTGTTCATCTTGCAATCAACCATCCCCGGTCAGAGCTGCTATTATCATTGTTTTAAATTTTTGGATAATTTTGTTCTCTGGCTCTTTAAGGTGTGAAATGGTATGCTTAAACCCCTCATGTTGCCTCTGAGTTTTAGGTCCAAAGGTTTAAGATGTTGCTTTTTGCCCTTTTGAATTTCTCGCGTTCTATTTCTACATTACTTTTTCCACTTAGGTGGAAGCATTGTTCGTTCATGAAAGTGTCCCCCCTATAGGTTTTACCTAGGCGATCTTTTCAATATTTTCAATTTTTACACATTTACCTATGTCTTGTTTTAATCTTTGTCAGGCTTCTTAACAATCGTGCAAGTCAAAGTTGGTCCTATAGTGTGCGTTGTTTTGCGGGGTGAAGATGCCTACAGTTTAGCATTCACGAAGTGGCGAAAAGGGTAAGACGGCCCAGCCAAATGATTGTTTGTTAGGTAAAAGGAATGCATCTCATAGTGGATCCAATGGCTCGCGTTGCTTCACTAGGCCAAGATGCATGTGATTTATCCTCTGCAAAATAGTGAAAGAATCGGTGGGTTCCAGAGGTAAGTAGTTCTTTGGTCAATGGCTGATCAACTTGGAGTTGATCCAACGGTGTGTGTGGATTCGCAGCCGAAAATGGTCTGCGGTTTACCATTCGCAAAGCAGCAAAAAGGTGGAGGGCCCGGGCAAGGTGGTCATGAAAAAGTTAATAGACGAGCAATTTCCAAAGATCTAACGATTGTCGTTACTTCATGAAGAAGAGTTGCCTAAGGTTTAAAGTTTGCGATGTAGCGAAAGGGTTGGTGGGCCCAAAAGATAGGTAAGTCATGATTTTAAAGACCAATCAACTTGTAGTTGATCAGAAAACCCGCGTGGATTCGCAGCCCCAAACCAAAGAAGTTTACTATTCATAAAATAGCGAAATGACATGGCAGTCATACAGTGGATGACATGGTACGATAGGTGGGTCGCTTGGTTGAGAGAAATGATGGCTTTTCAGATGCACGTGGCTCCAAAGTATTGTTGACGGCCTGCTTTGATTTAACCGGCGATGGTGTTGAAACCCATGGTGAAATAGAACACGTGGCAGTCCTAGAATGGAGCCCAATGGAGTTCTTGAGCGAATAGCCGACTGACACATAAGATTCATTCGCCAGTGATGAAACAAAGCAAGTGGTTTCCAAGCTGAGGACCCACTTTAAAGGTTTCAGAGCATTAAATGGTGTACATCTTGAGGTGGATCCAACGATGGGCATTGTTTCACAGCCCGAAGTTGTAGGGTGGTTAGCTTTCGTGAAGCAGTGAAAACTGCTAGTAGTGATGGTTATGCGCAGTTAGTAGAAAAGACTGGTGGTCATCATAAGCAATAAAGATCAAGTGAGTGGTAATTGATCAGATGACCAGCATTGTTTTGCACGATCGAAGTGCCCAAGGATTACCTTTTGTGAAGTAGAAAAAGGAAGGTGGGGCCTATTACTAATATGGGAGGACTGGGGGAAGTAAAGGTTGTGCAAGTTTCCAAATATCTGACAAACATCATTTCTTCGCAAAGGAAAGGTGTGAGGGTTTTAAACTCCATGAAATGGCGAAACAACAAAATAGGGAAATACTTAGAAAACTTGTGATCCGATGGAGCCCATTTTTTGAATTCGATTTGCAAATTCAATTATGAGTTGATGGCCAAAGCATGCAGGCTTAATGTCTCAATTCAATGCCATGTTGCCATAATAAGGTCCACATCAATTGAATATTGGCATCATCTCGACGAGTTTGTTGTAGAGGAGCTGGCGCAGAGCGAATTTCTTCAGGAGAGTAACAAGTTTTTTGTGTCTTGCTTGCTAGTTAAAGTTTGAAAATTGGTACTTTCTGTGTGCTTGCCTTATCAAAGTATTGTTTGAATCTCAATTGATATAATTGCATTAATGGGATAGCACCAAGAAGGGATTTCATAGGGAAGGTAAATTATCAAGATAGAAACATATGTGATGACTTCCTAGAACAATTGACAATGTCCATGAATGCTGCAGCCAAAATCAAAGAATTGGTTCGTAAAGCCCCCCGTCTAAGGATTGGAGATGGTTTGTATGACAATGGTAGATGGTTAAGGGATTCACAAATAGGGATTTCAGGGCCAGGTCTTTTTAAAGTGGGATTCGATCAATGACATGCCATTGTCCCAATGAATAGCATATGGGAACTAGACGTAGGGAAGCTCATAGTCCCTAGGGTTTTTATGGATGTAGACTTACTAACCCAGATCACACATAATTATGATCCTGTTGCTAGATGTATGAGGAATGTCAATGGAGGAGCCTTGATAGAGATCAATGATGATGAATTCAAGAATGCTTTTAAGTTTAGTGAGGCATCAAATTTATTAGAGCCTATTGATTTTGAAACATTGACCCGGGTTTATAATGTGTAGAGAGATCACCTTAGGAGTGGCCATTTGAAGGATTTTTTCTTAAAATAGGAGGGTTAACTGTAGTGGGCCCTAGCACCATGGAACCCTTCTGCCTAAATTTGTTCACTTTAAGGGCCAAAGGCATGTATTGGTCACTATGTCAGATGCTTGGGGAAGATGTTGAAATAACCATGCCAACCCATTATATGCTAATGATGGCAAAGATTATGAACCAATCACTAGCAGTAACATCTGATTATGCACCTTACCTCATTGATGCAATTCGTACAGGGCTGGTAGGGATAAAAAACGGTAAGGTGGATAGACCTTTTGGATGGTATTCTCTTCTAATACACATATTTTGTTCAAAGGAGATGATTTTTTTGCTAAGGAAATGGACTTGGTCAAAGAAAAGGAAGGTGAGGAGATGCCTGTGCAACTGTGGAGCATAATTTTTTCTTGGGATAGAGAGGCTGCCAGTTACTTGAAGTTTGATAGATTCTTTGTATCTAGGCTTAGGATTCTTCTATGCCCACAGAACCGTAGGATCCCAAAGGCTCTTTTGGAGTTCCTCAGGTCTAAGGAGTTTGTTGAAGGTATTAAGATTGTTCATAATTGGTGTGATATGTATTGGTACCTTGTTTCTACAGTTTTCAGAGTTTATGGTTTCAAAGGCACTCCATATTTATTGCCTTATCAAGTCCCATTGAAGAGAGGAATTGTAGAATTCCTTAGACAAATTGGAGGTGTGCAAGAGGCAGAGCTAACAAATAGGGGTAAAGGGACTATATTCCCAACTGGTACCATGGCCCATCAATTTGTGATCACCAAAGGTGGTTGGAAATTCTTTGATGACTTTTTTCAACCATGTAGGTTGTCTACTACAGTAACAAGGTTTGCTGACCCTGAGGATTTTTTCAATGACATGTTCAGAAAGAGAGCAGTATGCAAAGGTAGGCCACACCAATTTCATTTCCCTGAGGACCTAATTAGAAATGAATTCAGTTTGGATGAGAAAGAATTGAGGAAAGAAAAGTGGGTGGCATACAAAAAGGGTTTGGATTTCATTCATCAATTTGATAGTAGTTATGACCCTCTATCTAGATTTAATCCCTTTGAGGAAAAGATCAAATTCTTAATTCTTTATTTTGAAGATTTAATGCAAACTCTGAAAGAAAAGAGGGAGTCTATAATAAGAGATAACCTTGACAAGGCTAAGTTAGTTCTAGCTAAGCTTGCATTTGCTAAAGCCATCCCTCCGGATGATTATGTGATGCATAAAAGGTCAAAATATAGTGTATTGATGCCAGTAACAGGTGAGCCCTCCACTTCAAGAGGGAAGAGAACAATTGAAGATGCCATTGACATCCAAGAATCTCCTAAAAGGCAAAGGGTGGGGAAAGAAGTGCAAACGGTGAACCTCTATACTCTCCATCTCAATCCCCTATCCATATAGGAGATGAACAGGCAGTAGAAAAACAATTGCTGCGGTTAGGAAGCCTCAGAGAGATTGCTTATAGATATGAAGAGACACAAGAGGGAATGCCAAAAGAGCCACCTAGTGCCGAGATGAACTTAACTGAAGATGAGTTCAAAGATAAACAGTTAGACCCAACTATCAATCTAGCTAGTGAAGAGTTCCTAGCTGACAACAATTTTGTCACAACAGGGGCCTTCATGCAATTTGTATGGAAACAAAACATTGAACAATTCAAGGCAAGGTGTGAAAAGAGAATGAGTGAGAAGCCTCAAAAGGATACAACCTTAGTGGAGGAAGAATTTAAACAATAAATGATGGTTGAATTCAAAGCCATCACTCCTGAAGCTGGAAGAGAAATGGTGTCAAAGGCTGGTGTTTTAATCCTCCCTGAATGGGATATAGCAGATGCATTGGTACTTGAAGCGGTCAGAGAAGGAACCAAACCTATGGAGGGATTGACATTCAACAAAGATAATGTTGCTCTGGTCATGTGGTCCCTAAAGAGGGATGAAAGTAGAAGAAGGAAGGATACCTCAGGATCTAGGTTTCTAGGAGGTATGATAGTAAAAAGAGTCCAATATACAGGGGTGGTAGAAGTTGCCAGCACAGTTTTAGAAATTGCAAAGTTCAATGTGGCAGTGGCAAAGAAAGAAGCAAAAGAGAGAGTGAGTCTCCAAGTGAAGTTGGAAACAATTATAAAGGCTTATGATGAAGCCAAAAGGGAGGTAGCCAACAGGGATACTACTATTGCTAGATTACAGAGTCAATTGGCAGGACAAAACCAAGGAGGTCAGTCCTCTACCTTGATGATTGCATCTTCTCCAACAAGACCTCCACCTACCAGTCCTATCATAGAATTTCCCCCTTCTCCTATGTCTTCTGGTTTTCAATCAGCTGAGACCATTCAACATGAGTTGGAAAAGTTGAAACAGGCTCAAGCCCTATTTGCAAGTAATTATGAAGAGAAGGGAAAGGCTACCATTTTGATTTTTGCTGATACAGTAGAAGCCCCCACTATGCACACTAATATGAAAAAAAATTTGGACACCTTGTGTGAGCTAAATGAGGACAAGGCTATTTTAGAACCGATTTTGAATAAGTGGATGCCAAGGGAAGTTGATTTAAAACTTATGTGTGCATCCTATGATGAAGCAGGATCTAATGCTATTATTAAATCCACATGTGAGTTAGCAAGAGGTCTGACCAAGTTAGCAGAAGGAAGAGCCAATGTGGAGAGGAAAGCTAACTTGTATAAGAAAGAATATACTGAGCATAAATTTGAATTGTTTCCTAGGGGTTTTTTCAGCCAAAATTACTTGAAGGACAAACAGGTATGGCTTGATGAGCTGGGAGCTAATTTGTGTTTAAGGGTGAATGAAATCATCAACAAAGATGACACATCTCTATTTGTTAAAACAATCAAAGAGATAGAAAAGATAAAGTCACACTATGGTGTTTTGGAATTAGAGGTGAGGAAAGTAAGAAACTCTTGGAAAAGGTTACTTAAGTTGAAGGAGAAAATTGTTGGCTACTCATGGCCTATTGATGACGTGTTCCAAGAGTGGACCAAGAAGTATGCGGTGCAAGAAGAAGGAATCCTAGAATGGTTAGAAGATGCTACAGAGAAACAACAAACCAATAAGGCTGCTAAGACTGAAGAGGACTTGTAACTTTTTTTTGAAAGGAGTTATGGTTGCAACTAATTATTCTTAGGAATGTCCGAAGCTTGTATGCATCCATAATGTTATAAATGGATACCAAGACTAATAGAAAAATGATCACAAGAATTTATGTAAAGAAACTCTGCAGAAATATATCTGGGTTTTTCTAGCTATGACGGTGAATACTTTGAGTCATGTAAGATTATTTTTAAAAAAATGAATATTAATATATAGATCAATACTTTTCAGGCCTAAATCTGTGTTGTCTTTTGGTGTGCACTCATTAATTTACTGGTTTCATTTGAATAGTCTAGGGTTATTTGATTGAACATGGATTGTAAGGTAGTCATATGGATATGTTTCTAGCTTTTCTCTTCAAGGGAGAGGAATTAAATATGCATGAAATATCTATATTAGTAAATCAATTGTTTTCTCATCTTGAATTTGATGAATGGTTTTAGTTTTAAGAGGATAAAACTCATGTATATATTAGGCATGTATGGGGTTAACTAAGGCCGAGGTGGTGAAATGTATGAGATTGTTCATTTTTGGAATTCTAATTTGATTTGGGTGACTCTGTAGCCCAAATAAGGCACTGGTATCCAATTGTGGGATTCTTTCAATATTTTTTAAGATCAATACTGAAAATGAACACAAGTTTTTCTTTTAATGTTTCAGTTTCATTCAGGTGATGAAATCCATGGGTTTTTAGCACTAGTTTACTGTGGATCTCAATCTTAAAGTGTGAAAATATTTACAGAAGGTATACCCACCTGAACTTTGGATAAGTTCAAAGTGTAGAAGGTTTTGAAACCTTGTTATATGTTATTCTTGAGTTCTATTTCCCTGATCTCTTCATATGCAAACATAGTTACTTAGTTTCTTATAGGAAGGATAGACGGGAAATCAAAATTTGAGAACAACACAACCAGTGGAGCCTTCTTTCTCTATGAAAGATTAGTATCATGGACAAGCAAGAAAGAAAGTTGTACTTATGAATCTATAGCTCAAGAAGAATATGTGGCATCAATTATGAACTGCACTCAACCAATTTGGATGAAGCATGTATTGGAAGGTTTCAAGGTACCTGTATCTGAACCAGTGAATATATTTTGTGATAATACAAGTGCAATAAATATTTCCAAGAATCTGGTATTGCATGCTACAACTAAATATATTGAGCTTAAATATCACTTTTTGAGAGAAAAAGTTCAGAATAAGGAGGTTATTCTACAACATGTTTCCAGTAAGGAGCAGATAGTAGATATATTAACTAAGCCCTTACTGAAGACTACATTTACCTATTTGAGAGGTGAATTAGGGGTTATGCCCCTTCATGAAGTCAACTAAAAGATGTGTGCTCTGCATCAATCAAGTACTATAGTGTCAAATCTTTCAAGAATGATGTGTTATAGGATGCTACTCCTTAGGGGGAGAAGCATAGTAGATTTTGGAAGCTTATGCCTCCACTCTGGCATTGTTACCAAAGGGGGAGATATTTTCAATAAGAAATGCTAACTCAGTATTGTCATCAGTGTCAAAGGGAGATATTGTTAGATATGATAGCATTTGATGAACCAGTAAGTTGATATGATGATAATTTATGTTGTCATTGATGTCAATAAGTGTAAGTGAACCGGTATTTAGATTGAAGAGATGTAGTGAACTGGTGTTGATGTTTCACTAAGTGTGACTACTGGTTGGTAATCTCAGCTCTATGGTTTTGTGATCCAGCTTGTGCGATGCAACTGATGATACTCAGTGATGAGTTATCTAAGAGATGCGAATGAGATCGAGGTGCCACATCAGCCTTGTGTGCTTAAAGGATTGAGGTATGAGGAGATTGACCGCATTTGAAGTCTACCTTGGGAATGATCATTCTTCTTAGTGGAATGAGAAGAGAGTGTGATGGGTTGCTGATTCCCATATGTGGTGATAGAGGATTTTAGAATTTTTTTTCTTTGTTCTCCAATTTTGTTCAGGATATTCTCACGACTAAGAACCCTCTTCTAGAATTCATTGAACCTAGCCTCCACAGCCTTAAATGAGATCCATACTCTCAAGTGATAGCCTCTACATCATAGATGGATTTTTTTAATTCATTCAGGTAATTAGGTAGAGTACTGAGATTACCTATCCCAATAGCTTCTAAAGTATCCACTTTCCTGGAAGAATATGCCTACATGTTCTTGAAACTATCCATCTTCGAATAGACCTATTGAATAACCTTGTAAGACTCCATCATCCCACTCTTCACACTATGCAACATGGTAATAGGATAATTGCTACTACCTTTATCGAACTCTAGAAAGACAACAATATTATCCAGGGTCTCCACGTTAGCAACAATAGCTTTATCATTGGGAGGCAGAGTCTCACCTTCCATCATGATCTTACCTTCTTTCTCAACATCATAAGTTTGTTTATTAGGGTCCAGAGGAGTATATTGGACTTTAGAGGTACCTTCATCCTTCTCTAGGTTGATATCAGTAATGACAAGACTCCACTTATTTTCCTTCTTGGGCGATGGGGTAGCATAATAACTTTTAGTCTCCATCCCCTCATCATCCTCATCATCTTCTTCAAACCAATTTTCCTCCTCCTATAGATCACTCCTATTTCTCTTAACCCCTTTTCAAGATGTCTTTTTTCTGGACCTAGAAGCCATATCTTTATCCTTCCCCTTACCAGTTCCTTTAGGAGAGGTAACAATTTCTAAATCATCTTCACACTCAGTATCAAACCCCTCATCTTCACTGACATCTGAGTTCTCAGACTCCTCTTTCGAGTTTGAAAGCTTAGTGATAGAATGCTACAAATAGGAGGCCTTGAGATGGTTGTATTAAAGCAACATTAACCCTTCATGCATGGGAGGGTTGCTATCTGAATTAGCCCTAAAATCCTTTATGATAGTGTTTAAGTAGCTAAACATGTAGAAGGGAATAGACACCAAATCTTTATAGAAAAAGTGATTCAAGAGCACAAAATGATAACCATAGACATGAGAATATATACCATCTAGAGTAACATATTGCATTATAGCAAATAGAACCCATCTCCATTCCTTTTTAATCACCTTTGGTGAGTAGTAGATCTTTCTAAATTTCACCATCTTGGCTTTCTCAGACTCTTCCTTCAGGAATCGCTTAATAGCAACCTCTGTGAGGTTTCTATCTTTGTAAAACATTTTGCCTTCCATAGGAAAATCAATGACTTCCCCAATCATCCCTTCATCAATTTCTAACTTTATTCTACCTATGGTATTTTTTTCATCATTCCATTTCTTCTTGAATATTCTGGTAATGGTATGATTTTTACTAATAATTTGCTTAATATACCCTATCGTCTTAGCAGTCTCCAAAATAGCCCATGCTTTCAGCTTCTTCTTCCATTCATCATAGGAATGTGGCTCTATCCTTTTCCTATTACCTCCTATAGCATCAACGACATAAATTCTAGTAAATATAATGTTATCAACATAAACTATAATAATTAAAAAACTTATCTCCATCAATCTTGAAATAAATATTATTATTTTCTATACCTTTCCTAAAATTGTGTTTTAATAAATGCCTATCTAATCTTGCATACGAGGCTCTAGGTTCCTATTTGAGTCCATACAATGATTTCTTCAGTCTTTACACCATATCTAGATCTTTTGTTAGTCTAAATCCATCTAGTTGCTCAATGTGAACTTCTTCTTCTAGATGTCCACTCAAAAATGCTTATTTTACATTTGTCTAATAAACTCTAAAGTTCTTGTATGTAGAAAATCCAAGAAACATGCATATAGCTTCCATCCTTTCTACTAGACAAAAAGCCTCTTCAAAGTCTATTCATTCCACTTGAGAATATCCTTTACATACCAGCCTTGATTCATTACTTGTCACTTATTTCTCATTCAAATATTTTCTAAATACCCATTTATTTTCTAATACATTCTTATCCATAGGTCTAGATACTAGCTCCCAATTCTTTCTTCTGGATTTGATTTAGTTCTTCTTCCATTACCTTTACCCAAATTTTTATCCTTATTTTCTTCCTCATAAGTCTTCAACTCAATCATTAATAGAAAATGGCAGTTGGCTTGTTCTTGAGCTTCTACAATCTTCCTTCTTATTTGAACACCTTTTGTCCTATCTTCAATTATCTAGTTTTCTAAATGGTGTTTCTGAACATACTTAGTATGAACTTTCATTGAATCTTCCTCTTCTTCTTCTTCCTCATTTATTTCCTTCTCTTTGCTCTCTCATGGATCACTTGTCTTCTCTGTAATTGCTAGAACAATCTCAACTTTCTTTGCTAGAAAATATTTATTCCCCTTCCTATCCTTGATGTAGTATACATTTCCACTTGTTCTAATTCCTTCTACAACCCTTATACCAGTCTTCACTTTTCTAATCACACATCTAGTGCTACTGAATAAAACTTCATATCTTTTTCTACACATTTAACTAACCCTTAACAAACTATGTCTTAATCCTTCAACATAATAAATATCATCATTTTTATGCTTAACATAAATAGAAGCACTTTCAATACCTCAAATATTTGCACCATCTTCTTTGGTAAACATCACTGATCCTCCATCATATTTCTTGAGATCAATAAACCTGTCTTTGTCACCAGTCATATGATTTGAATATCTAGAGTCTATAATATATGCATTCAATTTTATCTTAGCATGGAATGCAATCTTGACTACTCTCTCTTCCTCCGATTTCTCCAAGGCATCCTCTTTATCTTTAATTGCCAAAAACAAGGATTATTCCTTCAATTCATCAACTTCATCTTCAGATGTATGTTCAAAAATAGAACATAAGAACTTTTTCTCTCATATGTTAAAGTTATGTTTCTTAGTTTTGTTTTTCTTCTCATCATCATGTGGTCTCTTATAGTCTTCCTTGTAAGTACAATCTGAAGCATAATGTCCAATTATACCATGAGAGAAACATTTTAGATATAACTTACCTTTGTATTTTCTAATACCTTGTTCCAATATTCTAACAAATTATTCTTTAGCTTCATCTATATCTCCAATGCATTTTGGATCATCATGTCTTCAAACATTAAGTGTTGCATCTTTCCCTTCCCTTTTCTCTTCCTCCATTTTTGAAATTTCAAAGGCTACTAGAGTACCAAGAAAGTGATCAATGGTATACTTACTCAAATCATTTCTTTTTTGTATGACACACATTGTTGGCTTGTGGTATTTAAGAAAAGTTAACAAGAGATTATAGAGGACATCAAATTCATCCAAATATCCACCAACAACTCTAATTCCATCTGTTAGACACAATGCCTAACTTATGTGTGTTTACCATTTATGGGATCTAACTGAATGAAGACAGACTTACCGATTAGTGAGGAGACTAACTCAAATGCAAACATACAAAAGGGGACATCACATAACACCAACATATATGAGGAAAACCCAAGATGGGAAAAACCTCAGTGAAAAATGTTGCTGGAGTCTTCTGCTCCAATCCAACCTCACAATGAAAACACAATTACAAATTTTAGGGCACCAATCAAAGGAGCATCAATCCTTGACTTTAGGGCACCAACCCAAAGAGTACCAACCCCTACCTGATTTATGGGCTACAAACCAAAGGAGCACCAACCCCTATCTTTAGGGCACCAACCCAAGGAGCTACAACCCTTGCACTGAGCTACAACTCAATGATCATGTGAGGCCTCACCTCGACTTAGTTTGACATTTCAGTGGATTTTATATTTAGACTATTATGGATACTTTATTTTGATGCATTTTGAAACTTAGAACTTATATGATTTCAAGATTTGGATAACATTGCTATATTTTGATAATTTACTTATATGCTTTATGAGAGAGAACACTACATGATTGTTAGATAAGATGATATTGCGATGATAGATGTCATTATTGAATTTGTAGGACTTTACTATGATAATAGAATTTTGATGTATGTTTAAGTTTATGAGAATTAGGATGAATTGCTTATGTGAAATTGCTTGGATAAAAGATGTATTTAATTTGTTCAGATGTAAATTGTATGCAAGTGATGATGTGTATTATTATTCCTTTGAATTATACTATATGTGGATATTTGAAAGTACTAATGTGTAAATTGAGATGCGCAGGAAGTTATCCATGTGACCATGGAAATTTACGGAGAACCAAACCTAGACTTATGTATGTTCATAAGCCAGGGGTTGTCTATTTGGAGAGACAACACCCCGTTTGTGTTGTATTTTATTCGTAACAGTATATGCTACATGTGTCTTAAGTGTTATTTAAATTTATTGTACAAAATCCACAAGAGACGATTTCATGTTTTGAATTGTAAAAGTGTTTTATTTGTGTCACTTGACACATGTGTGGATGTAAGTTTAAATGTTTTATTTTTGGTCTCTTGGTGGGAAAGTGTTCAACTATAGCTTTTCAATTAATGTAATGTGATGTCATAAATACCTTGGGAAAAGAATCTTTGCAGAGGTCAACATATGTTTGACCCGAAAATAAACTTCAGAGGGGTTTAAAATGGGTTAAATGAACACCTAGGGGTAGTTTAAAAGGGTTTCCTAAAGCCCATAAGGTATACCTAAGGGTTAGGGGTAATTTTAGGCAAGTTTCTACTCCTAAGTGACCTTTTTGACATTCTAAAATTTGACTTTTCTGAGTTGTGCGAAAATTGAAATTAGAAGTTTGAGCCTAGTTGTAAACTTTCCTATTCGAATGAGAGTTCTCTTTCCCATTCTGTCTTACCTTCCTCTTTAGTTTTTAGAAACTTGTGAGAACTGAGAGAGTGAGCTTCTTAAGCAAGAATTTGAAAATTTGAGGGTAATCACCCACTCTCCATTTTTGGAGATGAGAATTTTTGAAAAGAATAGAATAGATTTGAATAGACAATTTGGCTAAGGGTAGAAGAAGAAGATCTGTGGATTTGGGCAGCTCTTCCTCAAATACTACCCTACCTTTGGGAAAATTAAGGTTGGTTACATTCTTCTTTAAATGATTTCTGTTTGCATGTGTTTTGAAGGTATGTTGGTGTAAGAACTCTGTTTTCTTGTATGTCCTTTTTGGGAATTTCATTTGGTATTTTGCATTATGGTTTGTATGTGTTTTTGGGAGTATTTCAAGACCTTTTACTCTTGGGAGAGAGGAGGATCTTGTGGGTGGTAGCAGTGACAACCCTCGAGTGAGAGACTCTCATTTTGAGAGCGATCACAAGGGATTTTTGTGTGACCCTTGCTGCATGGCCTGTTTGTGCAATGGGGGTCATAAGGAGGGATATAAGGCTAGAATGCCTTGGGGGGGGCATAAGGAATAAGGGGTTGAAATTCCTTATGTATTTGTTGTGCCATGAGGTGGCTACATGTTTTCCATACTTGCAGTTCTCCTCAGGGTATTGGTCCACTACCACCCTTGAAAAGGTCATCACCAAAGTGTGGTGTAGTGTAGCCAAGTTGAGAATGTGTTTGAAATCTATGTGTTTTCTGTCTTCTATGTGTGTGCATGTTTGTTACCCGTCTAGGGCTTGGTTCTCTGAGCTCGGGGGTGGCTACCAGTTAGCCTAGGCTGGGAGGTGAGCACTCCATGGTCATATTTGTGATTTATTATGCAGGATTGTCGAGAGAAAAGATTAGGACAAGTGAAAAGTTGCAGAAGATTATTGTTGCAGAAATTTATGTGTAGTTATAATTATTAGTTTTAAAAGGAGAAATATACCCTCATTTGTTGAAATGAGAGGCAAGTGTAAATTTGAGATATAGACATGAGAATTGTTATTGTATTTAAATAAAGAAACATCTTGTAAATTTTGCAGAATATCTTTAGGGTTGTAAAAAGCTAGATGCATCCATATTTTCTATTTGAAAAAAATACTTTTGAATTGCATGCAATAGTCATTGTAATATGAAAATCAGTTTTATTTAATTCTGTGTTTTTTATTCTTTTATCTATGAATTTGTATTCATTTTAATTTCAGAAAGTTGAGTTGTAGTTGTTGTTAGATTTTAAATAAAATTATTTATTCAGTTGCAGTTGAAATTGCAGAATCAGTAAATCTATTTATTGGAGAAAAGAATAATGTATTCCTAAGTTAGTATTCCCTAAGTTCAAAAGAAAAGTATATCTGATGTGATATGATAAATAGTTTAGCAGGAATATTTATTCCATTCTTAGGCATTTAAAATAAAAATTAAATAGGAAAGGCATTAACTAGATTTGCATGCATATTGTATATTGAAAAATAAATTATTTATTTATGTTTCCTATAAAAGCAATATAGTAGAAGGAAGTTTTGAAAATCCTTAACCCATCTATGCATTAACTAGATTTGCATGCTTATTGTATATCGAAAAATAAATTATTTATTTCTGTTTCTTGTAAAAGCAATATAGTAGAAGGAAGTTTGAAAATCATTAACCCATCTATATCCTCTTCATCTAAATCAAATACTAGAGCCTATTTATTTTAATTGGATGCCTCATGGAATTTATGAATTCATACAAATATAGAATTAAGGCAATTTGCATGAATATCATTATAACTATGTTTTTAAAAAAAAATAATAATAAAATAAAATAAAATACGTTGAAGTTAAATATATATATATATATATATATATATATATATCAATATATATATATATATATCAATATATATATATATATCAATATATATATATATATTTATAAATATATATAAAATATATCTATTTTAAAAAAATAATACATAAAAATAAAAATATTTTTAATTTTTTTTAAAAAAAAGGTGTTTTTTTTTGTATTGCCACGGACCCCACTGTGGTCGGCCTCGTGGCTTCCACTGTGTGAACATGTAGTGTGGGCCATGGCCTCCACTGTGTGGTCACGCAGTGTGGGCCACTGCGGCTCCCACTATGTGGACACACAGTGTCGGCCGCGGTCGCCACTGTGTGGACACACAATGGTGTGGGCCGCTGCGGCTCCCACTGTGTGGACACACAGTGGTGCCGCGCCGCCACTGTGTGGACACACAGTGGCACCCCCATTGCCCCTTTGACCTGCGAACTTCATCCATGGCCGCCGCTCGATGGGTTTCGGCCCTGCACAGTCCGAACCAAGATTAAAATGAAAGGTACAATAAAATATATATATATTAAATGGAATGCCCTAATCCAAGAACTTAGGGTTAGGGCAAACCAAAATATGGTTAGGGTGAAATAATAAAATATCCTAAGGGAAGTTTTATTTTTAAATTAAAAAAAAAAAAAAGGGTTTTGAGATAGGTATTTGATTAGATAGGGTTTGAATGGGTAAAACCGTAGGTAGTTTTATATACATTATTTACGTATATATACATATATATATTATATCGATATATATACATATATATACATATATATATATATATATATATACATATATATATATATATACATATATATGTATATATATGTATACATTTATATATATGTATATGTATATATATATATATATGTATATGTATATATATATGTATATGTATATATATATATATGTATATATAAATAAGGTTGTCATATTATAATTATGTTCTATATAAATGTAAATAGGTAGAAATAGTTCAAGTTAAAATTGTATGGGATTATTATTTGACTTCTCAAATAGTACGAAATGATTTAAATTAAGTAATAGAGAAGTAAATAATTATTTTAACTTTATTAGCTTGAGGAGTTTTAAAATAAGATTAAATATTTCTAAATTAACTATTTATGAGAACTTGAAAATTAAAAGTTAGGAGTTTAGCTCGATTGTAACTTTCGTTGTCTATAGGGACATAATAAACCTATTGACTAGGTATCTTGTGAAAATAAATTTAAATTGTCTAGTATTTCACAAATAAAATTTAAATTAATTTCGTTACTTGAGTTAATAACAAAATTTGCTTGAATATAGTTTGGGCAAAATTCATTAGTGCATGTTGAGTTAGTGAACTTTGTTAATTAATTAGTATTAATAAAAAAAAAAATCATTCCGTTTTTGCCCTAAATTTTGGGCATGATAGATCACAATATAAAACATCAAATATAAAGGTAGTAATCTTGTAACAACTCAAGAAAATATTCCCTGCCGGTAAGGTATCTCCTCATCCTTACCATTTCTTTGCACACTCTTACTGAATCTTCACCAACTCAGTCACTATCTTGTTGGTTCTTCTCTTCTTACTCACTGCTCTATCTTCTCATTGCTACTACTTATCAATTCACCTTTCTCTCTATCAATTCTTACTTCCTTCATCTCTCTACTGCTCTCCATTGGTACTATACTTAGCTGGTTCTATGCCTGCCTGTTCTACATCTTTCTTCACCTTTTCTCTCGAGGTATGGACACTACCCGTTCTGCTCTTCTACCAGTTGAACTCTTCAACCTGATTCTCCCTCACTCTTACTCTCTTCTTAGATACATGTTGAGCACTTGTTGTTTTGCTCTCATGTGCAGAAGTAACAGTTAGTCACTTTGCAATAGCATAATCTTCTTCCATTTAGCAATGCCATCTATCTCTTAGGCTCACGTATTTATAACCCAAACTTCTCACCAAAAACCAATTCAAACTTGGTTCCTAAGGGTTTTCTCCACTGATCATGAGACACACCATATCCAATAAAATCTAATTGGATCACAACTCAGAGATCTCTATCTATACATATCTGCCATTTACATGCCTTCCAGAACACACCTTCCTTCTTAGCAGCCTGCAATCAATCTTTCGGCTTTGCTCAGTCAATTCACCATAAATTGCCTAGTTGTCTCCTTCACCTACTTTGATCTGTACAATCAATTTGTCCTGGATCTCGAGCTGCACAACTCTGCAACTCTACCTCAATCTTTGCAGTCACTATTAATGTCAGACCAATCACAACTACCTCATTGACCTTACTTGACCAACCTGTGTTTTATCCGCCACTTCATCTTTACGTGGATCATAGTCGGTATCCACCTCATCCCACTACTATGTCGGTTTAGCTTGGTCACTGACCACACACTCTGTCATGACCAAACATTTGGGCACAAATGGGATAATTTTTTTTTTTAAATCACAACTTAATAACATTAAATTTGCTAATATGTAATGCACTAGCAAGTTTGTCTTGACTATGTGTGAGTTAACTCTAACCACTAACTCAAGTAAGCAAAAATAATTTAAAATTAAATTGCGGAATACTAAAAGAATTATTTATTATCTCATCAATTTTAAATCAATAAATTAATTTAACCCAAACTCTCTAGATTAATTGACAAATATAATATTAATCTCCGATAATCATTAATTTGCTTTTAAGAACTAAATAAATTAGTCCTAGCACTTAGATTATTAATTGCCTATATCTTATTTTAACAATAATTAAAATGTGGTTAAACTAATTCAACTAAGGAGTCAATTAAATCCATAAAGTAAATTGACCTATAAAATTTAATCGGGAATAGCCTAAAGTTTAGGCAGACTATATAATTCCCTTATAGTAAAAAAAAAAAACTATCTTTACCAAAAATCGCTATATAATCCTAAGAGTTTAAATTCTAAAGATATTTAAAATTTTAAACATCAAATCGATTATTTACAAGCCCATATGTTTATATAAAACATATATAAAATATAATTACACTATAAAATGAAAATCTAAAAATTAGACCTTTACATGGATTTATATATTCATAAGAAAATATGTGTGTGTGTGTGTGTGTGTGTGTGTGTGTGTGTGTGTGTGTGTGTAACATATATATATATATATATATATATATATATATATATATATATATATATATATATATATATATATATATATATATATATATATATAAAGATATAAAGAATTCTTTTATTTCCTAAATAAAAACAAACCCTAAATCTTAAGTTATAAAATGAAGATTTATATTAACATTAATAACACATTTATCTTCCTTCATTCTATATTTTTCTTTTTCTTTTTTTAAACCTTCATTACTTGCTCTAACCCTGAAATTTGGGTTACGGCTTTTACATATTTTTTTTTTTTTGGTTGCAGGGCCGATTGAAGAAGAATGGCGGAGGGCGGAGGTTTCCATTGTAGGAGGTGGCAGTGGCTACCCCTGGGCTCCCCATAGGAAATGGAAACTACTGAACCTGTAGGTCATGACCCACAGAGCCGGCCTTAGCCGCCACTATGGGATGTGGCCCGCAGCCCGACAACATCGCTACTGTGGGGCGCCGTCCACAGAGGGGAGCGAAGCTTCCCACTGTGGGTTGTAGCCCACAATGGCGGCTGTGGTTGCCATTGGGGTTCGCCGCCCACTGAGCGGAGGGGGGGGCCGCCCTGCAGGGAAGCCCGCAGGGGCAGAGCCCCTTGCCAAAGGTTTTTTTTTTTATATTATTTTTTTTTTTTTTTTTTTATTTTATGGTAGATTTTTTTTTTCTTGTGTATATTTTATTTTATATATATATATATATACTCATATATGTTAAATATATAAATATATTTAAGATAAAGATATAAATAAATTTATATTAAATATCTCAACTATACCATATGTATATTTTTTTTTGAATCTCCTTTTTTTACAGATTGTTTTAAAATATTTTGATTAAAACCACTATATTTTATTTTATTTTTGAACACCTTAAATTAGAGGTAGACTAATTATTTAAATTTATTTTTCTGTGGTAAATGATTTACACAAATCCAATAAAATTTAAATAGCAACTATAGAGATATGATACTATTTAATTCAAATAGTCTATTTAACTCTAGATTTTATTTCTTGCAATTAAGTAAATGATAGAATTTAATAATTTTAACAATAACTATATAAACTACAGAATTTAATAAAATACCTCTAGTAATTTCATTAATTTAGAATTATTTAGATTATTCTTAGAGATGTGCATGAGGAAATCAACAAAGCCTTTATTTTCAGAATATACATGCATGCAAGCCTTAAAATTTGAAGAGCAATACAAAATGAAAACACAACATAAATAATTCATTTTGCAACCAGATAATACTTTAATAAAAACAATGTATTTCCTTAAAGTATATTTAAAATACATTATAGTCAACCCTACAAATGGATCTCTCATTTCTATTAAATGAGGATCTTAAAATTATTAGATACACTTCCTTTCGAAAAATAGGTACAACATAGTTTCCTTTTTTTTAATTGCTGCAACTTAACAACATAAATTTTTCGTTCCCAAATCTTTTTCTGTAACAAATAAAACCAGCAACTTCTACTTGTCCTTTTCCTTTCTTCCAACAACCTATAAATAAATCATAGGCTATGACCATGGAGTGCTCACTTGCCATCCTAGGCTAACTAGTAGCCACCCTCGAGCTTGGAGAACCAAGTCCTGGACAGGTTACACACATACAAACTCTACAAACAAGAGAAAACAATCACAAACATATTCCCATCCCAGGGCTACACTGCACCGCACAATGTGATGTCTTTTCAAGGGTGGTAGTGGACCAGGTACCCTGAGGAGATTGCAAGTATGGCAAAACACAAAGCCACCTCATGGCAACCAAAATATAGCATAAGTATATTATCCCCACATCCTTATGCCCCCCAAGGAATTCAAGCCTTATTTCCCTCCTTATGACCCCCAAATGCATAAACATGCCATGCAACAAGGGTCACATAAATATCCCTTGAGATAACTCTCACAATGAGAGCCTCTCACTCAAGAGCTATCAAACTTCTACCACCCACAAGACCATCCTCTCTCCCAAGAGTAGGAGGCCTTGGTTACTACCAAAACATAGATTTCATACAAGAAATAAAATACACAACGTATAATAATTTTCCAAAAGAAAATGCAAGAGAACAACTTTTTCCACACAAACAATCTTTTCAATGTAAACATGCAACATGAAATAACACAAGGAGAAGATAAACCAACCTTCAAACTACCCAAAGGTATGCTAGTCTAGTTGAGGATGAGCAACTCAAATCCACAAACCTTGTTTCTCTACACTTAGCCAAATTTCCTACACCAAATCTTTTCTTTTCAAAATTGCATAGTCTCCAACAATGGAGAGTGGGTGATTACCCACTAATTTCCTAATTCTTGCTTAAGAAGGCCTTTGTGAGAGTTCTCACAGGTTTCCAAAAGTGAAAAGGAAGGTAGGGTAAAATAGGAAAGGGATCTCACATACAAAAAGGAAGGTTAACAACTTAGATGATGCCTTCCAATTTTCAATTTTCGCTCAACTTAGGAAACCCACTTTTTAAGGTGTCTAAATGGTCACATGAGAGTTGTCACATGCCTAAAATTACTCCTAACCCTTAGGTATACCTTATGGGCTTTAGGAAACACTTTTAAACTACCCCTAGGAGTCCATTTAACCCCTTTTAAACCCATCTGAAGTTAACTTTCGGGTCAAACCTAAGTTGACCACCCCAAAGATTCTCTACCCAAGGAAAATATGGAACCACATTAAATTATTTCAAAAAGCTATGGTTAAAACAACTCCCTCCAAGAGACAATTCAAAAATCAAGACATAAATCAACACGTGTCAAGTGACACAATAAAAATACTTTTACAAAATTACACATGAAATTTTTGTCTCTTGTTGGATTTACACAAATAAATAAATTCAATCTAACACACATGCACATTCACTTTCACAAAAAAAAAAATGATACAAATAGGGTGTTGTCTCTCCAAATAGACAAACCCTGGTTTTACAAATGTACATAGGTCTGGGTTTTGTTCTCCATAATATTTCCATGGTCACATGGATAATTTTCTTGTGCATATCAATTACACATTAGTAGTTTCAAATAACCTCATATAATATAAAACACATGAATAAGAATACACATCAAACACTCTGCATACAATATACATTTAAACAAATCAATACATCTTACATTCAAATAACTCCACATAAGTAATTATCATAATTCTCATAATTTTGATCCATACATAAAACATACATCCTATTTCTATCCTCACAGTAAAGCCCTACAAATCCAATAATGACATACATCATCTCAAATTTATCCTATTCTAGAATCATATAGATTTATATATCATAAAGCATATCGATGAAGCATCAACATACATCAATGTTATCCAAATCATGGAATCATATAAGTTCTAAATCTAGATATAGTTGACATACGTTAGATCAAGATTATCCAATTAGTGGATCTTTTAGGATTTCAAGTTCATAACACATCAAAATGTACACCACAAGGCGAAATGATTTTATAACTTGGTTCAATTACTTTTCTCACCAATCTATCTATCTAACATAGCCCATCCTATTGAATTATAGTATTTATTAATAGGGTCAAACATGGTCAACTAAGTTAATCAAAGCCTAGTTGTGGAGGGCCTTACACACTCCACCAGTTCCTCTTTCCTGTCGGTTCTCTCATTCTACCAGTTGACTCATTATGTCTGCACTTTGTTGAACTATCGGTGGAACACCTAAACTTGTCTTTAGACATGACACACCAAAGCATTCACATTCCCAACCAGTGGGAAGTCTTCTGCATCTGCACCTTGTCCATATTATTGGTGGACTTACATACCAGTTACCACTCTTGATGACACCATGTCATCAACCTTCACAAGACTCCATCTTCAATAAGGTCATATTCCTCTGTTTGCATCTACTCAACCTTGCCTTCTCCCTAATCAGCTTTGACCATATCACAACCGGTTTGTCAAGATGATAAACACTTCACACTTCCTCTTGTACAAGAATCTCAACATGTATTCTCTTTCATTCTAGTGCATAACCCTGATCTTATGCACCTAAAGGCATTCCCTCAATTCACCAGTAGATCCGGTGTGATCCTTCAAGTGCTTGCCTTTACCTCTTCACTCTTATCTCACCAAACTATAATGTGCTCAATGCATAATAGGAGATAAGATCCATTTACTTGGTGGAGTAACACCTTGTCTTCTGCATCCTGCAATGCCCTTCAAGTGACTTCCTTGTTTGTGTAGTATCTCTTCAAATGAGCACATGTGATCTGATGTGAGCACATTCACTATCAGTCATTGCTTCTCACGATGACTGCATTTTCATCTGGTGGTATTCCTATTGTTCTACAACCTTACAGACCTATTCGTTCTTCTCCTCTAATGTTGATGTGATTCAGGTAACATTTTGTCTCTTCATCACAAACAGCCGCTCAACCATCTCCCTATCTCGTCACACAAGTTAGGCACTGACTCGTGTACTGGTGACTCTTGAGGTTATCTTCCTTACCTTACTAATGTTCTGCAACACAAGGTGATATCCAACATATCACATCCTATACTTCTTCATAGCAGTGTTGCACATACATCTCTACTACCGGTGGTCATCCCATACCGGTTGACATCAATGACAATACAATGCCAACACCATCAATAAGATTAGTCACTCTATGAATATAGTTCTCAACACCTTCATCTTCAAGAATTCTTAGATACTCATGTTTTTACTTTAGATTCATTAGCTTAGCCTATTTTTCTTTCATATGTTTTTCATATACTAAACACAACTTCCTCCATACAACTTTAGCTTCTTTCAATCCTTGTACTCTTTCAAACAATGAATCACTTATACAACAAAAAATTATAGATCTCTAGCCTTTGCCTTAGTCTCCTTAACCTTTATCTCATATAGACTCTAAAAGTAACCTTGCAAAGGTGTACATCCAATTTGAATTATTTCCCAAATTCCATTCTATGGCATCTCTAAATGTGACTCCATTATCTTCTTCTAGCATGAAAAGTGTGTACCATCAAAGATCAAAACTTTGTAAAGGATGTCATGCACCATACTAGATCTAGCTCAAGCGATTAACCATACTCAAGAGGAACCTTTCTTTAATACCAATTGTTGAACCAAAGGTAGGACTGAGAGGGGGCGTGAATCAGTCAAAACATAAGTTAATATAACACATAAATAATTAATAAACAACACATATCCAACACATGAACAACAAGAATTTATATGTGAAAAAGCCAAACAGGGAAAAACCATGGTGAGAAATTTCCCACAAAAATATATCCAATATGTATATATCATATTACAATGAAAATAACTCACTACTCCAGTCTTGAAAACTAAGGCTAACTACTCTTGGGGAAAGATACAAAAGAGGACTTGCAAAACCTAAAGCTAACTACAATAGGGAAAGATACAAAAATAGTTTGAAAAGAAGGATCTCTTGATCATGAATCTTTCCTTAAACTTTGCATGAAGAAACCAGTGTCAACACACACAACTTAGACCCCAACTATAAATACTTTATCTTGTATCTTTATTACAGTCTCAACACATCTTTCATATCATTTGAACACAACTCTTCTTCTCTTCTCTTCATTAAATTTCACACACTTTCTCCATTTTTCCCACTCTCTCACTCTACTTCCTCTCAACCCTTTTATTTATTGTACTTAGCTCAATCATATTGATTCCTTATATATAAGATAGATCATTAAAACTTAAATCAAGTCTGCCTCAACCAAAATATGCCTTTGGGACTAGAAACACACACATTGATCCACTCTAGAAAAAAGAGGGGACCAAAACACATCTTTTAAAGACTAATTCACTGATAAAAAATCACAGGAACATAACAAATATCATATCCAAATGCTACACATCTATATAATAAATTAATGGTCAAAAGATACTCTCCAGTGCAAATAACTCTAGTCTATATTTGTGCATGTTACTGTGAGATCCATAGCACATAAAACCATCTTCCACAAATCATATTTGGACCTAAGGATAGATATAGAATAGAATATCACAACCAGTTATGAATATACAAAAACATCCAAAGAACACAAAGATATATTTGGACAACAAAAGTATCATATCCATGATATCAAAAATATATCCAAATAAGATAACACTGACAAATAGTGTCAACAACACTTTTTGGCCCTGAAAATTTCCAAAATAACCAATGAACACCCGCATCAATTCTAAAACAAGATATCTCTACACCAAAAGCATTCCAGACCAACACCTATCTGGAACAACAAGTTTGACATAAATGACAACTACAACAAGATATATTTTCAACAAATATTAGCTTAGGTAATTGATACCTTAGGGAAATTTTGTAATTCATGTAGTTCTATGTTCAACTACCTCCATGTAATAATTATATTTATCTACCATAAAAGTGATAACCTCCTTGTATCTTTCCACAACCTAGGTAGGTATTCTATACCTATTTTTCATTTCACTCTAGAATGTCTTGAAGAAATGCTAGTATGATCAATCACATTCTTTTTTACACAAAAAGCTATGAAAATGTTCTCTGATTTGGAATGCTAGCAAAATATCCTTTCTCTAGACTACACTCTTTACCCCAGACAATTCCTTCATGAAATAGAACACTAAACAAATATAGGAGAATGATACATAAATTTATCACTTATTTTCTTTGTCCTCTCCAAGTTTACCATCAATAATTGTCACAAGAGCTCACAAAGATCAAAATGTTTCCCTTCAATTACCATTTTATAAGAAGTATGAATTGTTGTCGTAGTTGTAGAGCCTGTTATCACTGTTTAAAAAATTGGGTTCTTCTTTTCCCATAATTGGCTATGGTTCATTAAAAAAATTTCGAATAGGGTGTAATCCCAAGTGCTTCAGCTTTGTTCTAAACCTTAGGGGTTTAAGGGTTTTTTATTTTTATCCTTTTGTGTTAAACCCTCTGGTTTCTAATCTTCTGTTACTTTATTCACTTAAGATATGGGTTGTGGGGTCATGGGAAGTGTCCCCCCTTATTATTTGCCTAGGCGGTTATGTTGATTATTTAAAAATTTTATGCCTTGTATGCTTTTCTTCTAAAGTTGTCGGGCCCAGTAATTAGTGATCAATTTGAGAGATAATCCAACGGCCCATGCTATTTCGCAAGGGTAAAATTCTCACCCTTTAGGCTTGCGAAATAGCGAGAATTAACGAGGACTGTCCATGTGTCATGACGGAGGAAGTAAAGGGTGTAGCTATCAAAGGTGGTCGGAGCCCCGTGGCTTTCTTCTGGAGTATTAAAAGGTAGCACATGGCACAAGTCACCACAGTCGGCGGGTTAGGATTAAAGGTTCGAAGTGGGCCCCAGAAATGACCTGGCAGGTACAGTTGTTAACAATCTATTGAGACCCTGTGGCTTCCTTCTGGAAAATGACAGAGTGACAAGTCAGCTCCGAAAGTGACAAGGTGCCAAGTGTCCATTCCGACTCTGCGGGCCCACCATTCCTGAGAACCTTTTCAAAGGATTAAATGCTGATCAACTGCAGGGATGATCCGACGGTTGACGCTATTTCAGAAGGGTAAAATGCTCACCCTTTAGGCTCGCGAAATAGCGAGAATGAGCAAGAACCGTCCACGTGTCATGATGATGACGTGAGAGATAGACCTGTTGAGACGAAAGTGGGGCCCCTCGTAGTTTCCTTTTAGCGAATGACAGAGCTACAAATCAGTGCTGCAGGTGACTGGATGCCAGGTGTTAGTGATGAGTCTGCGGGCCCACCATTCCTGAGAACCTTTTCAAAAGATTAATTAGTGATCAACTTGAGGGTTGATCAGATGGTCGGCGCTATTTTGCAAGGGTAAAATGCTCACCCTTTAAGCCCGCGAAATAGCGAGAATGAGCAAGAACCGTCCACGTGTCATGATGATGACGTGAGAGATAGACCTGTTGAGACAAAAGTGGGGCCCCTCGTAGTTTCCTTTTGGCAAATGACAGAGCTACAAATCAGCGCCGCAGGTGACTGGATGCCAGGTGTTAGTGACGAGTCCGCGGGCCCACCATTCCTGAGAACCTTTTCAAAAGATTAATTAGTGATCAACTTGAGGGTTGATCCGACGGTCGGTGCTATTTTGCAAGGGTAAAATGCTCACCCTTTAAGCCCGCGAAATAGAAAGAATGAGCAAGAACCGTCCACGTGTCATGATGATGACGAAAGAGATAGACCTATTGAGATGAAAGTGAGGCCCCTCGTAGTTTCCTTTTGGTGAATGACAGAGCTACAAATCAGTGCCGCAGGTGACTAGATGCCAGGTGTTAGTGACGAGTCCGCGGGCCCACCATTCCTGAGAACCTTTTCAAAAGATTAATTAGTGATCAACTTGAGGGTTGATCCAACGGCTCGCGCTATTTCGCAAGGGTAAAGTGCTCACCCTTTAAGCCCGCGAAATAGCGAGAATGAGCAAGAACCGTCCACGTGTCATGATGACACGTGGTCAAAGAAGAAAGTGTGGGCCCGCCAAGGTGGAAACGTCGTAAAAAAAAGACACGAGGCCAGTATCAAATGGAATGCAAAGGGAATTTTAAGGCCAATGATTTGATGCCACGTGGTATTATGTAGCCAATAGAAAAGTGGGACCTAGACTAAAGACAAAGCCGTCAGTAACGAAAAGGTAACAGTAAAACACTTCCAGGAATGTTATGACCCGTTGGAGTGAAAAATATGAATTCTCGTATGAATTCAATTTTGAAGGGACGACCGAAGCATGCGGAATTAGTGTAATAGTTAAGGCCCTGAGTACAAGTATTTGATTTCCTAAAAACCAAGTGAAGATATCTTTCAAAAGATTTTGCAGAAGAGCAGACACAGAGTTATCTTTTTCAGATACAAAACAGGTGGTTCAGTTGCAGAGTGAATTCCTTCAAGCAAGCATCAGGTTCTCTCATATTTTGTAGCAATTCTTGTGTGGTGTTTTAAGTAAAATCATTCTCATGTTGCAGGATTGTTTAAGAGTGATATTCATCTTGTCGCATTTTCAAATGGCTCCTAAAAGGGAATTTTTCGGCAAGGTTAATTATTTAGAAAGAAGTGTATGTGATGATTTGTTAGAACAGTTGACATTGTCAACTAACCAGGCATCAAAGGCCAAAGAGTTAGTGCCCAGGGCTCCCCGTCTGAAGATAGGAGAAGTATTGTATGATAAGGGTAATTGGCTGAGAGACCCACAGGTGGGACTATCCGGGTTGGGGTTATTTAAAGTCGGATTTGGAATGAGAAATTCTCCTGCCCCTCAAAACAGTATTTGGGAGCTAGATGTTGGGAAGTTGGTAGTCCCAGGGGTATTCATGGATACAGACTTGTTAACCCAAATGGCATTAAATTATGATCCAGTAACAAGATGCATCTGGGATGTAAATGGGAAAACTCTTGTGGAAATTAATGTGGAAGAATTAAGGACCACATTTGGGCTTAATGAGTTCACAAACTTCCTGGAACCCATAAATTTCACATCACTAGCCCAAGTGTACAGTGCACAGAGGAGTCATCTCAGGAATGGGCCTCTTAAAGAACTTTTTCTGAAAGTAGGAGGGTTAGCAGTTGTAGGGCCCAACACACAAGAGCCATTTTCATTGAGTATGTTTACCTTGAGGGCTAAAGGAACGTATTGGGCCCTTTGCCAGGTTCTAGGAGAGGATGCTGAAGCAAATATGCCAAATCATTACTTGCTAATGATTGTTTGGATTTTGAATCCTTCTCTTGCTATCACATTCGACTATGCTTCTTTTATTGCCGATGCTATCCATGGAGGGTTGATAGGAATAAAAAATGGAAAGGTGGATAGACCTTTCAGATGGTATTCACTCTTAATGCACTATTTTCTCTTCAAAGGTGGTGATTATTTCGCTAGTGGATTAGACTTGGTTAAAGAGAAGGAAGGAGAGAAAATGCTAGTGCAATTATGGAGCACTGTGTTGTCATGGGACAGAGAGGATGCTAGTTTCCTCAAATTTGATAAGTATTTTGCATCTAAAATAAGGAATCTCCTTTGCTCTGATAACCCAAGAGTCCCCAAGGTTCTTCTGGAGTTCATAAGGCCAAAAGAATTCGCAGAGAACATCAAAATTGTTCATAACTGGGGCGATATGTATTTATATCCAGTCTCCATGGTTTTTAGAGTTTTTGGTTTCAGGGGTACTCCATTTTTGTTACCTTACTAGGTCCCTCTCAAAGTGGGAATAGTTGAGATTCTTAGACAGATTGGTGGCCTATAAGAGGCAGAGGTAACAGGCAGAGGTAAAGGGACTATTTTCCCTGCAGCTACCATAGCCCACCAATTCGTAATTACAAAAGGAGGTTGGAAATGCTTTGAGGATTTCCTCAAACCTTACCATTTATCCACTGCAGTGTCCAGGTGTGCAGATCCAGAGGACTTCTTCAATGGTATGTTAAGGAAGAAGGTAGCATGCAGAGGTAGGCCTCATCAATTCCAATTTCCTGAAGATCTCATCAGAAATGAATTTGATTTAGATGAGCAGGAATTAAGGAAAGAAAAGTGGGTGGCTTATAGAAAAGCCTTCGATTTTGTGCATCAGTTTGATGCTAGCTATGACCCATTGTCTAGCTTCTTCCCATTGGAAGAAAAAATAAAATTTTTGATTGTTTGTTTTGAAAATGTGATGCAAACGCTGAAGGAGAAGAGGGAAGCTGTGATTAAAAGTGACCCTGAAAAGGCCAGAGTGATCCTAAGCAGGTCAGCTTCCACCAAAGCAATTCCTCCTGGTGATTACACACTGCGAAAGAAATCGAGTTATAGTGTGCTGGTGCCTACTACAGGGGAGCCCTCTTCATCCAAAGGAAAGAGGAAAGTACAAGATGTCATTGACATCCAATACAGCCCAAAGAAGCAAAGGGTGGGGAAGGAAGTGCAATCAGATACACCCTTGTATTCCCCATCCCAATCCCCTATCCACATAGGAGATGAACAAGTAGCAGTTGCACACCTCTTGCAGTTGGGTAGCTTAGGTGAAATTGCATACACCTATGATGAATTGGAAGAAGGGATGCCAGAAGAGCCCATTGATGCTGAAATGGACATCACCTCTACTGAACTTAAAGGCCAGGAGTGGGATCTTGAGATAAAAAAGGCAAGTAGTGCCTTTTTAGCTGATGACAACTTTGTCACATCAGAAGCATTCATGCAGTTCATTTGCAAACAGCATATAAATAGATATAATGCTAGATGTGAGACAAGGAAGGCCGAGCAACCTGATAAAGACCCAACCTCAGTGGAGGAAGAAATAAAACAAGAGATGATGGAAGAATTCAAAACCATCACTCCTGAACAGGGAAGAGATCTAGTAGCACAAGCTAGAGTGCTCATCTTACCAGAGTGGGATATTGCTGATGCTCTGGTTCTAGATGCAGTAAGGAAAGAAACTAAACCCATGGAAGGGGTTACATTCAGTAAGGATAATGCTGCACTAGTTATGTGGTCCCTCAAGAGAAATGAGGGCAAGAAAAGTAAAGACACCCTAGGGTCAAGTCACCTTGGTGGATTGATGGTAAAAAGAGTGCAGAGTATAGGGGTAGTAGAGGCTGCTAGCACTATGCTAGAAACTGCAAAATTCAGTGTTGCAGTGGCTGAAAAGGAAGCCAAAGAAAAGGAGGTCCTCCAAATTAAGTTGGAAATAGTTTTGAAGGCTTACAATAATGCCAAGGAGGAGGTGAGAGGTAAAGATAGCATCATTGCTAGATTACAAAGCCAGTTGATGGGATAGCACCAACAAGGTGAGCCTTCAACATTGATGATTTCCTCCTCTCCTGTAAAACCTCCACCTACAAGCCCTATCATCAAATTTCCACTATCCCCAGCACCTTCTAGCTCCCAAATGATTGAGATTACTCCTTAAGAACTAGAAAACCTGAAGCAGGCTCAGGCCTTGTATGCAGGGAAATATGAGGAGAAAGTAAGGGCCACAATCTCCAGTTTTGCAGATATGATAAATGCCTCATTGCTTCACAACAATGTGGGGAAGATTATGGAGATACGGAATGAGCTGAGAAGAGATAAGGCAATTTTGACACTCATTTTTGACAGATGGAGACCTAGGGAGCAAGATCTAGAGTTCATGTGTGTATCTTGTGATGAAGCAAGAGCTAATCCCATTATCAAATCTACTTCTGATGTCGCTAAGGTCTTAATGCAATTGGCAACAGAGGTGGATAATGTGGATAGAAGGGTTAAACTGCTTAAGAAGGAATACACTGATCAAGTTTGTGAGTTGCTCCCAGGAATTTTTGATAATCCGGATCAGTTGAAAGATAAGCAAATATGGCTTAAAGAGATAGAAGGCAAATTGTCAGCAAGGGTTAAGGGAATCATTGATCTTGATGATACCTCTTTCTTTGTTACAACAATACAGGAAATAGAAAAAATTAAGTCACATTATGGTTTTCTTAATTCAGAAGTCAACAAACTGAGAAATTCTTGGAAAAGGTTGACTAAAATTAAAGATGATGTGATTAGTTTTTCATGGCCGACAGAGGAGACATATAGTGAGTGGGAAGTTAAATATTCCACCCATGATCCGGAGTAGTTGGAGAGCGCCCCTAAAAAGATAGAAGAGGTTGCAACCGAACAACCTGTTGAACAAACTGCAGAGGCTGAAAAGAGCGCATAACTGCTTTCACGAAAAAACTGTAATCTCTTCAATTTTTGAAATAATTGTAACAAACTCTCCTCAAGAAGTCCGAAGCTTTGTGCATCCATGTTGTTATAAATGGATACCAGGACTAGAGGGAGAGGGATCACAAAATTTTGTAAGAAAACGCTGCAGAAATTTATCTAAGCTTTTCTAAGTATAACGGAGAATCAAAATTTATTGTAATACTCTTTGAATTGAATATCAATATACAGGCCATCGGTTTTGAGTAAAAGCTATGTGTTGTCTTCAAGTTTGTTCACAAATTTATTTACTGTCTTTATTCTGAATAATCCAGGGTTGTTTATTTTGAATGGAATTGCAAAGCAATCTCAGCATAAGTGTTTGTTAGCTTTTCTCTTTAGGAGGGAAATTAAATATGCGGGATCACTCATACCAGTAAATTCTTTGGAAGGAACTTCGAATTTTGAGGACCATAGCTTAGTCTAGAATGATTGAATTCTTGTATGTGTCAGGCATATATCAGGATTAGTGGAAACCAAGCCGACGGGAAGCATAAAGATATATTGTTTCAGGAGTTTTCTTTGAGTTTAGGTGACTCTGTAACCTTGGATAAGGCACTGGTGTTAATCGAGGTTGTTTATTGCATACTTTGTTGATCAAAAATACTGAAGTTAAGTATAGTTTCTATTCTTTGTATTCAGTTGATTTCAAGGTGAATAAATCCACTGGTTTTTTGGACTGGTTTGCTGTGGGTTTATTGTTTAAAAGTGTGAAATTAATTCACAAAGGTATACCCACCTGGGCTCTAAGGAAGCCCGAAGTGTAGAAGGTCTGATCAAACCTTGTCATATGTTGTCTCTGCAGTTTCCTTATCTTTGATGTTTTCTCTGCACCCAGTTTAGACCATCTTATCCTAAGGACATTGAAGGGAATCAAATTTTGAGGACAACAAAAGTGGTGACTCTACTGGGGAGAGTTATAACAAAGATATAAACACAAATCTATGCCGAGACTTGTGGAGAATATTGTTGTGTGTTTGTGGGTAAGACTACTTGTTTTCATTTTTCCCATAGTTTTGTGGGTGGCGACTCTGTTACTATTGAACCAGTCCTTGTGAGATATGAATTTTCTAAAAGAAAGACAAGCGAGATGCAAGGAAACAAGAACACGAGATCATTCATGAAGAAACATCCTCGTGAAATCTTGCAAGAAGGTCTGCCAGAACAGTCACGAAGAGGCCAGAAGAGATCTGTGATGCATGAGCCATCAAATGCTACATGGTTGTAGACAAACAATAATACTGGTAAGATGCTTGATCTACCTATTTATGCAAAGTCAAATTCATCTTCTAGAGATTCAGAGCATGATATTTTAGGTTTCCATTCAGGATTGTTTTGAAATATTGATGATGCCCCTATTTTAAATTGAGATCTATCTCATGTTAGTGTTTCTGCAAAAGATAGAGCCAGTTCAAATGCAATTAGGCACTCTGTTCCTAGAACAATAGATGGGAATATTAGCCTAATTGACATAGATCAAATTAATGCATCAGACTCTGAAGAAAACTACCCTGATGAGGATAAGATGTCTCAGGAGATTGAAGATTTAAACAAAAGAGTCCATCATTTAATCTCCCTAAGAGCTCAAAAGAAGGAAAATAAGGAAAAGGAAGTTAAAGCCAAATTGATGGAGAGGGATAGGTTCCTTAGACAGATAGCCGATCTTGAAGTGCTTGCTAAGGAAAAAGAAAAAGGTGATGAGGAAGGCCTAGTGATTAGGGAGATCCTAGTCCCTAAGACTAGACCAACTTCTAAGTCAGTAGCCCAGCCAATTAGGGAAGTATCTAATGATTCCCAGCTTCCTAAAGCCAATTTAGACAAAGGAAAACAGAAATGGGTAGATGATGGAGTAGAATCTAAAACTGCAGAAGAGATTTCTCATAGAATTCTAGCACATGAGAGAGAGATGGAAAGGATGAGGAAGGAAAAGGAAGACCTCCAAATGGAATTGGAAAAGGCTGAGTTAGAAGCAGCGAATCAGGAAGTTAAAAGAAAGATTAACTACTTAAAATCTCCCCCTATTACATTTCCATCAGAAGACCTTAGCAAGCCTAATCCTGAACACGTCTCTTTTCCTTAGATCAATACTCAGCCTGCAGTACATGCTAATATTGCCTCAGTAAGCCAAATACCCTCAAATAAACAGTACACCCAAACATCTCAATCTCCAATCCCAAAAGCTAAAATGATTACGGGAAATAATAGTGCTATTTCCCCTTTTCAAAGAAGGCCAATCAATCTAGAACAATATAGGCAATTTTTTTTTGATGGGATCCCAGGATATCCAAGTCATGTTCCTACTGAGCTAAGAGACAGACTCCATAAGTTTGCTGGGAACAATGCAGTCAGTGCTGAGGAACATCTGAAATCTTTTGGGGATTTGATAAATGATTATGAGATAGTAGATGAAGATGTTATTATGAAACTATTTGTTCAATCCTTGGTGGATGATGCAAGAGATTGGTACAGAGGTCTTCCAGTAAATAGCATAGGTTCATGGGAAGATTTTAAAAATTGCTTTCAAGAACAGTATGGTGATAAGACTAATGTGAGTTTCATGCTAAATGAGTTCAATAACATTAGAAAATATGAAAATGAAATAGTCACTGATTTCAATGCTAGATTCCAGAAAGCTATGCACAGATTGTATCAGGTAATGAGGCTAGATGATAATATGTGTCTTAATACATATTATAATGCATTTGATTCCAAAATGGCCTATATTTTGAGAGATAAAAATCCTCATAATTTAAGAGATTCTTTTAGAATCGCTATAAATGTAGAAAGTAATAGAAAAGCATTTGGAAAATTAGGAAGAAGAACAGATGGTAGATTATGGCATGAAACCAAACAGCAACCTAACAAAGTTGCTAAAGAGGATGATAAAATAGAAAAACTGGTTACTGCTATGAAAGATTTGACTGCTAAGGTCAACAAGAATGATAAGCCTCATTATAACTGGCAAGATAGACCTCCTAGATTACATGATATGCCATACAATACAAATTGGAAGGATGGCAAACCCCAAGTTGAGAAGCCTAAAATTGCCCAGAGCCAAGACACACCAGATCCTTTGAAAGGGAAAACTGTTAATAATATAGAAAATACTCCTTGGTGTATTGCTTGTGATGGACCACATTCTCCTCATCAGTGTGCAGTAGCTCAAGCTCTAGAAGAATCTATGAGGCCAGAAGCAGAGCCTGACATTAATATGTTTGAAACCATCATAGAAAGTGATGAGGAATCTATGCAAAGTGAATACAGTGATGTGCTGGATACTGAAAGGTTAGTGCAAGGACAGTTAGCCTTAAGTTGGCATCCTACATTGAATGTGGTAACAATTGAAGATGAAGAAGTTCATCTTAGGAGGCCTAGTGAGGAAGAAGTTAAAAATCTCACTAAGGCTGCAATCGCCAAAGCAAAACATAACTACAATTTGAGAAGCACCAAGAGAGACACTGATCAAGGTGAGTCGGGTTCTATGTTTGTAAAAGAAGTCACAAAGAAAGGGGCATCAAGAAGTGTTACTGCTATTCTTAAAGCCAGTCAAGAAAAAGAGGAACAAGTTAAAGACTTACCTAAAGGCATAGATGACAAAAATGCTGGTGATGTACAAAAGGCAGAGATGGTGAAGAAGGCCAGTCAATTCAAAACAGAAAAGGTTAAGGTTAATACTGAAAAATGTAATAATTCTGCATTCGATATGGCCCAAGCTTTAACTCAAATGAAAGTCACTGTTCCATTAATAGAATTGCTAAAGATTAAAGAACATAAGGATGCAGCTTTGTCTTTATTCTCTAGTGTATCTGATGGTGACCTAGTATTACCCACTGGTTCGGATAAAGTTGGAAAGGATCAAGAGTTCCAAACCCGAGAGGTATATGTTGGAACCACTATCACTCAGGAGCCTTCTCAGGTAGATCCCTTCTATGTTACTTTGCTAGTAAATAACCGGTTGATTAAAAACTGCATGATAGATTCAGGAGTAGCTGCTAATGTAATGCCCTATGGTGTTATGAAAGAATTAGGGTTATCAGTAACCACTGTGTATGGGAAATGTTATGCCATGGATAACAGAGAAGTTCCTGTGATAGGTACAATGAAAGATGTAGAAGTAAAAATAGCTGCATTTCCTGAAGCCACTTATAAAATGGATGTTATTGTTACTGATACTAAACCCCACTATGGTATGTTACTTTCTAGGCAGTGGGCAGTAGCAGTAGGGGGAAATGTTCAACTGGACTTGTCTTATGCTACTATTCCTATTGGTGGTAATCAAGTCAAACTATACAGGGAGCCATGGGCTCCTAAGGTAATTGAGAATGTGGACCCTAGTATGCTTAATTGTATGATTGATGTCGATTTAGACAATTTTAGACTTCAACCAATATCACCTCAATTGAAGAATACTGACCCAATTGTAGTTGAGTTACAAGCACAACAGTATGGGTTGTGGCAAATGTATTTCGATGGAGCTTGCTCCAAAGAAGGATCTGGCGCAGGGGTTCTTTTTGTGTCCCCTTCAGGTATAACTTTCAAATATTCATTCTTATTGGCATTCCAGTGCACAAATAATACTACAGAGTATGAAGCCCTATTATTAGGACTTGAGGTTGCAAAAAGGCATGGAATCCAATTGTTGAAAGTAATGGGGGATTCAGAATTGGTTGTCTCTCAGGTGAGATCTAGATATGCATCCAAGAATGATAGATTGAAGCAATATAAGCATGCTGTTTGGGATGTTATTGAGCATTTTGATGCATTTTCTATCAATTGGATAGAGCGAACCAAAAATATTATGGCAGATTTCCTAGCTAATGTTGCTTTGAAAAATGATGATGCAACACTAACCGGTATTTCCATTGTGGAAATAAAATCTAGGCCTGCTATCCCTGATAATGTGTACAATTGGCAAGTTTTTGCTGATGATGAGGATATTCTTAGGTTTATCCAATGTGTTAATGATTATGATGGACAAAAGATTGGTTGCAACGCATTGGTGGAAGTGGTGGATAATAGAGAGACAGTGTTTGGAAATGACATTGTCCAGTTGGAAACCAATGAGATACCTAAAGGGTTGGTGGAGTTAGAGAGTATGTTTAGTTATAATGATAGTCATTTACACCAGCAATCTACCACCAAGTTAGAAGAATTGGAGGAGGTAAACCTGGGGACAGGATCATTCCCCAAGTTGGTATATATTGGAAAGAAATTACCCCCTCATGTTAGGACTAACCTTATCAATTTATTGAAAAAGTATAAGCATGTCTTTGCTTGGTCTTATGAAGACCTAAAGGCGTATAGACAAGATCTTTTTCAGCATGAAGTTCCTTTACTTCCAGATTCTAAGCCTTTCAGACAAAAACAAAGACCTATCAACCCCTTATTAGAAACAAAAATGCAACAAGAGCTGACTAAATTGAGAGAAGGGGGAATTATTAAACCAATAAGGCATTCTTCATGGGTCTCTAATTTGGTCCTAGTAAGGAAGAAGAATGGAGACATCAGATTGTGTGTTGATTTTAGGAATCTTAATATTTCTTCCTTAAAAGATAATTACTCATCCCCAAATATGGAAGCAATGTTACAAAGAGTGACAAGATGTGATCTTTTATCCATGCTGGATGGTTTCTCGGGATATAATCAAGTGCTTGTAAAGGAGTCTGAACAGTTTAAAACAACTTTCACTACTCCATGGGGAACCTATGTATATGTGAGAATGCCATTTGGATTAAAAAATGCAGGAGCTATATTTCAGAGAGCTATGGATGTGGCTTTTAAGGAATTCATAAATATCATTATGGTGGTTTACCAAGATGATTTAACCTATTTCTCAAAGAGAGCTGATGATCATTGTGGACATCTAGAGAAGGTGTTCAATAAAGCCTTGGAATTTGGTGTATCACTGAATCCCAAGAAATGTCATTTTGGGGTTACTGAAGGAAAGTTATTGGGACACATAGTTTCCAAGGAAGGGGTAAGAATAGACCCTGAAAGAATTGAAGCAATTAATAGAGTGTCTAAACCTAAAAATGTGAAAGGTATCCAATCCTTTTTAGGCAAAGTGAATTTTGTCAAGAGATTCATTGCAAACTTTGCTGAGATAGTGAAGCCTATTGTCAAGTTGCTCAAGAAGGACACAAAGTTTCATTGGGATCAAGAAGCTTCAAAAGATTTTGATGAGATTAAAAAGGCAATCCAGGAGGCACCAGTGTTGAAATCTCCAGATTATGGTAAGCCTTTTTCTCTATTTTCTTTTGCTTCATATCACATGGTGGCTGCAGTATTATTACAAAAAGACAATGAAGGATATGAACATCCCATAGCCTTCTATAGTAAATCTTTGTAGGCGGCGGAACTAAAATATGAAACCATGGAGAAACAAGCTTATGCCTTAGTTAAAGCTGTTAAAGCTTTTAGGCCATATCTGGTGAATGCAAAGATCATTGCTTATGTTCCACATGCTGCAGTTAAAGATATTTTGTCTCAGTCTGAAGTTACTAGGAAGAGGTGTAGATGGATCAATAGAATTTAGGAGTTCAATTTGGAGATAAAGATCACTAAATTAGTGAGAGGGTTAGGTTTGGCTAAGCTCATGACTGAGTCAAATCTCATGAATGTAGAAATACACAATGTTGAGGTTAAAGATGTTTTGTTTACTAGTATTGAGAGACAACCTTGGTACACAGAGATAATCCAAGTATTGAAAGGTAACATACTCCCAGAAGAAATGACACAGAATCAGAAAAGAACTTTGAAGCTTAAGTCCCAAAAGTATGTGCTCATTCAGGGTGATCTTTTCTAGGAGAAAAAGAGATGGAGAGTTACTAATGTGTTTGGATGAATTTCAAGCCAAACAGGTGTTAATTGAAATGCATGATGGAGTATGTGGAGGTCACTATTCTGCTAAGACTACTGCTGGTAAGGTAATACAGGTTGGGTATTATTGGCCTACTTTATTTAAAGATACCCATGCATATGTTCGAAGATGTGATCCATGTCAAAGATTTTCTTCTAAGCTCAAGTATGAAGGAGCCTTACCCCTAAATCCAGTCTCTGTAGAAGCTCCTTTTGTCCAATGGGGCATTGATTTTATTGGAGAAATTGTTGAGAAGTCAGGAAGAGGTCATGGATGGATTATAGTGGCCACTGATTATTTTACCAAATGGATAGAAGCCATCCCTACAAAAAGAGCTATTAGTAAAATTGTCATTGATTTCCTGATGGATAGTATTGTGACTAGATTTGGAACACCTGCGAAATTGGTAATGGATAATGCTATGTGTTTCAGATCAGAAGAATTTGTAGGTTTTTGTAATAGTCATGGTATACTCATATCATACTCATCACCTTATCACCCTCAGGGGAATGGACAGGCAGAATCCAGCAATAAAAGCTTGTTGAATATCATCAAGAAAATTTTAGAAGAAAATAAAAGATCTTGGGATCAAAAGTTGAAGTTAGCTCTATGGGTAGATAGAATCACAGTTAAAAAATCCATTGGAATGTCACCTTTTGAGTTAGTTTATGGTACCCAAGCCAGATTACTGGTAAATAACCTTCTTCCAGTGTATAAGTTTTTGCAGGATGAGGACATGGAGATATCTGAACCGATGGAAAACAGAATGATCCAAATTGTAGAAATGGAGGAGCTTAGGACTTCTGCCCATAAGAAAAATCAGAAGATCTAGTTGCAGTCAAAGTATCTTTTTGATAAAAGGACATCATTAAGGAAGTTTCAAATTGATGACATGGTTCTTCAGTGGAATGCAAAAGGACAAGATAAAGGAAAGCATAAAAAATTTGAATCACTATGGATTGGCCCTTTTGTGGTTTGTGACCTGAATGGTAAGGATTCATATTTTTTGAAGAATATGAATGATGAAATACAGGAATTTCTAGTGCATAGACAATTCCTGAAGCATTATTTCTCTTAATGTCCATGCACGGTAGGTCTTTTGTTTGTATATATTTTGTTTTCTTTCCTGTTTTCCTGGTTTTGGTCTGTGTTTTGGTCTGTTTCTCTAGAGTTTCTGAGTTTTCTAGTGTTGATCTCGCAATCAACCATCCTCAGTCAGAGCCGCTGTTATCGCTGTTTAAAAAATTGGGTTCTTCTTTTCCCATAATTGGCTATGGTTCATTAAAAAAATTTCGAATAGGGTGTAATCCCAAGTGCTTCAGCTTTGTTCTAAACCTTAGGGGTTTAAGGGTTTTTGACTTTTATCCTTTTGTGTTAAACCCTCTGGTTTCTAATCTTCTGTTACTTTATTCACTTAAGATATGGGTCGTGGGGTCGTGGGAAGTGTCCCCCCTTATTATTTGCCTAGGCGGTTACGTTGATTATTTGAAAATTTTATGCCTTGTATGCTTTTCTTCTAAAGTTGTCGGGCCCAGTAATTAGTGATCAATTTGAGAGATAATCCAACAGCCCGCGCTATTTTGCAAGGGTAAAATGCTCACCCTTTAGGCCTCCGAAATAGCGAGAATTAACGAGGACCGTCCATGTGTCATGATGGAGGAAGTAAAGGGTGTAGCTGTCAAAGGTGGTCGGAGCCCCGTGGCTTTCTTCTGGCGTATTAAAAGGTAGCACATGGTACAAGTCACCATAGTTGGTGGGTTAGGATTAAAGGTTCGAAGTGGGCCCCAGAAATGACCTGGTAGGTACAGCTGTTAACAATCTATTGAGACCCTATGGCTTCCTTCTGGAAAATGACAAAGTGACAAGTCAGCTCCGAAAGTGACAAGGCGCCAAGTGTCCATGACGAGTCCGCGGGCCCACCATTCCTGAGAACCTTTTCAAAGGATTAAATGCTGATCAACTACAGGGATGATCCGACGGTCGACGCTATTTCGCAAGGGTAAAATGCTCACCCTTTAGGCCTGCGAAATAGAGAGAATGAGCAAAAACCGTCCACGTGTCATGATGATGACGTGAGAGATAGACCTATTGAGACGAAAGTGGGGCCCCTCGTAGTTTCCTTTTGGTGAATGACAGAGCTACAAATCAGTGCCGCAGGTGATTGGATGCCAGGTGTTAGTGATGAGTCCGTGGGCCTACCATTCCTGAGAAACTTTTCAAAAGATTAATTAGTGATCAACTTGAGGGTTGATCCGACGGTCGGCGCTATTTCGCAAGGGTAAAATGCTCACCCTTTAAGCTCGCGAAATAGCGAGAATGAGAAAGAACCATCCACGTGTCATGATGATGACGTGAGAGATAGACCTGTTGAGACGAAAGTGGGGCCCCTCGTAGTTTCCTTTTGGTGAATGACAGAGCTACAAATCAGCACCGTAGGTGACTGGATGCCAGGTGTTAGTGATGAGTCCGCAGGCCCACCATTCCTGAGAACCTTTTCAAAAGATTAATTAGTGATCAACTTGAGGGTTGATCCGACGATTGGCGCTATTTCGCAAGGGTAAAATGCTCACCCTTTAAGCCCGCGAAATAGCGAGAATGAGCAAGAACCGTCCACGTGTCATGATGATGACGTGAGAGATAGACCTATTGAGACGAAAGTGGGGCCCCTCATAGCTTCCTTTTGGCGAATGACAGACCTACAAATCAGCGCCGCAGGTGACTGGATGCCAGGTGTTAGTGACGAGTCTGTGGGCCCACCATTCCTGAGAACCTTTTCAAAAGATTAATTAGTGATCAACTTGAGGGTTGATCCAACGGCTCGCACTATTTCGCAAGGGTAAAGTGCTCACTCTTTAAGCTTGTGAAATTGCGAGAATGAGCAAGAACCCTTCACGTGTCATGATGACACGTGGTCAAAGAAGAAAGTGTGGGCCCGCCAAGGTGGAAACGTCATTGTAAAAAAAAGACATGCGGCCAGTATCAAATGGAATGCGAAGGGAATTTTAAGGCCAATGATTTGATGCCACATGGTATTATGTAGCCAATAGAAAAGCGGGACCTAGACTAAAGACAAAGCCGTCAGTAACGAAAAGGTAACAGTGAAACAGTTGTAGGAATGTTATGACCTGTTGGAGCAAAAAATATGAATTCTCGTATGAATTCGACTTTGAAGGGACGGCCGAAGCATGCGGAATTAGTGTCATAGTTAAGGCCCTGAGTACAAGTATTTGATTTCCTAACAACCAAGTGAAGATATCTTTCAAAAGATTTTGCAGAAGAGCAGACGTAGAGTTATCTTTTTCAGATACAGAACAGGTGGTTCAGTTGTAGAGCGAATTCCTTCAAGCAAGCATCAGGTTCTCTCATATTTTGTAGCAATTCTTGTGTGGTGTTTTAAGTAAAATCATTCTCATGTTAAAGGATTGTTTAAGAGTGATATTCATCTTCTCGCGTTTTCAAATGGCTCCTAAAAGGGAATTTTTCGGCAAGGTTAATTATTTAGAAAGATGTGTATGTGATGATTTGTTAGAACAGTTGACATTGTCAACTAACCAGGCATCAAAGGCCAAAGAGTTAGTGCCCAGGGCTCCCCGTCTGAAGATAGGAGAAGGATTGTATGATAAGGGTAATTGGCTGAGAGACCCATAGGTGGGACTGTTCGGGTTGGGGTTATTTAAAGTCAGATTTGGAATGAGAAATTCTCCTGCCCCTCAAAACAGTATTTGGGAGCTAGATGTTGGGAAGTTGGTAGTCCCAGGGGTATTCATGGATACAGACTTGTTAACCCAAATGGCATTAAATTATGATCCAGTAACAAGATGCATCCGGGATGTAAATGGAAAAACCCTTGTGGAAATTAATACGGAAGAATTAAGGACCGCATTTGGGCTTAATGAGTTCACAAACTTCCTGGAACCCATAAATTTCACATCACTAGCCCAAGTGTACAGTGCACAGAGGAGTCATCTAAGGAATGGGCCTCTTAAAGAACTTTTTCTAAAAGTAGGAGGGTTAGCAGTTGTAGGGCCCAACACACAAGAGCCATTTTCATTGAGTATGTTTACCTTGAGGGCTAAAGGAACGTATTGGGCCCTTTTCCAGGTTCTAGGAGAGGATGCTGAAGCAAATATGCCAAATCATTACTTGCTAATGATTGTTCAAATTTTGAATACTTCTCTTGCTATCACATTCGACTATGCTTCTTTTATTGCCGATGCTATCCATGGAGGGTTGATAGGAATAAAAAATGGAAAGGTGGATAGACCTTTCGGATGGTATTCACTCTTAATGCACCTTTTTCTCTTCAAAGGTGGTGAATATTTCGCCAGTGGATTTGACCTGGTTAAAGTAAAGGAAGGAGAGAAAATGCCAGTGCAATTATGGAGCATTGTGCTGTCATGGGATAGAGAGGATGCTAGTTTCCTCAAATTTGATAAGTATTTTGCATCTAAAATAAGGACTCTCCTTTGCTCTGATAACCCAAGAGTCCCCAAGGTTCTTCTGGAGTTCATAAGGCCAAAAGAATTTGCAGAGAACATCAAAATTGTTCATAACTGGGGCGATATGTATTTATATCCAGTCTCCATGGTTTTTAGAGTTTTTGGTTTCAGGGGTACTCCATTTTTGTTACCTTACCAGGTCCCTCTCAAAGTGGGAATAGCTGAAATTCTTAGACAGATTGGTGGCCTACAAGAGGCAGAGTTAACAGGCAGAGGTAAAGGGACTATTTTTCCTGCAGCTACCATAGCCCACCAATTCGTAATTACAAAAGGAGGCTGGAAATGCTTTGAGGATTTCCTCAAACCTTACCATTTATCCACTGCAGTGTCCAGGTGTGTTGATCCAGAGGACTTCTTCAATGGTATGTTCAGGAAGAAGGTAGCATGCAGAGGTAGGCCTCATGAATTCCAATTTCCTGAAGATCTCATCAGAAATGAATTTGATTTAGATGAGCAGGAATTAAGGAAAGAAAAGTGGGTGGCTTATAGAAAAGCCTTGGATTTTGTGCATCAGTTTGATGCTATCTATGACCCATTGTCTAGCTTCTTCCCATTGGAAGAAAAAATAAAATTTTTGATTGTTTGTTTTGAAGATGTGATGTAAACGCTGAAGGAGAAGAGGGAAGCTATGATTAAAAGTGACCCTGAAAAGGCCAGAGTGATCCTAAGTAGGTCAGTTTCCACCAAAGCAATTCCTCCAGGTGATTACACATTGCGAAAGAAATCGGGTTATAGTGTGTTGGTGCCTACTACAGGGGAGCCCTCTTCATCCAAAGGAAAGAGGAAAGTACAAGATGTCATTGACATCCAAGACAGCCCAAAGAATTAAAGGGTGGGGAAGGAAGTGCAATCAGATACACCCTTGTATTCCCCATCCCAATCCCCTATCCACATAGGAGATGAGCAAGCAGCAGTTGCACACCTCTTGCAGTTGGGTAGCTTAGGTGAAATTGCATACACCTATGATGAAGTGGAAGAAGGGATGCCAGAAGAGCCCATTGATGCTGAAATGGACATCACCTCTACTGAACTTAAAGGCTAGGAGTGGGATCCTGAGATAAAAAAGGCAAGTAGTGCCTTTTTAGCTGATGACAACTTTGTCACATCAGAAGCATTCATGTAGTTCATTTGGAAACAACATATAAATAGTTATAATGCTAGATGTGAGACAAGGAAGGATGAGCAACCTGGTAAAGACCCAGCCTCAGTGGAGGAAGAAATAAAATAGGAGATGATGGAAGAATTCAAAACCATCACTCCTGAACAAGGAAGAGATCTAGTAGCACAAGCTGGAGTGCTCATCTTACCAGAGTGGGATATTGTTGATGCTCTGCTGCTAGATGCAGTAAGGAAAGAATCTAAACCCATGGAAGGGGTTACATTCAGTAAGGATAACGCTGCACTAGTTATTTGGTCTCTCAAGAGAAATGAGGGCAAGAAAAGTAAAGACACCCCAGGGTCAAGTCACCTTGGTGGATTGATGGTAAAAAGAGTGCGGAGTACAGGGGTAGTAGAGGCTGCTAGCACTGTGCTAGAAACTGCAAAATTCAGTGTTGCAGTGGCTGAAAAGGAAGCCAAAGAAAAGGAGGCCCTCCAAATTAAGTTGGAAACAGTTTTGAAGGCTTACAATAATGCCAAGGAGGAGGTGAGAGGTAAAGATAGCATCATTGCTAGATTACAAAGCCAGTTGATGGGACAACACCAACAAGGTGAGCCTTCAACATTGATGATTTCCTCCTCTCCTGCAAGACCTCCACCTACAAGCCCTATCATCAAATTTCCACTATCCCCAGCACCTTCCAGCTCCCAAATGATTGAGATTACTCCTCAAGAACTAGAAAACCTGAAGCAGGCTCAGGCATTGTATGCAGGGAAATATGAGGAGAAAGTAAGGGCCACAATCTCCAGTTTTGCAGATACGATAAATGCCTCATTGCTTCACAACAATGTGGGGAAGATTATGGAGATACGAAATGAGCTGAGAAGAGATAAGGCAATTTTGACACCCATTTTTGACAGATGGAGACCTAGGGAGCAAGATCTAGAGTTCATGTGTGTATCTTGTGATGAAGAAAGAGCTAATCCCATTATCAAATCTACTTCTGATGTGGCTAAGGTCTTAATGCAATTGGCAACAGAGGTAGATAATGTGGATAGAAGGGTTAAACTGCTTAAGAAGGAATACACTGATCAAGTTTGTGAGTTGCTCCCAGGAATTTTTGATAATCCGGATCAGTTGAAAGATAAGCAAATATGGCTTAAAGAGATAGAAGGCAAATTGTCAGCAAGGGTTAAGGGAATCATTGATCTTGATGATACCTCTTTCTTTGTTATAACAATACAGGAAATAGAAAAAATTAAGTCACATTATGGTTTTCTTAATTCAAAAGTCAACAAACTAAGAAATTCTTGGAAAAGGTTGACTAAAATTAAAGATGATGTGATTAATTTTTCATGGCCGACAGAGGAGACATATAGTGAGCGGGAAGTTAAATATTCCACCCATGATCCAGAGCAGTTGGAGAGCACCCCTGAAAAGATAGAAGAGGTTGCAACCAAACAACCTGTTGAACAAACTGCACAGGCTGAAAAGAGCGCATAACTGCTTTCACGAAAAAACTGTAATCTCTTCAATTTTTGAAATAATTGTAACAAACTCTCCTCGAGAAGTCCAAAGCTTTGTGCATCCATGTTGTTATAAATGGATACCAGGACTAGAGGGAGAGGGATCACAAAATTTTGTAAGAAAACGCTACAGAAATTTATCTAAGCTTTTCTAAGTATAATGGAGAATCAAAATTTAATGTAATACTCTTTGAATTGAATATCAATATACAGGCCATCGGTTTTGAGTAAAAGCTATGTGTTGTCTTCAAGTTTGTTCACAAATTTATTTACTGTCTTTATTCTGAATAATCCAGGGTTGTTTAGTTTGAATGGAATTACAAAGCAATCTCAACATAAGTGTTTGTTAGCTTTTCTCTTTAGGAGGGAAATTAAATACGCGGGATCACTCATACCAGTAAATTCTTTGGAAGGAACTTTGAATTTTGAGGACCATAGATTAGTCTAGAATGATTGAATTCTTGTATGTGTCAGGCATATATCAGGATTAGTGGAAACCAAGCCAACGGGAAGCATAAAGATATATTGTTTCAGGAGTTTTCTTTGAGTTTAGGTGACTCTGTAACCTTGGATAAGGCACTGGTGTTAATCGAGGTTGTTTATTGCATACTTTGTTGATCAAAAATGCTGAAGTTAAGTATAGTTTCTATTCTTTGTATTTAGTTGATTTCAAGGTGAATAAATCCACTGGTTTTCTGGACTGGTTTGCTGTGCGTTTATTGTTTAAAAGTGTGAAATTAATTCACAAAGGTATACCCACCTGGGCTCTAAGGAAGCCCGAAGTGTAGAAGGTCTAATCAAACCTTGTCATATGTTGTCTCTGGAGTTTCCTTATCTTTGATGTTTTCTCTGCACTCAGTTTAGACCATCTTATCCTAAGGACATTGAAGGGAATCAAATTTTGAGGACAACAGAGCCTTCTCTATTAACATAATGGATCTTGTATACTATGCCCATGGTTACATACCTAATGCCTAGTTTAGTCATATCATCTACTGTAAGTGTCCTCTTGCCAAGCTTAGCTTTGGTAAGTTTAATAAGCTTTCCATTCTTCATAAACTTTAATGTCAACAATATTCCAATGAAGGACAACCTATTCACTTTTCTTAGGGAATCTTTTGTGATCAGGTAGGGTTGTTCAAGGTAAAAAAACTCCTCAGGAATGTAGCTCAAAACAATCTTGGTCCATTCTTATTCATAGAACATCAAAAAATCATTTAAAATGCCAATTTCTTCTCCTCTACATTAACATACTCTGAATTTAGTATGAAATTATCATCCAACATTTGATTATTCATGAAATCTTCCAACTTCACATGATTGTATTCATTTAAGGGTGAATGAATCTAAATGCCACTATCCTCAATGTGAATCATATTGAGTGGAACATGGGAAAACACTCCATTCTTATCTATCTCCATACATCTATATAGGTTCTTCTTGAAATTAGGTCTAGGTTTCTCTGTATTATCAATTACCCTAGGTGTAGCATGTTTATCCTTCTAAATTCTATGCATGTTGTAAAAGCTAAAAAACAACTCGAATGATGACTATTAGGGTTTCCATGTAGTAGCACTTTGAAAAGCTTATTTTCTTCTTGTTGGCATTATGGATGAATTGATTATGTGTTGCATTGATGTTTTGTCATTGATGTCAATACTAGCTGACATGGTTGGTTATCGGCAGACAGGTTTTGGTTACCGATAGAAGATCTACTGTTACCAGCAGAAGAGACTATCTGTTGGACACTTTCGGTATGTTTGGATCAGTGAAGTGTGTTTGATTTCATGTGTTATATGCTCCATGAGCATGTCTTGGTCAATTGGTATTGACTTGGTAATCAAATGCTATCATACACTCTAGTAAACCCTTACTGACATTGGTTTAAGGCTCTACTGATAGAGCTTTCACTAAAGAATCTTGACAGGATGCATAATTGGTGTTGGTGCAACTTCTACATAGATTTCAAGATGTTGAAGATGTCCTTTGATCGTGCTTCAATTACTTGAAGACATTGCCTTGGCGTGGTGGACACAGAATAGGTTTGGTACCTATCTAGGTTATGGACCGGTATCATGATAACGTGTACTCTACACATTACCAGGATGTTCTGGGATGATTTATGGATTTGTTATTGTTGTTTTGGTCTTAAGCCTACATGGCATATCAATGTAATATAAATTTATCTTAGTCTAATATCTTTTAGGTGGCCGAACTAATTGGTTTAGGTCTTAGGGTTGGTATAAAATGATGTAACATCTCATTGTAGATCATGGGGATTATGTGTCATGGTCTTGGATATTGGCAATATACACTCAGATGAGAATGGTTGATGTAGTTATTGATGGTAACCAACTGGTAATAGAGTTCAAAGGTTCTATTGGCAATAGAATTTACCTACAGGCATCGATAGTCACTATAAGGTTTATTCACATCGGCATCCAGTCTACATCAGCAATAGATTATACTTGTAGTCCAAGCCGACCTGGAAATAATATTGTTTATGTGAAATGTATTGTAATGTAATATTATGTCTGACATGTTGTATTGTAAAGACTCATATATGTATGAGATCTTGTACATCATTTCAAATGTGATAGAGTACATATGATATGATATGTAATGTAAGGAAGTGGTAGTATGTGATAGGTTATGATAGCGAATAATTGTATATGCATTTTGATGTGTTTATCTTGAGAGAAAATAAGAGCATAGAAGAGAAAATACTATTCTGTGTAAGAAGAATCATTCACTAGCAAGGTTTTGGCAGAGATATCAGACAAAGATTAAACTAGTACTGAATCTAGCATTGCAGATGCTATTTTGAAGTAGTACATTGTTATTGGATTTAACCATCCAATTGTAGTCAATGGGACTCCATTTTGTTGTTGAGCAGTGAGCTCTAGGCAATTGGCCTTCCTGCATGTGCATGTGAAGGCCCCTATTGTATTGAGTAATATTTATTCATATTAGCTAGTGAGTAAATATTGTGGGTCACAAATCCCACCAAGCTTTTTCCCTTATCCGGTTTCCTCACCAAAAATATCTGTGTTATGGTGTGCATTAATTCTTATTCTTTTGTTTCCCTTTACTACATTATTATTTTCTTACCGATATATTAATTTCAGTTATAAAGTTGCAAATAAGTTTAAATCTTTCATCTACCGATCAGACACTGATTCACCCCCCCCCTCTCAGTTTCTTTGGGACTAACCAAGTATCTAATATTGGAATACAATATCATATGCAAAGGAGATTTGTTCGATCATAGGTGATCGAATTGGGATTAAGGAAGAGATCAAAGGCCTTTGGTATTGATCTTAACCGGGACTATAATCAGGCATGGTAGATGCTATCTCTGGTAGCTCACTCTATTGGATTGTTGTCCATTTATCTTGAGATGGTTTAGCCTCTTTGTAGTCAGTGAGACTCTTTTGTAATGAGCAGTACACTCTAGGCAGTGTGCCTTCCTGCAAGTGTAGGCCCTTCATTGTGATACATACTTTCTACAGAAGTATCATCTGACTGTGGGTAGGCTTCCCACCATGTTTTTACCCTTTCCAGGTTTTCCACATACAAATCATGGTGTTATGTGGTATGGTTTCTTTACATTTATTATCTATTTAATTGTTAAGTTGCATTATTTACTGGTATCTATTCCTACCGCTGTATGTGCTTTACTGGTACTTAATCTGGTTTAAGGTTATTGAGTTGATTTAAAGTTATTATCTATTAACAATTGATTCACCCCCCCTTCTTAGTTGTTCACCAATTATCCTAACACGTCTTATCTCTTTGTCAATTTTGAATGTAGAGAATGAGTTCAAAAATTGGTCGAGTATCATTTAAGTCCCCTTCTCATTTGTCATAGTAGATTTGCATCGAATAAACTTGGGTTTTTATATTTTTAAATGATTACATGATATTAAAGGTTTTGGAAACATAGATAAAACCTGTTACTACTTATCAAGTTGCCATTAGTTTTATATCCAAAGTCATTCTATATACTCTAGTCAATTACTACTAACGAAATATTCAGTCGGTATGCATAGTCCAGTCGGCTATAGAAGAAAGTAGTCACAGAGCCCAGTATGCACCGAGTTGTCTACCGAGTATCATTCTATGTATATCGAGCAGCAAAGGTAATACACCGAGTGAAACGTGTTACTAGATTCATTGAACCTGGACACACATATGAAAATGTGTTACAAGATCGAGGAACATGTAACTATTATCACATTGGAAATTGCATTTAATGATTGTGTATAATTTTGAGGTCATCTAACTAATGAAATATTTTGTATAGTTATTCATTTGAGAAATCATGTTTGTAAGATCGAAGCAATGAATCAGATCACCGACATAAGAGATCTATTTATACAACATGGATTAAAGATAAAAGTGAGAGACATGGATATACATAAGTGTATGAAGCAAGACATGTGTGATGCATGACAAAGCACTAAGTGTTATGACTGGTACAGAGACACACAGGTCATCGAGAAGGATTTTAGAGAATAGTCAAAGACCAGAGTAAAAAGAAGGGTTTATCGAGTTACTTTATGGGTTACCGAGGTATGCTATAGGCAAGGTAATCTTATTTTAGGCACATAGAATCTGGTATAACATTCCAAATGTAAAGTTGGAGATAGTTGTAAAGATTTTATTGAAAATTTTGAAGTTGTAAGAGAAACCTTTAACAGGGTAAAAGACTCTAATCAAGTCTATAAATTGTAAAGCCTCTAACCAGGTGCAACATTTAGATTAAGTGTTGTAAAATCCTTTAGCAAGGTAGATCTAACAGATCTTGATACTCCTAATAGGGTAAGCTATCAAAAATAGATAAACATGTAGCTCTAACCGAGCAACCTTTATTATTGCAGTAGTGAAGTTGTGGGTGCCATCCCCACTGCAGTTTTTCTCTCTAACCAAGAGTTTTTGCGTAACCAAAATATATGTGTTATGGAGTGAATCATGTATGATTGTTATTTATTTGTTTTAGCTTTATGTTATGTTACAATAGTTTTTGGTTTATGCATAACAGTAAAGATATTGTTGATAAAAGGATTTGAAGTATTGATTCACCCCTCCCCACTCAGTACATTAGCTTTCCATATTGGGCCTAACAATTGGTATCAGAGATTGAATCTTGGAAAAGGGTTTAACTGCCTAAAGAGAAAGATCTTATCAATGGAAGGCTATAAACAATCTTGGAGGATTGTGTATCTGCAAGAAGAGCTAGATCATGCTAATCAAGTGATTGCAGACATGCAAAGGCAAATGCAAAAATCTCTAAAAGTTAGAAGAAGATTATCTGATGATTTGCAAGACTCTCAAGAGTTAGTGGAACAAATTGAGACATCATCTAAGAACAGTATATCTAAAGAGACTGAAGAAATGAATGGAGTATTGAAAGAAAAGAACAAAGCACTGGCTGATCAACTAAAAGAAATGAAAAGAGAACATGAACATTTCAGCACACAGATGACTGAAAATATTGATGCATTGAGGACAACCGAGGATAAAGTAAGAGATATAGAAAGAGAGAAACAACAACTTGAAGCTTTAGTATCTAATAAGAATGATGAAATCATAAGATTGACTAGAATTCAGCAAAACCTGTCAGATCAAATAGGTTATGCACATCATGAAGCAAATCTAAAAGATGATGAGAATCAAGCATTGAAACTTGAAGTATCAAGGTTGACCAATGAAATTGAAACAGAGAAGAAATCCAAAGAAACACTGAAGAAGAGTTATGATGCATCAAAGATGTTGGATGAGCATCTAAATACAAGACGACCCAACAAAGATGCAGGACTCGGTTACAAAGGAAAAGACTCTACCGAGAAGGGAATCCATACTACCAAGAGAGGAGAATCATCAAAGCAAGCTGGAATCAAGAAGAACATCAAAGGAAAGAAGCCTATTTGCAACTACTATGGAAATCAAGGTCATACTACCAACATGTGCCAAAATCAGAAAAGGTAAGCAACCAAATGTCACTAAGTCCAATGGTTATTGTTACAATTGCAATAAATATGGTCACACACCTAATCAATGTAGGCCAAAGTCTGTTAACAATTATCAGAAGGAAAAATTCAAAGGGTTTTGTAAAAACTGCAATAGATATGGACATAGTATCGAGAAGTGCTAGTTTAAGCAAAAGAGCTACATGTGGTCTGCACACCGAGCAAATACTAGAGGTTACCAAACTCACACAGATCCTTACTGACAATATTCTATAGTACCATTGGATTACAATACAAGGATATGGTGTGAATGTTGTGGAAGATATGGACATATAAGTGCCAACTACTTTATCAGGTTTGGAATGAACAACCAAAGATCATGGAGGAAACCTGGTATGGCATGTTTTCATTGTCACAAAGTTGGACACTTGGCTGGAGATTGCAGAGATCAACCTAGAGAAGACACTGGGGAAATAAAAGAGAAATTAAAGATGATTTGGAAAAAGAAGGAAATTGTGTCAAATGAAGAAAGCACCTTACCTACCGAGTTAGGTGCTCCTATTCTAAATTAATCAGTAAAGGTATGAAGGGACTGCATTCTCTCAAGGTTAAATCTTAACAGTTCCTACTTCATTATGTAAATCTACATAGTTAAGATGTAGTAGTAAGTTTGAAATTCTATCAAAGTCTTTTGGAGCACTATACAGGAAGCCTGTCAAGTTGGTAAATGAAGGAAGTTTGGTTACTCGCTTAAAGCACAAAAAGGAAAGAAAGTTTAGTGGAACCGAGTGCATTTAATGTTTTTAACCTAACCTGCATGGAGTTTGATAAGGTATATTGTGTACTTAAAGAATTTTTGCGGTCATTTTCCACTCACCAAGTTTTTGAGAGAGTAGAGCAAAGCAAATCAAAGGTGATCAAACCTCCTACAAAGCAAAATTCAAGGTATTTACATCAATCTCAACGCATTGTTAAGCTGGTTTACTGATCTTATCAAGTTGTTATTATTTACTAAGTGTGAAGCATGTGCCGTTTGAAAATCCTCAAACCCTGAGGATCTTTTTTTAGTTTTTATCTTAAATCTACAAATGGCACCTAAGATCCAAGATCCCATTGTTGTCAAGAATGTTGAAAAGCCCTCACTAAAATACTCTTTTACTCCCAAAGTTGCATCTGAACCAGATGACAAAACCACATTTTCACTCATCCCGGATAGAGTTTTATTAGTTGAGGATGTGAGATTCTTCACCAAATGTCATGTTGAAGAACTCGGTCATGTTGAAATCAAAGACACATATGATGAATTGTGCACCGATGGTAAAATGGATAGCAAGTATGAGCACATTAAGATCAAGGGATTGACTAAAGCCCTAACCTATCCCCATGTGTTCAAACCCTAGTGGGTCAAGTTTTTTTCTGAGCAGAGTTCATGATGACTTCATGTGGCTAGAAGAGAAACCATTTAAGATCACCAAGGAAATCATTCATTTGATCACCGGTTACCCTATTTATGATCATGCCCGAGCTCAGAAAATGATATCATAGAAGGAATTGATCAGTTTAACCAGAGTAGAATCAGATTGTAGAGGACTGAAATTGAACAATGTCACTGATGCAGAACTAAAGTTTGCCATTAGAGTAATTGGTTATTGTTTCTTCCAATCTACAAGGGAAAATAGTGTACCCTATGCAGCAGTAGACTTAGCATATAAAATTGTGAAGAAAGGCATGAAAATTGATTTATGTGAGGTCTTGCTGAAAAAATGTTTGAGAATCTAAACACAATAAGGAAGCTGAAGAAGAACAACTCAGCTAATACACTAAAGTTTGGATCACTGCTTGTATGCATGTTTTTCTACTTTGAAAAGTTCTTTCCAACAGTCGGTAAAGTTGTTTGGGAACTACACTGACCAATCACCCATCAGATCAATGACTTCGTCAAGAAGCTAGGTGATAATTTTAATGATATTATGGATGATTACTTCTATAAGTTTTAAGAGAAAATGCATAACAGGTACAAGATTCCACCCAAGCTAGTGGAGAAATAAAAAGATGACATATGTTTTGAAGTAGACACTGATTACTGTTATGTGAATGTTGTGGAACCAAGAGCTCAATCTTTGCCACCTATGGGTTACGAGATTGATTTTGACATCACACAATAGAAAATACATGCATTTCTTACATTACCAAGGCATGCTACCAAGCTGAGGTATGGAACCTATGGAGAAGTAAAAGAAAAAGTAAAAATGAGCATTGTAGTACCCAAAGCTACAAGAAAGGCAACAAAGATGATAAAGGCATTGTCAGAGAAATTCAGAGAAGATTCTTCCTCCACACCTATCAAAGGCACTATAGCCATTACCAAAGAATAATCTGAAGCCCAAGAGGCAGCTATAACACTGAGCACTCAATTGCCTAAGGGAAAAGTGTTGAAAAGAAAGAAATAGGATACATCAAAGGCCTCACTGACTCCTCCAGCAAAGTGACCTAACACAAGAGCATCTACAGCTTCACTGAGTAAGAAACCAAAGAATGTTACTATTCCAAAGGTAACCAAAACTTACAAGAAATCTACTCGGAGACTCATTTTGTCAAAAGAGTCTAGTGACACCGAATCTGAAGATGCAAGCAAATTTCAGAATGTCAAGAGCAAGAAGGTGAATGTACATAGTGTTGAAAATTTTTGTACTAATCTGAAGGAATATGGTGGATTTGGAGGATTCAGATATGTTAAATATGAATCCAGATCTGTTGATGAAAAGAGACAAATAGAAGAAGCTGTCATCTGCACACTTCTGAAATTCCAATTGGTCCCATTGGAAGTATCTAACTTTCTTCCAAAAGAATTATATGCACATATTGATAACAGGTGGCAATATGCCCTAGACTTAGAAAAATAGATCAAAGAAAGAAGTCTTGTACATCTCTTTCCTGAAATGTCAATAGATGAGATCAAGGAACATCTGAAAAAATGCCAGACACAATTCTTAGTCAAGCAAAAGGCCTTGAAACTAATGAATGGCCTATATATTGACGTGGAGAAGGAAACAAAAGAACAGTGGTAGGCAATCTTTCAACTCAAGGATGCTGGTGAACAAACTCTAGTTGAAATAGTTGATGTCATCGATCAAGATCTTGATGTCACCGAGCAAGACCCTGCTGACACCATTCAAATAGACAAAGATATCATGGATACAGAGGCACTTGAACACGAAATGATAGAATGAAATGCATATGCAAAACTTGTATCTAGTGAATCAGTTTTGGAACAAGTTTAGCCTTATCCACTAGTCAATCAACCTATCTCAATCGAAGCCCCTCAGGATATGGATCAAGGCACAAAAGGTCACAAGTCTACAGCAGCAGGTACTTCTCAAAAAAAGACCTCTCAAGCACCTTCTAGCACTGAAAAATGTTGCAATTGAGACACCAAGTACCAAGACACCAAAGGACACTATAGAGGCTAAAGAAACTAATGAAAGTGTTACCTCTACCGAGTAACCTACCAAGGGTCATCAAGCCTCACAAGCCATTGTCTTAGTTCAATCGGTGAAAAGTAAAGAAAAGAAGATGAAAAAGGATAGTTTCAAAGTAGATTTGTCAAAACCAATAGTGTTTCCCAATGTTGATATATCCAAATTAAAGGGGCAAGCACTCATTGATTTCGGTGAACTATGCAAAGCAAAGGCTGAACAAGAGAAGCAAATGGCCATACAAAAGAAAAATAAAGTACTTCAGAAGGTGAAAGCACTCTTAATAGATATGCTACCTGAAGCTACAATAACCAAAGATGCAACCATCCAAATTCAATTGGATGAACTCCTAACCAAGATAGAGACATCTGGAGTAGATGCATCCAAATATTTAAGCAAGCTAAAAGACAAGGAGCTCACTGCTAAAATGATAGAAGAGGTACAAAAAGCTATAGCTATTGGCAAAGTTAAACTTATCAAATTTATTGTTGAGTTGTCCCCTCAACTCAAGAACATTCTTTATTTATTTCAGAAACTCTATACATTTTCTTTATTCATTAAAGACATCAACAATAAAATAGAAGCAATTGAGAAAGAGATCACCAATCTCTCAAATAAGTTGACCCTAGAGCCCAATTCAGTTCAAAATTTCTATACAAAGTTACAATAGCTCATGGCTCAACAATTAGAACTAAGGAATGAAGAACACAAGATTAGGATGGACATAATGACACTTCACACATTATTCCTTCCTCATCTTTCATCCATCCAAGAATAGATCAACTGAGCCACATACCTATCTAATACACAAGAGGGAAGCACTTTAGATGGCTTAATATCATTATTGGTTGATATTCAAGCACATAATTCTTTAATGGATAGTGTAAAGGATGCACTCTTTGTCGCTCTCACTGAAGCATGAACAAAGTATAAATCCATTTTTGACCAGTTGCCACCACCGAATGGTAACTAAATTTTGATGTTTGTCAAAAAGGGGGAGTGATATACTATTCAAAGCATCAAAGTATCAAACAAAAGGAGTGTAGTATATAGGGGGAGTATACCGAGTAGAGTGAGCAGAGTATCCAAGAGCAGTGAACCGACTAGTGAACAAAATAGTAAGCAAAGGACAAGAGCAACACACTGATCATTGATCACCAGGCATACAAAATCAGAGTTTTGTATAGTATATTGATAAGGGGAGTATATCTGAATATACTATTTCATTGACTAATGTATATACTATTAGTTTAGTCAAATTTTGTAAAGTATATAGATTTTTGAGTTATGACTTTGAAAGTAGTTTTGTCAAACATCTCAACTAATGTCAAAAGGGGAGATTGTTACTACTTATCAAGTTTCCATTATTTTTATATCCAAAGTCATTCTATATACTCTAGTCGGTTACTGCTACCGAAATATTTAGTCGGTATGCATAGTCCAGTCGGTTATAGAAGAAAGTAGTCATAGAGCCTAGTATGCACCGAGCTATCTATCGAGTATCATTCTATGTCTACCAAGCAACAAAGATAATACACCGAGATGATATACACCGAGTGAAACGTGTTACCAAATTCATTGAACCTAGACAAACATATGAAAATGTGTTAGAAGATCAAGGAACATGTAACCGTTATCACATTGGAAATTGCACTTAATGATTGTGTATGATTTTGAGGTCATCTAATCAATGAAATATTTTGTATAGTTATTCATTCGAGAAATCATGTTTGTAAGATCGAAGCAATGAATCAGATCACCGACATAAGAGATCTATTTATATAGAATGGATTAAAGATAAAAGTGAGAGACATGGATATACATAAGTGTATGAAGCAAGACATGTGTGATGCATGAGAAAGCACTAAGTGTTATGACTGTTACAGAGACACAGAGGTCACCGAGAAGGATTTCAGAGAATAGTCAAAGACCAGAGTAAACAAAAGGGTTTACCGAGTTACTTTATGGGTTACCGAGGTATGCTATAGGCAAGGTAATCTTATTTTGAGCACATAGAATCTGCTATAACATTCCAAATGTAAAGTTGCAGATAGTTGTAAAGATTTTATTGAAAATTTTGAAGTTGTAAGAGAAACCTTTAATAGGATAAAAGACTCTAATCAAGTCTATAAATTGTAAAGCCTCTAACCAGGTGCAACATTTAGATTAAGTGTTGAAAAATCCTTTACCAAGGTAGATCTAATAGATCTTGATACTCCTAACAGGGTAAGCTATTAGAAATAGCTAAACATGTAGCTCTAATTGAGCAACCTTTATTATTGCAGTAGTGAAGTTGTGGGTGCCATCCCCACCACGGTTTTTCTCTCTAACCAAGAGTTTGTGCGTAACCAAAATATATGTGTTAGCCCCCACCATTCTCCTCCATCGTGACCTGTATCTTGAAACCCTCCTCCGTCGTTTCCATGGCCACCACTCCTCTTTGCCCCTACATAATATCAATAAACACAAAAAGAATAAAACCCTAGCCCGGGTAGGGCTAGGGAAAATGGAAGAAAGAAGAGTTTTCTTTTAAAAACTAGAAGGGGCATTAATATATAATTAAAATTAGGGTTTTCTATAATGTGAAAGCATTTTTTTAGTTATATATATATTTTGTATATAAAAATATATACATATATATGTCTATATACATATATACATTAAAAAATATATATACATATATTTTATGAATAGAGTTTTAATTAATGAATGGATAGTTGTAAATTTAGTATTTCTTTAAGTGGTCATAAATTATATATGTTTTAACAAACATATGAATGTAATTTTTTTTTAAAGTCTGATTAAACTCAAAATATACAGAGAGTTTTAAACTATTATAAACTTTAGAATAAATTGGGCAAGATTATTTTGGCTATTGGGAGATTTTTAAACTTATAGGAAAATATACATTTATGAAAATTAAATCGACCCTTTAGTTGATTTAATTTTAAACTCATTTTAATCCTTGATTTAAAAATAATAATTGACATTAAAAATAAAGTGTTAGGTGAAATTTAAATTGTTCCTTAAAACAAATTTTGATCTTTTTCGAGATTAATAATATCATTGCCAAATATCTTTAGAGATTTTTAATTAAGTTAAATTAGTGATTAAAATCATTGAGATAATAATAATTTTCTTTTGAGAATTAGTCTTCCGCATTTAATTAAGTTTACTATCACTTACTTAAGTTAATAATTAGAGTTAACTCTAAGCGTGAGATATGAAAACTTACTAGAGCATATCATTATCGCAAAATTTAATTGAGTAAGTTGCGAGTTCAAAATTTTTTTAATCCCGTTCTTGCCCTAAATTTTGGGCATGACATTTTGGTATCAGAGCCCTAGGTTCATACACTGGTGAACATGGGCTACATTCATAACTTAGTTGAAAATGAATGATGGCTTGAAGTATAGCACCTAGGTGAAAACTTGCAAGATAACAAAGTGAAAACTCTTGTAAATCAATAGATCAAAATATATCAATTCAAGGGGTTCCAAGGGTCACTAAAAGCCCTGAAATTGGAACTTACTAGTCATAAGGCTTATAGCATAATAAAACCCCAAGGGCTGCAAAATTTTCAATTATTTATTTGTATAAAGTATTTTCGGTATTTAATAGAGAAATTTAGATCATTAGTACTTATAAGGATTCCATTCAATTGGAAACCTAATGCAATAATTGCCCTAGTCAAATCAAGTATGGGGAGTTATTCTTTCAATAAAATACCTCTGATGGTAACTAAAGGAATGCTATCCATCGAGATATGTTCTTAACATGGCAAGTCAATAAAGATAGTTAGACCTAAGATAAAGGCAATAAACAAGATAAATAAAACTAAGACAATTCAAGTTAGGTTTTAGGCTATATGAAATTATGATGGTTATAAGGATCAAGGCCACCGTTGGAGACATAAACGAAGAAGAGTTAAAAGGAACTCTTGCAAATCTCTGATAGAAGCATTAACCTATCCTAATGACTAGGTACCTTAAGAATGTGGTCATGTTAGATTTCTTATTAAGATCATTTGTTAGACAATTTTTGTAGTAGTGCAGTGAAGCTAGAGTTGGGATAACCCTGAAGATTAGAACTAAAATGATGAATGGCAAAAATCCCTAATCAGAAAACCCTAGTAATGCTATAGATGAGTTAGAAAAGAGACAGGAGGCATGAACTTCTTGGGTAAAAACATGTAATTACAATAAACCCTAAGTTCATCTGTGGTTATATAATTGGGGAAACAAGCAAGTAGAACCTCAACTAGCTCCTTTATGGGAAGATAATCTTGGAGAAAGAAAATAATGGAAGAGAGAGTAGAGTTGATTTGGGGAATCATACAAAAATCCCTATTGAAGAGAAAGGGGTGTAAAAGTATTAGAATCTTATAATCTAGAAATGATTAACTTATATTCATTCAAAACCTAAGGAGAAAGGGGCAACCCAATCATGACTGGTTGCTAGGTACAAGACAGTATGTAACATAATATAACTATTACGCACAATTGAAGAAAATCTGCAATTTATGGCACACTCAAGTGTGGAGGTATGCGAAAACATTAAGGATGGATGAAACAACGTGCAGATGGAAATGACTTAGGGAAAAATAGTATAACAATAATATAATACCAAAGTTTTAATGAGAATTAGTTGGCAGTGTAAAATATTTTATGAGAACATTGATAAGGAGCCGAAATTTGTGTTTAGCCAAGGGAGAACTTGGAAATTTATGGGAGTCTTAAGACATTGGTAGTTATTGGACATCCTTAAGTTATATTGTAATTAGGTAACAAAATAATATGATGATTAGGTGTTTATTTTTTTGTGGATTGAAGGAAATCGTAAGTTGTGATATGTCGGAAATGCCTAGTTAGTATATATAAATAAGTAATATGGAATGAGACAACTTCCCTCTTTACTAAATTTTAATTAAAAGGAGGAGTGTTGGTCACTTTTCAAGTGCACACCCCCTTGATTTCATAAGTTGCATAAGTGATGTAGGAGAGGATAAGTCCACTCTCCGAGTTGCTTGAAATACATCTTGAAATGTGTGGGTAGAAATGCATATCAACCATTATCAATCTTACTTGATAATAATTCCACCCCAAATGGCTCTTAACCTTAAGTGTGAGTAATTTGACAACAAGCTCCTACCTAATGAAGGGAAGCAAATGTTAGAGGTAAAAGTATAAGGGGCTAGTTGTAGGTGCTAAGAAAACAAATGATGCCCCTAGTAAAAATTATATGATTACATTATTCAAATCTTAAGAGGTTCTAAGTAAACAAGTGTCAATTTTGTACCGAACTATTAACCGTGTGTATAAGACATGAAAATGTCGATACTTGGGCTACCACGTAACATTGAATCAAGGTTTAACATATTAAGCTAATTAATAGAAGCCATAATAAATTAAGTTATTAAGGAAGGATGTATTAACATGATGGAGGAAACTAGATATTTATAAAATAATTGATATTGAACCAAGTAACTATATAAATGTCTATTTAGTAAAAGATGACCTAATTAAGTACTATTAAATGCAACTATAATGAAAAAGACTTTTGAGTGAAATTATTATTCCCCTTAATAAATTTATTTGATCCACTTGATAATAGGAGTTATCGTATTTGTTATGTTAGTAATTTTCTTCATCTTGTCGCCTAGGAGTTTTATCGAGACCTAAGGTTTCAGTGGGTCAACTTGTTAAGCTTTAACCTCTAATTAAGCATAGATTCATATAATAAAGTGTTCAAAAAAAATTAGTGCAAGAGGAATGGACGAAGAATGGTAGAGTTAGTGCAAGCACCTATTAGAATATAATTAAGGAAATTAATAACCCTAAATAGATAGTGGATTATATCGGAAAGTGTTGCTTGAAATAGTAAGCATGTGAAGGTTAAAATGGAACATGATTTAAAAAAATAAATAAATAAACGAATGCAATCTCTTGTGTATAAGAAATTATTTCATAAATCAATAAAGGATTTTAAAGAATCTAAAATCTCAAGAGTCTAATAATCACTTCCTAACATACTCAGGACGCATGATCTTGGGTGATGTGTTGCGGTTACTCCCTATAGCATGGCTAGAATGGTCATCTTGTTTTGAGTTTGATTCAACATTAATTTGGATTTTCTTTGAAAAGTATATTGTGACACTAGGGCTAGAACTTTCCTTTTAGTTATTTTTTTTTATTATGAAGAGAGGACCACTATATTTATGTTTCTTTTTATATGAACTATGGCACTTGCCATGTTTCTAGTTTTAATATTTTTCAATTGCCGACATTTTTCTTCTTTTTATTGGACTTGGCAAAAGTAACTTGTATTTTGATCTTGCAAAGTGTCCAGTGGTCATTTTGATGGTTGATATAACTAGCCCTAGTAATGTGATTTGTGTAAATGTCTATCATGTTCGTTTAACCACTAATAGTGTGTCATGGGAAAATACCACAACAAGTGAAATTAGGCACAAGAATTAACAAAGAATGTGTTTTATCAAATTAAGATAAAGGAAGGAATATCCTCCTAAGTAAAATTAATTGCGAGTAATCTGAAAGAGAAAAATTTATAACAATAGTGTGACCTAGACCTAATGATTTGTGAAAGTAATGGTTGTCGACTAGTAAATTTGGCATGGGTATGGAGATGATTGCATGGATGATATCTAAAATAAGTATTAATAACTTCCATCACTCCCTTAGAATGGGATTGTTGTGTACCTTAATGCTTGGAAATGGTGAATGATGCTCCCTATAAAACTTAAACCTTGGAGCCTAGAAATATAAAAACATTTTAATCCCTAGTGGTAGAAAAATACCCTATAAAAGGGCAGAATTGGAGAACCTAAATTTGATTTTGCCTTGTCACCTAATAAAGTTGGAAGAAATTATGCACCTAGGATGGTTTAGCAAATAGTGTATTAAGACCCTAATGAGGTGCCTCGAATGTAAAATAAGTAGATTCATTAAGCATAAACTATGATGTCAATTATCGTTAGTGGCAAGCATGGATGACAATTGTAGTAGAATAAACATGCTTTTAAACAAATCTTAAACAAAGTAAGACTCCTAGAAATTCAATATGTGTAACCCTATTTGTGGGAGTTGATGTGTGTTAATGATATAGTTTGGATGGCGCATTAATGTATGATCATTGAAAGATAGAACATTGTAAAACACCTACCTAAGATCAAAGGGAAATGTAATAAAGAATTTAACCTTGTGAAGATAGTAAGTTAATTACAATTATAATTTGATTTTGGTAATTCACCTTTCTTGTAGGCAAGATAAGGTTTTGAGTAACTTATTGAAATTGTGGGAAATGTTATGTCCCTACTTCATAATTCTACTCATGTGACTTCCAGGAGTAAGTTGAACTCTAGGGGAGGAGGATGTAAGGCCTTCCCCAAACCAAGCTTTGATTTACATAGTTGACCATGTTTGACCCTATTAATAAATGCTATATAATTCAATAGAATGGACTGTGTTAGACAGATAGATTGGTGAGAAAAGTAATTGAACCAAGTTATAGAATTATTTCACCTTGTGGTGTACATTTGGATGTGTTATGAATTTGAAATCCTAAAGATCCACTGATTGGATAATCTTGATCTAATGTATGTCAGATATATCTAGATTTAGAACTTATATGATTCCATGATTTGGATAACATTGATGTATGTTGATGCTTCATTTATATGCTTTATGATATAGAACTCTATATGATTATAGAATAGGATAAATTGGAGATGATGTATGTCATTATTGGATTTGTAGGACTTTACTATGATGATAGAATTAGGATGTATGTTTTATGAGTGGATCAAAATTATGAGAATTATGATAATTGCTTATGTGGATTTATTTGGATATGAGATATATTGAATTATTCAAATGTAAATTGTATGCGAAGTGTTTGATATGTATTCTAATTCATGTTATACGAGGTTATTGGAAACTACTAATGTGTATTGGAGTGGCCCAGGAAAAGATATCCATGTGACCATGGAAATATTATGGAGAACCAAACCTAGACCTATGTATGTTCATAAAAACTAGGGTTTGTCTATTTGGAGAGACAACACCCCGTTTGTGTCATATTTTATTTGTAATAGTAAATGATGCATGTGTGTTAAATGTTATTTAATTGATTTCTTTAAATCCAACAAGAGACACGATTTCATGTATAATCTTGTAAAAGTATTTTCTTTGTGTCACTTGACACATGTAGATTTATGTTTGAGTTTTTAAATTTGTCTCTTGGAGGGAATTGTTTAACTATATATTTTTCAATTAATGTAATGTGATTTCATAAATGCCTTGGGTAAAGAATCTTTGGGATGGTCAACATAGGTTCAACCCGAAAATAAACTTCACAGGGGTTTAAAAAGGGTTAGATGGACACCTAGGGGTAGTTTAATAGGGTCTCCTAAAGCCCATAAGGTATACCTAAGGGTTAGGGGTAATTTTAGGCAAGTTTCTACTCCTATGTGACCTTTTAGACACCCTAAAAAGTGACTCTTCTAAGTTGTGCGAAAATTGAAATTATAAGACTTGAACTAAGTTGTGAACCTTCCCCTTCAAATGAGAGTTCCCTTTCCCATTTTACCTTACCTTCCTTTTCAGTTTTTAGAAACTTGTGAGAACTCTCACAATGGGCTTCTTAAGCAAGAATTAGAGAATTAGTGGGTAATCACCCACTCTCCATTTTTGGAGACAAAAGAATTTTGAAAAGAAAAAGATAGATTTGGAATATAGAATTTGGCGAAGGGTAGAAAGAAAAGACTTGTGGAGTTGGGTTGCTCATCCTCAACAAAACTAACATACCTTTGGGTAGTATAAGGTTGGTTCTACCTTTCTTGTAACATTTTCTTATTGCATGTTGTTCTGAAAGAAATGCTTGTGTAAAACACTAGTTTTGTTGCATGTATCTCTTGGAAATTTATTTGGTGTTTGGTGCTTATGCAATGTATGTGTTTTGGGAGTAATCAAGACCTCCTACTCTTGGGAGAGAGGATGGTCTTGGGGGTGGTAGAAGTGACAACCCTCAAGTGAGAGGCTCTCATTATGAGAGTGATCACAAGGGATTTTATGTGACCCTTGCTACATGGCTTGTTTATGCATTGGGGGTCATAAGGAGGGAAATAAGGCATGAATGCCTTGGGGGGCATAAGGAATGTGGGGTTCTTATACTTGAGGTATTTGGTTTCCCATGAGGTGGCTATATGTTTTACCATAATTGCAGTCTCCTCAGGGTACTTGGTCCACTACCACCCTTGAAAAGACATCACAAATGTGTGGTGCAGTGTAGTTGGGCTGGGATTGTGTTTGAGATTGTGTTTTTTTTCCCTTGTCTTTTGTGGTTGCATGTGTGTTACCCATCTAGGGCTTGGTTCTCCGAGCTCAAGGGTGGCTACTAGTTAGCCTAGGCTAGGAGGTGAGCACTCCATGGTCATATCCTTTGATTTTTGCAGGTTGTTGGAAGGAAAGAATTAAGACAAGTAGAAGTTGCTGATTTTTATTTGCTACTGAAAAGATTTGGAAATGGAAAAGTTATGTTTTAAAGTTGAAGCTATGTAATGGGAAACTATGTTGTAATCTATTCTTGAAAAGCAATGTATCTAATCTATTTTTTAAGATCCTCATTTAATAGAAACGAGAGATCCATTTGTATTGATGGTTATATTGTATTTTAAAAAAAAAAAAAACTTTAAAGAGATAAAATAGAAATGGAATGAATATTTCTAGTTTTAGTCCTAAGGTTTTGAAATTAATTCCTTGTTGAGTATTTATTATTTTGGAAAAGCAAGAAATTTATTTATTCTCTTATCCTTATTAAATAAAATAGGAAAATAAAGAATTAGTTAGCATCCATGGAAAAAAATTAAATAATTAAATCTGTTATGGAAGAGTAAATTTTATTTTATCTAAATCTGTTATTTAAATTATTAGAAGAAAGTAAAATATATATATATATATATATATATATATATATATATATATATATATATATATATATATATATATATATATATATATATATATATATATATATATATATATATATATATATTATTGTTATCTCTAAGTTTTATTCAATTAAAATATAGGTTTAAATTAGTTACTGTAGATTTGTCAAACTCTATCATTTGTTTATTTCAAAAATAAACTCTATAGTTAATAAGATTTAATGGAAATAAATAAATTCTAAAGATGTTGTTTCTAAATATATCTAATGCTGTAAAATTTCTTTATCCCTTTTTTTTTACCAAAAGAAAATCTATATTTCGATAGCCAAATCATTTCCTTTAGCAATTAGGAAATTAATGAAAGGAAATAAATTAAAAGTGATAGTATATCTCAGATTTAAGATAATTTATATATTTAAAAAAAAGAGGTTGACCTAGATTTAGTATGCAACAAAAATAAATTTATACGAATAAATTTATATATGTATAAACATATGTTTAATGTTTTCATTCATAAAATAAACCTATTATATAATATAAATATATATTTATATATATATATATACTATATTATAATTAAACTTACAACAAAATATTATTTAAACAAAATTAAAAAAAAAAATTAATTAAACTTAAATTTTGGGGGACTCGGCCCCCCCTGCACCATGAGCAGTGACCCTCCAGCGGCAGTCATAGCCGCTACTGTGGGCCGCAACCCATAGTGGGGAAGGCTTCGACCCCCCTATATGGGCGGTGCTCCATAGCAATGGCGTTGTCAGGCTATGGGCCGTGAACCACAGCGGTGGCCAAGGCCACCACTATGGGTCAAGACCCATAGGCTCGACAGTAGCTGCCCTACGAGGAGCCCCCACTGTTCTCCTCCGTCATGACCTATATCTTGAAACCCTCCTCCGTCATTGCCATGGTCGCCGCTCCTCTTTGCCCCTACATAATATCAATAAACACGAAAAGAATAAAACCCTAGCTCGGGTAGGGCTAGGGAAAACGGAAGAAAGAAGAGTTTTCTTTTAAAAAATAGAAGGGGCATTAATATACAATTAAAATTAGGGTTTTCTATAATGTGAAAACATTTTTTTAGTTATATATATATTTTGTATATAAAAATATATACATATATATGTCTATATACATATATACATTAAAAAATATATATACATATATTTTATGAATAGAGTTTTAATTAATGAATGGATAATTGTAAATTTAATATTTCTTTAAGTGGTCATAAATTATATATGTTTTAACAAACATATGAATGTAATTTTTATTTTTATTTTAAAGTGTGATTAAACTCAAAATACACATAGAGTTTTAAACTATTATAAACTTTAGAATAAATTGGGCAAGATTATTTTGGCTATTGGGAGATTTTTAAACTTATAGGAAAATATACATTTATGAAAATTAAATTGACCCTTTAGTCGATTTAATTTTAAACTCATTTTAATCCTTGATTTAAAAATAATATTTGACATTAAAAATAAAGTGTTAGGTCAAATTTAAATTGTTCCTTAAAACAAATTTTGATTTTTTTGATATTAATAATATCTTTGCCAAATATCTTTAGAGATTTTTAATTAAGTTAAATTAGTGATTAAAATCGTTGAGATAATAATAATTTTCTTTTGAGAATTAATCTTCCGCATTTAATTAAGTTTACTATCACTTACTTAAGTTAATAATTAGAGTTAACTCTAAACGTGAGATACGAAAACTTAGTAGAGCATATCATTATCGCAAAATTTAATTGAGTAAGTTGTGAGTTCAAGAAAAAAAAATTTATCCCGTTCTTGCCCTAAATTTTGGGCATGACAATTTCATGATTACATTCAATGAGATGTTTAGGAGATGTGTTTAACTATTGTTTGACTATCTTCATGATAGAGATGATTCCACATCACTTGTTGCGAGCGGGATGTGTCATCATGATTCTCTATCACTTGCTTGTTCTATATATATACATGTATATGTTGTATTATCATTTTGTGGTTGTAGGATTTTGCAGGTACCAGACATCGACTCCACTTGGCTTCATAGGTCTGAGTGTGTCTTTAATTCTAATGGCTTATCTGGTTTGGAGATGGCATGAGTTCCCTTCACATACTCTATGTCTAAGTTGTTCATCATGAGTCGTCAGCGTCTTGGCATAATTCACCATGTTAGTTAGTAAGCTTGGTCTTCTTGGTGTTGTGAGTTCGATTTATGACGGTTGACTTTTTTGATTATGTTAGAGTAATTATGTGGCTCTTGATGTGTGGTTTTATATTTAGTAATGTTTATTTTAATGTATTTAATTTATTAGTTTGAATATTTAATTATTTGATATTTATATTTATTTGATAATTAACGTTTATTGATTTTATGATTATTTAATATTTGGTAAGCCTTATTGTTGTTTAATATTTATTTTATATTTGTGATTTAATCTTTAATGGTATTTGATTATTTAATTATTTATTTGATATCTTATATTTATTTGGTTCTTTAATTTATTTTATTATCTTTTGGTTTCTTTAATTTTAATCCTCGTTTGGATTATTTATTTATAGCTTATGTTTATTTAATAGTTTGACTTTGTTTCCTAAGTGAGGTGTATGAACACATTAAATTAAAATAATAATAAAACATTACCACTTTGCTAGATAAGTATATTTTTTATTAACTATACTTACCCTTTACTCTCATTGGCTAAATTCAAAATGGGAGCATAAATTATAATATATGGTGGGTTGGTAAAATATATTCTAAAAAGGAATATTTTGATTGGTCGTTATTGAGGTTAGGGTTTTTTATTATTGTTGCTTTTTATTTTTATTCTCGTGATGGTTTTCAAGTTGGCTATTCTCTGGAAATTTTTCCTACAAACATTTTTTTCCTTTGGCTTTGGATTTTTACTCTTGGTTTTGGCTGGAGCTTGGTTGGATTTCGGCTTGGCTTTGTGGGAGCTCTTCTTCAGTTTTACTCCATCACTTTAGGTTGTAGTTTTGAGTTCTTTTACTTTTGCATTTTGATTTTAATGGGTGTTTTGTATGCTTCGTGTTTTTGGGAGGGGTTGAAATATTATTTATTCTATGGTTTTAATATAGGCTGGAAAATTAATACTTGGGGAAAAACTTTATATTATATGAGTTTTCATATAGTTGCTAGAGAAATATATTTGGTTTTTATGTACATGTCGTCTATCGGCTCTGTGAAATTCTTGTGAAAATCCTTGGTTGTCGAATCATTTGTTTGTATGGGAGTTTGAATAGGTTTTCTCTATTGTGAGTCTTTTATTTTGAGAGTGTTTGGATTTGGTTTCATTGGTTTTTCTGTGAGTTTGAAGTGGTTTTGTATGCCTCTTGCCGTGAAGAAAATTTGGTTGGATCTTGGTTTATAGTCTGAATCTATTTACCTTATTTATGCCTTAATATTCCTTATTTCTTAGCGTCACTATTCATGTATTTTTCTAGCCCTTTGGTTTAGTTTGGATTTTTATATTTTACCCGTAACATTTATGAGTTTCCCATATGATTTGTATAAATGCGTTGTTTCAGTGAATGCACTATATAAATATGTAAATGTGTTGTTTTGTATTGTGTATTTGCTATTCTGCACAACATAAGTGCAAATATGGGAATGCATGAACTATCTTAGAAGATGTATGTGTTAGGTCTCGAAGACAACTGAGAGGGGGGGGTGAATCAGTTGTCTGATAAATTTAATCCAAAACAAATTAAACAACTTTAATGCATAAAACTGGTGAACTGGTCTATTATGTCGGTAGACAGTTTTATCAGTTAATTGCAATACTGGTAAGGATTAATGCATGAAACAAAAAGACAAAGTCATCCACAACACATAACACCAGTATTTGTATGTCGAAACCCTGTAAGGGGAAAAACCACGGTGGGAAACCTTACCCACAGTCAAATGATACTACTGTAGATAGTAAGTGTATACAAATGGGGTTTGCACATGTAGAAAGGCCAAGCACCTAGAGCTGACTGCTCAATCACAAATAGGAAGTCACACCGACTTACAGTTGGATGGTTAAATCCATAATGGATGTACTACTCAGATTAGTATCTCTCTATGTTGGATTCAGTACCGGTGTAGTTCTTCTTATCTTCACAAAAACCTTCCTTTAATCTTCAAATGATGTCTGCGTGTATAGCTTTTCTTATTCTCGCATATACCTTCACACAATTCCTTTTTCACATTCCACACTCGATCTTACAAATAAGATCTTACATTTATACCATAACCTAGGACCAATTTTAGTAGGTCAGCTTTAAAGGATAATACAATAAAATCAATTTACAAAAACAATATCTAATGCAATAACCAATTTAACATGTTGGCTTGATGCATTTACAACAATAATAAAATATCTCCATAGTGTGTCATGTTGATCTGGAATAGATGAACCTGTCGGTGTATAGCCTGGACCTATTTGCCGGTAACAACAAATATGCAATTATGAATATGCCAATAAGTAAAACTTCAAGACAAAGTGCCAAACGATGTCTTCGACATAACTAGATTTTTTCCATGTCATTCCAAGTGTTGGTGATCATTATATCCTGTTGGTGTACCATATACCAGTGACTGTCCATAAGTCACTTGCTTGTCGGTGAATGTTGTTGATTCTCCAAAGTGCCAGAATTGATAAGTGTTAGTAGGTGTTGACATCAATGACAAAACCATACCAAAATACCAACAATCTCCCCCTTTGGCATTGATGGCAACACAAGATGGAAAAACCATCAAAGTGCCTAAATAGAAATGCCAAATACCAAAAACCAATCGATCTCCCAAAAAGATCATAACAGAATTCAAAACCCAAAATAAAAAATCTCTCCCCCTCAGAGTAACATGTGTCTTCTTGTGTTTTTCCATACCAATCTCTCCTCCTTTGACATCAAATGCTAAAGTTACTACAAAACTAAGTGCAAGTGTAAAATACCAACCAATTCAGTATACCAACTACTCCCCCTGAGAAGTAGCTTCCTCATCAAAAGCCAAAGTAAAAGATTTCTCTGTTAGTTTTGTCGGTTGATGATAAACATCAACTATCTAAGTCTCTACCAGTGGTGGTATGACCCCAAGATGATCTCTTAGATATTTAAAAATCTCCTTAGGTAGAGGTTTAGTGAAAATATCTACAATCTGCTCTTTAGTATTCACATAAACCAGTTTTACTTCTTTTGCTTCAACATTTTCTTTTAGAAAATTCAGTTTGATAGAAACACGTTTAGTTTTAGAATGTAGTACCAGATTCTTAGATATATCAATTACTACAGTATTATCATAATATATAGTTATAGGTTCCTTACAATTTACCTTTATGTCCTTCAACATTTGTTTAATCCATAATACCTGTGTACAATTTGTTGTTGCTGCAACATATTCTGATTCTGCTATTGACAAAGATTTACAACTTTGTTTCTTACTCAACCAAGAAATTAATCAGTTACCAAGACAAAATGCTCCGTTGGTGGTGCTTTTCCTGTCATCTACATCTCCTACCCAATTTGCATATGTGTATGCACATAATTCAAAGTTTTCATCTCTAGGATACCATAGACCAAGATTTGTAGTACCTTGTAAGTACCAGAAAATCCTTTTTACTGTTGATTCATGATTTTCTCTAGGATTACTTTGAAATCTTGAAACAATACATATTGCATTCATAATGTCAGGTCTTGTTTGTGTCAAATATAGTAAACCTCCTATCATAGATTTCTACCTGGTTGGATTAACAGGTGTTGATTCATCCCTTAGTGATAATTTGTCATTTGTAGTCATAGGTGTGCTTATCGGTTTAGAGTTATCCACCCCAAATTTCTTTAATAGCTCCTTTAAGTACTTGGATTGACTCAAGAATATACCTTTATCAGTTTGTGAAATTTGCAATCCTAAAAAGAATTTTACTTCTCCAATCATAGACATTTCAAATTCTTGTTGCATTTCAATAGAAAAGTTTTTGCATAAACTATCTTCTCCTCCAAAGATTATATCATCAACAAAAACTTCTATAGCCAAGATGTCATCATTAGTCACTTTATAGTATAAATTATTTTTAGCATTAGCTTTAGAAAAACCAATTTTCAAAAGATATTTATCCAATCTTGCATACCAAGCTCTTGGACCTTTCTTTAAACCATACAAAGCTTTCCTTAACCTGCAGACCATATTTTTATTTTTTTGTCAAATAAAATCCATCAGGTTGTTCAATGTAAACTTCTTCTTCAACAACTCCATTAAAAAATGCACATTTAATATCCATCTGATATACTTTATAGTTATTGTGAGCTACAAAAGCCAAGAATAATCTTATTGCCTCAATTCTAGCTACTGGTGCAAAGGTTTCATTATAATAAATTTCTTCTTTCTGAGAATATCCCTTACACACTATTCTTGCTTTATTTTTGATTACCTTACCATCTTCATTAAGTTTGTTTCTAAATACCCATTTTCTGCCAATTACATTTTTGTCTTTAGGCCTGGGAACTAATGTCCATGTGTTATTCTTTTCAATTTGTTCTAATTCTTCTTCCATAGCTTTAATCCAAAATTTATCTTCACATGCCTCATTAACTGATGCTAGTTCAATTTGAGAAATAAGACATACCTCTTCATTTGCCAATCTTCCTCTTGTCATAACTCCTTTATATTTGTTTCCAATTATCTGATCTTTAGAATGATTCAGTCTTACATACCAGGGTGTCTTTGTTTGTTGTAGTTCCTCAATTACCGTGGAATTTTTAGACGATACCGATGTAACTGGATCTTCATTCTGTCCTATTGGGTTCAATGTAGATTCATCTATCAGAATCTCTATTGTCGGTTCAAAATCTATATACCTTGAAGTTCCTCTAAATTGTTCATCAATCTTTACATTTGTACACTCAACAATTTTCTACAATCTTTTGTTAAAGCATCTGTATGCTTTGCTCTTAGATGAATAACCAATAAACATTCCTTCAACACTTCTAGGATCAAATTTTCCAATATACTCATCTCTTCTAATATAGCATTTACTTTCAAACATTCTGAAATATTTAAGAGGAGTAATACCAAACCATAGTTCATGAGGGGTCTTACCGGTTTCACCTTTGATGTCAACTTTGTTGAATGTATAGACCATTGTACTTACTGCTTCTCTCCAATATACATGTGGTAGATTTGATTCAGACAACATACTTCTGGTTGCATCCAAGATAGTTCTGTTATTTCTTTCTACAACTCCATTCTACTGCAGTGTCTGAGGTGTTGATAGTTGTCTTCTGATTCCATTCACTTCACATAAAGTATTAAATTCTTTAGATGTAAACTCACCTCCTTGATCTAATCTTAGACATTTGATTTTCTTGCCAGTTTCATTTTCTACCATTACTTTGAATAGTTTGAATTTCCCAAGTGCTTCTGATTTTTCTCTGAGAAAGGTAACCCAACACATCCTAGAATAGTCATCAATGATTAGCATGAAATATCTATCGCCTCGTAAACTTTTAGTTCTATCTAGACCACATTTAATCAATATGAATTAATTCAAGAGCATTATTTGATTTTTCTGGAATACTTTTGAAAGTAGCTCTAACTTGTTTTACAAGTTGACATTCCTTACATACCGGATTGTGGGGCTTAACAATCTTAGGTAGATCTCTAACTGCTTTAGTAGTACTATTCTTCACAATGCAATCAAAATTTACATGACAAAGTCTCTTATGCCATAGCCAACTTTCATCAATGTGTGCAATCAAGCATGTCTTTTCACTATTATTCAAATGAAAGATATTACCTCTAGTTTGATTACTGGTTACAATTTCCAAACCAGATCTGTTCATAATTTTGTATTTACCATTCTTGAATTGTAACTGAAATCCTTTTTCAACTAATTGGCCTACACTCAAAAGATTATGCTTTAAACCTTCAACATAGTAGACATTATCAGTATTATGCTTACCATCAAGAGATATTGTACCTTTTCCTTTGATCAAACAAGCTTTATCATCTCCAAATCTTACCAGACCTCCATTATATTCCTGAAAAGTTAAGAATTTACTTTTGTCACCAGTCATGTGATGTGAGCATCCTAAATCAATGATCCATTCATACTTAGTTTCAATTTTAGCTGCCAAGGCCTATTCTACTAGTTGAATAGTAGGTGTCAGTTGATCTTCAATTATAGCAACAAAAAGCCATCCATTGTCTATCGGATCCTCATCAGAATCATCAGTGACTCCTTCATCAGCAAGATAACAAGATTTGTGTTTATTTTTCTTATATTTGTATCTTTGATATTCATGATTAGGCTTATATGTTCTTCTAGCTTCTTCTCTTAGTCTATCATGTCTATTAGGGTATCTTGAAGCCATATGACCAATCTTATTGCAGTTAAAACATTTAAAAGGTGCTTTACCTTCATACTTACTTCCAATTGGATCTTTAGGCATTTTTCTTGCAAATAGTGCTTCAAGTTCTTCATTTTCTCTCCTGCTTTCTTCAAGTTCTCTTGCATAAAAGGCTTTCCAATCAGACTTGTCAAATGATGGTGCAGATGATGTTGATGCCTTAAAAGCTAAGTCTATTTTTATAGTAGCAATAGGACCAAATTCCTCAATTTCAAAGGCTGATAGTTTTCCAATCAATGTATCCCTAGTTACTGATGTGTTAGGCATTATTCTTAGTTCATTTATAGTAGTAACTTTCATTTTATATGCCTGTGGTAATGCTCTTAAAACTTCTGAAACAATTTCATCTTCACTTAAGGTTCCTACACAACATTTAATACCCAGAACAATTTCATTTACTCTTTCCATAAAGTAGAAATCCTTTCATGCTCTTCCATTTTTAGACTCTCATACTTGACCTGGAAGCTTTCAAGTTTTGCAATTTTGACTATGGAATCTCCTTCATTTAGTGTTTCCAAATGATCCCAAATAGCTTTAGCAGTACACCTATCTGATAATTGCATGATTTGCTGATCTGATAGTGTGCTCAAGAGTGCTTCTCTTGCCTTGCAATCATTCTCTTCATCTTTAGTCAGATTTGGTGGATTAGGTTGACTTGTAGTAGGAGCAGTATAGCCATTCTTTGTTACATCCTAGATATCCTCTCCAATGCAATTTAGATGTGTCTCCATCCTGATCTTCCATATCCCATAGTTGGTTCCATCAAGTTTAGGACTGTCCTTCCTAAAATAGTTAGAAGACATTGGATATCCTCAATCTATTAAGCTTCTACAAAAAGAGGACTAGGCTCCGATACCATTTGTTAGGTCTTGAAGACAACTGATAGGGGGGGTGAATCAATTGTCTGATAAATTTAATCCAAAACAAATTGAACAACTTTAATGTATAATACCAGTGAACTAGTCTATTATGCCGATAGACAGTTTTATCAGTTAATTGCAATACCGGTAAGGATTAATGCATGAAACAGAAAGACAAAGTCATCCGCAACACATAACAACAATATTTGTACGTGGAAACCCTGTAAGGGGAAAAACCATGGTGGGAAACCTTACCCACAATCATATGATACTACTGCAAATAGTAAGTGTATACAAATGGGGTCTGCACATGTAGAAAGGCCAAGCACCTAGAGCTCACTGCTCAATCACAAATGGGAAGTCACACTGACCTACAGTTGGATGGTTAAATCCAATATGGATGTACTGCTCAGATTAGCATCTCTCTATGCTGGATTTAGTACTGGTGTAGTTCTACTTGTCTTCATAAAAACCTTCCTTTAATCTTCAAATGATGTTTGTATGTATAGCTCTACTTATTCTCACATATACCTTCACACAATTCCTTTTTCACATTCCACACTTGATCTTACAAATAAGATCTTACATTTATACCATAACCTAGGACCAATTTTAGTAGGCCGGCTCTAAAGAATAATACAATAAAATCAATTTACAAAAACAATATCCAATGCAATAATTCATTCAACATGTCAGCTTGATGCACTTACAACGATAATAAAATATCTCCATAGTGTGTCGTGCTAATCTGGAATAGATGAACCTGTCGGTGTATACCCTGGACCTATTTGCTGGTAACAACAAATATGCAATTATGAATATGCCAATAAGAAAAACTTCAAGACAGAGTGCCAAACAATGTCTTCAACATAACCAGATGTTTTCCATGTTATTCCAAGTGTCGGTGATCATTATATCCTATTGTTGTACCATATATCAGTGACTGTGCATAAGTCACTTGCTTGTCGGTGAATGTTGTTGATTCTCCAAAGTGCCAGAGCTGATAAGTGTTAGTAAGTGTTGACATCAATGACAAAACCATACCAAAATATGAATAGTATGTGTGAATCTGGAAATGTTTGCATTGTCTTATGGGATGAAAGCATTGTTCCATCTGATAGAAGCATTGTTCTATGGGATAAAAGGGCTAAACTGTCTTTATTTTATATTTGCTAAGTTTTGGTCATTTTTGAGGTATTGTGTTGAGTTGATTTTTGTAACAAAAGCTTTATTGAGGTCTGCTAATATTTTCCAATTTTGGGTTTGATCAGTTTTGATGTATTTTGATGGTTTAATGTACTTTTACCTCTCCTTGTCTTTGTGGATATTTTAGACTCTCTCCATGTTGATAAGCCATGGTTATTTGAGATGATTATAACACTGTTTTGGACCAGCAAGTGAGTGGGCCTTATTATGATGTTATCTTCTTATCTGTTGGAATATTTTGTGGCTTGTTATGTCTTGTATTTCATTGTCCAAGAGGCTCATTTTGTTACATTTGGTATTGATGTAGCCTTGCATATGTTGTGAGAGTATGTGTGAAATTTATTGGCTGCATATGAGTGTCATTTTCATGTTTTATTTTGGTTAGAGCCTATTGTGATTTATTGTTGGGCCATGTTAGCAGGAGTGGGCTTCCTTGTGGTGACTGGGTCACGAGAGATATGCTTGCATGAGGTTGCTTGTAAGGATGCATGAAGTTTAGACCACCAGGGCACATTGGATGATTTGTAAATAAGTTATAACCTAATAATTGATGGGTTGGGTAGCTTGATTAATTAATAATATGATAAATTGATTTGAGCCTCATAACTTAGTCATAGGGAGGATGTTTTAGGATAAGCATGAGAAGGCCGTGAAGATGGTAAGCTAATCTCCCTTAGTATCTTATAGGTTGAGATGGCTCCACATGTCCATCAGGCTAGTACCTTATGTTATTATGTTTTGACGATGGCATGTGATGACACTCCACTCCTACATGTGTTTCCCCTTTATGATTTATGATTATGCCTTATTTAATACATTTATGTCTTAATGAGTTATATGCCTCTGGGAGTTCAATATTATTGTTGTATTATTTGAGTTCTTCCATGAGAGTTCTTGTGTGGTTGGTCTCTTTGGTTAGGGTGCTAGCTTAGGTTTAGAGTGTGTGTTGGGACCTTGTGTCATCTCCTAGCACAGGGGGTGGTTCCTTTGGTTCCACATGGTCAGGAGGTTGGTGTGTTTTATCCATTGGGATGTTCTCTTGGATTATTCTTCCGTCAATGTGGATTCTTCTTCATGATAGACTATGGATGTACCTTGTAGCATATTTATATAATGAATAAGATGGAATGCATTGAATGTAATATTCTTGTATATAGTAAATGGAATCTTATAGTAGAAAGAGCTATGCTCATGTTGTATTTAATGTACTTGTACTTATAAGATGAATTGTATTTGGAATTAGAATTAATTCATATTTGTAATGAAACTTTCAAGATGAAATTGTACTATTGTGGAGATGTGATCTTATGGTTGGAATGGAAATGGATTTGCATTGTAGTTCAGTTGTATTATTTCATGGAATGTTAGGAAGCAAGTTAGAATCTAAATTAATCTTGAAAGAGAAATATTCATAGATAAGAAATGATTATGTTAGAAGATGTTAATTAGATCTAGTGAAGATGAATGATTCATATAGATGCATTGGTGGAGAGGAAATTATGCATATCACGAGGAATAAACAATGTTGTAGGTTTCATATCTCATGGTTACAAAATTAAATTATGATTCATTAAATTGGGATGGAATATACCTATCATGTGTGTAGTATGTTGTTATGGTGATGAATTAAGTAATGAAGTTGAAGTACCCTAGAGAAAGGTTAATGAAGTAATGTTATTTCCGCTTGTATTATTGATGAAATGAGGAATGATGTATGTTTCATATTGGTTAAATGGTTAATGAATGTAATTAGATGGATATGTTATTTGTTTCATTAGTTGTTATTAGATGTTAATTAAAAAAAATTATCTCCATTTGCTTGTTAGATGTTTAGTTTTTCTAGGGTATTTTGGCAGGCATTACAAGTCCCATTAGGGCGCCTTGTTCCCTAAGAAAAGTGACTAGGGGCACATCAGGAATCAAGGATTATATCATGAGTTGATTGATTTTGATTTAAAATGGATTAATGATTCATTATTCTTGATTTTGTAGATATTTCCATACATGCTGGAGAATACCACCAGACTCACATACTAGAATTTGCAAAGATAAATTCCTCAACTGTCATTAGAGGATTGACAACTTATTGAGGCAGCAGGTCTATGGTATATGTGCAGTATGCCTACCATCAAATTTCATGTGACAATTATCATGGCTTTGATGGAGAGATAGGATCCAAATACCTCCACCTTTGTCTTACCTGTAAGAGAGATGACAATCACATTAGAGGATGTATTGTTTGTTGGCAAGAGACAATGCAGGTATGATGAGATGTTATCATTGATGGTAACTCATATCAGATTTAGTATGATCTGTAGTTCATAATTCATTCATACCAAAAGATTGATTGAAGATTGATTGATAATTAGTGAGGTCCGGTAAGAACAAGACATCTAATAGGGCGTTCAATTTTTTGATTAGCAAAATATTTTGGTCAATTACTTGGCTTTCCAAAATTCAAAGAAGGCTTGTAGATATGCCATATGTCTTATCCCTGGTTTGTGGCCTTTGATGATGAGTTTTGTGTAATTTGTAAGATTCGATAGACAAGTTATTGATAAGAAAAATGTACATCACTTGTAACAATTGGTAATTCATTTCATGGATCTTGCCCATCAATTTTTGTAATTGATTATGTGTTTGAGGATGATGAGATGTCATGTGGGAAGTATGTGGATATTTTGTTTTGGTCTACATATATATTGGAGATGGATTTGAGCTGACTTATTTACATGTTTCATATTTTCTAATGTTTTCTTGAATCCGACATGAAAGGGTTCTTGTTGTAATCAAGGAATACTAAGATGGGGGGTGAATCAATGTTCTATTGGTTATCAATTTTTTATTTATTTAACTTTAAACCACTAGAAGCATAAGCATAAAATTGAAATGCAGAAACTCAAAAAAACCAACCATAAAATCCTAACACCAAGATTTTTACGTGGAAACCAAAATGGGAAAAACTATGGTGTGATTTGAACCCACAATATTATTGAACTATGGCCAGTAGAAAAACAATATTACATGAGGGGGAATGCACAAGAATTTAGGCACACTGCCTAGAGCTCATTGCTAAATTACAATAAGGGATACAACCCTAGAAGGATCACTTCTTTACTGATCAATTAGAGTAATGAAATAAAATGAAAGAACTCCAAAGTAGCATCTAACAATGCCTCAATGAGTTTCATTTAAGTGCTAAAACTCTGACTATAGCTGCTCTACAACTCTTCTTTGTTTCTTGTTTTAGTTAGCTATCAAATCAAGAATGCGCATGTGAAACTACACCAAAATGGATTCTCGATCACCACTCACTCACATATCAATCATATCACACATTGAAAAGATATTCTCCATTGGCCTTATATATTAGCAATCACAAAATAGATCATTCACCAAGTTGGTATGCTAATGTAACATGTAATCATGAGTTGGCTTGACCGGATCACCAAAAAAAAAATGCAGATCACCAAATTAATAATAAAGCAATGCCTCTATGTTGGCCCAATCATCCCATGCATGATTCATAACACTGCAATCATCATAAAGCTTCTAGACCAAAACTGCTATGCTCAACTTGAAATACCAGTTAACTGGCTACCAATTGATATCCACTTCCAGATATCAAGATCCATGATTACTAGATAGGAATCTCAAGAAGAGTTGCCATCAATGATAACCCTAAACTACTAATAAAACATCAATATCCATCAAATGAGTGTCAATTACCAACAATCTTCCCCTTTGGAATTTATGGAAACACTCGTGAAAAATGACTAAGTGTTGAAACCTGTGTACCAAATCAAAATTGCTAAGGCTCCCCCTTAGACAAAGAATTTTGAAACCTATAACATTCTCTTTACATTACACTCTTCTACTATACATTTTTCACCTTTTATCCCCCTTTTGATAGTAATTCCAAAGATGGGGTGCTATCCAAAACTTATATATAGAGATATCTACTAGAGACTTTACAAGTATTTGAAGTTATCAGCAAAAATGGTCTTCGAAAATCCTAGGTGAGAGCCCCACCCACTCTTCAAGTTATCTAAAACTATAATGAATGCACTAAAAACATATGCATGAATCTCCACATCCTTTAGTTTAGATGTAATAGGTTGTCCTATAGCCTTCATATAGTCAACCTTATTTCTCAATATGGTGTCCAATCGGGGGCAATCAAATTCCAGAGTTCAACAACTCTCCTTCAAATTTTGTCCTTATTCGCATTAAGGCTTGAGATCTGATCTTTGAGGGCCATTATCTTCCCTTCTACACTACTGGTTAGGGATACACTAGGATAAAAATACTGTGAAATACTAGAAAGTTTATCTTGGCAAACACTTATTTGCTTGTCTATATCTACTATGAATTTTGGCAAAATAAGACAAGACATATATTTTACCACCTTTAGCCAATGTATCTAAAATAGTCTACAAACCTTTATTCAATCTCAGTCATTCATCTTCTATCATTTTCTAGAATGCCTGCATCCTTACCTCCTTAAATCTATCCAATACTTGCTTTAGTAGTAGACTTCTCCAAAGAATAAAAATTGGTATTTACATTGTTAATTAATTGTAATAATTTTTTGGATGGGCTAGAATTGGGATCTATTTGTACTCCTAGAACCACCTTCTGCAACACATCAACATACATAAAAATAATATTTTTATCTTCAGATTCTAATTTGAATAGATCTTGATTGTCTTGTGCTTGTACATCTACTACAAGCATCAAATTTTCAGAAGGAGACATTTTTCCAAGATCTAGAGGACCATCAAGATTGATAGAGGCTTGGGGTAGGGTCCTTGTGACTTGAGGAGTGTCAATTGCCAGATCACCAACTCCCTTCCCTTTATCTACCTTTGCATCTCATAGCTCTGACTTCATAGACTCCTTTACCTCAAGGTCATTCCCTTTATCCTATGCATCAGTGTTGCCACTTGGTGCAGTATCATCCTTTCAAATTTCAGAAACTTCTCCAACATTATCTACCAATGGAGGATTTGTATTGATCTTAGCATTAAGTGTTGCATTTCCTTGATATTTTGGATGCTCCTCGGTCTGAGTTTTATCCTTTTGATCACTAGAGTCACCTTCCTTTACTATTGGATGGGAAGTTTGAACTGCATCATTGTACAAGGGGTTGTTCTTTAAGATTTTTCTCAAGATATCCTCAGTCTCCTTCGTCACCTCTTCAACGCTACCAATCATCAACTTGTTCACCCTTTTTCTGCTTTTAAATTCTTTTGTATTTGATTCCTTAATGAGCCTTTTAGCTTCATCTTGGGAGATATAGGTGAAAACATTAATCAATTCTCTTTCTTCCATTTCCTTATCTATTTTACTAGTAGTCAATCTCCTCACATCAATAATACTATATAGATCTTTAGGGATACTATGATCCAATTCAATCAAAGTTTTGCTATAGTTATGCAAATACAAAATAATAGTTTCTTCAACTTTTCTTTGATCTACCTCATCTATATTTTCATAATATACTCCGAGATTCTTCAAATTTCTTAGTAACTCATTTAAAAGAAATTTACATAAATCATATCTCTTATCTTCCTTCAACATCAGATAAGAAAAGTATATTGTTGTACCAGAGATGAAGTTTTGTCTGCTTGACTGGTATACTTTATATCCAACCACCATTGATGTAAACTTGACATCATGATCCAAAATTTCATTGATTATCATAGCTCTACTATCAAATTGAGAACCAGTGGTGGCAATCATAGTGTTGTTTGATATTTTCCTTATTCTAGGAACTTCACCATATGTATACAGACAAGTCACAGCTTGGATTTATTGCTTAGTTATCTTGTAAAGCTTATTCAACCACATAAATTCATTGTAAATTCTACCAAGTACGTACCGGATCCATTATTTCTCATCAAATGTCAGAAAGTTTATGAACTGAGAAAAATCCTTGGCCTGCATATGCTAATATTTTGGCTTGAGATTCCCCAAGGTGTCTACCAAATGATTGTTGTATAGGGTCAACATGTTAGCACTGTCAAGTTCATCAAGATCATAGTGGATATATGCCCTGATGTCCTCATTATGAAGAATATCGTAGGGTATAGAGGAAAATGCTCCTTTTTGATCATCCTCAACTGATTTGAAAGGATGTTTCTTGAAAATGGGTCAAGCCTTATCCTTGATATCCACAACCAGCTAGATAGAAATTCTAGATACTGATGCCATTGAGAACTTGGGGTTTTCAAAAAGAAACTGATAGCTTGAAATGGATAAATACCTCTATTCACAATTGAGGATAGGAATATTGTTTAGGATCATTGTAATTGCTATTTTAGATCATCAAATTACCTCACTCTACTACTCTACACTTTCTCTTGATCGCATTGTGAGAAATAAAGCTTTGAAATGCCCTTTTAACCTTTGAAAACATAATTCTGCATTGTAATAAATGTTGCAACTGGTTACCTTAATTTTTCATGAAGTTGCTTACCAAAGCATCACATCTTCACTAGAATTCTAGATAACATCTGCATATATGATTTAAGCCTTCTGCAACCTTTCAGAATTGATTGTAAATCTTCAAAGAGGGGTTCTTAGAATCTGCATGAAAATTTTCCCCTTAACACAAAAAGCCCTTGTTACCAGATGAAGATCCTACACTGGATTCGAGTGTAGATCCATTATCTACCTTGGATTCATATTTTCTAACCCATATTTCTCATGGTTGTCTCTAATCTCCTCTACCTTTTCCTTTCCTTTGTCATCTACTTTGTTCTTCAGCACTCTTGTTCACATTTTTTCTTTTGCAATATTTTGTAATGTGACAAGTTTTATTGCATGCACGACAAACAACATTATGCATAGGTCTAAAGTTCATCTGATTTGGTCTCACCCTACACTAGTTAGAGATATGCCCAAGCATCCCACATGCATAGCATCTCTTTTTTGGAAAAATTTTCATTACTGGTTTGCACATGTTTGACTTGTGACCAAAATTATTGTATATGAAACACTAGCCGGTAAAGGTATGACAATTGTTCACATTATTCCTTCCATTATTCACCCTACTTCTGCATTGATTTGCCATATGACCAAATTTATTATAAGTAAAGTATCTACCATTAAATTTATTAGCATTAGGTTGTCTTAACGAAGGATTCTTGTTCTTAGCCTATGAATTACTTTGTCTAGATCCAGAGGATTCTCCTTTCTTAAATCCAAGTCATCGCATGTCCTTTCCATGTCTCTCACTTTCTAGCATCACATTAAGACTTGTTGAGCTAGCATTGAATTTGTCTTTGTATTCATTTGCATTATCCAGTTCATCTCTTAGGGCAACAATTTGTCTTTCAAGTTCTTGACCATCATTCCTTGATTGTGTCAACTCAAGCTTCAACTAATCATTCTCATAGGTAAGCCTAAAGCATTCATCTTCTCTTTCCTTCAATGATTGAGTCTATTTTTCTTCATTATTATTTTGATATTCAATCTCCTTAGTCAACCTCATCACTATGGATTGCATCTCATTCTTCAATGTAGCATTCTTTCTCTCAAGTTTGTCAATTTTGTCTAGATTATCCATGCATTGATCCCCTTTCTCTTGTAGCTTGTCCATCATCTCTTTCTTCTTGTCTCTTGTAGAGTTCACTTGATCCCTCAAGTCATTAAAGAAGTCTTCAATTACATTAAAGTTTCTCTTTAAGGTAGTGATCTCATTTCTTACAACATCAAAATCCTCAAGTACAACACTAAGTTGTCTCTGAAAAACTAGAAACTACATTAAAGTTTCTCTTTAAGGTAGTGATCTCATTTCTTACAACATCAAAATCCTCAAGTACCACACTAAGTTGTCTCTGAAAAATTGGAATCCATTGATTCAAATTTCTCGGACCTTCCTCAATCTATTAGGCTTCCTTAGAGGAACTAGGCTCTAATACCAATTGTTGGAATCAAGGAACACTGAGAGGGGGGGGTGAGTCAATGTTCTACCAATTATCGAATTTTCTGATTTAACTTTAAACCATCAAAAGCCTAAGCATAAAATGGAAATGGAGAAACTTAAAATAACCAACCACAAAATCATAACACCAATATTTTTACGTGGAAAACAAAATGGGAAAAACCACAATGGGATTTGAACCCACAATATTATTCCACTATGGCTAGTATAAAAACAATATCATGTGAGGAGGAATGCATAGTCTTTTAGGCACACTGCCTAGATCTCACTACTCAGTTACAATAAGGGCTACAACCCCAGAAGCCTTACTGCCTTACTGATCAATAACAATAATGAATACAATGAAATAACTCAAAAGTATCATCTAACAAAGCTTGGATAAGTTTCGATTAAGTACCAAATCTTTGACTGTATCTACTCTGCAACTCTTCTTTGTTTCCTATCTTAGTCAACTACTAAACCAATAATGCACACGTGAAACTATGCCAAAATGGAGTCTTGATGACCACTCACTTACATATCAATCATATCACACACCAAAAAATCTTGTCCATTGCCCTTATATATCATAAATTACAAAATAGATCATTCACCAAGTTGGTCTACTAATTTAATGTGTAATCATGAGTCAGCTTGACCGGATCACCAAAAATGAATACAAATCACCAAATCAATGATAAAATGATGTCTCTATGTTGGCCCAATCATCCCATGCATGATTCATAACACCACAATCACCAAAAAGCTTCGGGACCAAAATTGCTCTACTCAACCTGAAATACTAGTTAATTGGCTACCGGTTGACATCCAATTCTGGATATCAAGATCCATGATTAGTGAATAGGAATCTCAAGAAGAGTTGCCATAAATGACAACCCTAAACCACTAATCAATCATTGGTATCCTCTGAATGAGTGTCAATTTCCAACAATTCTTAATTTGTGATGTGAATATTTAATAAATATCTATTTGTTCATTTTAATGTATGATGCTGGTATGAGAGATGGGGATGACCGATTGTGCATAGTTTCACGTGTGCAAGTGTTAGAATTGTGCTCTGAATTGAAGTCTAATATCATAAAAGAGTAGTATTGTAAACTTGAGTAAGAGACGGTATTTTATGCTTAACTAGAACTATCTACAAACATTTGTTGATCCTAATTCATAGTTCAAACCTCATTGTAACCTCTTACAAACATATGTAAGGAAATGAGCCTTCCTAGGTTGTAGCCCTTATTTGTCATTGAGTAGTGAGCTCTAGGTAGTGTGCCTCAATGCATTTGCATTCCCCTCTCATAATATTTTCATACTTTTAATAGAGTATACTAATATTGTGGGTTAGAATCCCACTATGGTTTTCCATGTAAACATCCCTGTGTTATTGTGTTAGTGATTGTTTGCTTTATATTTTGTATCTATATTTTATTTAGTTTCTTCAAGTGGATTAAGAATCAGATAATGAATGTTTAAAATTTTAGAACATTGATTTACCACCCCCTCTCAATTTTCCTTCATTGCAACAATTGGTATCAGGCCTAGTACCTCAGAAGAATCCTAACATCTTAAGGTAGATCAAGGAAGGTGAATCAATAGATTTTGATAATTTGAGACAGTAATTTCTTATTGTAGTTGATGATCTTGCTTAGTCCAAAGCCAAAGTCCAAGAATTAAAATCAGATCTAAAAGATGCTTAAAAATTCATTGAATCATTGAAAGATCAATTGAACAATTCAAAGGATAAGAGAAAGGAAATTATTGATAAGTTAAAGGAGAAAGAAAATCAAACCATTGATGATCAAGCCCTAAGGGAGAAGGAAAAAGAATGTGAGAAACTTGCTAGAGATAATGTAGTTCAGAAAAATGAAATGAAAGCTATAGTAATGAGATTGACCAAGGAGATTGAAAAAAGGATGAAGAATGAAGAAAATCTTACCCAGTCCCTAAAAGACAAAACTAAATAATGTTACGGACTTGAGAATAAGATGGGACATTTGAAGGATGATTTAAAAGAAGCCACAAAAAGGGAGGAAGATCTTAGAAAATAGATCCTACTAAAATTTGATCTTGATGTTACAAACGAGTATAAGGAGAAGTTTTGGATTAGTTCAGCCAGACTAGATGAGATGCTTGTGAGTCAAAAGAATCCCAATGATACATAAGGTTTTGGATTTGAGAAAGGTGAAAGCTCTAAGTTAGCACAAAAGAAGAACAACTCAAGAAAACCTTTGGTAAGGCAACCTACTGCTCATAAATTCAATGGTAGCTACTTTGTTTGCAATAAATTTGTTCATATGGCTAGTCAATACAGAAATAGGATGATCAATAATGCTCCATTTTTTACCAGTCAATGTTTCAAATGCAATAAATATGGTCATAAGGTAAATGTATGCATAATTGTGATAAATAACTTTTAAAATAGAATAAATTTAAAATGTTATGCATGTGGAATGTTTGCACATGTTGCTAATCAATGCAGAACAAGAAGAAATTAGATGAACTTCAAGCCTATAAAAGGAAATGTTGTTTGTTATGCTTGCAAAAAATCGGGTCACATTGCAAAGTATTGCAAATATAGGAACATGAATGGGAGAATTTCAGAAGACAAGAACAAGAATGTGAAGGTAGATGAGAAGGGTAAAGCTAAATTTGAAGACATCAGAGATCTAATGAAGAAGACATGGGTTAAGAAGACCACCTCAGAGGTAGGAAGTGGGTTTGTACATGATTCTGGTGTTGGAACCTCATCTGGTCACCAAGCTTAGGCATCTTGCCTTGGGGGAGTTATAATACAAATCCTTAAAACCCCCTTGTTGGAGATCTGTACTTAGTTCTGGCAGGTTGCAAATATTTATTTGTTGAATACTGATTAAGTGGAAGATTTTCTGAAAGCATTAGATGATCCACATAAGATTTCTTGAAGATCAATCAATATGTAGTGTATCTGGAAGTGTTAGGGTTAAAAGAATTTATTATACCTAAAAGTCAGTTATGTAGTGAATAAAAAGAAAATCAACCTTTCATTTCTCACTTTGCATTTGAATTGAGAGAATAGTAGAGCATAGTGAAAGTAGAGTTTCCAAAGATTCAGAGTGAATAGACGATTCATTATCTGATCTTGCATCTACTTGAAATGTATTTATTTACTAACACTTTTTCAGTTTGAATATTGAATTTTTGAATATGGAATCCTCTGGAATTGAGACTCCATTGGTGGTAGATGTCACTGAAAGAGCTAGACATAATTTTAAAAAGAACCCATATAAGTCAATTGAAGATGATCTGAATGGTGCTTTTTCATCCATTATGTATCGAGTACTTCATGTGGAAGTTATTATGTTTTATATCTACTATAACATTAAGGAGCTTGGGAATGCCCAAATGTTGAATCTATACACAAAGCATACAATTGATAAAATGGGTAACCCGACACTAAATTAAATCAACTGAGGAGAAGGGTTTCATGCAGTTCATAATTTTTCAATGTTCAATGAACTAGAATGGATTCGGTAAATTCTAAGCAAAATGCATGATGAATTCATTTGTCTTCAAAAACCTTAAAAGATTACCCAGGGTGAAATTAAGGTCGTGACTTTTTTAAACTTAGTCGGTTAGGTGCCTATTTTAAGACATGTCAAGAATTAGATGGTAATAGAATCAACCAATTGCCAATTTGACACTAGGTCAATGACAATGAATGATATTTTTGAATACGATGTCCAACTTGCTTCTATGGTGATGGGTTACAAATTATATCAATCCAAACAAGATAATTTAGTATCTAGAATAGCTATCTATGCGGCTTATCAGGTTTTGAAAGAAGATAAAAAGTATGATTTGTGTGAAGTTCTCGAGAGAGAGTTGTTGAGCAATTTGAAGAAAATCAAGATAGATAAGAAACATGTATTCAAATTCAGTACCTTGATTATGTGTTTATACTTATACTTTATGAATGAGATTCCAGGAGTTGGAAAAGTATAGTGGGCCTATGATAGGTCGATGGTAGTGAAAATCGAAGAAACACTTTGTGTTCATGGAGATGCTACAATCTGAAATGGAATCCTCTGTGGATACTTAAAAAAATTTCAAAACATGATGCAGAGTTGAGAAACTAGCCCTAGGGAGATAGTGGAGAAATATGAAGACACAATATGCTTTATGGTTGATATTGACTAGTGTCTTATGGAATCTATAGAGGCAAGGACTTCATGGATCATGCCCATGGGATATAAGATTGGAGGACATATTATTGATGCATATTCTCATAACCTATTAAGAAAACCAGTGGATACATCTGAGGAAAGGTTTGGAACATACAAGGAGAAGAGATTGGATTTACACTCTAAGTTCAAAAATCCTAATTCAGAGAAAAGCTAGAAAGGAAGTAGAGTAGCTAGTAGAGAGTATGAAAATCACCAAAGAGGCAGTTAAGAGAGTTAGGGAGAAAAAAATTCTAAAAGAATAAGATATGGTTAAGCCAAAGAAGACTAAACTGAAAGCTCCTATTCCTAAGCCTAAGTAAACAAAGGGTTTTGCACCCTCATCTAGTGGTAAACAACTTGCTAGCTCACCTAAGCCTCTATTCAAACCATCTAGTGAAGGAAAAAGGAAGTGAGGGAAAGCCAGGGTATTCATTCTTGATGATGAAGAAGAAACATAATCTGATAATGTTGTCAAGGAAACAAATACGAGTAATAAAACTACTTGAGTTGTTAAAGATAAATCATTTGGTGAGAAGAAGCCCATTAATAAGACCTAGTTAGATGACTTCATTATGACTGTAAGAAAGGTTAAGGAAACCATCACTAAGGGACATAACCTCAAACCTATTTTTAAATATTATGAATTGTTAGATGATGTTAGTAAGAGAAACTTGGAAGAAGCAACTATTGAATATCTAAACAAATACAATGGATCTCTCATTGACATAATGTCAAAGATCACTCAGAGTTTTAATGACATTCCAATCATGAGGAAAGAAACAATTAGAACAGAAGATGAAAGGATAAGAGAATATGTGCTAGTCCAACTCTATCCGGTGATAACTAAGACAAAGGTAGACTGAATTCTTGAGGAAAATAAGGAGAAATTTAGAAGCAAGAAAATAGCAAATAAAATAATGACTGGTAAGAATGATGAGGTTAGAAAGGAAATTGAACAAATTTTGAGAATAGTTCTGTTGGAAAATTAGTATGAGGCGGTCCTAAGAAATTTCAAGAAGATGTTGAAAAGTATGTTTTGAAAATCTTAGGTATTCCATTCCTAGGAGATGAGTCTAAAAATGACAAACCTTCTATTGTGAAAGGAAAATCAACTAAAATGGTTTTGGAAGAATTTGAAGTTGTTGGAGATAAGGATAAAACTGATACCGATGATGTAGGAAAGACTGACAATCCTCTAGTCCATCAGAAGGAAGTAGATACTAAGAAGGATGTTGACTAGGAGAAGTCAAAAGTTAAGGTTGAAACTAAGGCAAGAGACACTGATAAATTGGTGAAGGGAAAGAAAACCTATGAAGAGGATCCTAAATTCACTCAAGGTCCCATCAACTTAGCTTCTATGTCCCCTGATCAGGCACTTTAATTGGTCACTCTTTCTCAAGCCAAAGCAAGTGAAGACTTGGTCAAATTATACACAGAGAATAGTGAGTTGATTACTTTGGCATCCAATGTCTTGAAAAAAATCATGCCTTCATTTTAGAAGGATATTAGACACCCCATTTGGTCAACTAAAAACCCTAATCTATTATGTGGATAGTCACTTCCAATTGTTTGAAAAATCACCTAAAGAGAAGGTCTGCGATGAGTTTTATGCCAGAAGGTTTTAGACACTGAAGAAGATGGTTGTAGATGACAGAATCACCTTGGAAATTGGTATAAAAGGAATACAAGATTCACTATCTAAGTGAGGAAACATTTATAAGTCATGTATAATGTTGTCTAGGTTCACTTAAGATATTGAGAAAATGTTAAAGAAAATGAGGATCAACTTGTTCAATTATCTCAGTCATTTGATCCTTTATCAATCTCCTTGAGCAGTCACGAAAACCAAGTAACATCTTTTCTTGAGGGAATTATGACTCTGAGTCAAAAAAAAGAGAAAATAATTTGGAAAGTCTATGAACTTAGAAGTCCCATTACTCCCAAGATGGATATAATGCTTACTGGTTTGGAAGATTCTCAAAGTGCCATGAAGTTCTCAGAGTCATCCAATCTCAAGTCAGTAGAGACACTTGTATATTTGTTTAGTGGGCTCATAAATGTGATGGAGAGTCTCAAGAAGTGTTGTGATAGCCACCCAAATTCCCTAAGGAATTATTATGCAGATATCTTCAATATTTTGTGAGTGTAATATGATTGTGTGCATGTGTAAATAGCTTTTTTGCTTTGAATTTTTAGTTTCTAGAACTCTACCTTTTCCATTGATGTCAAAGGGGGAGAGTAGATAAGTGAAAAATATTGATATGTGGGGGAGTTATTTATTTGTAAAAAATGTTGATAAGTTAAAAATGTAGATAAGTGTATACATTTTGGTTTTTGTCTGAGAATCATTTTTCACTAAGTATTGCTATTAGTGCAAAAGGGGGAGGTTGTTGGCAAGAAACGTGCTGCAGATATGATGAGATGTTGTCACTGATGGAAACTCATAATTCATTCATACAGGAAGATTGATTCAAAATTAGTGAGGTCTGATAAGAATAGGACATTCGATAGGGTGTTCAATATTTTGAATTGTGGAATATTTTGGTCAAGTACTTTAATTTGTAGATTTTAGAGAAGGCTTGTAGATATGTAGTATTTATTATCCCTAATTTGTGGCTTCCAATGATGAGTTTGGTGAAAGTTGGAAGATCCAGTAGACTAGTTATTGATAAGAACAATGCATATCGGTTTTACCATGTGGCAATTCATTTTTTGGATCTTGTGAATCAATTTTGGTAATTGATTATGTGTTTGACGATGATGAGATGCCACGTGGGAAGTGTGTGGACATTTTATTTTGATCCACATATACATTGGAGATGGATTTGAGCCAACTTATTTACACATTTCATCTTTTGTAACATGTTCTTGAAGCCAACATGAAAGGGTTCTTAATTTGTGATGTGGATATTTAAGAAAGGTCTATTTAATCATTATAATGTATGACGATGGTGTTAGATACTTGGTTAATCCCAAAGACATTGAGAGTCGGGGTGAATCAGTATCTGACTGGTTTATGAAAGATTTAAACTTAACTGCAATTCTATAATTGAAATTAATATACCGTTAAGAAAACAATAATGCAATAAAGAGAAACAAAAGAATTAGCATCAATGCACACCATAAAATAGATATTTTGGCGAGGAAAATCAAAAAGGGAAAAGCCTCGGTGGGATTTGTGACCCACAATATTTACTCGCCAATATGAATAAATATTACTTAGTACAAAAGGGGTGTGCACATGCAGGAAGGCCAACTACCTAGAGCTCACTGCTAAACAACAAAAATGGAGTCCCACTGACTACACAATTGGATGGTTAAATCCAATAACAATGTATTGCTTCAAAATAACATCTGCAATGTTGGATTCAGTACCAATTTAAGCTCTGCCTGATACCTCTGCAGAAACCTTGCTGGTAAATGATTCTTTTTACATAGAATAGTCTTTGCTCTGCTTTGCTTCTTATTCTCTCTCAAGATAAACACATCAAAGTGCATATACAATTATCTGGTATCATATCCCTATCTTATCACATATACTGCTTACATACACACATTTCATTACCTACTTAATTTCAAATAACCTACAAGATCTCATACATATATGAGTCTTATAGTACATCATGTCAGCCATACAATTATAATTTACATTACATAAACAATATTATTGCCAAGTCGGCTTTGGATGTCGGTATGATCTATTGTTTGTGTAAACTAGATGCCGGTGTGAATAAACCTTGTTGTATCTTCTGGTGTTGGTAGGTGAAGTCTGTTGTCAGTTGAACTTGTGAAACTTTGTTGAAACTTGTTGCCACTTTATTTTCATCAATGACAACATATACCTTTCTCATCTGAGTGTATAATGCCAACAATCTCCCCCTTTGACATTTATGGAAACACTCATGAGAAAAATAAAAAATAAAAATCCAAAACTGAATGTGCTCCCCCTGAGCAAATGATCTCCTTTTGTTCACTTGTCACCATGCCTTACTCTATATATTTTTCTCACTATACCACTCCCCCTTTGACATCAATGACAAAGGATGTCAAAAGTATAAAAATTCAAAAATTACCTAGATACTTGTAGTCTATTAGTTCCAAAGAATCAATCATGTTATCTACAATATCATCAATCTCCTTCTGAGTTTTCTTGATTTGATAATCAATATCTTCAGTTAAATGATGATCTTTGCAAGCTTCCCTGTACAATTCCTTATATTCCAAAATAGTGGAATTCAATGTTGGTATCAATGAATCAATCTGCTGATTACAATCCTTTATTATTTTATCAAAGAATTCTTCCTTTTCTTTATTAACTCTTTCTTGAATATTTTCCTCATTTATTTTATCTTAAGACTAAATGTTAGAAGAAATGAATTTAGACAATGTGTCCAATATACTTATTGAGCTAACAATGTGATCTACCTTGTGTGTCGGTGCAATCATTTGCAAAATCAGTAGAGATTCATCAATAGCCTTAAATGCTAAGGCATTACACTTAATTATCTTCTTTATTGAATCCAATAATACATCAGTGATAGTTGTCGGTCTGAAGTCCATAGTAGAAGTACTAGGAGAAGTGCTAGGTTCTAGATTAATTTTCTTCTCTTCTCCAAATACCTATTCAGCCACCTTAACCAATTCCTTGTTCTCTTCCTTACTCTCATTCTTATTCTTTTTCTGCCAGTATCTTGACATTTTGTTGAGTGTCAATTGTGATAGATTCTGATTTCTTTTCCTCAACATTTTTTTTACCCATTACAATATTGATGTCTTGAGTGTCAACATTCATTGTGAATAGAATGTTTGACTTGTGATAAATATCATCTTCTTTCACTTCCTCTGACTTCTCTTCAGGCTGATTCTGCACATCTATCAGTGTCTCTTCTACTGCTAGTGGCATGTCTTGAGCCAGTGGGGGTAAGTTATCTTTTATTGTGAAGTTAGGTATAGTACCAACCTTATTCTTTCCTTTATCTCCTTTCTGGTATACCTTAGTAAAAGATTTGTCAACCTTTTGTCTTTCTTTTTCTTCTTTTTTCTCTTTCTCCACAAAGAAAATATCACATTTATCTGTTGTCTCATCTACTATTTCCTTTATTCTGTCGGCCATGAGGCTTATGTGTCGGTGACCACTTGCAAAAATAGTTCTATTATCTTTAGTTATCAATTGATCAATTTCTTGTCTAGATTTAACTAGATGAACAACCAATAGTGCTTCAACCTTCAATTTCTTATCCAATTCCATAGTAGACATTCTTTTAGCTTCAAGTCTCAGATATAAGTCATTAGGGAGAACATCAATGACTTTGATAAAGACCTTTCTTATATATATCTAAGTACAAAATTATACTCTCCTCAATGGTATCCTTATCAAAATCTTTGAAAGAATGATAGAACTTACTAACATTTCCATGATTGCCATCTTGAGTTATTTCATTTACAAGCTCTTCCAGTGAAAGAGTATTAGATACCTTTTGTTCCGATTTCTTTTGTGTGACCTTCTTCTTGGGACCATGAGGCTCTCTCACAGCCTGTTGTTTCTTTCTTAGAATCCTTGTTTTCTTAGGTGATGGAGCAAGTGTCAGTGAGGATTTTCTCTTCTTCCTATCCACTCTTTTAAATTTTGTAGCCTTGTCAGTATCAGAGTTGAATGAGGTAGCCACAGGAGAAATATGTGCTACCGATTGTTGTTCTAATTTTCTTTCTTGTGCAGCAACACCACTCATCGGATCAAGTTTCAACAATCCCTTTGTAACAACTTCAACAAACTTTGAAGCATCTTACAATATTTTGTCTCTTTTCTTCCTCTACTTCTGAATTTCAACATCTTTTTCAATAGTTTCAACATTGCCAAAGATCTTCTCTGTCAGTTTCGGTGGAGCATTTACAAGTATCTTGGCATAAGATTCCAGAATGTTTGAATCCACTTCATAACCCATCTCAATTACCCAGACAATTCTAGGTCTAACTGCCTCCGTCCATACTTCATCTCTCTTAATAATAAAGCATATTTGTATGTCATATTTATCAACAATATTCTAAGGGATTATTTCCCTTTTCTTCATTTTATCTTGAAATTTTTTGAACTAATCCTTTACTTGCTTGTCTCCTTCTAAACCTATGCTAGTAATTGCCTCCTTAATCTGTGTTCCAATAGAAATATCATAGGCAAAGTCTTTGTGGCCTATATCAGGAATCTCCTTTGAGAAGTATAGCATTAAACATACAATAAAATTCCCAAACTTGAAAGTTCCCTTCTTATCACCTTTGATTTTGTCCAAATTTTCTATCAGATCATCTTTCAACCACTCACAAATATCAATTTGAGCATTGTTCTTTATCATCTCATAAGCACTATGAATGCATAGATTGGAAACAAAATTTAGCCTATTTGTATGAGCAAATTTGTATCCAATAACCATAGTGGCATATTTGACATTTTTATCAGTTATATTGCTAACCCTGAGTGATCTATTATCTGATGTAGTGCCGGTTAAGTTCATAACCACTTTGTTTGGAATTTTCTTTTTCTTCTCAAGCCTAGTGTCGGTAGAAGGTAAACCTGTAAGAACCCTAATTGCTTCCTTAGTGATTTTAAAAACTAAGTCTAGCCATAAAAATTCATTGTGAATTCTACTAAGAACAAAACAAACAATCTCATCTGAAAACTCAGGCATGTGAAGGATGTCTACGAACCCTAAATCTTCCATATTTGACTACACCTTGTTTGTCTATGATAACATTCATGAACATGTTCTTTAAATCCTCAGACCCTAAATCTTCAATGTTATAGTGAATGTATGCCCTAGGATCTTTAGCAAATGCAACTCCCTTTGGGATTTTTGAAAATGCACCAATAGAATCATCCATCTTAGCTATCTTAGGGATTATCTTAAAGACTGGTCTAGGACGTTTGATATTCTCCACAATAGTAGGTTTTTCAATGAATCTAGAAGCGGAAGATGAAGAAGCCATATCGTAAAATAAATACCTTTTAAGTGAAAACCTTGGATGCCTTGAAAAATCTTTGTTGCCTTGATTCTTGAATGGCATTGCTCAACTTCTATGGTCTTTGAATACTTGAATTCTTGGCGAATCTAAATGAGAAATCTTAATGCTTTATAACCAAAAAATTAACTTACAACTGCAATAAATGCTTCAAAAATTAAGTGAATACTCAACATATGTGTCGGTAAAGAAGAATTATGACTTCTTACCACCATCTGAGGGTAAAATGCATGATCTTCAATAATTTTCCTTACCCCTAAGGATTATTCCTTAGTTAGATGAAGAATCTCCTATTGGTGCAGGATTGCTTTGTTCTGTCGGTGCAGAGCCAAATTCATCATTTCTCTGATCTCTCTTCTTGACCCATTGTTTAGAGAATTCTTTCTTGATTTCATTCACCTTTTCCTTTCCTTTATCATTAGATCCTTTATCAATTGTCGGTACATTCTTTCTTTTGCAAAATCTTGTAATATGCCCAATCTTGTTACATGCATAATAGTTTACATTGTTTCTTTGAATAGCTTTTCCATAACCTTGCCTGGTTTGAGTTCTGCATTGATTAGATAGATGTCCAGATCTACCACAAGCATATCAATGTACATTCATTCTACAATTGTTTGAGTTATGACCATGTTTATTGCATTTGGAACATTGACTGGTGGGTAAGTTTGTATTCTAATTATTCCTATATCTACACTGATTTTCTCTATGACCAAATTTGTTGCAATTAAAATATTTGCCATTTAATTTATAAGCATTGGGTTGCCTTACTGGTTTGTTGTGATCATGATTGTTTGCAGTTCCAGAACTTTCTCCGTATTCAAATCCAAGTCCAACTGTTTCTCCATTAGGTTATTGACTTTTTAGCATATCATCAAGCTTGTCTGAACTCTTTTTGAATTTGTCCTTGTATTCATTTGCGGTGACCAACTCACCTTCTAGAGTGCTAACTTTTCTCATAAGTTCATCTTTGTCATGTTGCATCTGAATCAACTTTGTTTTAAGCATATAATTTTCATAAATAAGCCTTAGAGATTCATCTGATCTTTCATTAAGTTGTCTGACCAAATCTTCCTCATTCTTCTTTCTACCTTCAATATCCTTACATTGTCTCATGGTTAAATCTTGCATCTCATTCTTCATGTTACTGTTTTCTTGTCTCAGTTTCTCTGCAATATCTTTAAGAGTTTCTTTTTCTTCATCATCTTGTATTTGTAATTGTACATGTAATAATTTTCTCTTATTTTATGCCATGACCAAGTTTTCTTGAAGTGCTTTGATGAATTCCTGAGCAAATCTAAGTTCATCTTCTAGTTTGATATTCTTCAATTTTTCTGCATCAAAATCTTCAAGATCCACTTCCAACTGTTGTCTCAAACTTTCCATTGGTACAAGTTTCAAAATATTTCTCAATTTGTTAGGCTTCTACAAATAGAGGACCAGGCTCTAATACCAATTATTAGATACTTGGTTAATCCCAAAGATAGTGAGAGGGGGGGGGTGAATCAGTGTCTGACCGGTTTATGCAAGATTTAAACTTAATTGCAATTTTGTAACTAAAATTAATATACCAGTAAGAAAACAATAATGCAGTAAAGAGAAAAAAAAGAATTAGCATAAATGCACACCATAACGCAAATATTTTGGTGAGGAAACCCAGTAAGGGAAAAACCTCAGTGGGATTTGTAACCCACAATATTTACTCACTGGCCAATATGAATAAGTATTACTCAGTATAAAAGAGGATTGCACATGCAGGAAGGCCAACTGCCTAGAGATCACTACTCAACAACAAAAATGGAGTGCCACTGACTACACAATTGGATGGTTAAATTAAGTAACAATGTATTGCTTCAAAATAGCATCTAAAATGGTAGATTTAGTACTGGTTTAAGCTCTGTCTGATACCTCTGCCAGAAACCTTGCTAGTAAATGATTCTTTTTACACATAATAGTCTTCACTCTCAAGATAAACACATCAAAGTGCATATACAATTATCCAATATCATATCCCTATCTTATCACATATACCACTTACATACACACATTTCATTACCTACTTCATTTCAAATGACCTACAAGATCTCATACATATATGAGTCTTTACAGTACATCATGTTGGCCATACAATTACAATTTAAACTACATAAACAATATTATTTCCAATTCATCTTTGGATGCTGATATGATCTATTCCCGGTGTAAACTAGATGCCAGTGCTAGTAGGTGAAATCTATTTCCAGTTGAACCCATGAAACCTTGTTGAACCTTTTTGACACTTTGTTGCCATGAATGACAACATCTACCTTTCTCATGTGAGTGTATAATGCCAATAGATGGTATGAGAGATGGGTATGTTTGATAATGCATAGTCTCGCATGCACAAGTGTTAGAATTGTGCTTCAAATTAAAGAAGAATATCATAAAAGAGTAGTATTGCAAAGTTGAGTAAGTCATATTCTTTTGTTCTAAACCGGAACTATATACAAGAATTTGTTGATGCTAATTCAAAGTTCAAACATCATTATAATCTCTTACGAACATTTGTAAGATAGTGAGCCTTTTGGGGTTGTAGCTCTTATTTGTAATTGAGCAGTGAGCTCTAGGCAATGTGCTTGAATACATGTGCATTCCCCTCTTGTAATATTTTTATAATTTTAATAGAGTATACTAATATTGTTGGTTATAATTTGACCATTTTTTTTCCCTTAGTTGGGTTTCCATGTAAAAATATTGATGTTATGGTGTTGGTGATCTTTGTTTCATGTTTCTATACTTCTTTTCATATGCATTAAGTGGTCCAAGAATCAGATAATGAATTTTTAAAATTGTAGAACATTGATTCACCTCCACTCTTAGTGTTCCTTGATTCCAACATAGTTAGGTACCAGGCATATTGCACATTGATGACCTTGAGGAGAGAGCAAATGTCATGCCCACTTTTTTTGGCAAGAACGGAATTTTTTTTTTTTAAAATACTTAACTAATTATCGACTTTCTTAATTAATATAATGTAACTTTGTTTGCTCTCAACTACATTTGTGTAATTCAAGTAATCAAGTACAGCTAGGGATAAAGTTTAACTGAGTTTTCGAAGGGTTAATGTTACTCCCAAACAGGTTATCACTAATCTCCGTTAAAGAATTAATTAAAATCTCAAGCCTAACAAAATAGTCTCACTATAAATGATCTAAACATTTTATTATATTTCTTAATCACCTAGGTACTAAATTTAGTTGACCTAATGATGATAACACCTAATTAAAATGAAAACCTCATGAAATAAACATACTTTATAACATTTAACTTAATTGGCCCTCCTGGCCCTACAAAAATCTTAGTGTTGACACCCCTTTATTTATTTTTTTATCTTTTAAACTAATTCACCTAATATTAAAATCCTTCTATAAAATTCCTTCTTCTTATGCCCAATATTAACAAAAGTGTTCAAAACTTATCTTCACATCTATCAGTTTTAATACAAATTAAATACCAATTTAATCCTACTATTTTTATATATGTATAAATATATAAATATATATATATATATATATATTTGTATATATATATATATATTTTTACATATTTACCTATATATGCACTTATAACTTTATAAAAATGAGTTTATAATTATTCATCATAAGGGGAGGGGAAAGGGGTGATACTTATCTTTTTGAAAATCATTTTCCCCCCCTTTTATATTTAAAACTTTGTGAGTGTTTCCCTAACCCGAAATTAGGGTTAGGGCGAACACATCATTTCCACACTTCTCTTTTTTTTGTGTGTGCGTTGGTGTGTTGAGTGCAGGGCGGATGGCGAAGGGAGGCCGAGCGGGGCAAAGTTTTCACGCGGCGGTGCAAGGTTTTCACGCGGCGGTGCAAGGGTTTACACACACCAGCAGTGCGAGGAAGGCAAGGAGGGGGAGACGGGGGAAGGCCGGCAGCGCGACACCGCCGGCTGCGGACGGCGCCGCTGCAGGCTGCAGCTACCGCAGGCTGCGGCGTCGCCGCTCGCAGTCTGCGGGTGCCGCAGGCTGCGGCCGCCACTGCCGAGTGCTGCGGCCCCGCATGGTCTACGCGCAGAGCTTGTTCTTTTCTGCCTTAGGTTATTTTGTTTTTTCCTTTTGATATGTGACAAAAACGGGGCTTAAACCCTCGAACGTTTAGGATCTGGTTTAAATAATTTTCTCGGATTTGTTTAATGTGAAAATTCTTTTGTTTTATATATATATATATATATATATATATATATATATATATATATATATATATATATATATATATATATATATATATATATGGGTATGGCAGATTCAGAAAGAACACAGTTAAACTTGGGAGTTAAACAGGTCTTATTTTCAGTAAATAAAGGGATATATATTTATATATATATATATATTATTTATATATATATATATTATTTATATATATATATATATTATTTATATATATATATATATATATTTTTGTGTTTGGATGACTTAGATAGGGGATTAATCAGATCTCCTTTTCTGTATATTAGTATTATCAGAACTGTGAATATTAATATTTTTTTTTGTATAAATCAGATTGTCCAAACAACATTAAAGGAACTAAAGATATTTAAGTATATCTCTTTTGCTTCCATTTACTTATTTATTTATATCTTTTTTTTTTTTATAATCCCATATAGGCTTTCCTATTGTGTTTAATCTTAATTTGTAAAACAACCAAAATGCATTTAAAGGGGTTTTCTACTTACATTATTTTTCCTTGACACTAAAATACTAAACTAAGTGCTAAATGTATTTTTTTTTTGAAAGAAATAAACTGCTGTAATAAGTTTCATTTTCTGCAATAAATGGGGAGAATACATCTTATTTTGTAAGCCAAATAGCTAAGACTACACACAAGAAATAGACTTTTTAATAAATTTCTTTTGCAGTTTTAAAAAGAGAAATAATGGACTGTTTCATCTAAATTTACAGCAACCTAGTTTCATTTATTTGCAGAATACATGAAAAATAAAATGCATCTACTACTCTTTCTTTGTCAACATAAAATTTTTCATACATTCTAATACACTATTTATTTCATTTGCAACTAACTAAAATAGGGAAAACTTCATGTTTTTCATTAACATATATAAATACAAATGAGCATGGTTACAAAGGGGTTTTGAAATTCAAAACAACTACATTTTCCCTTTTTATGAAAATAGAAATACATTGCTTCCTTCTTTTTTTGAAAATAAACACACAATGACTTTCTCTTTCTTTTACAAGCTAATATTGAATACATAAATTCTTCTTTCCTTGCAAATAAACACAACCTAGCTCACTTTTTCTTCCCTTTACAACTCCAAAGGAGAATACATTGTCAAATTAACCTTTTTCTGCACATAAAACAGCCACATATCTCTTTAATCCTTCTTTTCCCATCCCATGCAACCTGCAACAAAACACATTTTTGACCATGGGAAGCTCACCTCCCAGCCTAGGCTTACTAGAAGCCACCCCCGAGCTTGGAGAACCAAGCACTAGACGGGTTACAAACATGCAAACCCCACAACAAACATAGGAACACATTTACATTCAAATATCCCTTCCCAAGCTACACATTCACCACTTTCATGGTGACTCTTCCATGGGTGGAAGTGGACCAAGTACCAATGGGGAGAATGCATGCCAAAAACAATACAACATAAGCCACCTCATGGCAACACAAATGCAACAAAAAATACTTCCACAATCCTTATGCCCCCCAAAAGGCTCAAGGCCATATTTACTCCCCTTATGACCCCCAAATGCATACACAAGGCTATGCATCAAGGGTCACCAAGGACACCCTTGAGAACACTCTCCATGAGGAGAGCCTCTCACCCATGGCTGTCATACTCCTTCCACCCCAAGATCTTCCTACCCTCCCAAGGGTAGGAGATCTTGGACACACCCAAAAACAACAAGAAACACAAACAAACACATAGAAAAGAAGACTACACATTTTAACTTCAACAAAAACTTCATAAAACACATTCTTACAAGCAACTCTTTTCTTTTACAAAACAACATAACTAACACTTACAACATAACAAGAGAAGGTAAGAAGTAACCAACCTTATTCTGCCAATAGGTTTGCTAAAATTAGTTGGAGATGAGCTGCCCAATTCCACACTAACTTTCTCCAAATTCCACTAAAAGTGCTAAACTCCTACTAACTTTTTCAAAACAAGCATAATCTCCAAGAAAGGAGAGTGGGTGATTACTCACTAAGTTTCCAAATTCTTGCCTAAGAAGGCCTCTCACACACTTCCCAACCCCTTGGGTGAGGTGTGAGTTCCCATTGGTTGCCCTTCCCAAACTCTTGCACATTACTCAAATTGGAAAGGGAAAAGGTGGAAGAAGATGGGGAAGAGAGTTTGACATCTAAAAGGAAGGTTCTCTATCCTAGGAAGAACTTTCTAAGTTGAATTTTCGTGCATCTTGGAATTATCACTTTTTGAAGTGACTACATAGTCACATGGGAGAAGCCACATGTTTCAAAACACCCCTAACCCGTAGGTATACCCTTTGGACCTTTGGAAAAGCCTAAAAACTTACCCTAGGAGTCCATTAAACCCTTTGGAAACCCAACTGAAGTTTACCTACGGGTCAAGCTTGAGTTGACCACTCCCAAGACTCCCTACCCAAGACAAATTTGGCACCACACTCATGTTTTTGAATGGCTTTGGTAGAAACAAAACTCCCTCCAAGAGACAAGTCAAAATCAATGACACTTAATCAGCACATGTGTCAAGTGACACAACAAAAATACAATATAAAAATCACACATGGAATTTGTCTCTTGAAGGATTACACATATACATATAAATTAAATTTTACACTCAAGCATTATACACATCACAAATAAAATACATTACAAGGGGGTGTTGTCTCTCCAAATAGACAACTCCCGGTTTAACAAACGCACATTGGTCTAGGCTTGGTTCTCCATATAAATTCCATGGTCACATGGATAATTTTCCTGCGCATCTCAATTAACACATTAGTAACTCCAAATAATCACAATTATACATAATCAAATACATGGATTTCATTACACATCAAACACTCACACATTAGGCAATAGTAATTCAATATCTCATTTGTTTCAAATTCAATTTCACATAAGCAATTAACATAATTTCCCAAAATTGAGCCATTCATAAATATGCATCATTTTTCTATCATCAAAATAAAATCCTGCAAATTTCTAATAATGACATTCACCATCATAATGTAATTCATATCTAAAGTTTCATAATCATCATGCATGAAATAAAGCATCAACATATGTCAGTGTGATCCAAATCATGGAATCATATAAGTTCTAAGTCCATAATGCATAAAATAAAGCAACCATAATAGTCTCAATATGCAAATAACTGAAAATCTCAAACTGAGTCGTGGTATGGCCTCACACCCTCCCCCTCTAGGCATGAACTTCCTCCTAGAGTTCATCAAAAAGGTGGGGGTACTGTGATCTCATAAGTGCTGCATCCTCCCATGAGGCTGTGACCTCATCATAGCAATCCCACTGGACCCTAACCTGGTCCAGCTCTCGCCCTCGAAGGCTCAGCGTCCGGCATGCCAAAATGCGAATGGGCTCCAAAGCTAGCTGCCCGTCCGACTCCACCTGCAAGGCATCCCAATCTAGAATATGAGACTCATCATAGATATACTTCCTCAAAACTGAAACATGAAACACATCGTGGATGCGTGACAGGCTAGGTGGCAATGCTAGACGGTAGGCAACTGGCCCTATCCTCTCAAGGATCTCAAATGGTCCTACAAATCGAGGTGCGAGCTTAGAACCCTTTCCATAACGGATTGGACTCTTATGCGGTCGCACTCTCAAGAAGACTCTGTCTCCAACTGAGTAGCTACGATCAACCCTCTTTGCATTTGCATATTTCTTCTGTCTATCCTGGGCCTCTCTAAGACACTGCCTAATAAAATCCACCTCCTGTTCCATATCCCGAACTATCTCTGGACCAATAGCAACTTTGTCCTCTATACGGTCCCAACTCAATGGTGTCCTACAAGGCCTGCCATATAATGCCTGATAGGGTGGCATCCCCAAGGACGTGCGATGCCCATTGTTATAGGCGAACTCCACTAAGGGAAGATACTCTTCCCATCTAGCCTGGTGATCCATGACATACATGCGAAGCATATCCTCTAACACCTGATTAACTCTCTCTGTCTGGCCATCCGTCTCCGGATGATAGGCTGTACTGAAATTGAGTTTGGTACCCATAGCTGCCTATAATGCCTTCCAAAAAGAAGAAGTGAAGAGGGAATCCCTGTCGGAAATGATCTTACGTGGAACACCATGAAGTCTGACAATGTCTCACAAAAACACCTGTGCTACTGCTGGTGCTGTGAAGGTGGTACGAACTGGTGAAAAGTGAGCCACTTTGGTCAACTTGTCAACCATCACCAAGATGGCATCATGGCGGCGAGATGACATAGGGAGACCAATGATGAAATCCATAGATATAGTGTCCCACTTCCACTCTGGTATAGCATGAGATTGGAGCAACCCAACTGGATGGCAGTGCTCCACCTTGACTCTCTGACACTCAAGGCATCGGGCTACCAATTCGGCAATAAGCTGTCGCATTCCTGGCCAATGATATAGTTCTCTCAAGTCTGCATGCAACTTCTTGACCCTGGGATGCGCTGCATAAGGAGCTCTATGTGCCTCTGTGATAATGAACTCCCGCAATCCCCTGGAAGAAGGTACATAGATGCGCCCTCTATGGTGTAATAAACCATCGGGCTCTAAGGAATAATCCACATATTTCCCTTCTACAGTTTTCTGAGATCGAATAGCCTCGCAAACCTCTAAATACCATCTGTCCTCTGGCAATCGCTGCATGATCCGATCTCTCAAATCCGTGCTCAAAGACATGGTGAATACCTCATGACATCTCCTACTCAAAGCATCTGCAACTACATTTTCTTTCCCTTTGATATAGTGAACGTCAAAATCATACTCACACAAGAATTCCATCCATCTCCTCTGACGTGCATTAAGATTCGGCTGAGTAAATATGTACTGAAGGCTCTGATGGTCTGAGTGCAACTCAAAGTGATGACCCAAAAGGAAATGTCTCCATCTCACAAGTGCATGCACTACGGCTGCAAGCTCAAGGTCATGAGTAGGGTAATTAAGCTCGTGAGTCTTGAGTTTCCTAGACTCAAAAGCTATAGCTCTGCCATTCTGCATAAGTACTGCTCCTAAACCCTCTAGGGAAGCATCTGTACAAACCATGAAATCAGCTGAAGGATCCGGTACTACAAGGATAGGTGCGGTAGTAAGTGCCCTTTTAAGTTCCTGAAAGGCCTTCTCGCACTTCTCCGTCCACTCAAACTTCTTCCCTTTGCGCTGAAGAGAAGTGATAGGATGAGCAATTCTAGAGAATCCCTCAACAAAATGTCGGTAATAACCTGCTAAGCCCATGAAGCTCCTGACCTCTGTCACACTGGTAGGTGCTGGCCAATCCATAATGGCTCTGATCTTTGATGGGTCTACTGAGATCCCATCACCGGATATAACATGACCAAGGTACTTGATCTCAATTCTAAAGAAAGCACACTTCGACAAACTGCCATACAACTGATTTTCCCTCAAACACTGCAAAACCTGCCTCAAGTGTTCCTCATGTTCCTCCTCATTCCGTGAATATATCAAAATGTCATCGAGAAACACAATCACAAAGAGGTCGAGGAATGTTCGGAATAATCCATTCATGAGACTCATAAAAACTGCTGGGGCATTCGTAAGACCGAATGGAACCACGGTGAACTCATAATGGCCATATCTAGTGCGAAATGCAGTCTTGTGGATATCACTTTCCACTATTCTCAACTGATGGTACCCTGATTTTAGATCAATCTTAGAAAATACTTTGGCACCTTGAAGTTGGTCAAACAAATCGTCGATCCTGGGCAATGGATATCGGTTCTTGATGGTTACTTTGTTCAACTGACGGTAGTCCATGCATAATCGGAGAGATCCATCTTTCTTCTTCACGAAGATGACTGGTGCAACCCAAGGGGATACACTAGGGTGAATGTGGCCCTTCTCTAGGAGTTCTTCAAGCTGAATCTTGAGCTCATTAAGCTCATTTGTAGTCATTCTATATGGTTCTCTTGAAATTGGTTCAGCTCCTGGAACAAGGTCTATATGAAAATCAATCTCTCTACGGGGCGGCATACCAGGTAACTCTGAAGGAAATACATCAGAAAATTCTCTAAGGATAGGATGGTCGTCAATGGATGGTTCCTTTTCCTCTTCTTCTTCTTCTCTATCACTAATGGTGATGGCAAATAACTAACATCCCTTTTGCATGCTCCGCTTAAGCTGCATGGCGGAGATCATACGAAGAGACACGGGTCTCTGAATTCCAGTGATCACTATAGGAGAGCCATGATCATCCTCACACTCGATCCTCTTCAGGCGACAATCCATCTTGGCTCTGTGGGCATATAGCCAATCCATGCCAAGTACAACGCCATATGATCCAAGTGGTGTAACTCTAAGGTCTACTAAGGTGGCGATGTTGCCAATCTGAATCTGACATCCCTTAACCTCTGATTCCACTGACACTCTAGCCCCTGAAGCTAATTCCACTTCCCAACTAACCTCTTGCCTAGTTGCCACTAGCCCGCAACGCTCCACAACCAATGGAGATATAAAAGAATCAGTAGCTCCTGAATCAAATAATATAGATACACTGCTACCTCTGATCATACCTGCTACCTCAATAACCGTGGCCTGATGCTCTGCCTGGCGGTTGTCAACCGCTGCGAAGACTCTCTGGGATTTGCCCATGTCCCCAACTGTCGGCTCTGATGCTACCATCCTCTGATTCCCTGTCATCTGACCCTGAGGACACTCTCTCGCTATGTGTCCCATGGCTCCACATGTGAAGCAAGGGCCTCGTGCCTGAAACTGTACTCCCTGTGGTCTGGAGAAAGACTGTCCCCCTGTCCTACAAGAACCACTGTACCCACCTCTAGAGGACTACTGAGTCCTAGCCGGAGGTGTGTAAGGAGCCTGATATTTCTGATCTTGCCTCTAACCCTGTGACTACTACTGCTTGGGCTTTGTGCCCTGCTGATTCTGCAGAGTCTTTTGCCTCTGGTTTTGCTGTGACTGTTGCGGAGGAGGGGGTTTGGAGAACCCCGACGAGTGCCTGTTGTTACCTTTCCAATGGGGTTTCTGAAACCCATAAGTCTGTGGTGAAGGATTACGGTTCTGAAACCGATCCTTCGAGTCATGTGGTCTGGCCTGAATCTCCTCGGCTATCAAAGCCTTCTCCACGGCAACCCGGAGGCTCCCTGGAGCAGCCATTCTCACTGGTCCTGCTATGCCGGAATTCAATCCTCTGATAAATCAGTTGACGAGAAGCTTTTCATCTTTCAGGTAGTCTACATAAGGTAATAGTTCAAAGAACTTGTTCTCGTACTATGTCACTGACATACCCTTCTGCTGGAGGTCATGAAACTCATCCACCCTACGCTATCTAAAATGCTCTGATAGATACCTCTCCCTGAATCTCTCTGTGAAAATCTCCCAAGTGAGGGTCTCTATCTCTAAGCCACACTTATATTCTTCCTGTCTCCACCATGTGGAGGCTGTTCCTCGCAATAGGTGAACCGCTGCACGTGCTTTTAGATTGCTCTCATAAGAGCGCAATGCAAAGCACCTATCCAGGCTTAAAAGCCATGCCTCTGCCTCTACCCCATCGGTAGATCCCCCAAATGATGGTGGCTGAAGACGCATAACCTCTCTGATTAGATCCCCTGGATCTCGACGTGCCCTCTCAATGTACACTGGTGCTACGGCTGGAGGTGGTGCTGGTAGGTGAATGGGTTCGGGCTCATGCACAGCCTGACTCTCTACGGGATTAGGAGGTGGACTCCTACTCCGTTCCCGTTCCACTGTCCTATGACTTCCTGAGTTCTAGTTTTCAACATTATGATCTACTGCTGGAAGCCTATCTTGTACTAATCTAATCAGGTTCTGAAGAGCTACCAAGATGTCTCGGTTTGGGTCAACTGATTGCTCGGGAGGAGCTGCTGGGTCCACTTCCTGAACCGATTCCTCCCTAATGACCTCTTCGCGTGCCATGCGTGCACGCCTAGGGCCTCTACCACGCTTGCGAGCTTGTCGCGTAGTTGGAGGCATCCTTTTTAAGAAAATAAAATAAAACGAAATAAATAACTATTTTATGAGAAAATATTTTAGCTAGTTTAAAAATAAAATTAAATACAATTTAATTAATTAATTAATTCTAGCAAAACGTAATGGAGTAAGGTTCCTAGTGTTGGCAACCTTGCTCTGATACCAAAATGTCATGCCCACTTTTTTTGGCAAGAACGGAAATTTTTTTTTTTAAAATACTTAACTAATTATCGACTTTCTTAATTAATATAATGTAACTTTGTTTGCTCTCAACTACATTTGTGTAATTCAAGTAATCAAGTATAGCTAGGGATAAAGTTTAACTGAGTTTTCGAAGGGTTAATGTTACTCCCAAATAGGTTATCACTAATCTCCGTTAAAGAATTAATTAAAATCTCAAGCCTAACGAAATAGTCTCACTATAAATGATCTAAACATTTTATTATCTTTCTTAATCACCTAGGTACTAAATTTAGTTGACCTAATGATGATAACACCTAATTAAAATGAAAACCTCATGAAATAAACATACTTTATAACATTTAACTTAATTGGCCCTCCTGGCCCTACAAAAATCTTAGTGTTGACACCCCTTTATTTATTTTTTTATCTTTTAAACTAATTCACCTAATATTAAAATCCTTCTATAACGTTCCTTCTTCTTATGCCCAATATTAACAAAAGTGTTCAAAACTTATCTTCACATCTATCAGTTTTAATACAAATTAAATACCAATTTAATCCTACTATTTTTATATATGTATAAATATATAAATATATATATATATATATATATATATATATTTGTATATATATATATATATTTTTACATATTTACCTATATATGCACTTATAACTTTATAAAAATGAGTTTATAATTATTCATCATAAGGGGAGGGGAAAGGGGTGATACTTATCTTTTTGAAAATCATTTTCCCCCCCTTTTATATTTAAAACTTTGTGAGTGTTGCCCTAACCCGAAATTAGGGTTAGGGCGAACACGTCATTTCCACACTTCTCTTTTTTTTTTGTGTGCGTTGGTGTGTTGAGTGCAGGGCGGATGGCGAAGGGAGGCCGAGCGGGGCAAAGTTTTCACGTGGCGGTGCAAGGTTTTCACGCGGCGGTGCAAGGGTTTACACACACCAGCAGCGCGGGGAAGGCAAGGAGGGGGAGACGGGGGAAGGCCGGCAGCGCGGCACCGCCGGCTGCGGACGGCGCCACCGCAGGCTGCGGCTACCGCAGGCTGCGGCGTCGCCGCCCGCAGTCTGTGGGTGCCGCAGGCTGCGGCTGCCGCTGCTGGGTGCTGCGGCCCCGCGTGGTCTACGCGCAGAGCTTGTTCTTTTCTGCCTTACGTTATTTCATTTTTTCCTTTTGATATGTGACAAAAACGGGGCTTAAACCCTCGAACGTTTAGGATCTGGTTTAAATAATTTTCTCGGATTTGTTTAATGCGAAAATTCTTTTGTTATATATATATATATATGTATATATTTATATATATATATATATATATGTATATATTTATATATATATATATATATATATATATGGGTATGGCAGATTCAGAAAGAACACAGTTAAACTTGGGAGTTAAACAGGTCTTATTTTCAGTAAATAAAGGGATATATATTTATATATATATATATATATTATTTATATATATATATATATATTTTTGTGTTTGGATGACTTAGATAGGGGATTAATCAGATCTCCTTTTCTGTATATTAGTATTATCAGAACTGTGAATATTAATATTTTTTTTTGTATAAATCAGATTGTCCAAACAACATTAAAGGAACTAAAGATATTTAAGTATATCTCTTTTGCTTCCATTTACTTATTTATTTATATCTTTTTTTTTTTTATAATCCCATATAGGCTTTCCTATTGTGTTTAATCCTAATTTGTAAAACAACCAAAATGCATTTAAAGGGGTTTTCTACTTACATTATTTTTCCTTGACACTAAAATACTAAACTAAATGCTAAATGTATTTTTTTTTTGAAAGAAATAAACTGCTGTAATAAGTTTCATTTTCTGCAATAAATGGGGAGAATACATCTTATTTTGTAAGCCAAATAGCTAAGACTACACACAAGAAATAGACTTTTTAATAAATTTCTTTTGCAGTTTTAAAAAGAGAAATAATGGACGGTTTCATCTAAATTTACAGCAACCTAGTTTCATTTATTTGCAGAATACATGAAAAATAAAATGCATCTACTACTCTTTCTTTGTTAACATAAAAATTTTCATACATTCTAATACACTATTTCTTTCATTTGCAACTAACTAAAATAGGGAAAACTTCATGTTTTTCATTAACAGATATAAATACAAATGAGCATGGTTACAAAGGGGTTTTGAAATTCAAAACAATTACATTTTCCCTTTTTATGAAAATAGAAATACATTGCTTCCTTCCTTTTTTGAAAATAAACACACAATGACTTTCTCTTTCTTTTACAAGCTAATATTGAATACATAAATTCTTCTTTCCTTGCAAATAAACACAACCTAGCTCACTTTTTCTTCCCTTTACAATTCCAAAGGAGAATACATTGTCAAATTAACCTTTTTCTGCACATAAAACAGCCACATATCTCTTTAATCCTTCTTTTCCCATCCCATGCAACCTGCAGCAAAACACATTTTTGACCATGGGAAGCTCACCTCCCAGCCTAGGCTTACTAGAAGCCACCCCCGAGCTTCGAGAACCAAGCACTAGATGGGTTACAAACATGCAAACCCCACAACAAACATAGGAACACATTTACATTCAAATATCCCTTCCCAAGCTACACATTCACCACTTTCATGGTGACTCTTCCATGGGTGGAAGTGGACCAAGTACCAATGGGGAGAATGCATGCCAAAAACAATACAACATAAGCCACCTCATGGCAACACAAATGCAACCAAAAATACTTCCACAATCCTTATGCCCCCCAAAAGGCTCAAGGCCATATTTACTCCCCTTATGACCCCCAAATGCATACACAAGGCTATGCATCAAGGGTCACCAAGGACACCCTTGAGAACACTCTCCATGAGGAGAGCCTCTCACCCATGGCTGTCATACTCCTTCCACCCCAAGATCTTCCTACCCTCCCAAGGGTAGGAGATCTTGGACACACCCAAAAACAACAAGAAACACAAACAAACACATAGAAAAGAAGACTACACATTTTAACTTCAACAAAAACTTCATAAAACACATTCTTACAAGCAACTCTTTTCTTTTACAAAACAACATAACTAACACTTACAACATAACAAGAGAAGGTAAGAAGTAACCAACCTTATTCTACCAATAGGTTTGCTAAAATTAGTTGGGGATGAGCTGCCCAATTCCACACTAACTTTCTCCAAATTCCACTAAAAGTGCTAAACTCCTACTAACTTTTTCAAAACAAGCATAATCTCCAAGAAAGGAGAGTGGGTGATTACTCACTAAGTTTCCAAATTCTTGCCTAAGAAGGCCTCTCACACACTTCCCAACCCCTTGGGTGAGGTGTGAGTTCCCATTGGTTGCCCTTCCCAAACTCTTGCACATTACTCAAATTGGAAAGGGAAAAGGTGGAAGAAGATGTGGAAGAGAGTTTGACATCTAAAAGGAAGGTTCTCTATCCTAGGAAGAACTTTCTAAGTTGAATTTTCGTGCATCTTGGAATTATCACTTTTTGAAGTGACTACATAGTCACATGGGAGAAGCCACATGTTTCAAAACACCCCTAACCCATAGGTATACCCTTTGGACCTTTGAAAAAGCCTAAAAACTTACCCTAGGAGTCCATTAAACCCTTTGGAAACCCAACTAAAGTTTACCTACGGGTCAAGCTTGAGTTGACCACTCCCAAGACTCCCTACCCAAGACAAATTTGGCACCACACTCATGTTTTTGAATGGCTTTGGTAGAAACAAAACTCCCTCCAAGAGACAAGTCAAAATCAATGACACTTAATCAGCACGTGTCAAGTGACACAACAAAAATACAATATAAAAATCACACATGGAATTTGTCTCTTGAAGGATTACACATATACATATAAATTAAATTTTACACTCAAGCATTATACACATCACAAATAAAATACATTACAAGGGGGTGTTGTCTCTCCAAATAGACAACTCCCGGTTTAACAAACGCACATTGGTCTAGGCTTGGTTCTCCATATAAATTCCATGGTCACATGGATAATTTTCCTGCGCATCTCAATTAACACATTAGTAACTCCAAATAATCACAATTATACATAATCAAATACATGGATTTCATTACACATCAAACACTCACACATTAGGCAACAGTAATTCAATATCTCATTTGTTTCAAATTCAATTTCACATAAGCAATTAACATAATTTCCCAAAATTGAGCCATTCATAAATATGCATCATTTTTCTATCATCAAAATAAAATCCTGCAAATTTCTAATAATGACATTCACCATCATAATGTAATTCATATCTAAAGTTTCATAATCATCATGCATGAAATAAAGCATCAACATATGTCAGTGTGATCCAAATCATGGAATCATATAAGTTCTAAGTCCATAATGCATAAAATAAAGCAACCACAATAGTCTCAATATGCAAATAACTGAAAATGTCAAACTGAGTCGGGGTAGGGCCTCACAGCAAATATATTGTATCGATAGAGCTATGTGTGCAAAGTCGAGGGGTAAAATCCTCATTCATTTGTTACTTCATCCTACTGGTAGAATTCCACTCATGAGGATAATAATGATAGCCATAGTGGGGCTATCCATATTCCCTAATGGAAAATGTAGTCACGTGCATGTGAGCCTCACATATTCCATCTATGAAATGGAAGAGAAACACATTGTATTTTCATGGGAATAGAGCATGCTAGCCCATCTCTACCATGATTTGGGAGATTTTGTATATGGAGAGGGAAAGAGTTTTATGACATGCACCCTTATACAAATATGTATGTTTGATCACATTACATGCACTAGGTGGACAATGTTTCCAATAGATATGGACATCGATGAACCTAGGTCATATGCTTATCCACTCACTATACCATGGTAGATGAGTGATTTTCTATATTGGAGAGTGACTATAGATAGGCTAAGATTAGATGATATTGTGTGGAGGCCATACTGGTAGATGAACACTTGGATAGATGAACACAAATAGTTTGACCTCATGCAAAGGAACCATTTTATAGAGGGTCACCACAACTAAATTGTCATCCCATTCTACTTTGATTGATTGAGGCAATAGTTTGGTTTCAAATAGGAAATTTCTTTAGCCATATCAGCTTGCATACAACACTCTCAAGCTTCCGTGAGACCAGGAGAAGTCCCTAGGCCTACTACAGATGAGATAGTATTGATAGATTCAAATGATGACGAGATAGACATAGTGGTCCCATTTAATGATGATGCTAGGGTGCAACAAAACTACATCACATGGTGGCACAAGAACTACCTCGGAGCCATATTTCCATTAGACTATCTGAGGGGGAATCTTGGCCCATGGATAAGAGCAATTGATTCCCACAATGTTGATTATGAGGCCTTCGAGGATTTTGAGGATGTTCAAGATCATCAAGATGAGAGAGAGGAGGATGAGGGAGTGTAGGAGGAATGATAATAGGGGAAGAATGATGAAGAGAATAAGGATAATGAGTAGGAGGAGAAAGAGTAGGAGTAGGATGATAGTTATGATGATGCTCAAAAGGATGAGAATGATGCCCCCAATCATTTAGGTCATTAACAACATAGCCCTAGATCCCTCAACAGTAGAGGATAGAGGAGAGGATGTGGTGAGAGATGTGGAGGAGATATCCTTTTAGTGGCTTATCTTGAGATTACATTGATCATTTATTATAGGGATAGTTCATGAGGTACAAAGACACTATGAGTTTGGAGAGGGGAGTGACTCTATAACATAGAAAATTGTAGCACAAGCCCCCATATTGTATGACCAATACTAGCAGGAGGGAGACCTAGGTAAAAACTTATTATTATTTTAGTTTAGTCATTGAACTTATAAGGATAATTTTTATATAATCTTGTTCTCTCTTCTACAATAAGCAGATAGGGATGGTGATATTTTATCAAGCACACATTGTCCAAAATTATCGCTTCATCAAGTATTTCTCAATCTTCACAAATCATGCATAAACCCCAAAGGAGTGTAGGATGACATGAGGATTTATTTGATTAAGTATGGATAGATTTGGATCTCAGACAAGAAGAGAGGGAGTATTTATGAAGCGATCTTGTAGAGGCCCATATGGAGTGAGCCATGTAAAGGGGCATAGTGATGAACAAAAATCAAAGGAGTTCATCAAGGAGTCCCTCACATTCCTCTACCTACCATTATACACCTATGGGACCACCACGATAGGGACTAAAGGTCTCAGGTACCCTACATCCATAGATAGTGATGATAAAGGGACTACATTTTATATCTAGTGCTCAAGTTTTATATATGATGTACCTATAACTTTTGATGATATATATATATATATATATATATATATATATATATATATATATATATATATATATATATATATATATATATATATATATATATATATATATATATATATATATATATATATATATATATATATATATATATATATATATATATGATTATGATGATTTCTATCTCAAATGTGTTATATTTCCTTGATCAAAAGTAACAGATTTACAAATGTACATGTATGTCATATTTAATTCTCATATGATTGATGGCTCAATACTTCATGATTTTAATGATACATGTTTTATTTAAATAAACAACTAAGTGTTTAATTAAATACAACATGTGATGATGTAGAAATGTGTTTAAGTTAAACTACATAACTAATTTGATCTAAGTAAGTACTTAATTAAACACAACATTTTGTATCTTAACTCAAACACATAAAGAAAAATTACATGATAAGCTATCATAACGTAATGTAAATTCCAAAAAAAATACACAATTAATTCAAGAAAATCAAAACTTAAAAGATGTTTGTCAAGAATAAATTAATATAGATTAAATAATAATAATTTAATACCACATGCTTTAATGAAGACATGCTATCTCATCATATAATTAAGATTAAAGAGAACGAAAAGGAGAGAGAAAAATATTTCTAGGCATAATATCTATGAAGATGCATTTCAATTATGGGTTTCTTAAGAGGCATACCTTCCATATCTGGTATTTTGTAGGCACCTGGTCTATAGACATCGATGATGATATATGGTACAAGTCAGTTCTAGCTAACTATTGGCATTATTGGCATTAAGTTGTCATTAATGTCAAATGGTTTGGCATGGTCATTGGTAAGTAAAAAGTGGTGATTGGTATAGGAGAAGTAAGACATGATGATTTCAATCCATATGTATGTAAGCAAATTGAAGGTAAGTTACCGGTATACATGAAATGCATCATGTGTCGGTAAAGCAGGACCATGGGCAAGACAAAGCAAGCAAGCAAGAGAAGATCTTAAGGATGTAAACTGGTATACTCAACAAAGATTAATATTATTGGTAAATGGACTGAGTAGTAGGACCAACATGTTTGATGCAAGGTAATTTGAAACACCAACAAAAAAGAGGTTTGCAGGTATGAAGGCCTACCGGTAGAGTTAGGCTATACCAGTAAGGTGAGTTGAATTGGTAGCCAATCTTGGTTAGCAAAGACTGTCAAATTGACATAGTAAACCAAGCAGAGGTGGATGTCGACAAAGATGACAACTGGAAGCCAAGTGGTGATAATGCATAGGTCAGTGAAGTGAGCATTGACGTAATAGTCAGCAAGAAGGTCGACTTTTATGAAGAACTTGCAAGTCATGGGAGGATGCCAAAAGATTGTAGCTCGAGGAAGACACGTTGGAAAGTGATTGAACTTATCATGTAGGAAGATCTGAACTTTGTACCTATTTGCTGAAGGAAACCACTGAGCCATTAATGGCATGTGATAGAGAAATAAGAAAAGCATGGTGTAGACCTCCAAATATAAAAAATGCACATTATAATGCGAGGTGTTGGTGGTGTTGATCGATGACATGAATACTATCTCTCTGGAAAATCAAATCAAATCAAATCTAATATAGATTGAGTTGGTGAAGGAAAAACCTAACATGACATTGTTTGAATGTTGTTTTGGAGGGAACCATAGATAATAACTATGTGAGATTGAGACACAAATTAGTTGATGCTTGATGTGAAGAGTGAGAGAGAAGAGATCATGAGCAAGAAGAAAGATCATATTCCTTAGAGTTTATTCCAATAAATTTGCAGAGTGAGTTAGCAGGTGAACCGGTGAGTGGGTCTAACCCATAGAGACAGAGTAACTGGTAAACTATTATAGATCTAATAGTTAAGCTAACTGGTGAGGTGTTATTGATCAAGAAGGAAACTGAGAGTGACATAGTGTAGTTAGAGGTTGAGAGAGAAAGAGGAGAGGCTAAGAGTAACTGATGAGTAATTAGAGAGAGTAATCTAATAACCTACATTGTGAGAAACAATGAAGAACATGAGGTTGTTAACCAGTAGAAAAAAATTGTTCAGGTGTTGCATAACTCATTTGCAACCAAGTGATATAATTGTATCTAAATTTTATTTCATTATACAACATCAATTTGGAGCTTGGTATAGGGGTTGGTGCTCCTTGGGTTGGTGCCCTAAATCATTTTAATCCATTGTTTCCCTTGTGAGGCTAGATTGGAGGAGTAGACTCTGGTAACATTTCTCATCGATGTTTTTCCCATATTGGGTTTTCCTCGTACATCTAGTATTGTGGTTTGCATTTGTGTGTTTACCCCTTTTGATATTCACATTTTCCTTACTAGTTTGATTGTTTAGTGCTTAGGGTGATAACTAGTATTCCAAGGTTGTTTAAAAAGAAAAGAATTTAGGAATCACTGATTCACCCCCCTCTCAGTGGTACATTGTGCTCAACAATTGGTATCAGAGCTAGGTTCCCAGTTGATTAAAGCTTGGGTAGATTCTAGTCTTACAACACAATGACAAGAAATGAGTCTACCTCCTCAAAAGCTCCCATGCTTGATTGATCTAAGTATTCCTTCTAGAGAAGAAGAATGGATACCTATATTTCCTCCCTTTGTTTTGATGTGTGGATGTCTGTCAAGAATGGGTATACTATCCCTAGTGTTCCTCCCACTGATCTAGATGCTAAGAAGGAGTATGAGAATAATGCAAAGGCTAAACATGCTATCTTAAGAGGGATGTCTGATAATGAGTATGTCAAGGTCATCAACTATGCATCAACCAAGGAAAATTGGGATAAAATGTAGAGGTTATTTCAAGGAGATGCAAAAGTCAAAGAGGTCAAGCTACAAGCACTAAGGGGTCAACTTGAAGGCATCAAGATGAAGGATGAAGAAAAGATTGCAGACTACCTTCATAGAATAGATGAAACTATGAACACCATCAGAGGACTTGGAGAAGAAATTGTAGATGAGGTTATTGTCAAGAAGGTACTTAGATCTCTCACATCTAAGTATGATACTAAGGTTTCTACCATAGAGGAATCCAAGGCTTTGAAGGCATTCACAATGGATGAGCTATTTGGCTCTCTAACAACCTATAAAATGAGAATAACTAGTGAAGCATTTTCAAGGAAAGAGGTAGCATTCAACTCCACCAAGAAGGGAAAGGAAGAGGTTTCTCATATGAGATCTAGCGAAGACTCAAATGCAGAGGTAGAAAACTTTGTTAGAAAGCTCAAGAGAGGATCCGACAAGTATAAAGGAAAGTTACCACTCAAATGTTTCAACTGTGGTAAAGTTGGACACTTTGCTACAAAATGTCCTTATAATGAAACTGATGGAGATGAGAAAAGAATTTTGATAATATTTGCTAGTAAAGACAAAGAAAGAAATGTCTACCAGCAAGGAAGAAGAGCCTACTAGAAACAAAACAACCTATATACTATTGAGTATGATGTCACAGATGAAGAAAGTGCATCAGAAGATGACTACCATGAGAATGAAAGAGAAGTTAATATTTTTATGGTAGTTAATGAACTAGTTGGTGAAGATGAGGAAGAAGAAGACATTGAGTCTGAAGTGGATCTAGAAGGTGAGCTCATAAGTTCTCTTTAGGAGATGAGTAAAATAAGAAGAGAACTCAAGAAGTTCAAGATTGCTATAGTAGATGAACAAGGTCTCTTTTAGAAATTGATGCATGAGTCCAATAAAGTTATATCTGACTTGAAACTCCAATTGGAAGAAGCCAAGAGGATATGTGAAGTTACATCCCATGATTTGGTGAACAAGGTAAAGGGGCATCAAGATCTAGAAGTAGAAATAGTGAAGCTCAGAAAGGATCTTGAAAAAAGTAAGGAAGAAATGAAAGTAAGAAGGAAATATGAAGGCAACATTGAAGCCTTGGACAAGATCTTGAGAAAATAAAAGCCATCTAAAGATACCGGTGGCTTAGGATTTGAAGAAGAAAAATGGTCAAATAGTAGGGATGTACATCTAGTAAGGAGATACAGTTCACTTCTTTGAGTTAAGGTAAAGAGAAGAAGACATTCATGGTAAGAAAGGATACCGGTAAGAAGACATATGCAGATGTTGTTAGAAATCGCAACACAAACTGGCATACACAATCAATGAGCCAGAGGCCACACTCAATGTATCGATAGGCAGATCAAAGGAGAAATGCAAGAGTTGATCATGAAGGATTCTCTAGAGTCACCAGCATGAAAGGAAGACCCTTGGTGAGGCAGTTGTTTCCAGGACCAAGGCAACCTAACCGGTATGTTCCAAAATTTCATGGTTATTGTTACCGGTGTAACAAATTTGGACATAGGATAGCTGACTATAGATAAACCAATGATCCCTCTATGAGTTATGAAAGTAGAAATCCATTTAATGCACTCTAGGATATTAATGTTGTCTATTATCAATGCAATGTATTTGGTCATAGGAGTTTTGAATGTAGGAAGAATAACCCGGTGTCCTACAATAGTTTCAAATATTCATCCTTAAATGAAAATGTGAAATGCTATAACTGTCAAGAGCTTGGACACATAGAAAAGTTTTGTAAAAATAGGAAAATCAAGCTAAAGAGGATAGACCCTGATCAAGAATCAGTAGTTAAATCGAAGCACAAAATTGCAGCTGACAAGAAGAAGGAAACCAAACTAGTATGGGTTGAGAAAGAAAAGGATAAGGCAGAATCAAGTCTGATAGTGCAGACTACCTTACATGTTGAAAGTAAAAATCTATGGGTTGTATATAGTGGTTGTTCCAACCACATGACTAGTGATAAAAATAAATTTATCAAGCTTGAAGATTGGAATGGTGGTTCAGTAAGATTTAGAGACAACTCATCCATCAAAAAAAAGGGAAAAGGTACTCTAAACATTGATGGAAAACTAAAGGCACATGATCTGTATTATGTGGAAGGCCTAAAGCACAACTTGCTGAGTGTGAGTCAGATGTGTGACAAAGGTTACAAATTCACCTTTGATTCTACCAGCTACCAGATAAAGAAAGAGAGTACCAGTTAGACTGTAGCTGAAGGGAAGAGGATAGATGGAAATGTATATAATCTAAAAGAATGTTTTGAATCCCAATGTATGTTGGGACAAGTGGATGAAAGCGTTTTGTGGCATAGAAGATTATACCACATAAATTTTGATAACTTTGTTGTTGTAAGCAAAAAGGGGTGTGTAAGAAATATTCCACCCATCATCAAATCTGTAAGTACATTTTGTGATGAATGTGTGAAAGGGAAACAGACTAAGGTGAGCTTCAGGAACAAAAGACCACAACACGTCAAGACCACTTGAAATTGTACATACAGATTTCTGTGGCCCAACTAGGGCAAGAGCTCTTAGTGGTGAAAGATATTTTATGGCCTTCATTGATGACTATTCAAGAATGACATGGGTCAATTTCCTACAAGATAAATCACAAGCATTTGACAGATTCAGGATCTTTAGGAAGATGGTGGAGAAGGAAAGTGGGTGAAAGTTGAAATGTCTAGGATTAGACTGGGGTGAAGAGCTCACATCAAATGAGTTTGATGATTACTATTAAAGACATGGAATTAGAAGGCAATGTTAGACATAATGCACCACTAAGAGGGTGAATAAGTGGTTCTCAATATTTTCCCTTTAACTATTCTATGTGTGCATATCGGTTATCAGATCTAACTCAATGCAAACTTAATAGTTAGAGGGGAGACAAACACAAATGCAATCACACACAAAAGGACATCACATAACACCAACATATAAGAGGAAAACCCAAGATGGGAAAAACATCGGTGAGAAATCCTATTGGAGAGAACTACTCCAATCTAGCCAATCTAAGGACATCACATTACATTATTTAGGGAACCAACCTAAGGAGCACCAACCCTTGATATAGGGAACCAATGCAAGGAGCTACAACCCCTGATTTTAAGGCACCACCCCAAGGAGCTCCAACTCAATGAATACAAAAAATAATCATTTACAAATTAATAGCCTTGTTACAATTGGATTTTGTAACTCTTCTTCAAATCTCTCTACTGGATCTTCTATCCAGTTCACTGTTGTTTCTCTCACTCACCCTCTCACTATTGCAACCTTATTGGTTAAGCCTCTTCTCCTTCTCTGACAGTTTTCTCTCTCCCATTTCTCTCTGCTAGTTGCCTGTTCTCTCAAGTTCTCTCCACCGGCATTGTCTTCTATTAGTTCTTTTCTTGTCTATTCTGCACTCTTATGCAACTACTCACTATCGGTTTGGTCACCACCAATTTCCTCCACTATCAGATTCAATGGATGACTACCAGTTGCCTCACTATTGCCAGTTGAACTCTTCAACCAGTTTCTCACTCACACACACCTAGTCTCTTTTCTGATACTCATTAAGTACTTGACTAATTTTCTCTCACATGCAGCATCAACAGTCTCTCCTTCATTAGCTTGCCAGTTTCTTTAACCTCACCGGTTAAACCTTTGCCAAAACCTATTACCGGTTGTCTCCTTGTTGCTCAATCTCTATGATCCATTGTATATATCACACTTCATCTTCATCTCTATTCGGTCTTGTGCATCACTTGGCAACTTCTCTCTCTAAGGCATCAAAAAATCTATCTTTTGCCCACCTATTTGTATTCAGATATTCCCACCAAAAGCAACATTCAAAGTTGGTGGCTTAGGGTTTCTTCCACTAATCATGAGTCACATTGAATCCAATAAGATCTCATTCGATCTGAGCTCCAAGACAACTATCCGCACATCACTGCCATTAACGTGCCTTCCAATACACATTTTTTATGTCTAGAAAACATGGCCCTATATATCGACCTGCATCTACCAAATGCCATAAATATCTCAGTTGTTTCCTTTGACAAGAGAGCACAAATATTGGATCATCCTTTCTTTATCCTCTCACCAAACTACTCCTTCAATCTACTTCAATCTGCAAGATTAGTCCTTTCTAGATTTATGTTGTTCTCTTCATCTCGAGCCAAAATCCTTTTCTTTTCTTCCTCAAGCCTCATAGTCAACATTTAATATTGACCAACTTACAACTACCTCACCGACATGGCACTTCACCGAACAATATGAGCTTTCCACTTCAACTCCACATGGCATCCTTTGTTTGTATCCACTTCAAAAAATATCTTTGTGTCAGCTAGACTTGGTCACCGACAATCAACACACAACCGGTCCTTCTTTTCTAACGATGGAACACCTTAACCAGTCGCTAGAAATGCCTATCAATAGCATGCACATTCTCATCAGGTAGAAGCACATCACTTAGCCTCTTTGCTTCCTTACCAGTTCTCATGCTCATTGGTAGCCATCCTGATGACACCATGTCATCAACATTAAACTGATTCCATCTAAGGCATATGCATGCAGGTTGCACTCTCTCTTTGTAGCTTCTCCATTTTGCCCTCTTCCTCATCAGACCAGAAATTATTTCAGCCAGTTTTTCAGGGTGACAAACCCATCACTTCTTTACTCTTCTTTTTCTGTCCTGGTGGCTTATCATGCCTTCTATGTTGGTCTATTGTATATCCCTGAATTCATGCACTTGAGGCATTCCTTGATTTACCTATAGATTTGGTGTGAGCCTTCAATCACCTACCTTCTACTTTTGTCTTGTCTCAGAGAACTAAAATGCATACTTTGCATAATAGGAGATAAGCTCAACTTATCGATGGGAATGGATCCTTATCATCTGCATCTTGCAATGCACTCGTGTGGCTTCCCTGTTTGTGCAACATGTCTTCAAACATGCACATGTGATCCAATTTGGGCACACTCACTATCAATCATCTCTTTACATGGTGACTACTTCTTTATCTAATGGGAGTCATGTTGTTCTACATCCATACAACATACAGGTAACCTATACATCTCTTCCACACAAGTCAAACACTAACTTGTATATTAGTGAGTCCAAAGGTCATTCTATTGAATGACATTCTCTCCCTTACCTTACCAGTAGACCACAACATAACATAATATCAAAGATATCCCATCCTTTATGTATCCATGACAGTGTTGGCCATACATCTCCTATACCGGTAGTCCTTCTATACTGGTTGACATCAATGAGAACTCAATGCCAACAAGCAATACTTAGACCCTAGGATGCCACAACAAAATGGTGTGGTAAAAAGGAAGAATAGGACAGTCAAGGAGATGGCCAGAACCATGTTAAATGACACTAGTTTGCCAAACATATATTGGAAGGAAGTGCTTCATACTACTTCATATACCTTGAACCGGGTTCAACTAAGAACAAGTATTATAATGAGACTTTATGAGTTGTGGTATGACTGGAAACCATTAGTCAAACACTTCAAGGTATTTGGAAGCAAGTGTTTTATCAAGAAAGATATGGATGGTATAGGTAGTTTTGATTCTAGGAGTGATGAAGGAATCATCTTCCTTGGTTACTCATCTAATAGCAAGGCCTATAAATGCTATAACAAAAGACTAAGAAGAGTCATTGAGAGTTTGCATGTGAGATTTAATGAGGATATTCACAAAGGAAGTCAATCATAGGTAAACCAGTATGATGATTCTGGTGATGAAGGTGAGGAAGCTCAGTTAGCCAATGAACCGAAAGAAGAATCCAAAAAGGATGCTAATCGGTATGTGTAGATGAACTATCCAAAAGAGTAGATTTTAGGTAATAAGAGTGATGGTGTGTAGATTAGGAGAAGACTTGCCCGGAATGATGAACAAGTCAACTTTTACCACATGACTGAAGTATAACCTAAAACATTCAATGACGCCAGTAAAAGTCTGAAATGGATGGATGCCATGGAAGAAGAGTTGCAACAGATAGAGAAGAACAAGATTTGGGAATTAGTCCCTAGACCAGAAGACAAGAGCACCATTGGCACCAAATGGGGCTACCAGAATAAGATGAATGAAGAAGGTAAAATTGTTAGGCATAAACATAGACTTGTGTGCAAGGGTTACTCTCATGTAGAGGGTGTTGATTTTAAAGAAATATTTGCACCGATAGATAGATTAGAAGTAATTAGAATGTTTCTAGCCTTTTTTTCCTAAAAGGGTTATAAAGTATATCAAATAGATGTATAATCTGCCTTCCTCAATGTAAATTTGGAAGAAGAAGTGTACATGGAGAAACCGAAAGGGTTTCTGTTACATGAAGATGAAACCTTTGTGTGTTGGTTGAATAAAGCCCTGTATTATTTAAAGAAAGCTCCTAGAGCATCGTATTCAAGGCTAGCTCAGTACTTGAAAAAGAAATTATTCAAAAAGGGGAGTGTTGATAACAATTTATTCAACAAGAAAGATGGAAACCACATGATCATTGTGGTTGTGTATGTAGATGACATTATTTTTGGAGGCAACAAGGATACCCTTTTCAAACAATTTGCTGATCAGATGCAGTCATAATCTGAGATGTCAATGCTTGGAGAATTGTCATACTTCCTTGGTTTGTAGATATCACAACAAGATAAGAGAATCTTCATATCACAAACCAAGTGTTGTTCTCAAATTCTGATTTCCCAAATCCCCTCTGTAAGAAAATTCAAAGCCTCTATCATATATGGAGAGGACAACAAGAAAATAGAACTCCAGAATAACATATAACAAGGTTTCTACAAAACCTTCTATACTTTAAACTTATCTTAAGCTTAGGTGGGTATAGCTCTTGTGAATACCTTCACAATTCAACACAAGATCCACAATAAAACCAATGCTTAAAAACTTATGAACCTCATCACCTCAATAAAATTAAAACATTAAAGAAAACTTTTGCTCATTTTAGTCTTGATCCCAAGAAAGATAGAAATAATTCCACAACTGATTTCAGTGCCTTATCCATGTTACAGAGTCACCCAAATCAAACAAGAGTTCCAAATCTGAACATTCTCATACATTTCATCACTTCAGCTTCCATTAACCCTATACATGCCCGACATATATATAAGTTCTTTCCCTTTAAACTAAAACCGTTTATTAAATTCAAAGCAACAAACAATTGATTTTCTGATAGAGATATTTCACACATATTTAATTCCCCTCATGAAGAGAAAATCTAGAAACATATCTATAAGATTTCCTTACAATCCATATTCAATTAAATAACCCTAAATTATTCAAACGAAACTAGCAAACTAATGAATGCACACCAGAAGACAATGAAGATTTAGGCCCAAAAATCTTTGATCTGTATATTCATATTCATTTTGAAAATCATACATAACTCAAGGTAATTTCTGAAAGAACCAGAAAACCCTAGATATATTTCAGGAAAGTTTCTTTACAAATTCTTGTGATGATCTATCCTTAAGTCCTGGTATCTATTTATAATAATATGGATGCAAAAAAAAGCTTTGGACTTTCCCAAGAATAGTTTGTTACAATTGCAATTTTCTTCAAAAAGAAGTTACAAGTCATTTTCAATCCTAGCGGCTTTTAAGTTTGTTATTCTGTTGCAACATCTTCTTGAAACTCCACTTCTTGCACCATGTATTTGCTTTTCCATTCTTCGAACACATAATCACTAGGCCAGGAGAAATTAACAATTTTCTTCTTCAATTTATCCAACCTTTTCCATGTGTTTCTTATTTTCTTAACCTCTGACTCCAAAAAACCATAATGTGACTTTATCTTCTCAATTTCTTCAATTATTCGGATAAATAAAGATGTGCCATCTGTATTGATGACTTGATTTATCCGCTAGGACAAGTTATCTCCTAGCTCATCAAGCCACACCTGTTTATCCTTGAACTGATTTGGACTAACAAAACCCCCAGGAAACAATTCAAACTTATGTTCAACATATTCCTTCCTGTACAAGTTAGCCTTTCTCTCTACACCAGCTCTTCCTTTTGCTAACTTGGTCATGCCTTTTACTAACTCGCAAGTGGATTTGATATTGGCATTAGCCTCTGCCTCTTCATGAGATGAACACATAAGTTCCAACTCCACTTCCCTAGGCATCCACTTATTCAAAATTGGCTCCAGAGTAGCCTTATCTTCTTTCAAATGAGTCAATATGCTCACAATTCTTTTCATAAAAATGTACACAATGGAAGCCCCAATTGTGTCAGCAAACTTCAAGATTATGCCTCTGACCTTTTCTTCATATTTACTTGCAAACATGGCCTGAGCCTATTTTAACTTTTCCAGTTCATCTTGTATGGTTTCAGTTGCTCGAAAACTAGAGGACATAGGAGAAGGGGGAAATTCAATGATGGGACTGATGGGTGGAGGTCTTTTTGGAGAAGAGGCAATCATTAGGGTAGAATATTCACCTCTTTGGTATTTCCCTGCCAATTGACTCTTTAATTTGGCAATGATATTATACCTGGTGGCTATCTCCCCTTTGTCCTCATTATAAGACTTTAAAATTGTCTCTAGTTTTACCTGAAGATTAGCCTTCTCCTTAGCTTCCTTCTTAGCTACTGCCACACTAAATTTTTTTGTTTCTACAACTGTGCTGGTAGCTTCTACCACCCCTATGTCCTACACTCTCTTCACAATCATACCTCCAAGGTTGTTGGACTCTGAAGTGTCCTTCCTTCTTCTACTCTCATCCCTCCTTAGGGACCACAAGGCCAAAGTACCATTGTCCTTGTTGAATGTATCTCCTTCCAAGGGCTTGGTTTCTTTCCTTACTACTTCAAGAACTAAGGCATCTGCTATGGCCCACTCAGGAAGAATTAGCACACCAACTTTTTCTACCATTTCTCTCCCCTACTCAAGAATAATGGTTTTGAACTCTTCCATCATTTCTTGTTTCACTTCCTCCTCCACTGTAGTTGCATCTTTGTGGGGCTGCTCATTCTTCCTCTTGTCACATCTTGCTTTGAATTGTTCCATATGTTGCCTCCAAACAAATTGCATAAAAGATCTCTTTGTAACAAAATTATTATCAGCTAGAAACTCTTCACTAGCCTATTTGATGGTAGGGTCTAACTCTTTTGCTTTAAACTCATTTGTAGTCAAGTTCATTTCAATACTTGGTGGCTCTTCAGGTATTCCTTCTTGTGTTTCCTCATTAGTGTAGGCAATCTCCCCAAGGCTTCCTAACTACAATAATTACTTAGCCACTGCATGTTCATCTCCCACATAGATTGGGGATTGGGATGGAGAATATAAAGGTTCACCTGTTTGCACCTCTTTTCCCACACTTTGCCTTTTAGGGGAATCTTGGATGTCAATGACATCTTCTATTACTCTTTTCCCTTTTGAATTAGAGGGTTCACTAGTTACCGGCACTAAAACACTATATTTTGGCCTCTTGTGTATGACACACTCACCTAGAGCGATGACCTTAGCAAAGGCAAGCTTGGCTAGAACTATCTTAGCCTTTTTAGGATCATTTCTCATTATAACTTCCCTCTTCTCCTTCAAGGTTTGCATTAAATCTTCAAAATATAGTATCAAGAATTTAGCATTATCCTCAAAGGGAGTAAAACTAGACAAAGGGTCATAACTGCTATCAATTTGGTGGATAAAATCAAGACCCCTTTTGTATGCTATCCATTTCTCTTTTCTCAATTCCTGTTCATCTAGATTGAATTCATTTTTTATCAGATCCTCAGGAAAATGGAACTGATGTGCTCTACCTTTACATACGTTTCTTTTCCCAAATATGCCATTAAATAAATCTTCAGGGTTAGAAAACCTTGACACTGTAGTAGACAACCTATAGGGTTGAAAGAAATCATCAAAATGTTTCCAACCACCCTTGGTGATTACAAATTGATGTGCCATGTTGACAGTTGGGAACATGGTCCCTTTCCCCTTATTTGTTAGTTCTGCCTCTTGCACACCGCCAATTTGCCTCAGGACCTCTGCAATTCCTATCTTCAATGGGACTTGATAAGGGAGAAAATATGGAGTTCCTCTGAAACCATACTCTGAATATAGTACATACAGGGTACAAGTATATATCAGCCCAATTGTGAACAATCTTGTTATCTTCAGCAAATTCCTTAGGCCTAAGGAACTCTAAGAGAGCTTTGGGGATCCTAGGGTTTTGTGAGCACAAGAGGATCCTAATCCTGGATACAAAACATCTATCAAACTTCAAGTAACTTGCATCCTCTCTATCCCAAGAGAAAATTGTGCTGCACAATTGAATGAGCATCTCCTCACCATCCTTCTCCTTAACGAGGTCCATTTCCTTAGCAAATTAATCAGCACCTTTGAATAAAAACATGTGTGTAAGAAGAGAATACCACCTAAAAGGTCTGTCTACCTTAGCATTTTCTATCCCTATCAACCCTGCATGAATTGCATCAGTGAGATAAGGTGCAAAATCAAAAGTTACTGCCAAAGAGGAGTTCAAAATATATGCTATCATTAGCATATAGAGGGTTGGCATGGTTGTTTCAGCATCTTCCCCAAAACTCTAACCTAGGAACCAATACATCCATTTAGCCCTCAAATTGAATAAATTTAGAGAGAAGGGTTCCATCGTACTAGCGCCTACAACAGTCAGTCCTCCTATTTTGACAAAAATTTCTTTCAAAGGGCCACTCCTGAGGTGATCTCTCTGCACATTATAGACCTGTGCAAGTGTGTCAAAATTGATGGGCTCCAAGCAATTCAACAACTCGTTGAGTCTAAACACTTTCCTAAATTCATCATCATTTATCTCAATTAAAGCTCCCCCATTTACATTTCTAATACATCAGGCAACAGGGTCATAATTATTTACAATCTGGGTTAACAAGGCTACATCCTTGAAAACCCTAGGGACTATGAGCTTTCCTACATCTAACTCCCATATACTATTCATTGGAGGAGGGGAATGTCTCTGGCCAAATCCCACTTTGAAAAGTCTCAAACCTGATATCCCTATCTGTGAATCCCTTAACCAGTTTCCTTTATCATACAAACCATCACCAATTCTCAGATGGGGAGCCTTGGGCACTAATTCTAGAAAATCATCACATATGGATCTCTCTTGGTAATTATCTTTCCCTATGAAATCTCTTCGCGATGCCATTTTGAAATTACAACTATTTCAATTAAGACTTAAGAAAACCTCTGAGAAAATCAAGAACCCAGTGATATCAATTCAAACAGTTACTATAGAGCAATATGCAGAACTTCGTTGTTGCCTGAAGAAATTCACTCTGTGCAATGGTTCCTTTGCAAAACTCTTTGAAATGAAGCCAAAATCAGTTGATGTGAAGCTTAATCCACATTCTTTGGCAGTCAATTTGCAATTGAATTCAAAAAAAAAAGGCTCCAATGGACCACAAAGAAATTCTCAGTGTCTTGGCTTTTCGCTGCTTCATGAAAGATAAAAATCTTGCATCTTTGCCATACAAAACAACATCATCCATCGGATCCTAAAAAAAATGCACGTTTCTTACCTTATCTAGATCCTACTTAAAAATGGACCCCACCTTCCTTTCACTGTTTCATGAAGCACAAATCTCATGCATCTTTTCCATGCAAAACAACACTGACTGTTGGATCTTCTATCATCCGCTCGACCTTTATTCTCCACGGTGACCGCCAGTCTATTTAACTAACCGCATGAAAGCTTCACCGCTAACGGTTTTCGCTATTTCGCAAAGCATAAATCACCTGACATCTTTGGGCTGCGAAACAATGCGCATCGCTAGATCAACTTTGAGATGTGCAGCCTTTAACATCTTTTAACCTTCAAAGTGGGCCCTCTGTACGGAATCCACTTGCCCTATTTATTTTTGACAAATAACTCCTCTGTGACAATTGTTCATTGGTTCAAGAACTCTTACCTAAATCCACATCTAAACCACCATGTGTCTTATTCAGCCATGAATTTCATCAATATTGTCACATAATCAAATGGGCCCCTCACGATCCCTTCAGAGCCACATGTCTATCTGACAGATTACCTTTCACCTTAGCCAGACATTGAGTTGTACTCCCACATCATCCACCACGTAGTCACTAGCTCCTTTTCACCACTCCACGAAGGGTAAGTTTTGCACATCTTCCTTTCACGAGATTGCGCACACTGTCAGATCAATGAGAACTTGCATGGTATTTACGAGGCCCAACAAAGAAATAAAAACTTAGGAGAAGGCGAAAAATAAAACATTATTAAAGACCTGCCTAGGGCAAAACTTAAAGGGGGGACCTCTTCTCATGATGGAACGACCCTTCCACTTAAGTATAAAAAGTAACAAGGAAATAGAATGCCTGGAGTTCAAGATAGAAAAGGGGAAATTGCATAACCTTAAACCCTTAGACCAAAAACCCTTAGAGGCAAAAATGAAGTACAAAGCACAATTTTGCAGATTATAATGGATTAGAGAACAAAATCACCCAATAGTCAAAACAGTGATAACAACAGCTCTAATTGGGGATGGTTGAATGCAAGATCAACACAAGAACACAAAAAACTCTAGAGAATAGACGAAAAACAAGCCCAAAAGAAACCAACAAAAATAAACCTAATTGTATACACACTAAAACCTACCATGCATGGACTTAAGAGAAGTAATGCTTCAGGAATTGTCCATGCACTGGGAATTCTTGTACCTCACCATCCATTGTCTACAAGAAATATGAATATTTTTCATTAAGATCACAAACAATAGAAGGGCCCATCCATAATGACTCAAATTTTCTATGCTTTCCTTTATCATGTCCTCTTGCGTTCCATTAAAGAACCAAGTCACAGATTTGAAACTTCCTCAATGTGGTTCTTTTGTCATAGAAATACTTGGACTACAACTGAATTTTCAAATTTCTTTTATGAGCCAAAGTCCCGATTTCTTCCACTTCCACCATTTGAATCATTCTGTCTTCCATGGGTTCTGACAACTCCATCTCCTCATCTTGTAGGACCTTGTATACAGGAAGAAGGTTATTAACTAGAACCCTAGATTGTGTGCCATAAAACAATTCAAATGGTTATACACCAATTTCTTTCTTAACAGTAATCCTATCTGCCCATAAAGCCAATTTTAATTTCTGATCCCAAGACCTTTTGTTTTCCTCAAGTATTTTCTTGATAATATTCAAAGGCTTTTTATTGCTGGATTTTGCTTGTCCATTACCTTGTGGATAGTATGGTGAAGAATAAGACGTGATTATTCCATGGATGGTACAAAATTCAATGAACTCTTCTGATCTAAAACTCATAGCATTATCCATTATTAGTTTCACAGGAACACCAAATCTTGTTATAATATTATCCATCAGAAATTTAATGACAACTTTACTAGTGGCTCTTTTAGTAGGTATAGCCTTAATCCACTTAGTGAAGTAATTAGTGGCCACTATGATCCATCTGTGATCTCTTCCTAATCTCTCAACTATTTCCCCAATAAAATCAACACCCCACTGGACAAAAGGGGCTTCCACTGTAACTGGATTAAGAGGCAAAACTTCTTCGTACTTTAACTTGGAAGAAAATCTCTAGCATGGGTCACACCTCCGGACATGCTCATGGGAATCTTTGAACAAATTAGGCCAATAGTATCCAGCTCAGGCTATCTTGCCAGTTGTGGTCTTAGCAGAGTAGTGGCCTCCGCATACTCTATCATGCATTTCAGTTAGCATCCTTTTAGCTTGGGATTTGTCTAAGCACATCAACAATGCCCCATCTCTATTTCACTAATATAGATCACCCTGAATAAGGACATACTTTTGAGACTTTAGTTTCAATGTCCTTCTCTAGTTGGGAGTCATTCCCTCTGAGTATGTTGCATCCCTTAAAAAATGTACTATCTCTGAATACCAGGGTTGTGTCTCAATACTTGTGACCAGGATATTCTCAGTTTCAACATTGTTAACTTCTACATCAAGGAGATTTGATTTAGCCATTAACTTAGCAAGACCTAACCCTCTTACCAATTTAGTGATCTTAATCTCTAGGTCAAACTCTTGAATTCTGGTTATCCATATGCATCTTTTGCCAGTGACCTCAGATTGAGATATGATGGCCTTGATAGCCACATGTGGGACATAAGAAACTACTTGTGCATTCACAAGATATGGCCTAAATGCTTTTATAACTTTAACCAAAGCATATGCTTGCTTCTCCAAGATTTCATATTTCAGCTCTGCAGCTTGTAGAGATTTACTATAAAAGGAAATAGGGTGTTCATATCTTTCAGCATCCTTTTGAAGAAGGACTACAACCACTGTATGATAAGAAGCAAAAGAAAACAATGAAAAGGGATTACTTTAATCAGGGGATTTTAACACTGGTGCCTCATGAATAGCCCTTTTAATTTGACAAAAAAGTGTTTGCAGCTTCTTCATCCCAATAAAACTTTGTATCCTTCTTAAGCAACTTAACAATAGGTTTGACTATTTCAGCAAAGTTAGCAATAAATCGTCTAACAAAATTCACCTTGCCCAAGAAAGATTGAATGCCTTTGACATTCTTTGGCTCAGGTACATTGTTTATGGCTTCAATCCTTTCAGGGTCTATTCTAACCCCTTCCTTGGAGACAATATGCCCCAACAACTTCCCTTCAGTAACTACAAAATGACACTTTTTTGGATTTAAAGAAACACCAAACTCCAAAGATTTGTTAAAAACCTTTTCTAGGTGTCCGTAGTGGTCATCTGCCCTTTTGGAGAAACATGTTAGATCATCTTGGTATACAACCATGATAATGTTGATAAACTCCTTGAAAGCTACATCCATTGCTCTTTGAAAAGTAGCTCCAACATTTTTTAAACCAAAAGGCATCCTTACATATACATACATCCCCCAAGGGGTAGTAAAAGAAGTCTTGAACTGTTTGGACTCCTTCACAAACACCTGATTATATCCTGAGAACCCATCCATCATGGACAATAGGTCATAGCTAGTTACTCTTTGCAACATTGCCTCCATATTGGGGGAAGAATATTTGTCCTTCAAAGAAGCAACGTTCAAATTCCTGAAATCAACATAGAACCTTATATCCCCATTCTGTTTTCTAACTAGGACTAAATTAGACACCCATGATGAATGTTTTATAGGCTTGATGATCCCCCCTTCCCTCAACTTAGTTAACTCTTATTGCATTTTGGTTTCCAAAAGGGGGTTGATAGGTCTTTTGTTTTGGCAAAAAGGCTTATCATCTCAATGCAAAGGGACTTCATGTTGAAAAAGATCTTGCCTATACACCTTCAAGTCCTCATAAGACCAAGGAAAAACATGTCTATAATTTCCCAATAACTTGATGAGGTTGGCCTTAATGTGAAGAGCCAAGTTCTTCCCAATGTAGACCAACTTAGGGGATGATTCTATCCCTAAATTCACTTCCTCCAATTCTTCTAATTTGGTGGTTGACTATTGATGCAATTGACTGTCACTGTGACTGAACATACCTTCCAATTCTACTAGTCCTTTGGGGATTTCATTGGTTTCCAACTAGACCATGTCATTCCCAAACACTATTTCTCTATCTTCCACCATTTCTACTAATGCATTGCAATCAATTTTTTGTCCATCATAGTTGTTATCACTGATTAAAAATGGGCTTTTCTTTTCCCATAATTGGCTATGGTTTGTTGAAATTTTGAGTAAGGCATTTTTTCAAATGCTTCAGCTCTATTTTAGGCCTTAAGGGTTTAGGGTTTTTTGATATTAGATCGCCTAATGTTTATTTAAAACCCTTTGGTTTCTATTCTTTCATTACTTTATCCACTTGAGTAATGGGTCATGGGATCATAGGAAGTGTCCCCCCTTGTTTTTGCCTAAGCGGTCATGTTAATTAATCACAAAAAATTTATGCCTTATGTGTATTCCTCCTAAAGTTGTCGGGCCCAGTAACTAGTGTGCATCTTGCAGATGGATCTATGGCTTTCGCTATTTCGCTAGGTGAAGTTGTGCATAGTTTAAAACCAATGAAGTTGCAAAAATGACATGGCATGCCACCTCGGCAGTCTAGCTGGTTGATGAGAGCAAGTAAAATGGCGGCACGTGATACTACTTACAACAAGTCAGCAAGTCAGGATTAAAGGTTAAAAGGCGGGTCCCAGAGGTGAGTCAGATCGTAGAAGGGGATGTGACCTGGCAAATACAGGTGTCATGAATTGATCGAAGCCCAGTGCTTTCTCTTGGCAAATGAAAAAAAAAACATGTTAGCTCTAAAGGTGATTGGACACCAGGTGTTCAAAGTTGAGTCAAAGGGCCCACCCCTCACAGAGTCTATTCAGATGGTTAAGTACCGAGCAACTAGAAAATGATCTGACGACTTGCGCTCTTTCACAAGGACAAGATGCTTGTGCTTTATACCCTATGAAATAGCGAAAGTAAATGAGGACCGTCCATGTGTCATGATAGATGGTAACGTGTCCATGAACACATGGTCTTGAAGGGAAGTCGTGGGCCCGCCAAGGTGGAACCGGTGGTATAAAAGAAAGACACACGATCGGCATTGAGTTAAATGCAAAAAGCCTTGGAAAGCTAGTGGTTGGGTGCCATGTGGTACCATGTAGTCAACAAAAAGGCGGGACCCAGTGCAGAGCCAAGGCTATTAGTGTAACAACCGATCAATTTTGATTTGATCAAATGGTTTCCGCTATTTCGCAAGATGAAATGGTTCATGGTTTAAGACCAACAAAACAACGAAATGATGTGGCATTCCAATTGGATGGTCCGGCTAGTCCTGAGGGTGAGTAAGCTGATGGCATGTGGTAGAAAGTGCAACAGTCAGCGAAGTGGGTTCGATAGTTTCAAAAAAGGTGGGTCCCAGAGAAGATAGATACTGCGAGATAAAGGCATCCTGATAGATCCAGGTGGTGAAAATAGAGAGGAACTCAATATTTCCTCTTGGCAAATCAAAGATTGACATATCAGTTTGAAAGATGACTGGATGTCGGGTGTGCAAAGTCGAGACAGAGGGCCCACATTTGCAGGTAAATGTTTAGAGTATAAAAACTGATCAATTCTCATTTGATCGGATGACTTGCGTTGTTTCGCGAAGGTGAAGTGCTCGCATGTTAACCCCTGCGAAATGGCAAAAAGGTTTTTCATTCTTAAAGGCAAAGTGAGCTTGAAGTATAAAGGGCGATCAAGTACGGTTTGATCTAACAGCTGGCGCTATTTCGTGCTTGTAAGATGCCTGAAGGATATGCTCAGCAAAATGGTGAAAGTAAAGGAGATTTATTTCGATGCCGGGCTAAGTGGTGATGTGTACATGAGCACATCTCTTCCACAAAGATTGAAGGTGCCAGGTGGAACCAACAGTTTTAAAGAGGGGTACAATATGCGGCTAACTCAGATTTTAAACTTAGTAAGTTCCCCAGGGCCAATGGTTGGGTGCCAGGTGGTATCTGGTAACTGGATGAGGAGCAGAGTAAGCAAGTCAGCATAAGAGTCTTCACTTAAAGGACAATCAAGTGTGGTTTGATCCGATGGTTAGAGTTATTTTGTAGCTTAAAGTTGAATGCAATTTAAGCTGTGCAAAATAGCAAAAACCCGTTAGCTATTAGGTGAAGGCACAGTTAGTGAAAAGGTCAACTGTCCAGGTAAGGGTTAAAGGCCATGCAGTTCAGGTCCCATCCAACGCTTGGTGTAGTTTCATGAAGGTAAAGTGCTCACTTAATAACACTCACGAAATTGCGAAACGAAATAAAGCTCAGTGAAAAGGGTGGAAGTATTAAGCTAGTGTAAAGACCGATCAATTCTCATCTGATCGGACGGCCCATGTTGTTTTGCGAAGTAGAGTTGCCAAGAAATTAATTTCTGTGAAATAGCGAAAAGGAAAAAATGCATGGGCATTGTGACCCGTTGGAGCGAAAACTTTGAATTCTTTCATGAATTCAATTCTGAAAGGACAGCCAAGCATGTGGAATCAATGTTGGAATTAAGAGCCCAACCGCCATATATGATCTCATATCAATTGAAATAAGATATCATTCTGAAGAGAACTTGCAAAGAAATAGTTGTAGAGCAAACTTCTTCAATTGTAGAGCTAATTCCTTCGAGTACAAGCAGGTTTCTCTATACTCTTGTTCAGCCATCTTTCTTTTAATTGTGTATGTCTTACTAAGATTTTAATTTGTCATAGAACAATTGAAAGAAATTGTTCAATCACTTGCTTAAGTTTCTAAAAGAGATGGCACCTAAAAGGGAATTCTCAGGAAAAGTCAATTATAACAAGAGGGCAATTTGTGATGATTTCCTTGAACAATTAACACTGTCAACTAATGTGGCTTCCAAAATGAAAGAGTTGGTGCCAAAAGCTTCTCACCTGAAAATAGGAGAGGGTTTATATGATAAAGGGAATTGGTTAAGAGACCCTCAAGTAGGGATGTCTGGGTTTGGATTATTCAAGGTTGGGTTCAGTATGAGAAATTCTCCAGCCCCTCAGAACAGTATATGGGAATTAGATGTTGGAAAGTTGGTGGTTCCAGGGGTTTTCTTTGACGTAGACCTTCTGACTCAGATTGCGCATAGCTACGACCCAATTTCAAGAAGTGTAAAGGATATCAGTGGGAAGACCCTCATTGAAATTAACAATGAAGAATTTAGGAATGCCTTTGGGTTGAGTGAATAAACTAATCTTCTGGAGCCTATTGATTTTAAATCATTAGCTCAGGTGTATAATGTGCAAAGAAATCACCTAAGAGATGGACCTCTCAAAGAATTTTTTTTGAAGATAGGCGGGTTAACTGTTGTGGGACCTAATACCAAAGAGCCCTTCTCTCTAAATTTGTTTACCCTTAGGGCTAGAGGATTATACTGGTCACTCTATCAAATCCTAGGGGAAGATGCTGAAGCGAGTATGCCCACTCACTACATGTTGATGGTTGCTCAGATTTTGAATCCTTCTGTGGCAATAACTTTTGATTACATTTCTTTTATAACTGATGCTATCCATAATGGATTGATAGGGATCAGGAATGGGAAAGTAGATAGGCCCTTTGGGTGGTACTCCCTTCTTATGCATTTGCTTTTATTCAAGGGTGGGACTATTTTGCAAGTGGGATGGACCTTGTAAAAGAAAAGGATGGGGAAAAGATGCCAGTGCAATTATGGAGCACTATTGTGTCATGGGATAGAGAGGATGCAAGCTTCCTAAGGTTTGATAAATATTTTGCATAAAAAATCAGGACCCTTATCTGTTTGGAAAACCCGAGAGTCCCTAAGGTACTTTTGGAATTTGTTAGGCCAAAAGAGTTTGCAGAGGACATAAAAAATTGTCCACAATTGGGGTGATATCTACCTATACCCTATTTCAACAGTTTTCAGAATATATGGTTTCACAAGTACCCTATTTTTGTTACCTTATCAGGTCCCTCTTAAAGTGGGAATTGTAGAGATTCTCAGGTAGATTGGTGTTGTAAAAGAGGTAGAGTTGACAGGTAGAGGCAAAGGGACAATTTTCCCTACAATCACCATGGCACACCAATTTGTAATAACCAAAGGAGGTTGGAAATGTTTTGGAGATTTCCTCTAGCCATATCATTTATCAACTGCAGTCTCTCGGTGTGTTGACCCTACAGATTTCTTCAATGGTATGTTTAGGAAGAGGGATGTATGCAAGGCCAAACCCCATCAATTTCAGTTCCGTGAGGACCTTATCAGGAATAAATTTGATTTGGATGAACAATAGCTGAGAAAGGAAAAGTGGATAGCCTATAAGAAGGCCTTAGACTTGGTGCATCAACTTGACATAAGTTATGACCCTTTGTCAAGCTTTCACCCCTTTGTAGAGAAGATGAATTTTTTAATTCTTAGTTTTGAGGAGGTGATGCAAACACTAAAAGAAAAAAGGGAGGTTGTAATCAAGAATAACCCTGAGAAAGCAAGGTTGATCTGGAATAGGTCTATATCTGCTAGGTCGATCCCTTAAGGTAATTATATGCTGCATAAGAAGTCTAATTATAGTGTACTTCTGCCTACTTCAGGCGAGCCCTCTGCCTCTAAAGGTAAAAGGAAGATACATGATGTCATTGATATCCCTAGTAGCCCAAAGAGACAAAGAGTGGGAAAAGAGATACAACCTGAAGAACCTGTGTATTCCCCATCACAATCACCTATCCATATAGGAGATGAACAGGCAGTAGCTGAGCAATTAATGCAATTAGGTAGTCTAGGGGAGATTGCCTACACCTATGATGAAGTAGATGAAGGAATGCTAGAAGAGCCCTTAGCTGCTGAAATGAGTATCACCACTAATGAATTGAAAGGCCAAGAATGGGACCCTGAGATTAAGTGAGCCAGTGAAGATTTCTTGGTTGATGACAAGTTCATCACATCAGAAGCATTTATGCAATTTGTGTGGAAGGAAAGCATTGATAGATATAATGAAAGGTGTGAGAAAAGGAAGGGTGAGCAGCCTCATAAAGACCCAGCTACAGTTGAGGAAGAAATAAAGGAAGAAATGGTTGAAGAATTTAAGACCATCACTCCTCAACAAGGAAGAGACATGGTGGCAAAGGCTGGGGTACTTATCCTCCCCTAATGGGATATAGCAGATGCTCTAGTCCTAGAAGCAGTAAGAAAGGAGACTAAACCTATGGAGGGAGGCTCTAGTCCTGGAAGCAGTAAGAAAGGAGACTAAACCTATGGAGGGAGTCACTTTCAATAAAGACAATGCTGCATTAGTTATGTGGTCTCTAAAAAGAGATGAAAACAAGAAGAAAAGGGACACCTCAATGTCCAGTTACCTTGGGGGGATGATGGTGAAGAGGGTGCAGACTACTGGGGTAGTGGAAGCTACCAGCACTATATTAGAAGCTACAAAATTTAGTGTTGCAGTGGCAGAAAGGGAAGCTAAGGAAAAGGAAAATCTCCAGTCTAGATTGGAGACAATTTTGAAAGCCTACACTAATGCTCAAGAAGAGGTAAGGAACAGAGATAGCATCATTTCTAAATTGCAGAAGCAACTAGTAGGACAACATCATCATGGTGAATCCTCAACACTGATGATTTCCTCTTCTCCTACCAGACCTCCACCTACCAGCCCTATCATTGAGTTCCCACCGTCTCCAGCACCTTCAAGCTCTCAAATGATTGAGATTACTCCTCAAGAGTTAGAGAATCTAAAACAGGTCCAAGCCATATATGCAAAGAAATATGAGGATAGAGTGAAGGCCATTGTTACTAGTTTTGTAGACACCGTGAATGCATCCTTGCTATACAATAATGTAAGTAAAATTTTGGTTCTATGGAATGAGCTCAGGGGAGACAAGGCCATACTGACACCTATTTTTGACAAGTGGAAGCCCAGGGAGCAAGATTTAGAATTTATGTGTGTATCTTGTGATGAAGCAAAGGCCAATCCTATCATTAGATCCACTTCTGACATCACTAAAGATTTAGTATAGTTAGCAGCACGGGTGGATAATGTTGATAGGAAAGTTAATTTGTGCAAAAAGGAGTATACTGATCAAGTTTTTGAGTTGCTCCCAAGAGTTTTTGCTATCCCAGATCAGTTAAAGGACAAACAAATGTGGCTTAAGGAGATAGAAGCCAAATTGTCAACAAGAATTAAAGGAATTATTGATCTACATGATTCTTCTTTCTTTGTTATAACAATATAGGAGATAGAGAAAATTAAGGCACATTATAGTTTTCTCAATTCAGAAGTCAACAAATTGAGAAACTCCTGGAAAAGGTTGACCAGAGCCAATGCTAAAGTGATTAATTTTTCATTGCTGACCAATGATGTGTACAATGTGTGGACAACAAAATATGCCACTCATGATTCAGAATAGTTGGAGAATGCCCTTAAAAAGGTAGAAGAAGTTACAACCGAACAGCCTGTTGAAGAAGCTGTAGAGGCCAAAAAGAACTTGTAACTATTTTTGTGAAAAGCTTTGTAACTTCTGTGTTTTTTGAAAGAAATGATTGTAACAAACTCTCTTCGAAAATTCCAAAGCTTTGTGCATCCATGTTGTTATAAATTGATACCAGGACTAGAGGAAAGGGGATCACAAAGAATTGTAAGAAAATGCTGTAGAAATTTATCTGAGCTTTTCTAAGTCTAATGGAGAATATTCAAAAACTTCTTGTAATATTTTTTTGAACTTAATATCAATAAACAGACCATCAGTTTTGAGTGAAGCTTTGTGTCATCTTCAAGTGTGTTTACAATTTGGTTACTATTTTGATTCTGAATAATCCAGGGTTATTTTGTTTGAATGGGATTGCAAGGCAATTTTCAGTAGAAGTGTTCGCTAGCTTTTCTCTTTAGGAGGGAAATTAAAGATGCGGGGATCACTCATACCAGTAAACTCTTTGGAAGAGACTTTGAATCTTGATGATCATAGTTTAATTTGGAATGCATAAATTCTTATAGGTGTCAGGCATATACAAGGATTAATAGAAACCAAGCCAATGGGATGCGTAAAGATATTTTGTTTGAGGAGTATTATCTGAGTTTAGATGACTTTGTGACCTTGGATAAGGCACTGGTATTGATTGAAGTTGTTTATTGCATGTTTTGTTGATCGAAATGCTAAATTTAAGTATAATTTCCATTCTTTTGTTTTCAGTTAATTTCAAGGTGAATAGATCCACTGGTTTTCTAGACTAGTTTGTTGTGGGTTTATGTTTGAAAGTGTGAATTCAATTCACAAAGGTATACCCACCTGGGCTCTGAGTAAGTCCAAAGTGTAGAAGGTTCAATCAAACCTTGTCATATGTTGTCTTGAGAATTTCCTTATCTTTGATGTCTCTTCTGCACTGAGTTCAATCATATTATTTTAAGGATGTTAAAGAGAATTAGATTTTGAAGACAACAAAAGTGGTGACTCTGCTGGGGAGAGTCACAATAAAGATATAAACGCAGATTGGTGTTGAGGCTTATAAAGAAAATTATTGTGTGTTTGTGGATTAGACTGCTTGTTTTCATAATTCCCATAGTTTTGTGGGTGGTGACTCTGTTACTTTTGAGCTAGTCCTTGTGAGATACAAATATTTCTAAAAGGAAGACAAGCAAGATGCAAGGAGCAAAAAACATGAGATCATTCATGAAGAAACATCCTCATGAAACCTTACAAGAAGGTCTGCCAGAACAGTCACAGAGAGGCTAGAAGAGATCTATGTTGCATGAGCCATCAAATGCTGCTTGGGTGTAGAAAAACAATAATACTGGTAAGATACCTGATCGACCTATTTATGCAAAGTCTAATTCATCTTCCATAGATTCAGAACATGATATATTAGGTTTCCATTCAGGATTGTTTGGAAATATTGATAATGCACCCATTTTAAACCAAGATTTATCTCATGTTAGTGTTTCTACAAGAGATAGAACCAGCTCAATTGCAATTAGGCACTCCATTCCTAGGACAATTGATGGGAACATTAGTCTGATTGACATAGATCAAGTTAATGCATCAGACTCTAAAGAAAACTTCCCAGATGAGGATAAAGTGTGGCAAGAGATTGAAGACTTAAATAGGAGAGTCCATCACTTAATCTCCCTAAGAGCCCAAAAGGAAGCAAATAAGGAGAAGAAAGTCAAAGCCAAATTAATGGAAAGGGATAGGCTCCTTAGACAGGTAGTTGATCTTGAAATACTTGCTAAGGAGAAAGAAAAAAGTGATGAGGAAGGCCCTGTGATTAGAGATATTCTAATCCCCAAAACTAAACAAGCTTGTAAGTCAGTAGCCCAGCCAACTAGGGAAGTATTTGATGACTCCCACCTTCCTAAAGCTAATATGGATAAAGGAAAATAGAAATGGGTAGATGATGGAATAGAATCTAAAACTGCAGAAGAGATCTCTCATAAGCTTTTAGCACATGAGAGAGAAATGGAAAGGATGAGGAAAGAGAAGGAAGATCTCCAAATGGAATTAGAAAAGGCTGAGTTAGAAGTGGCGAATCAGGAAGTAAAAAGAAAAATTAATTACTTAAAGGCTCCCCCTATTACATTCCCATCAGAAGATCTTAGCAAGCCTAATCCCCAACACATTTCATTCTCTCAAGCCAATACTCAACCTACAGTACAAGCTAATATTTCCTCAATAAGTCAAATCCCTATGAATAAACAGTGCACTCAAATACCACAATCTCCAATCCCAAAAGCTAAAATGACCATGGGAAATAACAATTCTATTACACCTTTTCAAAGAAGACCAATCAATTTAGAACAATATAGACAATTGTTCTTTGATGGGATTCTGGGAAATCCCAATCATGTTCCCACTGAGTTAAGAGACAGACTCCATAAATTTGCTGGGAACAATGCAATTAGTGCTGAGGAACATCTGAAATCTTTTGAAGATCTAATAAATGATTATTAGATAGTAGATGAAGATGTTATTATGAAACTATTTGTTCAATCCCTGGTTGATGATGCAAGAGATTGGTATAGAGGTCTTCCAGTCAATAGCATAGGGTCATGGGATGATTTTAAAAATTGTTTTCAAGAGCAGTATGGTGACAAGACTAATGTGAGTTTCATGCTAAATGAATTCAACAATATCACAAAATCTGAAAATGAAATGGTCACTGATTTCAATGCCAGATTCCAGAAGGCCATGCACAGATTGTATCAAGTGATGAGGCTAGATGATAACATGTATCTTAATACATATTACAATGCATTTGATTCCAAGATGGCCTATATTTTGAGGGATAAGAACCCACATAATTTGAGAGATGCTTTTACGATAACCATAAATGTAGAAAGTAATAGAAAAGCATCTGGGAAGTTAGGAAGAAGGACAGATGGTAGATTATGGCAAGAAACCAAACAACAACCTAATAAAGTTGCTAAAGAGGATGATAAGATAGAGAAATTGGTTACTGCTATGAAAGATTTGACTATTAAGGTTAACAAAAATGATAAAACTCATTAAAGTTGGCAAGATAGACCCCCTAGATTGCATGATATGCCATATAATACCAATTGGAAAGATGGCAAGCCCCAAATTGAAAAGCCTAAAATTGCCCAAAGTTAAGACACTCTAGATCGCTTGAAAGGGAAAACTATTCACAATATAGAAAATACTCCTTGGTGTATTGCTTGTGATGGACCACATTCTCCTCATCAGTGTGCAGTGGCTCAGGCTCTAGAAGAATCTATGAGACCAGAAGCAGAGCCTGACATTAATATGTTTGAAACCATTATAGAAAGTGATGAGGAATTCGTGCAAAGTGGATATAGTGATGTGCTGGATAATGAAAGGTTAATGCAAGGACAAATAACCTTAGATTGACATCCTACATTGAATGTGGTAACAATTGAGGATGAAGAGGTTCATCTTAGGAGGCCTAGTGAGGAAGAAGTTAAAAATCTCACTAAAGCTGCAATTGCCAAAGCAAAACACAATTATAACTTGAGAAGCACCAAGAGAGACATTGATCAGGGTGAGCCAGGTTCTATGTTCGTAAAGGAAGTTACAAAAAGAGGGGCATCAAGTAGTGCTATTACTGTTTCTAAGGTTGGCCAAGAAGAGGGGGAACAAGTTAAAGATGTACCCAAAGGCAAAGATGATAAAAATGTTGGTGATGTACAAGGAGCAGAGACAGTGAAAAAGGCAAGTCAATTCAAAACAGAAAGAGCTAGGGCTAACACTGAAAAGTGCAATAGTTCTACATTTGACATGGCCCAAGCTCTTACTCAAATGAAAGTCACTATTCCATTAGTAGAATTACTAAAGATTAAAGAACATAAGGATGCAAGTTTGTCTTTATTCTCTAGTATATCTGATAGTGACACAGCCTTACCCACCAGTTCAGCTAAAGTTGGAAAGGATCAAGAGTTCCAAACCCTAGAGGTTTATGTTGGAACCACTATCACTCAGGAGCCTTCTCAGGTAGATCCCTTCTATGTTACCTTGTTAGTCAATAACTGGTTGATTAAAAATTGCATGATAGATTCAGGAGCTATTGCTAATGTAATGCCCTATGTTGTTATGAAAGAATTAGGGTTATCAGTAACCACTGTGTATGGGAAATGCTATGCCATGGATAACAGAGAAGTACCTGTGATAGGTACAATGAAAGATGTAGAAGTAAAAATAGCAGCATTCCCTGAAGCCACTTACAAAATGGATGTTATTGTTACTGACACTAAACCCCACTATGGTATGTTACTTTCCAGGCAATGGGCAGCAGCAGTAGGGGGAAATGTTCAACTGGACTTATCCTATGCCACCATTCCTATTAATGGTAATCATGTCAAATTATACAGAGAGCCATGAGCTCCTAGGGTAATTGAAAATGTAGACCCTAGTATGCTTAATTGTATGATTGATGTAGATCTAGATAACTTTAGACTTCAACCAATTTTACCTCAATTAAAAAATACTAACCCTATTGTGGTCGAGTTACAAGCACAGCAGTATGGATTGTGGCAGATGTATTTTGATGGCTCTTCCTCTAAAGAAGGATCTGGAGCAAGGGTTCTTTTTGTGTCCCCATCAGGTATAACTTTTATGTATTCATTTTTATTGGCATTCCAGTGCACAAATAATACTGTAGAATATGAAGCCCTGTTACTGGGACTTGAGGTTGCAAAAAGGCATGGAATCCAACTATTGAAAGTAATGGGGGATTCAGAATTGGTTGTCTCTCAGGTGAGATCTAAATATGCATCCAAGAATGATAGATTAAAGTAGTATAAGCATGATGTTTGGGATGTTATTGAGCATTTTGATGCATTTTCTATTAATTGGATAGAGCGAGCAAAAACTATTATGGCAGATTTCCTAGCTAATGTTGCTTTGAAAAATGATGATGCAACACTAACCGGTATCTCCATTGTGGAAATAAAATCTAGGCCTGCTATTCTTGATAATGTGTACAATTGGCAAGTTTTTGCTGATGATAAAGACATTCTTAGGTTTATCCAATGTGTTGATGATTATGATGGACAAAGGATTGATTGTAATGCATTGGTGGAAGTGGTAGACAATAAAGAGATAGTGTTTGGAAATGATGTGGTCTAGTTGGAAACCAATGAGATACCTAAAGGGCTGGTAGAGCTGGAGAGCATGTTTAGTTATAATGATAGTCACTTACATCAGTAGTCTACCACCAAGTTGGAAGAGTTAGAGGAGGTAAACCTGGGGACAGAATCATCCCCTAAGTTGGTATATATTGGAAAGAAGCTACCCCCTCATGTCAGGACTAACCTTATTAATTTATTGAAAAGGTATAAACATGTCTTTTCTTGGTCTTATGAAGACCTAAAGCCATATAGACAAGATCTTATTCAGCATGAAGTTCCTTTACTTCTAGATGCTAAGCCTTTCAGACAGAAACAGAGGCCTATCAATCCCTTGTTAGAAACTAAAATGCAACAAGAGTTGACCAGATTGAGAGAAGGGGGGATTATCAAACCAATAAGGCATTCTTCATGGGTCTCCAATCTGGTCCCAGTAAGGAAGAAGAATGGATACATCAAATTGTGTGTAGATTTTAGGAATTTAAATGTTGCTTCCTTGAAGGATAACTACTCATCCCCAAATATGGAAGCCATGCTACAGAGAGTGACAGGATGTGATCTTTTATCCATGATGGATGGTTTCTCAAGATATAATCAAGTGTTGGTAAAGGAGTCTGAAAAATTTTAAATAGCCTTCACTACTCCATGGGGAACTTATGTATATGTGAGAATGCCATTCGGATTAAAAAATGTTGGAGCTACATTTCAGAGAGCTATGGATGTAGCTTTTAAAGAATTCATTAACATAATCATGGTGGTTTATCAAGATGACCTAACTTGTTTCTCTAAAAAGGCTGATGATCATTCTGGACATCTGGAGAAAGTGTTCAATAAAGCCTTGGAATTTGGTGTATCACTAAATCCCAAGAAATGTCATTTTGGAGTCACTGAGGGAAAGCTATTGGGACACATAGTTTCCAAGGAGGGGGTAAGAATAGACCCTGAGAGAATTGAAGCAATCAATAAGGTGTCTGAACCTAAAAATGTGAATGGTATTCAATCTTTTTTAGGCAAAGTAAATTTTGTTAGGAGATTCATTGCAAACTTCACAGAGATAGTGAAGCCTATTGTCAAGCTCCTCAAGAAGGATACCAAGTTTTATTGGGATCAAGAAGCCTCAAAAGATTTTGCTAAGATTAAGAAGGCAATCTAGGAGGCACCAGTGTTGAAATCTCCTAATTACAGTAAGCCTTTTTCTCTTTTTTCTTTTGCTTCATATCATACGGTGGTTGCAGTATTACTACAAAAGGACAATGAAGGATATGAACATCCCATAGCCTTCTACAGTAAGTCTTTGTAGGCGGCAGAACTAAAATATGAGACCATGGAGAAACAAGATTATGCTCTAGTTAAATCTATTAAAGCTTTTAGGCTAAACTTAGTGAATGCAAATATCATTGCCTATGTCCCACATGCTACAGTTAAGGATATTTTGTCTCAGTCTAAGGTTACTAGGAAGAGATGCAGATGGATCAATAGAATTTAGGAATTCAACTTGGAGATAAAGATCACCAAATTGGTGAGAGGTTTAGGTTTGGCTAAGCTCATGACTGAATCTAATCTCATGAGTGTAGAAATACATAATGTTGAAGTTGGAGATGCTTTAGTCACTAGTATTGAGAGGCAACCTTGGTACTCAAAGATAGTCCAATTTTTAAAAGATGCCACATTTTCAGAAGAGATGACACACAATCAGAAAAGAACTCTAAAACTCAAGTCCCAAAAGTATGTGCTCATTCAGGGTGATCTTTTCTAGAGGAAAAGAGATGGAGAGCTACTAATGTGTTTGGATGAATTTCAAGCTAAACAAGTGTTGACTGAAATGCATGATGGAGTATGTGGAGGTCACTACTCTGCTAAGACTATTGCTGGTAAGATAATCTGGGCTGGATACTATTGGCCCACTTTTTTTAAAGATACTCATGCATATGTTCGAAAATGTGACCCATGTCAGAAATTCTCATCAAAGCTGAAGTATGAAGGAGCCTTACCCCTAAATCCAATCTCGGTAGAAGCTCCTTTTATCTAATGGGGCATTGATTTTATTGGAGAGATTGTTGAGAGGTCAGGGAGAGGTCATGGATGGATCATAGTGGCCACTAATTATTTCACCAAATGGATAGAAGCTATCCCTACAAGAAGGGCTACTAGTAAAGTTGTCACTGATTTCCTAATGGATAATGTTATAACTAGATTTGGAACACCTGCAAAATTGGTGATGGATAATGCCATGTGTTTCAGATCAGAAGAGTTTATAGGCTTTTGTACTAGTCATGGTATACTCATGTCATACTCTTCACCTTATCACCCTTAGGGGAATGAACAAGCAGAATCCAGCAATAAAAGCCTCTTGAATATCATCAACAAAATCCTGGAAGAGAATAAAATATCTTGGGAACAAAAATTGAAGTTAGCTCTGTGGGCAGATAGAATAACAGTTAAGAAATCCATCAGAATGTCTCCTTTTGAACTAGTCTATGGTGCCCAAGCCAGATTGCCGGTAAACAATCTTCTTCCAGTTTATAAGTTTTTGCAAAATGAGGACATGGAGATATCTGAACCAATGGAAAATAGAATGATCCAAATTGTAGAAATGGAGGAACTTAGAACTTCTACCCATAAGAGAAATCAGAAGATATAGTTGCAGTCAAAATATCTTTTTGATAAAAGGACATCATTGAGGAAATTTCAAATTGATGACATGGTTCTACAGTGGAATGCAAAAGGATAGGATAAGGGAAAGCACAAGAAATTTGAATCACTATGGATTGGCCCTTTTGTGGTTTGTGACTTAAATGGTAAGGATTCATAATTCTTGAAGAATATGAATGATGAAACACAGGAATTTCAAGTGCATGGACAATTCCTGAAGCATTATTTCTCTTAATGCCCATGCACAGTAGGTCCTTTGTTTGTACATATTTTGTTCCTTTCCTACTTTTCTATTTTGGTCTGTGTTTTGGTCTATTTCTCCAAAGTTTCTAAGTTTTCTTGTGTTGACCTTATGATCAACCATCCCCAGTCAGAGCCGCTATTATCACTGATTAAAAATGGGCTTTTTTTTTCCCATAATTGGCTATGGTTTGTTGAAATTTTGAGTAAGGCATTTTTTCAAATGCTTCAGCTCTATTTTGGGCCTTAAGGGTTTAAGGTTTTTTGATTTTAGATCACCTAATGTTTGTTTAAAACCCTTTGGTTTCTATTCTTTCATTACTTTATCCACTTAAGTAATGGGTCATGGGATCGTAGGAAGTGTCCCCCCTTGTTTTTGCCTAAGCGGTTATGTTAATTAATTGCGAAAAATTTATGCCTTATGTGTATTCCTCCTAAAGTTGTCGGGCCCAGTAACTAGTGTGCATCTCGCTGATGGATCTACGACTTTCGCTATTTCGCTAGGTGAAGTTGCATGTAGTTTAAAACCAACGAAGTTGCGACAATGACATGGCATGCCACCTAGGTGGTCTAGCTGGTTGATGAGAGCAAGTAAAATGGTGGCACGCGGCGCTACTTACAACAAGTCAGCAAGTTGGGATTAAAGGTTAAAAGGAAGGTCCCAGAGGCAAGTCAGATCATAGAAGGGGATGCGACCTGGCAAATACAGGTGTCATGAATTGATTAGAGCCCAGTGCTTTCTTTCGACAAATGCAAAAAAAAAACATGTCAGCTCTAGAAGTGATTGGATGCTAGGTGTTCAAAGTTGAGTCAGAGGGCCCACCCCTCACGGAGTCTATTCAGACAGTTAAGTTCCGAGCAACTAGAAAATGATCTAATGGCTTGCGCTATTTTGCAAGGACAAGATGCTCGTGCTTTATACCCTATGAAATAGTGAAAGTAAACGAGAACTGTCCATGTGTCATGATAGATGGTAATGTGTCCATGAACACATGGTCTTGAAGGGAAGCCGTGGGCCCGCAAATGTGGAATTGGTGGTATAAAAGAAAGACACATGGCCGGCATTGAGTTAAATGCAAAAAGCCTTGCAAAGCCAGTGGTCAGGTGCCATGTGGTAGCACGTAGTCAAAAAAAAGGCGGGACCTAGTGCGGAGCCAAGGCTGTTAGTGTAATGGCCGATCAATTCTGATTTGATCAAACAGTTTGCGCTATTTCGCAAGATGAAATGGTTTGTGGTTTAAGACCAGCGAAATGGCGAAATGATGTGGCATTCCAATCGGATGGTCCGGCTAGTCCTGAGGGTGAGTAAGTTGATCGCATGTGGCAGAAAGTGTAATAGTTAGGGAAGTGGGTCCGATAGTTTCAAAAAAGGTGGGTCCCAGTGAAGATAGATACCACGAGATAAAGGCATCCTGACAGATACAAGTGGTTAAAATAGAGAGGAACTCGATATTTCCTCTTAGCAAATCAAAGATTGACATATCAGTTTGAAAGATGACTCGATGCAGGGAAACATTTAGAGTATAAAAACTGATCAATTCTCATTTGATCGGACAGCTTGCGTTGTTTCGCGAAGGTGAAGTGCTCGCGTGTTAACCCCCGCGAAATGGCGAAAAGGTTTTTCATTCTTAAAGGCAAAGTGAGCATGAAGTATAAAGGGCGATCAAGTATGGTTTGATCTAACGGCTGGTGCTATTTCACGCTTGTAAGATGCCTGAAGGATATGCTCAGTGAAATGGTGAAAGTAAAGGAGATTTATTTTGATGCCGAGCTAAACGGTGACGTGTACATGAGCACATGTCTTCCGTAGAGATTGAAGGTGCCAGGTGGAACAAGTAGTTTTAAAGAGGGGTACAATATGCAGCTGACTCAGATTTTAAACTTAGTAAGTTCCCCAGGGCCAATGGTTGGGTGCCAGGTGGTATCTGGTAATCGGATGAGGAGCAGAGTAAGCAAGTCAGCATAAGAGTCTTCACTTAAAGGACAATCAAGTGTGGTTTGATCCAATAGTTAGCATTGTTTCGTAGCTTAAAGTTGAATGCAATTTCAGTTGTGTGAAATAGCAAAAACCCGTTAGCTGTTAGGTGAAGGCACAGTTAGTGAAAAGGTCAACTATCTAGGTAAAGGTTAAAGGCCATGCAGTTCAGGTCCCATCCAACACTTGGCGTAGTTTCACAAAAGGTAAAGTGCTCACTTAATAACACTCGCGAAATGGTGAAATGAAATAAAGCTTAGTGAAAAGGGTGGAAGTATTAAGCTAGTGTAAAGACCGATCAATTCTCATCTGATCAAATGGCCCGTGTTGTTTCACGAAGTAGAGTTGGCAAGAAATTAATTTCTGCGAAATAGCGAAAAGGAAAAAATGCATGGGCGTTGTGACCCGTTGGAGCGAAAACTTTGAATTCTTTCATGAATTCTATTCTAAAAGGATGGCCAATCATGTGGATTCAATGTCAGAATTAAGAGCCCAACCGCAATATAGGATCTCGTATCAATTGAAATAAGATATCATTCTAAAGAGCACTTGCAAAGAAACAGTTGCAGAGAAGACTTCTTCAATTGCAGAGCTAATTTCTTTGAGTACAAGCAGGATTCTCTATACTCTTGTTCAGCCATCTTTCTTTTAATTGTGTATGTCTTACTGAGATTTTAATTTTTCATAGAACAATTAAAAGAAATTGTTGAATCACTTTCTTAAGTTTCTAAAAGAGATGGCACCTAAAAGGGAATTCTCAGGAAAACTCAATTATCATGAGAGGGCAATTTGTGATGATTTCCTTGAACAATTAACACTGTCAACTAATGTGGCTTCCAAAATGAAAGAGTTGGTGCCAAAAGCTTCTTGCCTAAAAATAGGAGAGGGTTTATATGATAAAGGGAATCAGTTAAGAGACCCTCAAGTAGGCATGTCTGGGTTAGGATTATTTAAGGTTTGGTTCAGTATGAGAAATTCTCCAGCCCCTCAGAATAGTATATGGGAATCAGATGTTGGAAAGTTGGTGGTTCCAGGGGTTTTCTTTGATGTAGACCTTCTAACTCAGATTGCACATAGCTACGACCCAATTTCAAGAAGTGTAAAGGATATCAGTGGGAAGACCCTCATTGAAATTAACAATGAAGAATTTAGGAATGCCTTTGGGTTGAGTGAATACACTAATCTTCTTGAGCCTATTGATTTTAAATCATTAGCTCAGGTGTATAATGTGCAAAGAAATCACCTAAGAGATGGGCCTCTCAAAGAATTTTTTTTGAAGATAGGCAAGTTAACTATTGTGGGACCTAATAACGAAGAGCCCTTCTCTCTAAATTTGTTTACACTTAGGGCTAAAGGATTATACTGGTCACTCTGCCAAATCCTAGGGGAAGATGCTGAAGCGAGTATGCCCACTCACTACATGTTGATGGTTGCTCAGATTTTGAATCCTTCTGTGGCAATAACTTTTGATTATGTTTCTTTTATAACTGATGCTATCCATAATGGAATTATAGGGATTAGGAATGGGAAAGTAGATAGGCCCTTCAGGTGGTACTCCCTTCTTATGCATTTGTTTTTATTCAAGGGTGGTGACTATTTTACAAGTGGGATGGACCTTGTAAAAGAAAAGGATGGGGAAAACATGCCAATGCAATTATGGGGCACTGTTCTGCAATGGAACAGAGAGGTTGCAAGCTTCCTAAGGTTTGATAAATATTTTGCATCAAAAATTAGGACCCTTATCTATTTGGAAAACCCAAGAGTCCCTAAGGTACTTTTGGAATTCATTAGGCCACAAGAGTTTGCAGAGGACATAAAAATTGTCCACAATTGGGGTGATATCTACCTATACCTTGTTTCAACAGTTTTCAGAATATATGGTTTCATAGGTACCCCATTTTTGTTACCTTATCAAGTCCCTCTTAAAGTGGGATTTGTAGAGATACTCAGGTAGATTGATGCTCTACAAGAGGCAGAGTTGATAGGTAGAGGCAAAGGGACAATTTTCCCTACAATCACCGTGGCACACCAATTTGTAATAACCAAAGGAGGTTGGAAATGTTTTGGAGATTTCCTCTAGCCATATCATTTATAAACTGTAGTCTCTTAGTGTGTTGACCCCGAAGATTTCTTCAATGGTATGTTTAGGAAGAGGGCTATATGCAAGGCCAAACCCCATCAATTTCAGTTCTCTAAGGACCTTATCAGGAATGAATTTGATTTGGATGAACAAGAGCTGAGAAAGGAAAAGTGGATAGCCTATAAGTAGGCCTTAGACTTGGTGCATCAACTTGACATAAGTTATGAACCTTTGTCAAGCTTTCACCCCTTTGCGGAGAAGATGATGTTTTTAATTCTTAGTTTTGAGGAGGTGATGCAAACACTAAAAGAAAAAAGGGAGGTTGTAATCAAGAATAACCCTGAGAAAGCAAGGTTGATCTTGAATAGGTCTGTATCTGCTAGCCTGATCCGTCTGGGTAATTATATGCTGCATAAGAAGTCTAATTATAGTGTACTTATGCCTGCTTCAGGCGAGCCCTCTGCCTCTAAAGGTAAAAGGAAGATACATGATGTCATTGATATCCCTAGTAGCCCAAAGAGAGAAAAAGTGGGAAAAGAGATACAACCTGAAGAACCTATGTATTCCCCATGACAATCACCTATCCATATAGGAGATGAATAGGCAACAAATGAGCAATTTTTGCAATTAGGTAGTCTAGGGGAGATTGCCTACACCTATGATGAAGTAGATGAAGTAATGCTAGAAGAGCCCTTAGTTGCTGAAATGAATATCACCACTAATGAATTCAAAGGCCAAGAATGGGACCCTGAGATCAAGCGAGCCAGTGAAGATTTCTTGGCTGATGACAAGTTCATCACATCAAAAGCATTTATGCAATTTGTGTGGAAGCAAAGCATTGATAGATATAATGAAAGGTGTAAGAAAAGGAAGTGTTAGCAGCCTCATAAAGACCCAACTATAGTTGAGGAAGAAATAAAGAAAGAAATGGTTGAAGAATTTAAGACCATCACTCCTCAACAAGGAAGAGACATGGTGACAAAGGTTGGGGTACTTATCCTCCCTGAATGGGATATAGAAGATGCTCTAGTCCTAGAAGCAATAAAAAAGGAGACTAAACCTATGGAGGGAGTCATTTTCAATAAAGACAATGTTGCATTAGCTATGTGGTCTCTAAAAAGAGATGAAAACAAGAAGAAAAGGGACACCTCAATGTCAAGTTACCTTGGAGGGATGATGGTGAAGAGGGTGCAAACTACTGGGGTAGTGGAAGCTACCAGCACTGTATTAGAAACTACAAAATTTAGTGTTGCAGTGGCAGAAAGGGAAGCTAAGGAAAAGGCAAATCTCCAGGCTAAATTGGAGACAATTTTGAAAGCCTACACTAATGCTCAAGAAGAGGTAAGGAACAAAGATAGCATCATTGCTAAATTGCAAAAGCAACTAGTAGGACAACATCATCATGGTGAATCCTCAACACTGATGATTTCCTCTTCTCGTGCTAGACCTCCACCTACCAGCCCTATCATTGAGTTCCCACCGTCTCTAGCACCTTCAAGCTCTCAAATGATTGAGATTACTCCTCAAGAGTTAGAGAATCTAAAACAAGTCCAAGCCATAGATGCAAAGAAATATGAGGATAGAGTGAAGGCCACTGTTACTAGTTTTGCAGACACCATGAATGTCTCCTTGCTATAAAATAATGTATGTAAAATTTTGGTTATATGGAATGAGCTCAGGGGAGACAAGGCCATACTGACACCTATTTTTTACAAGTGGAGGCCCAGGGAGCAAGATTTAGAATTTATGTGTGTATCTTATGATGAAGCAAAGGCCAATCCTATCATTAGATCCACTTCTGATATCACTAAATATTTAGTACAGTTAGCAGTAGGGGTGGATAATGTTGATAGGAAAGTTAATTTGTGCAAAACGGAGTATACTGATCAAGTTTTTGAGTTGCTCCCAGGAATTTTTTCTAGCCCAGATCAATTAAAGGACAAACAAATGTGGCTTAAGGAGATAGAAGCCAAATGGTCAACAAGAATTAAAGGAATTATTGATCGAGATGATGCTTCTTTCTTTGTTATAACAATACAGGAGATAGAGAAAATTAAGGCACATTATAGTTTTCTCAATTCAGAAGTCAACAAATTGAGAAACTCCTGGAAAAGGTTGACCAAAGCCATGGCTAAAGTGATTAATTTTTCATGGCTAGCCAATGATGTGTACAATGAGTGGACAACAAAATATGCCACTCATGATCTGGAACAGTTGGAGAACGCCCCTGAAAAGGTAGAAGAAGTTACAACCGAACAGCCTGTTGAAGAAGCTGTAGAGGCCGAAAAGAACTTATAACTATTTTTGTGAAAAGCTTTGTAACTTCTTTGTTTTTTGAAAGAAATGATTGTAACAAACTCTCCTCAAAAATTCCAAAGCTTTGTGCATCCATGTTGTTATAAATGGATACCAGGACTAGAGGAAAGGGGATCGCAAAGAATTGTAAGAAAACGCTGCAAAAATTTATCTGGGCTTTTCTAAGTCTAATGGAGAATATTCAAAAACTTCTTGTAATATTTTTCTAAACTTAATATCAATATACAGACCATTGGTTTTGAGTGAAGCTTTGTGTCATCTTCAAGTGTGTTTACAATTTGTTTACTATTTTCATTCTGAATAATCCAGGGTTATTTTGTTTGAATGGGATTTTAAGGCAATTTTCAGTAGAAGTGTTCACTAGCTTTTCTCTTTAGGAAGGAAATTAAAGATGCGGGGATCACTCATACCAGTAAACTCTTTGGAAGAGACTTTGAATCTTGATGATCATAGTTTAATTTGGAATGCATAAATTCTTATAGGTGTCAGGCATATACAAGGATTAATAGAAACCAAGCTAATGGGATGCATAAAGATATTTTGTTTGAGGAGTATTATCTGAGTTCAGATGACTCTGTGACCTTGGATAAGGCACTGGTATTGATTGAAGTTGTTTATTGCATGTTTTGTTGATCGAAATGCTGAATTTAAGTATAATTTCCATTCTTTTGTTTTCAGTTTATTTCAAGGTGAATAGATCCACTAGTTTTCTAGACTGATTTGTTGTGGGTTTATGTTTCCAAGTGTGAATTCAATTCACAAATGTATACCCACCTGGGCTCTGAGTAAGTCTGAAGTGTAGAAGGTTCAATCAAACCTTGTCATATGTTGTCTTGAGAATTTGCTTATCTTTTATGTCTCTTTTGCACCGAGTTCAATCATATTATTTTAAGGATGTTAAAGAGAATCGGATTTTGAAGACAAGAATAGTCATTAATGCACTATATGAATTTGAGAATATATTCATGATCTGCAAACACTTGCCAACTATATATGTTATCCGAAATAGCAGGCCTAGCTTTTATCTCAACTATAGATAAACTAGTTAATGTTACATCATCATTTTTTAATGCAACATTAGCTAAAAAATCAGCCATGATTTCTTTGATATTTCTATCTAGTTAATAGAAAATGCACAAAAATGCTCAATTACATCCCAAACATCATGTTTATATCTTTTCAAATGATCATTTTTGGATGCATACTTAGACCTTACTTGAGAAACAACCAACTTTGAATCCCCAAATACTCTTAATAGCTGAATCCCATGCTTCTTTGCAACTTCAAGCCCCAATAATAAGGCTTCATATTCAGTAGTGTTATTTGTACACTGGAAGGCTAACAGAGAAGAGTATTTGAAAGTCATACCTAATGGAGACACAAAAAGAACTCTTCTCTAGATCCTTCTTTAGAGAAAACTCCATCAAAGTACATGTGCCATAGACCTTGTTGCTAAGATTCCAATTCACCAATAATAGGATCAGTATTTTTCAACTGAGGTAAAATTGGTTGTATTCTAAAGTTATCAAGATCCACATCAATCATGCAATTCAGCATATTAGGGTCTATCTTCTCAAGTACCCTAGGAGCACATGGTTCTCTAGATAGCTTGAAAGATCTAACTAAACATTTCCCCCCATTGTTGCAACCCATTGTCTAGATAATAGCATGCCATAATGAGGCTTTGTATCAGTTACTATGACATCCATCTTATATGTTGCTTCAGGAAATGCTACTATCTTTACTTCCACATCCTTCATTGTACCTATCACAGGTACTTCTCTATTATCCATAGCATAGCACTTCCCATAAATAATACTTACTGATAATCCCAACTCCTTCATGACACCATACGACATCACATTTGCAACAACACCAGAGTCTATCATATAGTTCTTGATTAATCTGTTATTCGCTAACAAAGTTACATAGAAAGGATCACCCTATGAAGGTTCTTGTGTAATAGTTGTTCCAACATATACCTCTGGGGTTTGCAACTCATGATCCTTTTCATCCTTCATCGTACCTATAGGAAAAGCTGCACTATTATCTGATATATTAGAAAATAAAGAGAGAGCAGCTTCTCTATGTTCCTTTATTTTCAATAGTTCTACCAACGGGACTGTACCCTTCATTTGGGTCAAATCTTGAGTTATATCAAAAGTAGAACTGTTAATTAGCTCAGTATTAAATTTGGCCTTTTCTGCTTTAGGCTGACTTGCCCTTTTAGCTATAGTAGTCCCTTGTAAATCACCAGTAGTATTATTATCTGCACTCTTGGCTGCATCTTTGGATTGGTCACCTTTTGCATGACCTTCTTGAGGAAAGGTTCCATTACTTACTATCCTTTTCTGAGATGCTTCTTTTATAAACAAGGAGCTAGGTTCACCTTGATCTCCATCCCTTTTACTACTTCTCAAATTGTAGTTGTGCTTGGCTTTGGCTATGGCAGCCTTGGTAAGATTTTTTACCTCTTCATCACTGGGTCTTATAAGATGAACTTCTTCATCTTCAATGGTTACCATAGTTAAAGTGGGATGCCAATCAAGTTTCAGCTACCATTGATAACATTTATTATAATTTAGCGCATCACACTCGCTAGATTCACTTTGTGAAGACTCATTATCACTTTCAATAACACTATCAAACATGTTAATATCAGGCTCACCCTCTTTTCTCATGGATTCTTGAAGAGATTGAGCTACAACACACTGGTGATGAGAATGTGGCCCATCACAGGCCATGCACCAAGGAGTATTTTCCATATTGTGTACATTTCCTCCTTTCAAAGGATCTGGGGTGTCCTGGTTCTGATTATTCTTTATCTTATCATTCTGAGGTTTGCCATCTTTCCAAGTGGTGTTGTATGGCATATCATGTAACTTGGGAGGCCTATCTTGCCAATTATAATGAGGTTTATCATTCTTACTTACCTTTGCAGTAAGATCTTTCATAGCAGTTACTAATTTTTCTATTTTGTCATCCTAATTGGCAACTTTATTAGGCTATTATTTTTATTCTTGCCACAACCTTCCATCAGTCCTCCTTCCCACCTTTCTAGATGCTTTCCTATTACTTTCCACATTGATGGCAATTCTAAAAGAATCTCTTAGGATATGCGGGTTTTTATCCCTCAAATTGTAAGCCATTTGAGAATCAAAAGCATTATAATAGGTGTTTAGACACATTTTATCATCTAGTCTCATCACTTGGTAAAGCCTTTGCATTTCTTTCTAAAATCTTGCATTGAAATCTATGACAATTTCATTATCAGACTTCCTAATGTTGTTGAACTCGTTGAGCATAAAACTCACATTTGTTTTATCACCATATTGTTCTTGGAAGCAATTTTTGAACTCTTCCCAAGAACCAATGCTATTTTTGGGCAGACCTCTGTACCAATCCCATGCATCATGCACTAAGGACTGTACAAATAGTTTCATGATGACATCTTCATCTACAATATCATAATCATTTATCATGTCACCAAAATATTTTAAATGTTCTTCTTCACTTATAGCATTATTGCCAGCAAACTTATGAAGCCTATCGCTTAATTCAGTAGGAACATGGTTAGGGTACCATGGGATTCCATCAAAGAAGAGTTGTTTGTACAACTCCAGATTAATGGGTCTTCTTTGGAACTAGTTCCTAGTAGGGTTATTTCCCATGTTCATTCTCACATTAGGACCATGAGTTAGAGGGATTTGGTTACCTTAATTGGTAATAGGGACTTGATTAGCTGGAGCAGTGCTCACAGGAAGGGTTGATTGAATTTTGACTAGAGGGAGTGAGACATGCTGAGGTAAAGGTTTATTTGTGTCTATTGAAGGAAAAATTATGGGAGGAGCCTTTAGATAATTAATTTTTCTTTTAACCTCTTGATTGGTTGCTTCTAATTTAGCCTTTTCCAATTCCCTTTGCAAGTCTTCCTTCTCTTTCCTCATCCTTTCTATCTCTCTCTCATGTGCAGACAACATATGAGAATTTTTTGTTGTAGTCTTAGAACCAGACCCATCTTCCATGCACTTTTGTTTTCCTTTGTCAATATTATTTCTAATAGGTTGTGGGTCACTAAGGATCTCCCTACTAGGTTGCACAACAAATTTGTATGCAGGGTTGATCTTGGCAGTCAAATTTTCTCTGATGACTAGACCTTCATCCTCACTCTTAGTTTTTTTCTTGGGTGAACAATTCAAGATGAGCAATTTGTCTTAGAAGCGTATCTCTCTCAATCAATTTGTCTTTAACTTCCTTTTCTTTATTTCCTTCCTTTTGTGCTCTTAGGGAAATCAAGTGATGAACTCTTCTATTGAGAGCCTCAATTTCTTGGGATACCTTATCTTCATCAGGGAACATCTCTTCAAAATTTGATATATTGACTTGATCTATATCAATCAAACTAATGTTTCCATCTACTATTCTAGGTACATAATCCATCTTAATATTTGAACTATCCCTATCCTTCCTAGATAAACTAGCATAGAGATCCTCTGATTTAAAACTTGGACATCCTCATTATTACCAAACAAACCAAAATGGAAACCCAAAATGTCTTGCTTAGATTTATGGGAAGAAGAATTTGAATTTCCATATATGGGTCAATCAGATGACTTACCCGTATGAATGCCCTTTTGTACCCAGGCAACACTAGATGGATCATGTGCAACTGATCTTTTCTAGCCTCTTCGTGCCTACTCAGGTAATCCTTCTTGCAACATCTCATGAGGATTTTCACTCATGAATGATCTAGTATTCCTTCCTCTCTGCATTATACTTGTTTTCCTTAAAATGAATTATGCTTATTCAAGAGCACTAGTTACTTTATGTCAGAGTCACCACCCAAATATTTTGGGAAAGTAAGAAAACAAGCATTGGCAAATCTACTGCACAGGATTAGGTAACAAGAAGATTTTCAGAGAAAGAGAAATAACATAGATGAGGGATAACACGGCCCGCTACAAAGACCAAATAGACATAAATTTGAACAAAATTTTAAGCTAATATAAGAAACAATCCGTAGCATAGATTCACACTATGACTCTCCCCAGTAGAGTCACCACTTTTGTTGTTCTCAAATTCCGATTGCCAAATCCCCTCTGTAAGAAAATTCAAAGCCTCTGTCACATATGGAGAGGACAACAAGAAAATAGATTTCTAGAATAACATATAACAAGGTTTCTACAAAACCTTCTACACTTTAAGCTTATCCTAAGCTTAGGTGGGTATACCTCTTGTGAATACCTTCACAATTCAACACAAGATCCATAGTACAACCAGTGCTTAAAAACCTATGAACCTCATCACCTCAATAAAACTGAAACATTAAAGAAAACTTGTGCTCATTTTAGTCTTGATCCCAAGAAAGATAGAAAGAATTCCACAACTGATATAAGTGCCTTATCCAGGCTACAGAGTCACCCAAATCAAACAAGAGTTCCAAATCTGAACATTCTCATACATTTCATCACTTTGGCTTTCATTAACCCTATACATGCCTAACATATATATAAGTTCTTTCCCTTTAAACTAAAACTATTTATCAAATTCAAAGCAGTAAACAATTGATTCACTTACAAAGATATTTCATGCATATTTAATTCCTCACATGAAGAGAAAAGCCAGAAACATATCTATAAGATTGCCTTATAATCCATATTCAATCGAATAACCCTACATTATTCAAATGAAACTAGCAAACTAATGAATACACACCAGAAGAAAATGAAGATTTAGGCCCAAAAATCTTTGCTCTATATATTCATATTCATTTTGAAAATCTTACATAACTCAAGGTAATCTCTGAAAGAAACAAAAAACCCTACATATATTTCAGTAGAGTTTCTTTACAAATTCTTGTGATGATCTATCCTTAAGTCTTGGTATCTATTTATAATAATATGGATGCAAAACAAGCTTCGGACTTTCCTAAGAATAGTTTGTTACAACTGCAGTTTTCTTCAAAAAGAAGTTACAAGTCGTTTTCAATCCTAGTAGCTTTTAAGTTTGTTATTCTGCTGCAACATCTTCTTGAACCTCCACTTCTTGCACCATATATTTGCTTTTCCACTATTGGACTACACCATCACTAGGCCAGGAGAAATTAACAATTTTCTTCTTCAATTTAACCAACCTTTTCCATGTGTTTCTTATTTTCTTAACCTCTAACTCCAAAAAACCATAATGTGACTTTATCATCTCAATTTCTTCAATTGTCTAGATAAATAAAGATGTGTCATCTGTATTGATGAATTCATTTATCCTCTGGGACAAGTTATCTCCTAGCTCATCAAGCCACACCTGTTTATCCTTCAACTGATTTGGACTAACAAAACCCCCAGGAAACAATTCAAACTTATGTTCAACATATTCCTTCCTGTACAAGTTAGCCTTTCTCTCTACACCAGCTCTTCCTTTTGCTAACTTAGTAATGCCTTTTAATAACTCACAAGTGGATTTTATATTGGCATCAACCTCTATCTGCCTCTTCATGAGATGAGCACATAAGTTCCAACTCCACTTCCCTAGGCATCCACTTATTCAAAATTGGCTCCAGAGTAGCCTTATCTTCTTTCAAATCACTGAATATGCTCAGAATTATTTTCATGAAAATGTACAAAATGGAAGCCTCGATTGTGTCAGCTAACTTCAAGATTGTGCCTCTAACCTTTTCTTCATATTTACTTGCAAACAAGGCCTGCACCTGTTTTAACTTTTCCATTTCATCTTGTATGGTTTCAATTGCTTGAAAACCAAAGGACATAGGAGAAGGGAGAAATTCAATGATGGGACTGGTGGGTGGAGGTCATGCTGGAGAAGAGGCAATCATTAGGGTAGAAGATTCACCTCTTTGGTATTGCCCTAGCAATTGACTCTTTAATTTTGCAATGATAATATCCCTGGTGGCTATCTCCCCTTTGGCCTCATTATAAGCCTTTAAAATTATCTCTAGTTTTACCTAGAGATCAGCCTTCTCCTTAGCTTCCTTCTCAGCTACTGCCACACTAAATTTTTCTATTTCTAGAACTATGCTAGTAGCTTCTACCACACCTATGTCCTGCACTCTCTTCACAATCATACCTCCAAGGTAGCTGGACTCTGAAGTGTCCTTCCTTCTTCTGCTCTCATCCCTCCTTAGGGACCACATGACCAAAGAAGCATTGTCCTTGCTGGATGTCACTCCTTCCAAGGGCTTGGTTTCTTTCCTTACTACTTCAAGCACTAAGGCATCTTCTATGTCCCACTCAGGAAGAATTAGCACACCAGCTTTTGCTACCATTTCTCTCCCCTGCTCAGGAGTAACGGTTTTGAACTCTACCATCATTTCTTGTTTCACTTCCTCCTCCACTGCAGTTGCATCTTTGTGGGGCTGCTCATTCTTCCTCTTCTCACATCTTGCTTTGAATTGTTCAATATGTTGCCTCCAAAAAAATTGCATAAAAGATCCCGGTGTAACAAAATTATTATCAACTGGAAACTCTTCACTGGCCTATTTGATGGTAGGGTCTAACTCTTTTCCTTTAAACTCATCTATAGTCAAGTTCATTTAAGCACTTGGTGGCTCTTTAGGCATTCCTTCTTGTGTTTCTTCATAAGTGTAGGTAATCTCTGTGAGACTTCCTAAGTTCACAATTGCTCAACCACTGCATGATCATCTCCCACATGGATTGGGGATTGGGATGGAGAATATAAAGGTTCACCTGTTTGCACCTCTTTTCCCACTGTTTGCCTTTTAGGGGACTCTTGGATGTCAATGAGATCTTCTATTGCTCTTTTCCCTTTTGAAGTAGAGGGCTCACCAGTTACCGACACTAACACACTATACTTTGGCCCCTTGTGCATCACATACTCATCTGGAGGGATGTCCTTAGCAAAGGCAAGCTTGGCTAGAACTAGCTTAGCCATTTCAGGATCATTTGTTATTATAACTTCCCTCTTCTCCTTCAAGGTTTTCATTAAATCTTCAAAAAATAGTATCAAGAATTTAGCCTTCTCCTCAAAGGGAGTAAAACTAGACAAAGGGTCATAACCGCTACCAAATTGGTGGATAAAATCAAGAGCCCTTTTGTATGCTATCCATTTCTCTTTTCTCAATTTTTGTTCATCTAGATTGAATTCATTTCTAATAAGATCCTCAAGAAAATGGAACTGATGTGCTCTACCTTTATATACGGCTCTTTTCCTGAACATGCCATTAAAGAAATCTTCAGGTTCAGCAAACCTTAACAGTGTAGTAGACCACCTGTAGGGTTGAAAGAAATCATCAAAATGTTTCCAACCACCCTTGGTGATTACAAATTTATGTGCCATGGTGACAGTTGGGAAAATGGTCCCTTTCCCCTAATTTGTTAGTTCTGCCTCTTGCACACCCCCGATTTGCCTCAAGACCACTGCAATTCCTATCTTCAATGGGACTTGATAGGGGAACAAATATGGAGTTCCTCTAAAATCATAAACTTTGAACACAGTACATACAGGGTACAAGTATATATCACCCCAATTAAGAACAATCTTGATATCTTCAGTGAATTCCTTAGGCCTAAGGAACTCTAAGAGAGCTTTGGGGATCTTAGGGTTTTGTGAGCACAAGAGGATCCTAATCCTGGATGCAAAACATCTATCAAACTTCAAGTAACCTGCATCCTCTCTGTCCCAAGACAAAATTGTGCTCCATAATTGAACAAGCATCTCCTCACCATCGTTCCCCTTAACCAGATCCATTTCCTTAGGAAAATAATCAACACCTTTGAATAAAAACTTGTGCATAAGAAGAGAATACCACCCAAAAGATCTGTCTACCTTAGCATTTTTTATCCCTATCAGCCCTGCATGAATTGCATCAGTGAGATATGATGCAAAATCAAAAGTTACTACCAAAGAGGGGTTCAAAATTTATGCTATCATTAGCATATAGTGGGTTAGCATGGTTGTTTCAGCATCTTCCCCAAAACTTTGACATAGGGACCAATACATCACTTTATCCCTCAAAGTGAATAAATTTAGCAAGAAGGGTTCCATCGTACTAGTGCCTACAATAGTTAGTCCTCCTATTTTGACAAAGAACTCTTTGAAAGGGCCACTCTTGAGGTGATCTCTCTACACATTATAGACCTGTGCAAGTGTGTCAAAATTGATGGGCTCCAAGAAATTCGACACCTCACTGAGTCTGAACACTTTCCTTAATTCATCATCATTTCTCTCAATTAAAGCTCCCCCATTTACATTTCTAATACATCAGGCAACAGGGTCATAATTATTTGCAATCTCAGTTAACAAGGCTACATCCTTGAAAACCCTAGGGACTATGAGCTTTCCTACATCTAACTCCCATATACTATTTATTGGAGGAGGGGAATGTCTCTGGCCAAATCCCACTTTGAAAAGTCTTAGACCTGATATCCCTATCTCTGAATCCCTTAACCAGTTTCCTTTATCATACAAACCGTCGCCAATTCTTAGACGGGGAGCCTTGGACACTAAATCTAGAAATCATCACATATGGATCTCTCTTGGTAATTATATTTCAATATGAAATCTCTTCGTGATGCCATTTTGAAATTACAACTATTTCAATTCAAACAGTTACTGTAGAGCAATATGCAGAACTTACTTGTTGCCTGGAGAAATTTGCTCTACGCAATAGTTGCTCTACAAAACTCTTTGAAATGATGCCAAAATTAGTTGATGTGAAGCTTAATATGGAAGCTGAGCATTGGATTGAAATATTAATCCACATGCTTCGATAATAAATTTGCAATTGAATTCAAAAAAAAAGGCTCCAATGGACCACAAAGAAATTCTCAGTGTCTTGGCTTTTCACTGCTTCGTGAAAGATAAAAATCTTGCATATTTGCAATGCGAAACAACACCATCCATCGGATCCTAAAAAACATGCACGTTTCTTACCTTACCAGGGTCATCCTGCTTAAAAATGGGCCCCACCTTCCTTTCACTGTTTCGCAAAGCATAAATCTCATGCATCTTTTCCATGCGAAACAGCATTGACCGTTGGATCTCCTATCATCTACTCAACCTTTATTCTCCATGGTGACCGCCAGTCTATTTAACTAACTGCATCAAAGCTTCACCACTAATAGTTTTTTCTTTTTCACAAAGCATAAATCACCTCGCATCTTTGGGTTGCGAAACAATGTGCATTGTCGGATCAACTTCGAGATGTGTAGCCTTTAACATCTTTTAACCTTCAAAGTGGGCCCTCTATACAGAATCCACTTACCCTATTTATTTTCGACAAATAACTCCTATGTGATAGCCATTCATTGGTTCAAGAACTCTTATCGAAATCCACATCTAAACCACCACATGTCTTATTTAGCCATGAATTTCATCAATATTGCCACATAATCAAATGGGCCCCACACGATCCCTTCGGAGCTACATGTCTGTCTGACAGATTACCTTTCGCCTTAGCCAGACATCCAGTTGTACTCCCACATCATCCACCACGTAGTCGCCAGCTCCTTTTCACCACTTCGCAAAGGGTAAGTTTTGCACATCTTCCTTTTGCGAGATCACGCGCACCGTCAAATCAATCAAAACTTGCATGGTCTTTACAAGGCCTGACAAAGAAATAAAAACTTAGGAGTAGGCGAACAATAAAACATTATTAAAGACCTGCCTAGGGAAAAACTTAAAGGGGGGACCTCTTTTCATGATGGACCGACCCTTCCACTTAAGTGGGAAAAAGTAACAAGGAAATAGAATGCATGGATTTCAAGATAGAAAAGGGGAAATTGCAGAACCTTAAACCCTTAGACCAAAAACCCTCAAAGGCAGTAATGAAATATAAAGCACAATTTTGTAGATTATAAGAAATTAGTGAACAAAATCACCCAATAGTCAAAATAGTGATAACACCAAGTATGCAAAGGATATGTTGAATAAATTTCAAATGGAGGATTGCAAACTGATAAGTACTCCCATGGTGACCAGAAGAAAATTAAGAAAGAATGATGAATCACCAGTGGTAGATCAAACATTGTATAGATCCATGATAGGCATCTTATTGTATCTTACTACTTCTAGATCAAACATAGTGTAGGTTGTTAGACACAATGCGCCACTGATAGGGGGTTGAATCAATGGTTCTTAATCTTTTTCCTTTTAACTAACTTATGTATGTATATTAGTTATGGGATCTAACACAATGGAGACACACCGGTTAGTGGGGAGACCAACTAAAATGAAAACACACAAAGGGACATCACATAACACTAGTATGTATGAGGAAAACCCAAGATGGGAAAAAAACATGGTGAGAAAAAAACATGGTGAGAAAATCCAATCATAGTTACAATGTTTAGGGCACCAACCCAAGGAGCTACAACCCCTATCTTGTTTATGGGCTACAACCCGAAGGAGCTAAAAACCTTGATTTAGAGCACCAACCCCTGCCTGATTTATGGGCTTCAACCCAAAGGAGCTTCAACCCCTACACTGAGCTACAACTTAGTGATCATAAAGAAAACATCAATTACTAAAGTATTTGTCTTGTTACAAGTGAATCTTGTAACCATTTCATATACCTTACTCTGTTAGTGAGATACCTTCTCTGCTACATCGGTACACCTCTCCTCTTCTTCTTCTCTGGTAGATCTCCTCCTCACTCTCTTCTCTTCACTGGTACTACACTCTCCTAGTTCTATGCCTACCTTCTCTGCATCATCCTTCACTTCTACTTTGCCGATATGGACACTACCGGTTCTTCTCTTCTACCAGTTGAACACTTCAACCTGGTTCACCCTCACACTCAGTCTTCTTCTCAGATATGCATTGGGTACTTGACTAGTTTGCTCTCACATGCAGAAGTAACACTCAATCACTTTGCAACAACACTTACTTCTTCTATTTAGCAGTACTTAACAATGTATTTTGCTTGCATATTTATAACCTGGAATTCTCACCAAAAGCCAATTCAAATTCTAGGCAGTTAGGGTTTCTTCATCTTCCTCAAGGAAAACCAAACCCAATCAGATCTTTCTCGATCTGATTTCCTAGATAGCCAACTATACAACTCCTCCATTAACGTACCTTCTTGACCATGCCTTTTGTCTCTGGCAATCTTCTTTTTTCCCTTATTGGTTGATCTCTTGGTCACCCACCAAGATTAATCTTGTTGTTTCCTTTATCCGCCTTGATATCCTTAATAAATCTTAGTTGGATCTAAGTTGTCATCTAGACCTCGAGCCACAAACACCTGCAACAACTCTATAGCACGTCCCATGATTTGTGGGATCTTCCATTAATGTCAACCAACTCTACAACTACCCCATCAGTGTACATTCCTTCATCCAAATGCAAGTCCGCAACCTTGACTCCATGTCACATCCATGTCGACCAACTGGCAGCTTCACTTCTTCATGTCAGTCCAGATAGGATCACTGACCAAACACTCTACCAGTTCCTCTTTTCTGTCAACTTACTAACCCTTTTGGTATCTCACATTCTATTGGTTAAATCATCATGTCTACACTTGCTAAACTATTAGTGGAACACCTAAACTAGCAAACACTCTTGATGACACCATGTCATCAACCTTCAACGAACTCCATTTTCAGTCCAGCCCTTCTACTTTGATCAACTCTAACCTTATCTCAGCTAGTTTCTCAAGTTTGATAAACCCAACACACTTCATCTGTGTCAACACCTCAACATGCCTTCTCAGTTGGTCCAGTGCATATCCCCGAGCACTTTCCTTTACCTCTTCTTCATTATCTCACAAAACTATGATGCATACAATGCATAATAGGAGATAAGTTTCGCTTACTGGTGGAGTGACACCTATGTTATCTGCATCCTACAATGCATTCATGTGGCTTCTCTATTTGTTTAGCAAACCTTCAAATAGGCACATGTGATCCGGTGTGGGCACATACATTGTAAGTCAAATTTTCTCATGGTGACTACATCTTCATCTGGTGGGAGTCCTTCTATTCTGCAACCTCATAGCATACTGATGACCCATTCATCCTTCTCCTCCTGTGTTGATGTGATTTTGGTATCATTCTGCCTCTTCATCACAAACAACATCCAAACACTTTGGCCAACTGACAACCACTCACTTAGTTGATCTGATTCCTCTATGTTAACACATCTCGTACCAATTGACATCCTTTCCTTACCGGTGTTACACTGTATCGATAGCCTATCCATCTCATCCAAACAAGTCAAGCACTAACTTGTGTACTAATAACATCAGTGGTCTTCCATCTGATGACATTCTCCTCCTTACCATAATGGTGTCGTGCAACACAAAATGATATCTAATATATCTCATTATGTAATTCTTCATGATAGTTTTACACATACATCTTTTCTACTAGTAGTCATCCCATACTGGTTGACATCAATGACAACTCAATGCCAACAATATCCCTCTTTGGCATTGATGTCAACACATGTATTATCCAACATACTGTATAATCTTTCTCCCCCTTTGTATGATCCAATGAATTCTTACTCATGTAGTATGAAGTATACTACATAATCTTTCTCCCCCTTTGAAAACAATGGCAAAGGGCACTGTCAAGATATCATTCGTCCTCGTATTTACTGGGTACTCACAAAATTCTTTCTCCCCTTTTTCTTCTCCAAATGAATCTCCTCCTTAGATACCAATTGTTGCATATTATTACATCTTTTCAAGTCATAGCACTTGAGATGGAGGACTCAATTATCAATTGACACCAATTGAGAAAGCAAATATTATATCATTTTTTAAAATACTCAGTTGGAAAGGGATATGTCATTGAACACTACTCATCTACCGGTCAAATTGTATCACCTCTCATTTGATCCCAAATTTCTTTAGAAATAAAATGTGATTGTACTACCAATACAACCATCCAAATGACAAGTAGATACCCTTTATAATGAAACTCTCCTGGGTATTCCTACTATAACTTTCATCATCTATAGTTTGGGCAGTCAGTGAACTTACCCTTTCAAGTTCAAGCAAGCCGGCTCTACATCATGAGCACTTCAACTCCCCCAAAGTCATACATCTTAGGTTCTCAACTCAATTCATCTTCATGTACTGGTTGAGTTGTGCATCTGTGATCATTTGATGATCTTTTCGCTTTATTATATCCACCACAACTTATGACATGATTCAGAAACCTCAAAATTTCATACATTAAACTAGCTAGCCCAAAGACATGCATGTTTGCATGATCAACAACCGGGACACCATATGTCATTTAGGTCTTCATCAACACCACTTGAGACATAACTCCACATTTCATGCTACCAGGGATATTGTAATGATCTCCAACTTCATTGTCTTACATAACCTACAAGTACCTGTCAGCAGTTATTTGAGTAACATCATGCATATACCTATCTCCTGTACCAATCCATTATCACTACCAAAGAACCTTCCTGTGATGCCTAACCTTTGTGTCATACCCTATCTAATTCCAGTTGGTATCTCATATACTTTGACATAGTAGTGGCTATCCAATCTTTCATATCAGCAATAGAATGTTCTTCAATGTTGCCTCCATCACTGAGGGGGTGAATGATAAGTTCAATGTATTACTTCCCCTAAGATCCTGCATCTCCTTTAGGCCTTAGGAGATATCACTTTTGTATTGAATGCATAGTTCTGGTCCATGGTCTTCTTCCTCCATACCTGCTTGGTCTCACTTTTCTTCCCCTTTTCAAACTTTGGAGTAGGTCTTTCCTTCTTCTACATATGGGCCCTTCCATTTACTGATTCTCCATTATAGCCAGAAGTAGTGCTATAGTACAACACAACATCCATCCCAACTTCATGATTGGGGAATCTCTTAGCATGCCAGTTAGGCCATCCTCTCTTGGTCATGTTGCTATGTCTAGTAGCTAAAACCGGTGGACCTCTTGCTCCTGTAGGGACATATCTTCTTTGGTTCCATGTAGGTCTTTGACTTCCATATGCTTTGTAACCACTTTTCTACAGAGCATAGTTGTAGTTCTGGCCTCCATATGATTATAGGTGTCTCTTCCTGCATTCAAACTCTCTATGCACAAATCCATTGTAGTTATAACATACAACATTATTAGGAACAACAAACGGATTCTTTCTAGCATAACCGAGAGAGGGGATATGCATGTATCTACTCCTGGATACATTTTTCTCATATGCATGTTGTCTATGAGATCCTAGATTATTCCTTCTAGATCTCTTTCTACATTTCCCTGCCCTATGGCCATAAGAATTATATGCAAAGCTGTAACCAGTAAAGGATGGCATATGACTTACAAATTTGTTCTGCCATGCATGGGGAGATCTTACCAGTTTAGCATCCCTACTTCTCCTTCCTTGAGAATGGATCCTTGGTTGTCCATTCTGGGAAGATTTTCCATCTGGTCTCTTCTTATCCCACATTTGCTTTGCCCTATGGGTGGCAGCATTTATTTGTCCTCTGCCAATAGGAGGTCTTTTCTGTTGCTTCCTCATTTTCCTACTTCTAGCAAAGTTGTCTTCTCCTATCTTCCCTTTACCTTTGGGATCTGCATTGTTCCTTCTTCTTGCAGCACCAATCTTCCTCTTTGTCTACAAGTCTTCACCAGTTGTGTTTAGATCAACCTTATTCTAGGGAGCATTCTAACTGAGAAGGTTTAGCCTTGTTTTTCTCCATTTTAGGAAACAAACAAAATGTCATTGTGTGGGACATTCTTGTTGGTGGAGCATTCACCAACACCATAACCTAAACATTCAGTGTCCTTGGCATGCTTTTTTTTTTCAACATTTTGTCTAAGGAATCACTATTTCCATCAAATCAGATTCTCACCTTGAGCTCATCTTGACATTTGTCAAGGTCATATTGGAGAACCTCTATTTCTCTAACCAGCTATTGATATTCTTCATTATTTACCTCTAGCCTAGATGCTAGGTCTTCACACCAGCACTCCTTGGTGTCTTCTTCTTGAGACTTCAACTCTGAGATGCATTTTGCAGATTCCTCAAGGCATTTTGTTAGCCGGTTATGCTCCACTATAGCAGCATTCTTGAATAGCCTGTATTGTTGTCTTACTCTACTAAGTTCTTTAAGTGCATTCACAAGCTCTCCTTCACTATCAAATAGATCTTGATGGCTAGATCTATTTGTCTTGTCCCCTTCTTCCTCATCATCACTGCCAAACACATCTTGTCGATGGGATCTATTTGCCTTATCACTCTTGGATGTGTGCACCTCATCTTCTTACTCTTGAGGCATGAAGAGATGAGTTTCCTCTTCATCAAAACTGCAATAGCTGACCAATGTGCTATCAATACTTCCACATGTGTCTTCTTTTTAATTCTTCGTGCTTCTGCAATCTGATTCAGTAGTGCATGGCTCCTTTCCATAAAGCTTCTTTAGTCTATCCCATAGACTCTTTGTTGATTTACATCTATCTAGCTATGAGGAGACATCATCGATGAGCCCACTGAATATAGCCTTCATGTCTTCTTCATTACATATAAATCTTCTTTCTTCTTCACTATCAATGGGGGGACATACATTCCTAGGGAGACCATTAATGACTTCCATCCAGACAACATAACCTAGGGGGGACAGGTAGACTTCCATTCTACAACTCCAAAATGCATAGTTTGAACCATCAAACATTGGAGTAGGGACTGACACTAAATAAACCATTGTGTCCTTATGCCAGAATCTACCCAAGCTAGAGAAAGCTCATCTAACTAGGAACCTAGGCTCTGATACCAATTGCTAGACAAAATGCACCAGTGAGAGGGGGGTGAATCAATGGTTCTTAATCATTTTCCCTTTAACTAACTTATGTGTATATATGGGTTATGGGATGTAACACAATGGAGACATACTAGTTAGTGGGGAGACCAACACAAATGCAAACACACAAAGGTACATCACATAACACCAACATGTATGAGGAAAACCAAAGATGGCAAAAACCTTAGTGAGAAAATATTGTTGGAGTCTACTACTCCAATCTAGCCTCACAATCAAATCTTAGTTAGAATGTTTAGGGCACCAACCCAAGGAGCTACAACCCCTGTCTTTTTATGGGTTGCAACCCAAAGGAGCTACAACCCTTGATTTAGGGCACCAACCCAAGGAACACCAACCCTTGCCTGATTTATGGGCTTCAACCCAAAGAAGCTACATCCCCTACACTGAGCTACAACTCAATGATCACAAAGAAAACATCAATTACAAAAGTAGTTGTCTTCTTACAAGTGAATCTTGTAACCATTTCATATACCTTACTCTGCCGGTGAGATACCTTCTTTGCTACATTGGTGTACCTCTCCTCTTCTTCTTCCCTACTAGATCCCCCCATCACTCTCTTCTCTTCCCTGATACTACACTCTCCCGGTTCTATGTCTACCTTCTCTACAACTTCCTTCACTTCTGCTCTACGGTATGGACACTACTGGTTCTTCTCTTCTACTGGTTGAACACTTCAACCTAGTTCACCCTCACTCTCATTCTTCTTCTCAGATATGCATTGGGCACTTGACTATTTTTCTCTTAGATGCATAAGTAACACTCAATCACTTCGCAACAACACTTACTTCTTCTATTTAGTAGCACTTAATAGTGTCTTTTGCTTGCATATTTATAACCTGGTTTTCCTGCCATAAGTGAATTCAAATTCTAGGAAGTTAGGGTTCCCTCATTTTCCTTGAGGCAAACCAAATCCAATCACATCTTGTCCAATATGATTTTGTAGATAGCCAACTATACAACTCCTCCATTAATGCACCTTCTTGATCACGCCTTCTATCTCTGGTGATCTGCTTTTTCCCTTATCACTTGATCTCTTGGTCAACCACCAAGATTGGTCTTGTTGTTTCATTCATTTGCCTCAATCTCCTCAATCACTCTCATCTAGCTCTGAGTTGTCCTCCTGACCTCAATCTACAAACCCTTGCAATAGCTCTGCAACAAGTCCCATGATTTGTGGGATCTTCAATTAATGTAAACCAACTCTGCAACTACCCCATCAGTGTACATTCCTTCTTCATACGAATGAAAGTCCACCACCTTTGCTCCATGTGGCATCCATGTCAACCAACTACTAGCTTTACTTTCCTCATGTCGGTCCAAATAGGATCACTGACCAAACACTCCACCTGTTCCTCTTTTCTACGGGCTTACTAACCCTGTTGGTATCTCATATTCTATCGATTAACTCGTCATATCTACACTTGTTGAACTACTAGTGGAACAGATAAATCGGTAAACACTCTTGATGACACCATGTCATCAACCTTCAATGAACTCTATTTTTAGTCTATCCCTTCTACTCTGATCATCTCTGACCTTATCTCAGCTGGTTTGTCAAGTTTGATAAACCCAACACACTTCACCTGTGTTGGCATCTCAACATGCCTTCTTAGTCAGTCTAGTGCATTTCCCTGAGCACTTGCCTTTACCTCTTCTTCCTTATCTCATAGAAATATGATGCATACAATGCATAATAGGAGATAAGTTCCACTTACCAGTGGAGTGACACCTATGTTATCTACATCTTGCAATGCACTCATGTGGCCTCTCTATTTGTGCAACAAATCTTCAAACAGGCACATGTGATCCGATGTGGAGCACATTCACTGTCAATCAAGTTTTCTCATGGTGACTACATCTTCATCTAGTGGAAGTCATGTTGTTCTACAACCTCATAGCATACTCATGACCTGTTCATCCTTCTTCTCCTATGTTGATGTGATTTTGGTAGCATTTTGCCTCTTCATCACAAACAACATCCAAACACCTTGGCCATCTGATAACCACTCACTTGGTTAATCTGGTTCCTCTATGTCAACACATCTTGTACCAGTTGACATCCTTTCCTTACTGATGTTACACTATATCGGTAACCTATCCATCTCATCCATACAAGCCAGACACTAACTTGTGTACCGGTAACACCAGTGGTCATCCTTTTGATTACATTCTCTTCCTTACCTTACTGTTGTCCTGAAACACAAAATGATATCCAAGATATCTCATTATGTACTTCTTCATGATAGTGTTGCACATACATCTCTTTTACCGGTAGTCATCTCATATCGGTTGCCATCAATGCCAACATAGGTAGTGTGCATGGTGACTAGATTTCAAGCTGCACCTAAGCAGTCACATATGAATGTCATAAGCATAATTTTTTGGTACTTTCAAGGAACACTCAGTTATGGATTTTAGTACCCGAAATAAGGGGAATTGCTATTGTAAGCATAGACTTATGTTGATTGGGTAGGTTTCATTGATGACCAGAAGAGTACAAGTGGTGGTGCATTCTTCCTAGGTGACCGGTTCATCTCATGGCATAGGAAGAAGGAGTATTCAATCTCCCTATCAACTGTTGAAGAAAATTACATTTCTTCTACTACATGGTGCTCTTAGGTGCTTTGGATGAAGCAAACCCTCAATGACATACAGGTGGACATCTCTAATCCTATTCCCATCTGGTGTGATAATTCCAATGCCATCAACATATCAAAGAATTTGGTGATGCATTCTAGGACAAAGCATGTAGGCATCAAGTATCATTTTCTCAGAGAGAAGGTTGAAGGATAGGAAGTAAAGATGGTCTGTGTCCCTATAGGAGAACAAGTGGTAGACATTTTCATGAAACCATTGTCGGTAAGCAATTTTGACTACTTAAGACACAAGTTGGGAGTTGTGTCACCTTCCTTATGCACTTAGGTTAGTAAGGAGCTATATGGTTCAGGGGGAGTTCATAGCAGCATCTATAACTCTTGAACCACATGCTAATTATAGGGAAAGTTCAATTTTGTATGTCTCAGTACCGACTATAATCTCTAAGAGAAGATTTGACAAAGGGGGAGTATAAATTATTCTGACCCTTTGTCATTGTGACAAAGGGGGAGTAGTCTACTGGTGTGAACTCTTGTAGTAAGTTGACATCAATGCCAAAGGGGGAGATTGTTGGCATTATTGGTATTAAGTTATCATGATGTCAACTGGTTTGGCATGGTCACCAGTGAGTAAGAAGTGGTGACTGGTATAGGAGAAGTAAGATATGATGATGTAAATCCATATGTATGTAAGAAGATTGAAGGTAAGTTACCGGTGCACATGAAATGCATCATCTACCGGTAAAGAAAGACCACCAACAAGACAAAGAAAGAAAGAAAGAGAATATCTTAAGGATGTTGTGAGTTTTTGCCAACATCAAGAGCTCAATGAAAAGTATAGAATAGAGAGAGAAAATTTAGTACAAGAATAGATTATACTCTCATCAATAGATAAATGATCAATAGATCAATAGTGTGAGGCCCTACCCCGATTCAGTTTGACATTTTCAATTATTTGCATATTGAGACTATTATGGTTGCTTTACTTTATGCATTATGGACTTAGAACTTATATGATCTCATGATTTGGATCACGCTGACACTTGTTGATGTTTTATTTCATGCATGATGATTATGAAACTTTAGATATGATTTCTAGAATAGAATTATATTATGATGGTGAATGTCATTATTGGAAATTTGCAGGATTTTATTTTGATGAAAGAAAATGATGCTTATTTATGAATGGTTCAATTTTGGGAAATTATGTTGATTGTTTATGTGAAATTGAATTTGAAACCAAATGAGATATTGAATTATTGTTGCCTAATGTATGAGTGTTGATTTGCAATGGAATCCATGTATTTGATTATGAATAATTGAGATTATTTGGAGTTACTAATGTGTTAATTGAGATGCGCAGGAAAATTATCCATGTGATCATGGAATTTAATGGAGAACCAAGCCTAGACCGATGTGCGTTTGTTAAGCCGGGAGTTGTCTATTTGGAGAGACAACACCCCTCCCCTTGTAATGTATTTTATTTGTGATGTGTATAATGCTTGAGTGTAAAATTTAATTTATATGTAATTGTGTAATCCTTCAAGAGACCCATTTTCCATGTGTGATTTTTATATTGTAATTTTGTTGTGTCACTTGACACATGTGCTGATTAAGTGTCATTGATGTTGACTTGTCTCTTGGAGGGAGTTTTGTTTCTACCAAAGCCATTCAAAACCTTGAGTGTGGTCCCAAATTTGTCTTGGGTAGGGAGTCATGGGAGTGGTCAACTCATGCTTGACCCGTAGGTAAACTTCAGTGGAGTTTCCAAAGGGTTTAATGGACTCCTAGGGTAAGTTTTTAGGCTTTTCCAAAGGTCCTAAGGGTATACCTATGGGTTAGGGGTGTTTTGCAACATGTGGCTTCTCCCATGTGACTATGAAGTCACTTCAAAAAGTGATAATTCCAAGATGCACGAAAATTGAACTTAGAAAGTTCTCCCTAGGATAGAGAACCTTCCCTTTAGGAGTTAAACTCTCTTCCCCATCCTCTTCCACCTTTTCCCTTTCCAATTTGAGTAATGTGCAAGAGTTTGGGAAGGGCAACCAATGGGAACTCACACCTCACCCAAGGGGTTGGGAAGTGTGTGAGAAGCCTTCTTAGGGAAGAATTTGCAAACTTAGTGAGTAATCACCCACTCTCCTTTCTTGGAGATTTTGGCTTGTTTAGTAGGAGTTGGCATTTTTAGTGGAATTTTGGGAGAAAAGATAGTGGAAATTGGGCAGCTCATCCCCAACTAAAGTTAGCAAACCTTTTGGTAGAATAAGGTTGGTTACTCCCTTCTTTCTCTTGTTATGTTGTAAATGATAATTTGTGTTGTTTTGTGAAATGAAAGAGTTGTTTGTAAGATTGTGCTTATGAAGTTTTTGGTTGAAGTTAATATGTGTAGTTTGCTTTTCTATGTATTTGTTTGTGTTCCTTGTGGTTTTTGGGAGTGTCCAAGATCTCCTATCCTTGGGAGGGTAGGAAGATCTTGGGGTGGAAGGAGTTTGACAGCCATGGGTGAGAGGCTCTCCTTATGGAGAGTGTTCTCAAGGGAGTCCTTGGTGACCCTTGATGCATAGCCTTGTGTATGCATTTGGGGGTCATAAGGGGAGCATATATGGCCTTGAGCCTTTTTGTGGGACATAAGGTTTGTGAAAGTATTCGGGTTGCATTTGTGTTGCCATGAGATGGCTAATGTAGTATTGTTTTGGCATGCATTCTCCCCATTGGTACTTGGTCCACTTCCACCCATGGAAGAGTCACCATGAAAGTGGTGAATGTGTAGCTTGGGAAGGGATATTTGTATGTAAATGTGTTTCTATGGTTGTTGTGGGGTTTGCATGGTTGTAACCTATCTAGTGCTTGGTTCTCCTAGCTCGGGGGTGGCTTCTAGAAAGCCTAGGCTGGGAGGTGAGCTTCCCATGGTCAAAAATTGTTTTATTGCAGGTTGCATGGGAATGGAAAAGGGAAAAAAAAATGAAGAACCAAGTTGTTGTTTTATGTTGCAATATATTCTCTTTTGGAGTTGTAAATGAAAAGAAGAAAAAAAAAGTGGGCTAGATAGTGTTTATTTACATGGGAAGAAGGATGTTTGTATGCATCATTAGTTTGTAAAAGAAAGAGGAGGACATTGTGTATTTGTTTTCAAAAAAATAATGTAGCAATGTTTTTCTATTACCTTGAAAAGGGGGAAATGTAGATATTTTAAACTTCAAAACTTCTTGTAACCATGCTCATTGTATTTAAATCTGTTAAAGAAATACATGATGTTTCCACTATTCTAGTTAGTTGCAAATGAAGGCATTAGTGTATTAGATTGTATGAAAATTTTGTGTTTAACTAGGGTGGAAAAGTAGATGCATTATATTTCTTTTATGTATTCTGCAAATAAATGAAACCATGTTGCTGTAAATTTATTAAAACAGTCTTTTATTTTCTGGTTATTGCAGAGAAGGAATTTTATTAAACAAGTTTATCCTTGCAAAAAAAAAATAGAACTTTTAGCTTTTAATGTTATCATTTTGTTACAAAAATAGAAAAAAAAGATCTAGAAATCCCCTTGAAATGTATTTTGTTGTTTACAAATTAATCAGACACAAAGATATTTATATATATAAATATATATCTATATATATATATAAATATATATTTATATATATATTTCTGTTATACAAATTTAAACATTAAAGAATCTGATTTACACTAAAAAAATAATGTTCACAGCCTGATTACATTAATTTACAGACAAAGGGATCTGAAAACAAATCTTTCAAAAACATAAATCTGCTCATATATATATATATAAATATATATATTTATATATATATATACACTCATATATATATATATATTTAAAATAAAGAATCTGCCTGAACTGTGACAGTGAAAACCATGTTCCCTAATCCCTCTGTGTGTATATATATATATATATATATATATATATAAATATATATATATATATAAACATATATATTTTGACATTTATATTTAAACAAAAAAAAACTATGTTTAAAACACATCTAATACCGAGGGTTTTTAAACCCATTTTTTTAAACTCTGCAAAAACGCGTTTAAACACAAACAAAAGCAAACTGTGCAAGTAAGCCGCGGGCTGCAGCACCCGGCTGCGCCGACCGCAGCCTGCGGCGGCCGCAGACCGCGGGCGGCGACGCCGCAGCCTGCGGGAGCCGCAGTCTGTAGCGGCGCCGTCTACGGCCGGCGGTCATCGCGGCTGCGGTGCCGCCCCGCCTCCCTCAACCCCTCCACGCTGTGGTAGTCCTTGTGCGCGTTCTGCCTGCAACGATAAACACTCTCCACTCAGTCCTCCTCCCGCGGCTCCCCCTTCGCCGTCCGCCCGGCCCTTGGAAATAAAACGCACTCAAAAAAAAAACAAGGGGGTGTTCGGGCAATAGCGTGTTCGCCCTAACCCTAAATTTCGGGTTAGGGCAACACTCTAACAAATTTAAAAGGAACATGTGAGTTTTTCTTATAAGTCAAAACACTCTCATATAAGAGGGTTATAGTTAAGTTTAATAATGATTACATAAAACATATATATATGTGTATATATATATAATTATATATATATATATATATATGTAAGTAGACTTTAAATGACATTTAAAAGGAATTAAATTTGGTTAAAATAAGTATTACAATGTTGGGCATATGAAGAAGAGATTTTTTTTGAAGGGTATTATTTTTTTTTAAGAGAGGATTTAAATCGAAGAGGGGTTTAACTATTCTATTAAATTGGACTCATATATTGGATTTAGAATTAAGAAATGTTATTTTCTTTTATTTAAATTATAAACGAAGGTAAAGAAACTTTAAAGAGGGGATTTAATGATTAGGTAGATTGGAATTAAAAAAAAAAAAAAAAAGGTTAAACCATTAAGTTCTTTGTAGGGCCAAGAGGGCCAAATCAAGTAAAAGATTATAAGGTGAATTTTAAATATAGATGTTTCAATTAAATAAAATGTTTTTAAATTACCAGGATAAATAAATTTAGAAATCCTAGAAGGATAGGAATGATTAAACAAATTTCATAAAGAGAGTTTAATTCGGGAGTAAACGCTATACTTGAGATTTCTAATTAATAATTTATGAAGGTTAGTGTTAACCCATTTGGGAGAGATTTTAGCTCGTAGATGACTTAGCGAACCATGTTTCTCCATTGAGTTTAATTACTCGAATTGCACAATATAGTTATGACTTAACCCAAAATGCATTATTTATTGAAGTTAATTGCACCTAGTTGTTTATTTTAAGTAAGTAAGTCACCTAATTAGTTAAGTATTTCAAAAAAAAAATTTTCGTTCGTGCCCTAAAGTTGGGCATGACAAATAGTTGTTACATACAATGTAGATGAGCCTTCTTATATAAGCAAGGCAACATGGATATGTGAGCACAAAAACATGGCATGTGTCTCAATAAGAAACAAGGGTAGGTAGGAAATAGGTGTGGTAGGTAGGAGAAACCATAAAATATTCCACATGAGGTGGATCACCTAGTGAAGGTGGAATTATCACTCCACAATAAGTGGATATGATAAAGTAGTAACAAGATCACACCATAACAGGTGGAAATTCTCCTACACATAATATCTGAATGTGGCACAAACATTCAAGTGTCTCATACCCAAACTACTATGAAATGTATTGCATAAGTAAATTTAAGTAAGGTGTAATAATATCCAAGATGAATAATTATTTACACCACCACCCCACCTTAAGTACAACCTAGGGTAATGCACTTAAGTTTAAAATGTAACTAAGCAATGCAAGATGGGTCCTGACTATGAGACCATGTTAGTTATCCATGTACAAATACAAATGCATGCAAACCAATGCAATGAAATCTCTCATAAAGTGAGGAAAGAGAGAAAAAACCAATGGGAAAAACCCATCCCCCAAAAGAGAGATGAAAAATAGACAAGAGAAATCTCATAGAAGTGTGTGAGGAACAAAACCCCATGTGAGGAAAATGTACCCCCCATATGAGAGAAGAAGAGAAGATAGGAAGCCCCCGCTCAATGTAGAATCTACACCAATGGTAGAAGCTTGAGAATGAATGAAGAAACTGCTCCATGAACATCAAACAACATTCCTACCCTTAGGAAGAAACAAAACCAAAGGTGTATCCATGAAGTCTCCCCAATCATGAAGGGAATATGTAGGAAAAAATATCATGATGAATGAAGTCTCTGAAAACTGCTCAAGTGTCCCCATGTTGATGTTGAAAGATACCCCCTCCAAAGGTGGTGAACTAATCCACACTGCTAAAAAAGGCACTCCAAGATCTAGTGAAGATGAATGTAGAACAATTCCCAAAGACTCACATGTCTCCTCTAAACATAAAGAGACCTCCTCCAACTATTGTACATAAGAATCCACAATCATTTCAACCTCAAAAGAATGATCATGTAGATAATGAACAAGAGGGTCAGAGTGTTCCCTCACAAAAATCAAAGAAGGATCATCTTCATCAAAGAGAAGATAAATACCATCAATGATGTCTCCCAAATCTGCAATGTAGGACTCCACAAATAAACCTGCAATGTCTATCAAGTGATCATTCCATGAAATTGAAGCTGGAAGATAAGATACATCCTGTTGCACTGAATCACAAGAAGGAAAAATTGTCGCACTATCTACATCATCAGGTGCAATAGGTGATGTGATATCAATAGGAGGAGATGAAACATGAGGCTCAAGAATGGGGTCACATGTGACAATCCCCAAGTTCAACTACCCAAAGTTCTCCTCAAAATCTGAGTCATCATATGTAGAATCATCACATGCAAAATCATCCTCATCAACAAAATCTGAAAAGGAGTAGAACCAAGATGCATGATCAACTACCCTAGTTGCAATGATAGCTCTAGTCTCCAAGTCTCTAATGAAAAGTAACTCAAGTGTGAACTCCACAATTCTCTTTTTTGTGCCATGTGTGATTTGATAGATGGAAAGAAGATTGTTTGTCAAATGGGGTACACACAACACATTATTGAAGGAGTTATCCCCAATGGCAGTAGTTCCTTTCCCAATCACATCCATGTATGTATGATTTTCCATCAAAATATTGGCATGGTGCAATGCTCAAATGTTGAGAACATAGACTACGAAGATGACATATCATGAGAAGCCCCTGAATCTAGAAGCCATCTCTCTGAATCATGACTTGTAGTAGCACAAAGAGATTTTCCTTTTCTTATCCTAAAAGAGTGGGTCATCCCACTTGTAGAAGCCATGAATTCTTTCCCTTTTCCTTTTGATTATGAGGAAGTCAAAGTTGATGAGTCCTCCTTCTTGAAGGCATTAGGAAAATCAATGTTGTGCTTTTTGAGGATGTGTGTGAGCTCATCAATCTTCTTAGAATGGCAACAACAATCCTCATGACTAACCTTTTTACAATAGGCACAAGTAGGTCTCTCTGTTGGAATTTGCATGAAGATTACATTAATGAAATGTTATCTTGTCATTGATGTCAATTAACTGGTAATGATATTGTTATAATGTTGTTTTGTAACCGGTAGGAAAATCTAGTGAAAGGGAACCATAACTGGTAGGTAAGTTTGTGGAGTAAACCGGTATAGGTTAGTATTGGAGAGTTGAATTGGTACACCCTACTTGTTGATTTGATAAACCCTAACCTATTTAGTTTAGTGAATTGGTTATATTGGTTTATAATCTGATGATGAGCGGTAATGATTATGACATGTATGCATATTGTATCAAGAGAGTTTCAAAGTGTTTTTGACACATCGAGATAAAAAAATTTGTCTAGGGAATGAGAAAGTATATTGTATGTAATGTAGAGCGCATGATGAGTTACTAAGTTTGATGAAGCGGTTATCAAGGAGTGGTCAAGGCTTTCTTAAATGATGTGCAAAGATTAATATCAAATCCAATGGTCATACTTGAACTAGCTTGTTTGTAATCTCTATGAGAGAATTACGTTTTTATTGTGTTATCGACCTAGTGATTTTTTTATAAGGTCAATGAGTTGTTTAGTTTCAGAGTTGGCAAAGTTTCATTTGAGTGTGTGGTTGTCGAACCAGATGATGTATCTGTAGTTTTTGTAAAGGTAGATAGGAGCATAAAAAGGATATGAACAAGAAAGTGTGGTTCTATTCAAACAAATCAGCAAACCCCTGTTTTTTTTTAACAATTATAATAGATTGAAATCCCCTAATTGGTTAAGCTCTAACAAGCTTGGTGTTATTAAAATCCTCTAACAAGGTGGTCCATTAGCTTGGATTTCAAATCCTCTATCAAGGTTACTCCTCACAGGGTATTGCTTATAACAAGGCATTATAGTCAATCCCTTAACCGGGTGGTCCCTAATAGGATCTATTCTTAGCTGGACTTTTTGTAAAGCTTTAATAGGCTTGGCTCCTAGCAGGGAGAACTTCACAAGAGTTTAGATACTTATCTTGTGAGTCTCATATCATCATGGTGTTTCCCATTTAGGTTTCCACATCAAAATATTGTGTCATGTTGTGAATGTTTTTGTGGTTATGTTTATTATGGTTGATTTTTTTAACTACTTAATCCACTTTGGTAAGTCATGATAACTGACAACAATATGAAATGAAGTTTTACTTATGTCAGTAAAAGTATTTGGATGTTTGTGAGTTTCAAGTTGTTTACTGTTAATCTTTTGTAACAGTGAACCGGTTTATTCTGATAGTGATATTGCATTGATAATTCTAAGTTTACTTTGAGAGCTTGATTCTAAGATTGGTGAAGTTATTATCAGTTTTTCTATCTACTGATTCACCCACCCACCCACCCACTCTCACTAGTTCAATGGATCCTTGTTCTTTCATCATACCATCAATTGGTTTCAGAGCATCCCAGGTCCTCTAAGGTCTAACCCTAACAACTTGAGGTAAAGATATTGTAAATCATGATGAAGAAAGAAGTTCTAAAGTTTAATAGAGAGAACTATAGAATATGGAGTGATAGAATGAAAATATATATCAACAGTGTTGGAAATCAATACTGGGAACATGTTGGTACTCAATACCTTTCACCTAGTGGGATTATGACTAATGATCAAAAGAAAGAGCAACAAGAAAACAATCAAGCACTGGAGGCTATGATCAGTTCTTTGTTTGATGCAAAATATGTTGATGTTCATGGTCTAGAGACTGCATATGAGGTATGGAAGAAACTTGGAAAGATTTATAACAGTGATGAACATGTGAAGATTGCCAAGGAAGATAGTCTAAGAGGAAAGTTTGATGACATGCAGATGGTTGAAGGTGAGAATATCCAACAGTATGGCTAGAGGATAAAAGAGATAGTTGGTGAGATCAAGAGTGTTGGTGGTAAAGTGGAAGATGCCACAATGGTTAGTAAGGTATTGAGAACCCTGCTACAGGTCTACGCTATCCAAGTTGTAGCCATTCAAGAGCTAAAATATATTGACAAAACTAAGGTAACCCTTGACTCCATCATTGGTAAGCTTACTGGTTTTGAATTAAATGGTTATGATTATAGTGTTGAGAAATCTGAATCTGCATTTAGAGATTTAGTTTCTAACCCATCTATGAGGAAAAGTAGAGATATCAGTCACAGTTATGAATCTAGATCTAGTAGACAAGTTGATGATGAAGACAGTTTGGTTGAGCTTGAAGCATTGTTGGCCAAGTAGTTGCCTAGAGGAACCGATAAATATAGAGGGAAATTACCTTTGAAATGTTTTGCATGCAACAAGATTGGACACATTGTAGCTAACTGTCCTAATGGTGATAATGAGCACAAGCAAGAGAAATTCAAGAAGTACAATGGAAAAGGTAAAAGATATTGTGTTATTGCAGTTGATGGTGGTATCACTGATGAGGAATCTTAGGGTGATGCTAATGAAGACATTGTGTTTGTAGCCATTAAAGAGGAAACATATGATCAAAAGGCTTTAGTTTCTCACATTGATAATTTTGATTATTGGAACATTGATAGTGGTTGTTCACATCACATGACCGGTGACTAGATCAAATTTCTTTCTTTGAAGGAATTTGATGGCGGAGTTGTAAGGTTTTCTAATGACTCACCCTACATGGTTAAAGGTAAGGGAACTATTTCTCTTAATGGAAAGGGCAGTGCAGATGATGTCTACTAGGTTGAAGGTCTAAAGCATAATCTTTTGAGTGTTTCTCATCTCAATGATAGAGGATATCAATTGGAGTTTAAGAATGGCATGTGAAAAATCTATGTGAGTAAAGGTGACCTGATTGCAATTGGCAAGCAAACTAAAGGTAACCTGTTTCACCTAAATCCTAAAGTCAGCAACTGTTTAATTTCTAAATTAGATGATAGTTGGATTTGGCATAGGATATTTTTCATATAAATTTTGATAACATTGTTAAAGTGAGTAAGTCCAATACAGTGAGAGGTTTTCCTCAGTTGGACAAACCAGTTAATTCTCTATGTAAGGAATGTCAGTTGGGAAAGATGACATCCTCAACTTTCAAGACCAAATCTTTTTCAGTGGAACATCTATTAGATTTGGTTCATACAAACCTCTATGGACCAATAAGGACTAAAATTATTCAAGTTGACATATATTTTATCATCTTCACTGATGATTTCTCAACAATGATGTGGGTCACATTCTTGAAAGATAAAATAGAACCATTTAGTTAGTTTAAGGCATTAAGGGCCTTAGCTGAAAAGGAGAGTGTTAAGAAGATAAAGTGTCTGAGGACTGATCGAGGTGGTGAATTTACTTCTGAGGAATTCACTAGATATTGTGAAGAAAATGGTATTGCACAGAGGAATAACCGGTCAATTGTTGAAGCATCAAGGACGATGTTGATACAAGGAGGTGTAGTGAAATTTTTTTGGAGAGAAGCTGTTAGCACAATTGTCTACACTATCAACTAGATTTTGGTAAAAAGAGGTAAGGATAAGACTCCTTATGAATACTAGTATGATAGATCACCTAATGTTATTTAATTCAAGATATTTGGCAGAAAATGTTCTATTAAGAGAGCTGACTATGTTAGCAAAGGCTAAAAGTGATGAAGGTATATTTCTTGGTTATTCCATCAAGAGTAAGGCCTACAAATGTTATAACAACTAGAAATAGAGAATCATTGAGAGTGATGATGTTCAAGTGGATGAATATCCTGAAGTCTCAATAGAAACCAGTGTGGAGAAAAAGGATGAAGATCCTTGCATTTTGTTTTTGGAACCAGATCCTGTGAAACCTAAAACTGGGAAAGAGAATGTTGTTGTACCAGTTCAATTGGAATAGGTAGATTCAAAAGAATATGGTGATAATGTAGAAGAAGAACCTGAAGATAATGATCATGTTATTCTGAGGTATGTGAGATTCAATCACAATCCTAAACAGATTATTGGAGATAAGGATGTTGGAGTTTTAACCAGAAGAAGAATTAGAGAGAATTCTTGCATGATCTCCAGTATTGAGCCTAGAACTGCTAAGGAAGAATTTGGAGATGATCATTAGGTTAAAGCTATGGAGGAGGAGCTTGAACAAATTGAGAAGAACAATACATGGATCCTAGTCCTTCGAATGTTAAATAAAAATGTGGTAGGTACTAAGTGGGTATTCACGAACAAGCTGAATGAATATTGTGTTGTAGTCGGCAACAAAGCTAGATTGGTTTGCAAAGGTTATGCACAACAAGAAGAAGAAGATTATGGTGAGACTTTTGCACCAATGGATAGACTAGAAGGTGTGATAACTTTACTTGCATTTGCAACACATAAGCGATTCAAAGTATACTAGATGGATGTGAAGTCAACATTATTAAATGGAATATAGGAAGAAGAAGTATACATTGAGCATCCAGATGGTTATGCTTTGATTGATGAGAAAGATCTGGTATGTAATTTTTACAAAGCATTATATGGATTAAAGAAATCACCAAGACCATGGTATGAAAGGATTCATTCACACTTGATGAAGATAGGTTTCAGAGAACCAATCAAGATAGCAACATATATCTCAAATCTGAAGGAGATAAGATATTGGTTAGTGAAGTGTTTGTAGATGATATCATATTTGGAGGTAATGATGACATGAGCAATAAATTTGCAAATGAAATGAAAAGTGGGTTTGAAATGTCTCTAGTTGGAGAGATAAAAAATTTCATAGGTTTGAAAATACAGAAAATGAAGAGTGGTATTTTCATCACACAGTTTAAGTATGTGAAGGAAGTATTAAAGACAATTGGTATGAGTGACTGTAAACCAGTTGGGACACCAATGGTTGTAGGTTGTAAGTTATCTAAGGAAGATGAAGCCACATCTATTGATGAGAAGAAGTACAAGTCAATGATTGGAAAATTGCACTATTTTGTTCATAGTAGACTAGATATAGCTCATGCAGTTGGTCTAGTTTCTAGATTTCAGAAGAATCCAAAGGAAACACATTTGATAGAAACCAAGAGGATATTTAGATATTTGAAAGGTACCATTGACTATGGATTATGGTATCCATATGAAGGAAACTTTGACTTGAAGGTGTACACAAATGTAGTCTGGGTAGGTAATGTTGATGATAGGAAAAGCACAACCGGTGGAGCATTCTTTCTTTGAGAAAGACTTGTTTCATAGAAAGAAGAAAAGTTGTATATCATAGTCTACTGCTAAAGCTGAGTATGTTGTAGCTTATATGAATTGTACCTAGGCTATCTGGATGAGGCACATTCTGGAAGGTTTCAAGATGAAGTTTTTAGAACCTATAAAGATCTTATGTGACAATACAAGTGTCATAAATATTTCCAAGAACCCTTTTTTGCACGTATGAACCAAGCATATTGAATTGACATATCATTTCTTGAGGGAAAAAGTGTAGAGTAAAGATGTGATCTTGGAGCATGTTTCTACCAAGGAGCAGCTTGCAGATATCTTTACTAAACCTCTACTTAAGACTACTTTTGAGTATCTTAGAAGTCAGCTAGGGGTTGTACCCCTTCATGAGGTGAATTGAGAATGATGTAGAGTACATCAGTCCGAGAGCTACTTGCAAAAATTTATAGTAGGATTGTTGTGGAGTGGAGTTATGCCATAGGGGGAGCATCAAGTTGTAGGTTGTTGATGTTGAACAATGAAGTTTTACATTTCATGTTTTACTTTCAATTTGTGATTGTTGTGAAAGGGGGAGAAGAACTATGTGATTATGTGGGAGAAATTGTATGATTGACAAAGACAAGATGTACAACCAGCTACCAGCTGATGACAAGGAGAGTACATGGTAAAATGTAAACCAGGATTCCTATTCACAATCACAAAAATCAATGGTATTGATATTTGTATTGCCATCAATGCCAAAGGGGGAGATTGTTGGCATTTGCATGAAGATTGCATTAATGAAATGTTATGTTGTCATTGATGTCAATTAACAGGTAATGATATTATTATAATGTTATTTTGTAACCGGTAGGAAGAGCTAGTGAAAGGGAACTATAACCAGTAGGTAAGTTTGTGGAGTAAACCGGTATTGCTAAGTATTGGAGAGTTGAACCAGTAAACCCTACCTATTTTTGATAAAGATAAATGGGTTTTACATGGACCCAAAACCAAAATTTTATAGCAACCAGCCATCAGCCAAATAGACATGAACCAACATCAAAACAAGGGAGCACCCCTGAGCAGTCACGAAAACAAAAGAGACATAGTCAAACAAGACAAAACAAAAGAAAAAATATCATTTAAGAGAGAGAACCAGATCCTTGTTCTTCTGGATGGAAATCTTGTTGATTTCCTATAGTTCCTCCATAATGAATCTGGAGGTACCCTTGTTGCTGCTCCTACTTTTGGTTCTGCAACTAGGACCAGTAGTTTTGTTGTCTCCTGTATCCATATCTTCCCCTCCAAGATCTTTCACCAGTTCACTGTGGTAGGATCTGTAATCAACAACCACGGCACTGATCTTTTCAAGCCCCTCTATATTGTTGTTCATGGATTCTTTGCTTATGTCAACCAGGTTCTTGAGATTTTTATTAATCTCGTCCATAGACTAATCCACCTTTTCAATCCTTTGTTCGTGATTTAATTTCATCACCTTGATGTCCTGGGAGAGCTTTTGGGTCATAATCATGAGTTTCTCAGATTTACTGGGCTCAAGGGAAGTAGTGAAGATATTAATAATCTCTTTAACCCCCACTTTGAGGGTATCAATTTCGCGCTCCACCCACTTCCAGCAGCTCTCCTGGCTTCTGGTAGCTTCCATAACTAGATTCATCAGGTTACTAGTCCTCTGTATCCCACTATTCTCTTCTTTGGCCATGGTTCCCTATTTTTCTTTCAAGACATTGATAGGGATGTTCAATTTAATTCCCTGGTCCAAAATCTCTGGACCATTGTCCTTAGCCACCAAATGTTTCTTTTTAGAGAGGGGCTTGGCCTTAGAGATCATTTTGCTAGTCGTTTTGTATTTGCTAGCCACCCATATGGGAGGATTCTTGCTGCTAAACATCCCAGAGGTGACCATCATCTGCCCTTCATCCACAGGTTTATATTTAGGGTCATCAAGAGGAACCCCACTTTTTTCCAAATCCATTTCTAAGTCAAATAAATCCTGGATATTAGTTTGTTGACTAGTCTTAGATAGAGGGGGCACAACTTCAATGGATTTAGCATACTCCATGATGAGCACAATAAGTCCCTCATGGAGAACAGGGTTGTTTGGATACTCCAAATCCTTTTCTAGGCTATTTTCAAGAGAGGCCAGATAGAAAGGAATAGAAATGATTTTACCATGCCTAAAGTGATTTAAAATGGTAAAATGATAGGAAAAGATAATGACATATCTACCATCGAGCATAATATATCTCATGATGAACCCAACCATGTCAACCTAGGGAGCAATAAGATCTTTCGTGTTGTAGCTGCCATTAGCCATCTTGGTAACTCTAGAGCACTCCTTGTCTTTGTCAAGGAAACTTGTCAAGTCCTCTTCCCCAATTTTCCTATCCCTATACAATCTTCTGCCAGTCATCACTAGACCAGTGACCATCGCCACTAGGGTTTCATCAATCTGATATTAGGCACCATAAGCCTAGAGGATCCCTTTTTTCCACCCATTGACAAAGGCCTTCATGAGCAGAGGAGAAGGGCCATGAAGTCGATCCAAGTAGGGGACAATTCCCCCATCAACAACTTCCTGCCACACATCCTTGTTTTTCTTCCATTTCTTGCACGTAGAAGGCTCTTGCCTCTTCTTGTCCCCACCCATTATGCTCCTGGTCACTAAATAGCATAGAATTGGCTACACCAGAGAAGGCAACGGCCAATTGCAGGAAATGGGCCACACCAAAAAAGTCTCCAAAGAGTAGCAAAAAATGGGCTACACAATAAGATAGAAAATCCAATCACTGGGGAAGTTTCTAGATCTTCGGTTAGGGAAAACCAAAAAGAGTCATTTCCCCATCATCTTAATCAAGTCATGATGAGAGATCATTGTTTAATGCACTAATCATCATGAGCCAGCTTGCACAAAAATTTTAGGGAAAGAATCCCTGCTACTCCACTATTTAGTCACCACGTATCCCACCACCAAATTGGCTACTAGATCCGCATTGTTTCCTTCCCTATATAGGTGCGAGATTTTGAAATATGCTAGTTCATTAATTATATCTTGGCAATCCTTGATCAGGTTAGCTATCATCCAACTAGCATCTATGCATCCACTCAGATAATTGACAGTGTTTAGCGAGGGTGACTCCAACCAGACTTTAGTAAAGCCTTCTCTTTTAGCCATGTGTAACCCAATGTTGATAGCATTGGCTTTCGCATAGTGGTTAGACTGGGTGCCCAGAGGGAGCACCACCACAAAAACCAGCAGACTAGAATGATTCCTAGCCACTCCCCTACACCTGATTGGCCCAAGATTCCCTTTAGCCACCCCATCCACATTAATTTTGATCCAACACATAGGAGGAGGATGCCAAAGAACATTTTGTCTGCACTGCTTGGTTTTGTGTAGTGGATTGGCAATATTCCAATCAATTTTCTATTGATTGATAGTATCCCAATCCTCCTAGAGAGTAGGGATGGGCTGGTCATTCTTTTTGCTGGGGTAGGAGTGGAGAAAATTCTCCTTGGTAGCAATGTGAATTCTAGTATCCACAACAAAACAAGGAGTTTCCAAATCCCTAAAGACTCTATTGTTTCTTTTTTTCTAGATGCCACAGGCAATATGCGGAAGAGATAAGTTCCAGAGAACTCCTAATGCCTGATTATCAGAGGGACATTTCCATTCAAACCACATTCCCTAGATAGTATCAGGGAAGACCCAGTCAATGTTCCAGATGTTAAGGAAGTGATTCCAGATATCCTTGGTAAAGGCATAATGAAGCAGCAAATGGCTAGCATTTTCCTTCACCTCTTTACAAAGAAAGCATCTATTGGTAAGAGGAATACCTCTTCTACAAATATTGTCAATGCTAGAGATCTTACCCTGCATAAAAAACCCAAAAAAAGTGTTAATTTTAGGAATTAAGTGCTTGTTCCAGATACCAACCCAAAAGGGGGGGAGAAGCTTCTAGAGAGGAAATTATAAGCATCAACAACCTTGAACTTCCCAGAAGAGGAGAAATTGCAGTCCACTTCATCCTCCCCTTGAGAGTGGGGGATGTGAATACAATTCAACCAAGGTTGCATAGGAAATAGAGCATTATGGTAAACCCTAACCGATTAAGTTTGGTGAATTGGTTATATTGATTTATGCTCTGATGATGAGAGGTAATGATTATGACACATATGCATATTGTATGAAGAGAGTTTCAAATTGTTTTTGGCGCATTGAGATTATGTTTTTTGTCTACAAAATGAACAAGTATATTGCATGTAATGTAAAGCACATGAAGAGTTACTGAGTTCGATGAAGTGGTGATCAAGGACCGATCGAGGCTTGCTTGAATGATGTGTAAAGATTATTATGAAATCCAATGGTCGTAATCAAACTAACTTGTTTGTAATCTCTATGAGAGAATTAGTTTTTTGTTGTGTTACCGACCTAGTGATTTGTTTATAAGGTCAATGAGTTGTTTAGTTTCATTGTTGGCAAAGTTTTAGTTGAGTGTGTGGTTGCCGAACCAGATGATGTATTTGCAGTTTGTGTAAAGGTAGATAAGAGCATGCAAAGGATCTAAACAAGTAAGTGTAGTGCTATCCAAATAGATCAGAAGACCCCTATTGTTTTCTAACAATTACAATAGATTGAAATCCCCTAACGGGGTAAGCTCTAACAAGCTTGGTGTTATTCAAATCCTCTAACTAGGTGGTCTATTAGCTTGGATTTCAAATCCTCTATTGAGGTTACTCCTCAAAGGGTATTGCTTCTAACAAGGCATTATAGTCAATCCCCTAACCAGGTGATCCCTAACAGGATCTATTCTTAACAGGAGTTTTTATAAAGCTTTAACAGGCTTGGCTCCTAATAGGGTGAACTTCAAAAGAGATCAAATAGTTATTTTGTGAGTCTCATCTGATCGTGGTTTTTCCCATTTGGGTTTCCACGTAAAAATATTGTGTCAAGTGGTGAATGTTTTTGTGGTTATGTTTGTTATGGTTGATTTGCTTAACTACTTAATCTACTTTGATAAGTCATGATAACCGCCAGCAATATGAAATGAAGTTTTACTTATGTCAGTAAAAGTATTTGGATGTTTGTAAGTTTCAAGTTGTTTACTGTTAATCTATTGTAATAATCAACTAGTTTATTATGACAGTGATATTGCATTGATAATTCTAAGTTTACTTTGAGAGGTTCATTTTGAGATTGGTGAAGTTATTATCAGTTTTTCTATCTATTGATTCACCCCCCCTCCCTCTCAGTTGTTCAGCGGATCCTTTTTCTTTCATCATACCATCACTCTCCCACTTTGGTGAATTGTCCTTCTTGGAAGAGGATGAATCTCCTTGTTGTGGAGAAGGTGGTGCTTTGTCCTTAGGCTTTGATTGTCATTTCTTCTTGTTTGAGTTGTCCTTTCCTTGAATTCCTTTGTTGCCTTGATTTGCCATTAATTCTTGAGACTTAGAAGTATTAAGAATGCCCATTCTTATCAACTTAGTTTGTTTTATCATCAAAATTTCAGTGAAAGAATCAAATGTAGGCATTGTGTAGCTTGAACCCATTGTCATCATATGGGTTTGGAAACTAGAAACAAATGTTGCATATTCTTGTGGAAGCTTGCCCATCAAATTGAAGATCAATTGAGTATCCTTCTTATCAATGCCACAATCCTTGAGTTGTGCCCTCAACTCTTTTGCCTTAGTGACATAATCTTGTATAGTATTAAAGTTATTGGGATCTAACATGGTGAGATCACTATCAATTTGATATCTCCTAATCTCACCAAATTGACCATACAAGTCTTGAAACTTTTTCCAAACATCCTTAATTAGAGTACATTTCTCAATATGAAAAATGAGATCCTTTGATACATACTTTCTTAAGGTGCCAATTTCCATGATATTTTTAGTGAGCCAATCCAAGTGAGAAATAGGATCAACCTTAGGATCAGTGGGAGCAACAATAGTTCCATCAATGTAATGAGTTATTCCTTTTTCCATAAGTTTACTCCATGCATCAATTTTCCAAGTAGCATAATTATGAGGAGTTAAGAGAGGGAACTTAGGAGAACCCATAGAAACAAAATAAAAAGAACACAAGAGCACAAAAGCACAAGAGACACCCCCCCAAATTCACTCAATCAAAGTACCCCTCCCCCAAAATGATGATTTTGGCACTTTATATGTAGTGCGTGTACAATAGGCCATTTGCAAACATTGGAAAGGTGGACTTCTTATTTTGTTTTACAATTGCCCCAATAGGCAGAGAGCTACAATGCAAAAGACCAACAAGATAGATATATGCAATACAAGTGCCAAATTGGCCAAAAAAGACCATATATTGAAAGTATAATTTCTACCCAAAATCGCTGCAAACTGATAGCATATTATGAGAGTAGACAAAAAATTATGCACTTTCAAAAAAATGGCACCTGAAAAGGAGGTATGAGCCCAAACAGAGTCCCAGAAGTTGCAAAAACGGGGATTAGATAGGTATAGTCAACAAAAACTGAGATTTTTGAAAAAAAATGTCCTTCAAAAACAGAAAATAATGCCACCACGAGAAAGTACTTGGAAAATTAACCCATTTAAAAACAATTGCACCAAAAAGGGAGAAAAAATGAGCAAGATATGGCCTTCCAAAGTTTAATTGCAAAACTAAAAAGCGCAATGGGAGGGGGCTGATAATTGTTTGAAAAATGATGATGTCAGCAAAACACGATGTCAAATTTGATGGTCATATGACCATCACCAAAACTTAGTCTCCCTTCTTGTGTGGTATTTTTATAGTAGAGACTAATGACATGGCATAACTAGATTAGTTCATATGGATGATGTGGTAGGTGAGTCAGTAGATGATGTGGCACTGACTCGATTGATTAAGTGGCAGATGAGGTGTCTTAGCTGATAGTGCTTTCCAACAAGGTAGTCATACTTATGGTGTGGCAAGGTGGCCCACGTGGTGGCCTCAAAGAAGCCACGTGGCGGAGGGGCCCGATGGGGCTACATCTGATAGTGGGAGGAGTTCACAGCACCGAGGGATGAGGGTCTGACCGACAGGAAGTAGCGGTGGGAGTTTGGTAGAAACAATGACAACAAGGGTGGCCGGCAGTGGACGTCTCGACAGCGACAACGGGGCAGCCAGTGGTTAGTCTACCAAGAGGAGCTTGCTTTCAAACCAGGAGTTGCCAAGAAGTGAAAGCTAGTAGATGGAACATAAGATGCCCAACGGGAGAAGATATCATTGCCGGTGGAGGGAATACAAGATTTCATCGCAAGTGCAAAGGTTGGAAGATGATGTCGCCGATGGTACAAACCACGTGCCCCTGTGGAAACAATTTTGTGGTACAATACAGTCTGGGGGTGGGGTCAATGTACCCCCCCCCGAAATAAATTTTTGATTTCTTTTTTTTAAATAAATTTTTTTACAATGAAAAAAAAAATGCAAATATTTAAAGAAAAATTTAAAATATTATTTCGTAGAAAATAAAAAATTATTTATTTATTTTTTCAAAAATCCATACCGTATCGCCCTAATTGGGCAAAGCCTAGAATTTGACTTTCACCCAATATGGGTGAATTTATAGTCAAACTTCATGGAAACCACCACCTGGATGTGATGGCGAGGTCAGATCTTTTCTAGGACACCTCCAAAAGATGTTGCTCCTCAGATCTACCTCTTGACGCCACAATAATGCCTCTCAAAGATGAATCAATGATGCTCTAATGGCTCTAATACCATGTGAGATTTTGCCAAGATCAAGAGCTCAATGAAAAGTACAAAATATAGAACAACAATAAACTATATTCTCGTGAATAGATAAATGATCAATAGTTGTTACATACAATGTAGATGAACTTGCTTATATAGGCAAGGCAATATGGATATGTGAGCACACAAATATGATATGTGGCTCAATAAGAAACAAGGGTAGGTAGGAAATAGGTGTGGTAGGTAGGAGAAACAATAAAATATTCCACATGAGGTGGATCACCCATTGAAGGTGAAATTATCACTACATAATAAGTGGATATGATAAAGCAGTAACAAGATCACACCATAAAACATGGAAATTATCCTACACACACTATCCCAATGTGGCACAAACACCCAAGTGTCTTATACCCAAACTACTATCAAATGCATTTCCTAGGTAAACCTAAGTAAGGTGTAATATTATCCAAGATGAATAATTATTTACACCAACAAATGTAAACTGGTATACTCAGAGAAGATTAATCTTGTTGGTAAATAGACTAAGTAGTAGGACCAACATGTTTGATGGAAGGTAATTTGAACCACCGATAGAGAAGAGGTTTGTAGGTATGAAAGCCCACTAGTGGAGTTAGGTTATACTGGTAAGGCGAGTTGAACCGGTAGTCAAATTTTGGTCAACGAAGAATGTAAAACTCACATAGCAAACCAAGTAGAGGTGAATGTCGACAAAGATGACAACTAGAAGCTAGGCAGTGATAATGCATAGGTCGGTGAAGTGAGCGTCAACATAGCAGTCAGCAAGCAGGTCAAATTTAATGAAGAACCCTCAAATCATGGGAGGATTCCAGAAGATTGCGACTCAAGGAAGACAAGATGACAAGAGATTGAACTTATCTTGCAAGAATATCTAATCTTCATACCCATTTGCTGAAGGAAACATCTGAGCGATTAATGGTGTGTGATAGAGAAACGCAAAAAAACATGGTGCAGACCTCTAGACATAGAAAACACACATTGGATTGTGAGGTATTGGTTTTGTTGATAGATGATATGAAGATCATCACTCTTGAAAAAAAGATTGAATCAAATCCAATACGGATCGAGTTGGTGAAGACAAAACCTAACATGACAATGTTTGAATGTTATTTTGGTGGGAACCCTAGATAATAAATATGTGAGCTCAAGACAGATATCAGTTGATGCTTGATATGAAGAGTAGGAGAGAAGAGAGCTTGAGGAAGGAAAAATATCATCTTCCTTAGAGTTAATTTCAAGATAGTTGTAGAGTGAGTTAGCAGGCAAACCAGTGAGAGGGTCTAACTGGTAGAGACAAAGTCACCAATAAATTGTTGCAAGTCTAACTGTTAAGCAAACTAGTGATGTGTGATTGATCAAGAAGGCATCTAAGAGTGACATAGTGTAGTCTGAGGCTAAGAGAGAAAGAAAAGAGGCTAAGAGTAACTGGTGAGTAATTAGAGAGAGTAATCTGATAACCTGCAGTGTTTGAACCAGTGAAGAAGAGGAGGTTGTTAACTAACAGAAATCCACTGTTCAGGTGTTACATAACTCTTTTTCAACCAAGTACAATAAATGTATCTAAATTGCATTTCATTATACAACAAAGAGTTGGAGATTGGTGCAAGGGTTGGTGCTCCTTAGTTTGGTTCCTTAAATAAGTAGGGGTTTTTGCTCCTTGGGTTGGTGCCCTAAATCATTGTAATCCATTGTTTCACTTGTGAGGCTGGATTGGAGCAGTAGACTCCAGCAACATTTCTCACCAAGGTTTTTCCCATATTGTGTTTTCTCGTACATTTGGTGTTGAGGGTTGCATTTGTGTGTTTTCCTCTTTTGATATCCACATTTATCTTACTAGTTTGATTGTTTAGTGCTTAGGGTGATAACCAACATTCCAAGGTTGTTTAAAAAGAAAAGAATTTAGGAACCAGTGATTCACGCCCCTCTAAGTGGTACATTGTGTTCAACACTAACTTTCTCTTTTCTTCTAGTAAAGAATTCACATTACATTGGTTCTCATAGAACATTAAATCGCCCATAGAGAAAGTGTTGGCCATTTGGAGGAATTTATTATGTGTTGCATTGCTATTTTGTGATTGATGTCAACACTAGCTATTTGGATGCTTTACCGACACCCTTGTGGTCCCGGTAGGTTGAGTTGTTTCTAGTTGGTTTGGATCTAGCATGATCTGGTATGCTCCCATATGGTTTGGTTATGGAATTGGCTTATTCATGTTACTCATGTTCGTATTTAGTTAGTTAGTTTTGTTCTGGTGATCAGATGCTATCATGTTTGCTTGGAAGCTTGGCTTGTGGTTCCACTGGAAAAGTTTTTATTGAAGATCTTTGATGATATGCATAAGTGGTATTGGTGCCACTTCTGGTGGAGATTTAGGATGTTGTTGGTGATCAAGTTTGAGACTTAGTGGATGGAGATCATTTCTTTAGCATGTGGACCTATATTGGGTCTCGATTGATCTAGGTTATGGACCAACTTAATGTAACATGTGGATTGGACCTCTCGATGTGTTTCCAGGATATCTTATGTGTTGGATATTATTTGTTTGTTCTAAGGCTAACATGTTTTTTAATTATATAATTGGTTTATTGTCTGGTAGATGACCTGAATTTTTATGGTTGAGGGTTTGTATATATATGATGTAAGATCTCATTGTATATTAATATACGGATAAGGTCAAGGAATGGGATATGGATATGTAATGTGCGAATAATGTAATATCATTCAGGAAGAGGATTTGGTCTATTATTGGAGATTGAATTGGGTTTATGTAAGAGGATTTAGTCCTCTGGTATTGAGCTTAACCAAAACTATACTCAAGCATAGGAGATGCTATCTTTGCAATTCAAACACTTCTCTAGATTGTAGTCTGGATTTCTATGTAGTCATTGAGGCTCCTTTTGTGATGAGCAGTACGCTCTAGGCTATTGGACTTCCTACAAGTGCAAGACCCTCAATTTTAATTCACATACTTACTACAGAAGTATTATCTGACTGTGAGTAGGCTTCCCACCATGATTTTTCCCTTTACCAGGTTTTTCATGTATAAATCTTGGTATTGTGTGGATGGTATTTATTCTTTGACTATTGTTTAAGCTGAATTGGCTTAACTACTATTCCAACATTTGGTTTGAGCATTTTTATATTAATGTTTTGGGTTATGGTATTAAATTTTTAATTGCTAAATATTCTGGTAATTTGTGACAACTGATTCACTCCCCCTCTTAGTTGTCTTCCGGTTATTTGAACTATCTAACAATTGGTATCAGAGCTTTGGTCCTCTCTACAGAATGCTTAACCACTTGAGGAATATCCTATGGCGACTAAAAGTTTAGGTTCATCTCGTTCATCTGGAGCTATCTTTTGGAGAGATATTCCTACGCTTGATGGAACAAATTACAAAGTATGGAAGATTTGGATGGAGACTCATTTGCGTGGTCTTGGTAAAGAGATTTGGGAGATCACACAGATTGGTGTTACACCTCATAATCTAACATCTGGAAATCCTCCTATGGAAAACTTGGATAAGGAGCTTGAGAATGATTGTTAAGTAAGAGAAGACCTCTTGTGTGCACTTTCTGATCAACAAATAATGGGATTAACTGACAAATCATCTGGAAAGGCTATATGGGATAAGTTAGAGACTTTTAGTGAAGGTGACCCTATAGTGAAGATTGCTAAACTTGATGGTTACCGGGTGAGATATGAAAACCTGAAGATGGAAGAAGATGAAAGGATTACTTCATTCATGGAAAGGGCAAATGAGATTGTTATGGGAATTCAATGTTGTGGTGGAATTATGAGTGAAGATGAAATTGATTCTTAATTTTTGAGAGCCCTACCACTAGCTTACAAGACGAAGGCTACTACTATTAATGAGTTGAGAGCAATGGTTAATACATCTATCAACAGAGATACCTTGGTTGGGAAATTATTTTCTTTCAAGCTTGAAGAATTTGGACCTTCTAGAGTTGTGAAGATTGAACTTGCTTTTCATGCATCTGCATTAGCAACTAGTAAGAAAGATTGAAAAGATTTATATGCAAAGGAATTGGATGATATGAAGAGAGAAGATGATGAGTTTGAGCAACTTGAAGCACTATTTTCTAGAAGAGTACCTAAAGGACTAATAGGAAGTAAGTATGAAGGAAAAACACCTTTTAAATATTTTTCATGTAATAAGATTGGTCATTTTGCATTTATATGTCCTAAAAGGAATTCAAAATTTGAAGAAAGAGTTAGAAGATCATTTAAGCCTAACCCTAGATATCAGAACAAGTATAAGTACAGGAAAAATAAAGACAAATCATTCTACATAGCGGATGAGGAAGGCATTACTGATTTTGATGATAAACCGACAAAATATTTTACTATTGGTTCTTGTAGACAACTAAAATTAATATTTAATTAATTTAAGCCTATCAATATAATTAATTAATTTAATTGTGTTATCCTTATTCCTCTCAGAATCAATTAAATCTAATTTAATTAATCCTGTCACTATAGTCCAATAATTAATTTATCAAATAAATTAATTATTCCCCTATTCCTCTAAAGTCCCCTCCAATAATTATTTCCTTTAAACCCCACTCAGTTAATTAATTTTAATTAATTAACCTAGTTATGTGATTCCTACAAATCACTTTTTCTAATGCCACTCACCCTAATTAATCCTCCTTGAATCTCTCATAATCATGCTTATCATTATTCTCTAATTTTTAATTCCCACTCATGTCACATCAACATTGAGTCTCTCAAATAAATTCAAATTTATTTGAATCCCTCAATGCATCCTTATTTTGGAATTTTTAATTCCTCAAGTTTGAAATTCAAATTTCTCGCCCCTTTTTCCAAAGGAATTTTATATTCCTGTTTATTTTCCCAAGGCACCCTTGATCCATGCCTTCCATCCAAAATCAATCTCAACCATTCATAATCAAATCAATCTTGGCCCTCCATTGGCTTCCTCCAATCTATAAACTAGAGCTTATTATCCTCACAAATGGATCCACTTCTCATGCATGGACATGTTACTCCATTCTCCTCTCATCTTCTAATCCACTCTCAAATCTATCAAGTTCATAATCCATAATTCCAATCCAATAATCCACTTACCTTGTTGAGCATTTGGAGAGCATTCCACATCCATCAAGAAGGAGCCCATCCAATCAAGTTCAAGAGAGGTTCTATTCAACTTCACCAAAGGCTCAATCTGAGGGAGAAGGTAAAAGGTTTGCAAGGTATATCTTCATGTTTTTATTTGGTTTTATGCATATTTCATCTCTTAACATCTTTTAGTGTTTTGTTTATGCACTAACCACTTGAATCCACCTTGCTTTCATTTTCCCCTCTTCATTTTGGCATGCCCGGTGGGACCCACGTCCCGAATTTATCACAAAATTTGAGTTTTTTGTGAAGGTTTTTTGCAGGTTCACGTATCAACGCGAGCACACGCGCATCAACATGAGCATTTCTAGATTAGCGCGACCGACTATTAATCCACATGACCACCTCGGGTTCGACGCGACCGCAGGAAAAATTTCAAAAATTTTGGGCGCCACTATGTTTCAATGCAACCGCCTCGGCTTCAGTGCGTCCGCCCAGAAAATTCTTTCATCTCCTCCTCATTCTTCTTCTTCTATCTATCTTATGTTTCTTTTCTATTTCTGTTTCAGCGCGACACCTTTATGATTAGCGCAAGCATTTTTTTGTAAAAAATTGAATTTTGAATTTTTAGGCGCTAACTTTAGTTGTATTAGTGTGAGCGCCCACGTACTAGGGAGAGTGCCTGCTAATCAGCATGACTGCATTTTGTATGTTTCTATTTTTTATGTAAAATTTATTATGTTTTTTAGTCATATCTTCTTTATCTTAATTCTGTTTTCCTCCAAACTCCACTAGATCCTCCACAATTTTATTTTGCACATTTCCTTCCTTGGGGACCTAATCCCAAAATCCACTTTTTGAAGCCCAAAATCCTACATTCCTCCATTTTTAGGGTTTCCCATAACTCCTTCCACTTTTATCCAATCACCTACAAATTTTCCCACATTGTCTATCTCTAACTTTTGCTTCTTTGTCCCTCTTAGACAATTTTTTTCCATTCCTTCACCTCTCCTCCAAAATCCTCATTTTATGCTTCTCTATCCCTTGGAAAGTGGCAAAAACATAGTCAAACTCCATTTGCCCATCAAAGTTTCCTCCAAATCCACATTTGTCATTAAATTTTTTATTCTTGTTTTTCTACTCATTCTCAAAAAATCAAAAAAAAAAATATATATTTTTTTTTTCATTTTGTTTTCTTTTGCAGGACGCTTGTTGAAGACTTTATTTTCAAACTACTAATCAAGTTGTTTTGCAGGTTGCCTAAGAAATCCGACCAAACATTGTGTTTTTCTTAAATCATTTATTCTAGGCACCTAGATCTTAATTAGGGGTAAGAGAACTATTATTTTTTGTGTTTGAGGAAAGTGCAGAGGTAAGAGAGTATGCTCTTGTCTGCATAGACAATTAGAAATCCCAACCCTCGAACCTTTTCTTATTTGTTGCATGCTTACCCTTAGCAGGCATGCCCTCCCAACTTGCTCTTGGAGAAGGTAAGAGGGGAATGACCCAAGTGAGTACACCTGGACCTAGGGTTCCCAACTCACTATAATAAATAGGCCATTGACTATGAAAGGGTCAATGGTTGGGGTTATATCAGAGTTCACTCTCACATTGGGTGCTTAGTAGGATCCTAGAGATCTCAATCACGCTTGCCTGACTACTAAGTTCTTGGTGCTTCATTGGGCTATAGGCCTCAATTGCGCTTGTGTAACTGTGAAGGGTAGCTCCTAACAGGAAGACTTACTAAACACCTAGTGCATAGTGGCCAAAAACCTTCTAGTCATTAGTGCAAGAGATTGGACCTCCAAAGCTGGCCATATTTTTACGGCCCTTAGTAGAGACACAAAGTTTGCCATGAGGAGTTTTCATGGGAATTGACACTTGGCTGCCCCAAAGAAGTGAGTGCCATGGATGGGAGCTATTGGGGTCAAGCATCTAAGTGTCCACTATGGGTAAGCGTAGCTGGGAAACCAATTGGGATCCATTGACTATTATCTTTTCTCACCATAGGATATGTTGTGAAGGAGCATGAGTGTCTTTTGAGTCTAGCTTCTTTTGACCATTGTGTTTTCTTTACTTGACATCTCTTGCCAAGTCCATCCCCCACAACCAATCAATCATCCCTCTTTCCAAATTCCATCTTGCCATCATAATCCATTTCTATCTATCCAAGAAACTCTCCAACCCCCAATCCACTTTCATCCATTCAAACAATCATCCTTCCTCAACTAATATTCATTCTTCCTCCAATCCAACCAATCAAACCAATTCCAATCAATCAAATCCATCTATCTTCCTAATCCAATTCAATCCAATCCAATCCAAATCCAATCAAGTCCTAATATAAGGAATCCAATCAAATCCAATCAAGTCCTAATCCAAGGACTAATCCAATCAAATCAAATCCAATCCAAATCTAATCCATCATCATTCCAAGCTAAGTCCTAATCCATCATCACTCCAAGCCAAGTCCTAATTCTCATCTTCATTTAACATCATCTTCTAATCCTTCACTTTCAACATGACTACCCATAATTTCAAAGCTTGGTATGAGAGGATGCTCATGGAAATTCATGAACCTGCCTACCAAGTTAATCCCATAATCTCCCACTCTCCTATCATACCTTCACCCATTCCATCTCAACATATTGCACCCAATCCCAATCTATACCATATCTCTCATCCTTCCTCTACCTTTGACAAGGGAAATCCATCTTATTCCCCATCCATATCTCCATATTATCCCCCATCTACATACTCCTCTAATCCAATATGTATACCTCCATCTCCCCCCCCATCTACATCCCAATCCCCATCCTTCTACAACACATACATTACCTCTACTCCCCATCCAAACCCTTTACTCCATAGTCCTCCAATCATTAATCTTAATCCTCCATCTAATCCTAATCTATCCAATTCTAATCCTAATCTTAATCGTCCATCTAAACCCAATCCTAATCCTCCATCTAATCCTAATCCTCCAAAATCCATATTGTCCACGTCCTCCAAATCCATCATCCATAATCTTATCCAAGACATGCTAGCAAAGGAGACAAAATCCTCACCTCAAAGAAAAGTGGCCAGGTCTCCTAAAGTCCTCTATCCACCCCAATCACCTCCACCTCAAAAACAAATCCCAATCCCCCACACTTAATGATACCCCCATTTCTCCATCTACTCACATCAAAGCTTTCATATCTTCCTCCATCACACAATCCTCACAACTCCAAACATTCCAAAACCTTGTTCCAAAGCATGCTCCTATAGAAACCTCTCCATCTCATGATGCATATCCCTTCACTCCATCTAATGATCCCATTCCCTCCACTCCCTCTCATGATCATATGATTCCTCTATCATCACATGATCCAATCACCCCTCTAGTCAAGATCAAAGTATCCCTTCATCTCCATGCCATGATCCCAATCCATATACACTTAAAAATAATTGTTTTAGTTATTTTAATTCCTCACAGAATTAATTCTGATTCTAATCATGTCTTATACAGGATGAATCCTTCCTAAAACCATATGCTCCGATCATGTCTTCTACAAGATGAATCCTTCCTGAAACCAGACGTTGTGATCAATTATGTCTTATACAAGATGAATCCTTCCTAAAACCAGACACTCTGATCATGTCTTATATAGGATGATTCCTTCCTGAAACTAGATGTTGTGACCAATAATGTCTTATATAGGATGTATCCTTCTTGAAACTAGATGTTGTGATCAATCATGTCTTATACAGGATGAATCCTTCCTGAAACCAAATGTTGTCATCAATCATGTCTTATACAAGATGAATCCTTCCTGAAACCAGATGCTCTGATCATGTCTTATACGGGATGAATCCTTCCTAAAACTAGACATTGTGATCAATCATGTCTTATATAGGATGAATCCTTCCTGAAACCAAACGTTGTGATCAATCATGTCTTATACAGGATGAATGCTTCCTGAAACTAGATGCTCTGATCATGTCTTATATAGGACAAATCCTTCCTAAAACTAGATGTTGTGATCAATCATGTCTTATATAGGATTAATCCTTCCTGAAACCAGACTCTTTGATCATGTCTTATACAAGATGATTCCTTCCTGACACTAGATGTGGTGACCAATCATGTCTTATACAGGATGTATCCTTCTTGAAACTAGACGTTGTGATCAATCATGTCTTATACAGGATGAATCCTTCCTGAAACCAGATGCTCTGATCATGTCTTATATAGGATGAATCCTTCTGGAAACTAGATGTTGTGATCAATCATGTCTTATACAGGATGAATCCTTCCTGAAACCAAATGCACTAATCATGTCTTATACAGGATGAATCCTTCCTAAAACTAGACATTATGACCAATCATGTCTTATACAAGATGTATCCTTCTTGAAACCAAACGTTGTGATCAATCATGTCTTCTACAGGATGAATCCTTCCTGAAACCAGATGCTTTGATCATCTTTGTCTTATACAGGATGAATCATTCCTAAAACCAAACTGAATCTAGATCTTATCAATCAAATCAAACAAGATTTTTCAATCTTACCAACCTAAGCAATCAAGCTAATCAAAGAACTTACATTTTCATCAAACAATAGTTGCAAAAATCAAATCAAATCTATCGGGATATCAATCTCACAATTTTGATCTTCCACAAATTCTTCAAAACCTCATCCATTATCCACCATCCATTTTTCACAATCCCATTCCATTAGTCTAGTCCTTTCCAAATCCTTATCCTCCATCCCCTATCCATTTCATCTCCCCAATTACTATTACCAACATCTATGAGCAACCTCCAATTCAAAGCAATAGTAAAGGATACCATCTATGGAACTAGATGCTTGAGTCCTCCCTTCCTCTTTCACACATCCACTATCTTCCATATCCACTCATCCTTATCCTTCTCCATCCAAACTATTCCAAAAAATCAAATATCAAAAAAATCAAGAAAAATTCAAAAAAAAAAGAAAAACAAAAAAAAGTAAAGAAAAATTATTTCATCCAATGGTGAAAACCACTTCTTGTGGCACCTTGGGTAAGTACCATGATGAAAACTTGGCAAACAAGCGTCATATGTAAACCCCTCGCCCCCTTGCACTCTACACTTGGGGGCAAGCTTCATCCACACAATCCTCCCATCCATCTACATCATATCTAAGTCCATTCTCCTATCCTATCTTTGATCTTCACTATCCTATCCATATCCTCCATCTCATATCCCTCATCCTATCAAAATACATCCTCCATTCCTATCTTTCATCTTGATCATATAAGAGGCAAAATAATGTATATGCATGCATGCTTTGGAGCATTTAAGCCTTAACCCTCTACCATCCATATCCATTACACATTATCTTTCAAACTCATACATCTTTATCCACCATTCTTGCATCCTTACTTCCACTGCCTCTAGTGTGGGGCATTGCACTCCCTTGCAGCATAGTCCTTGGGTCTCCATCACCCTACCCTCCATCCTTTATTTCTCTATTTCCTATCCATATCCATCCACTTAATCCATCTATCTGAATAGTAACCCCCTCCTATCCAAACAAATCCCTCATCCATCTATCCTCTTACCAATCCTTGGGTCTCCCTTGTCATTGGTTCCATTCAATCAAATCCTATCCACCAATCCACCCCATCCAATCCAATTTATAATCCAATCCTATCTTATCCAATCATCTCTTCCAATTCAATCATTAATCCCATCCTCAATCCAATCCTATTCAATCATCCATCCCCCTTTTCATCCTATCTGATCATTTATCCTTCTTCCAATCCTATCCAATCCATCAAACTGAGCTTTCCCCATCTACTTGAGCTCGCACTAACTTATGCCAAATCCAAGCAACAATCCTCTCATCTGCAGATCTTGCACATCCAACTTGTCTTTAGTCATTCATCAATAAATCCATCACCTACCCATCAAGATGCTTCTTTCCCTAGTCTGGCAGCTTATCCAAATCCATATCCTACTCTTGGCAAGAGATATCAGTTGGTCATGTACATGTTGTTTGCATGTTTGAGCTTTTCCCTTTGTTTTTCATCTTGTGTTCCAAGACTATACTTGTTCATGACTTCCTTGATCATCCTATATCTTGGTATGTCTTGGCTCGTGTATAATGGGGCATAGTTTTCATGGCATGGTGCGTTTGAAGGTCTTCCTTGTAGGAACTGATAATCCTGCATTAGTGTTTATCAACACTTGCATGATTGTGTGCAAGGCATTCATGTTTGACTAAGTGTTAGTCCACACCTTGGATCTTCATATCATCTTGGTTCTTATAATCAGTGGTGTAGACTATCCATGGTAATATCAAATCTAGGTTTTCTCTCTATACTTGCTCAAGAAGAAATCCAATCCATTTATCATTTCTTTGTCTCATTTCATTCACAACAGTCCAACTCATCCTACTTCCCTCTTTCATTATCTTCATCCTTTCATCACTTATTCTTTTGAATTCCTTTTGAGAGAAAACCCATGTTCTTCAAACCCACATGTCCTCTCAAGGGGGCATACCACTGCTTTCTCATCATCCTTCCTCCTTATCATTCTTCCTCATCCCATGACTGGGGCAGCATGCTACTAGTCCTTATCCTTTTTTCTTCATCTCATGACTGGGGCATCATGCTACTAGTCCCTATTATTTTCTTCCACTATGTTTTATTCTTCTTTGATATAACATCATTTCACGATGCTATGTCAAAGAGGGGAAAAATGTAGACACCTAAAATTAATATTTAATTAATTTAAGCCTATCAGCATAATTAATTAACTTAATTGTGTTATCCTTATTCCTCTCAGAATCAATTAAATCTAATTTAATTAATCCTATCACTATAGTCCAATATTTAATTTATCAAATAAATTAATTATTCCCTTGTTCCTCTAAAGTCCCCTCCAATAATTATTTCCTCTAAAACCCACTCAGTTAATTAATTTTAATTAATTAACCTAGTCATGTGATTCCTACAAATCACTTTTCCTAATCCCACTTACCCTAGTTTATCCTTGTTGAATCTCTCATAATCATGCTTATCATTATTCTCTAATTTTTAATTCCCACTCATGTCACATCAACATTGAGTCTCTTAAAGGAATTCAAATTTCTTTGAATCCCTCAATGCATCCTTATTTTGGAATTTTTAATTCCTCAAGTTTGAAATTTAAATTTCTCCCCCCTTTTTCCAAAGGAATTTTATATTCCTGTTTATTTTCCCAAGGCACCCTTGATCCATGCCTTCCATCCAAAATCAATCTCAACCATTCATAATCAAATCAATCTTTGCCCTCCATTGGCTTCCTCCAATCTTTAAATTGGAGCTTATTATCCTCACAAATGGATCCACTTCTCATGCATGGACATGTTGCTCTATTCTCCTCTCATCTTCTTCTAATCCTCTCTCAAATCTATCAAGTTCATAATCCATAATTCCAATCCAATAATCCACTTACCTTGTTGAGCATTTGGAGAGCATTCCACATCCATCAAGAAGGAGCCCATCCATTCAAGTTGAAGAGAAGCGCTATTCAACTTCAGCAAAGGCTCAATCTAAGGGAGAAGGTAAAAGGTTTGCAAGGTATATCTTCATGTTTTTATGTGGTTTTATGCATATTTCATCTCTTAACATATTTTAGTGTTTTGTTTGTGCACTAACCACTTGAATCCACCTTGCTTTCATTTTCTCCTCTTTAGTTCTGGTAATGTGAAGGAATGGGTGTTCCTCACTATCAAGGAAGATGTTCTGGCACTGGAAGAGAATGTACCTAAAGAGAAGACACTGCTGCTAAAATTGAAGACAAGGATGAATGGATAATTGTGATGAATAATGATGAACTACTAAGGTTATAATCAATACTGAGAGGGGGTGAATCAGTTCACACAAAAACTACTTCAACAGTTTGTCATATCAAAACACAGCTGACCACTTGTCTTCACCACTGAACTTAACCATAGCAATACTGGTTAAATAGAAATACTTCAGACAGCTAAACCGGTTAACCAAAAGTACTTCAGACAGAATTCAACAAATCTAAAATCTTGATGACTACTTCACCGATATAATCATGCATGAGTTGTATCAATAATACCACAACCATTTAACACTGAATGCATATCTAACTTAATCAGAATCACACAATCATCACATGAAAAACTCATAACCCATAACACACATATTTTTCATGTGGAAACCCAAATAGGAAAAATGATGGGGGGGATGAATCCCCACAAGCTTGTTTGTGACCTCTTTTGAAGTCTACTTTGTTAGGAGCCTAGTTCAGTTAAAGACTTTACAATAAGGTTCTGTTAGAAATTAATCCTGTTAGGGATCACCCAATTAAGGGATGGCTATATACCCTATTAAAGGTTGAAACCCTGTTAAAAGTTATCTCACTAGAGTATTTAAATAACTCAATGAACTTGAGCAACTTGGGTAGAGGATTTACAACAAATCCTGTTAAAGCTACCCGGTCAAGTGATTTACCTTCTATTGAAATGGTTAGAAGACAATAGGTAAAACACTCTGATCTGATAATAGTACTTCTTGCTAAGGCAGATCCTTTTCAGTTCTCCTCTTCTGTGATCACACTTTGCTGATTCCTCACTTTGGTTTGGCAAGTATCAAATCTCCAACACATAGACACAAACACAAATTTTGCCAACAACTACAATAACAAAACTCATCGACCTTATAGACAACAATTAGGTCGGTAGCATAAACCCTAAACCCTAAATATTTTAGGTTTACAATTACAAGTGGTCCAATCCTAACTATCAAATACATCACATAGAATGAAACAATCTAAAATAGATCTCAAGTCATTCTGCATCGTCCAATCTTCACTGCATCTGGAAAACAGTAACCGATCATGCGCTTTACACATACAACTAAGAAAAATGCACATTCTCGAGGTAGACATTCAATACATTTGATCTTCACTCGCAATATCCTCAAAGAAATCCTTCACATGCACACAGCTCACATGGCATCTTGATCCTTATCCTTGTTCTTAAGGAACTCATCACAAAACATCATTGGTTTCACCACACCAGACAAACCAAAAACCCTAGAGCTAAACTGAGACTACAACCCAGTAGTCACACTTAGTGAACCCCGACACCGGTTCCATCCCGATTGACCATAGCCGTTTCCAATCTTCATACTGGTTCACCTTCTTGAGCACTTATTGACATCAATGACAATATACATTGTCATCGCTTCATCATATGCCAACAATCTCCCCCTTTGGCATTGATGGAAATACTCAGTGTATCATTGCTCAATATCTACACCATGCCCAATAACATATACGGGTTCAACTTAAAAAGATCACCACCACCACCTAGACTGGTTAGTGTGCACTTTGCACAATCACTTCTCACACTTACATATTGTCCTTTAAACATATATCTTCTCCCCAATATATCTTCATCATCAGATATCTTCTGCCCCTTTGACAGCAATACCAAAGTGGAGGCACAAGCTTCCGATCTCCACTATGCTTCTCCCCCTATGGAGTAGCATCCTTCAACACATCAATCCTTTAAGATCTGACATGGTAGTACTTTCCTGATGTGGAGCACACATCTTTAATTTACTTCATGAAGGGGCAGAACCCCTAATTCACCTCTCAAATAGGTAAATGTAGTCTTCAGTAAGGGCTTAGTGAATATGTCTACTATCTGCTCCTTACTGGAAACATGTTCTATTACAATCTCTTTATTTTGATCCTTTTCTCTTAAGAAATGATACTTGAGCTCAATATGCTTGATCCTAGCATGGAGTACTTGATTTTTGGAAATATTTATTGCACTAGTATTATCACAGAAAATACTCACTAGTTCAGATATAGTCACTTTGAATCCATTCAGTACATGCTTCATCTAGATTGCCTAAGTGCAATTCATAAATGTTGCCACATACTCTGCTTCAACCGTAGACTAGGAAATATAGCCTTGCTTCTTTCTCGTCCATAAGACTAATCTTCCACCAAAAAAAATGCTCCATCGGTTGTGCTCTTCCGGTCATCCACATTACCTACCCAATCTACATCTGTAAACACTTTGAGATCAAAGTCAGCATTGTATGGATACCACAATCCATGATCAACTATCCCTTTTAGATATCTAAGAATTCTCTTTACCGCTACCAAGTGGGATTCTCTTATACTCTTTTGAAAATGGGCCACTATGCCCACTACACAAGCAATAACTAGTTTCGTGTGCACCACATAGTGCAACATACCACTCATCAACCGGTACTCGATCTCATCCACCAACGTAGTATCATCCTCCTTTGTTAGTTTGTAGCTGATCACCATTGGCATTCCGACCGGTTTTCTCTCCTCCATGCCAAAGGTCCTCAATACCTCTTTGATATACTTGGACTGGGTAATGAAGATACCCTCTTTCATCTGCTAAATTGGTAGACCAATGAAAAACTTTATCTCTTCAATCAGAGACATCTCAAACTCCTTTTTCATTTCATCAGCAAATGCATGACTCATATCATCATCTCCACCAAAGATTATATCATCTACAAATACTTCACACATCAGAATCTGATCACCTTCAGATTTTAGGTAGATGTTGTTGTCCTCACTTATTCTCTAAAATCCTATCTTCACAAGATTAGAGTGTAGTCATTCATACCATGCCCTTGGTGCTTTCTTCAATCCATACAGGGCCTTGTGCAATCTACAGACCATGTCACTATCTTCTGACAAAGAAAACCCATCTGGTTGCTTAATATACACTTCTTCCTCTAGGATTCCATTCAAGAAGGCAAACTTCAAATCCATCAGGTATACCTTAAATCCCTTGAATACTGCAAATGCAAGTAGCATTCGGACACCTTCCAGTCTAGCCATTAGGGTAAAGGTTTCTCCATAGTCTTCTCCTTCTTCCTGAGCATATCCCTTGCATACAAGTCTTTCCTTGTTCCTTACCACTATGCCTTCTTCATTTAGCTTATTCTTGAAGACCCATTTTGTACCTATGACATTCTTGTGCTCTGATCTGGGTACAAAGGACCATGTTGGATTATTTTCTATTTGGTCCAACTCTTCTTCCATTTCCTCTATCTAGTGTTCATTGGTAAGAGCCTCTCTAGTGGTCTTAGGTTCAAATTCTGAAATTATGCAAGAATTTTCTTTCACCTTTCTCCTTGTAAGTATTCCTGCATCTTTGTCTCCTATGATCTGCTTCAGATCATGATGCAGTATTACATACCTAGGAATGACCATAGGTGGTTCAAATTTCTTTTCCTCTTCTTTTTCCGCTTCATCTTCTACCAATACATAAACACTGAGGTCTTTGCAATGTTTGTCACTTGTTTCTATCTTAACCGGTTCTCAGAAGGCTAAACCCAATTCATCTTCTTTTGATTGATGTCAGTTTCCTCAGGCTTCTCAAGGGATTCATCAACCCTGATATTGATACTCTCAACAATCCTCTGAGTCCTACTATTGTAGCACTTGAGAGATTTTCTTTTAGTGGAATATCCCAAAAATATTCCTTCATCACACAGCATCAAATTTACTTAGGTTCTCACCTCTCGTGATATAGAATTTACTCCCAAACACTTTGAAATAACTCACATTGGGAGTTCTCCCATTCCAGTACTCATAGGGGGTTTTGTCTTTACCTTTCTTAATGAGTACCTGGTGATGAATAATGATGAACAAAAAATACCCTAACTAGTACTAAGAGGGGGTGTGAATCAGTACATACAACAACTTCTCCACAACTTATCAAGTTAAAATAATGCTAACCAGTTGTCTTCATTACTGAACTTAACCATGGCAATCCTTGTTAAACACAGTAAGACTTTAGACAACTTAAATCGGTAAAACTGAATACTTCGAATATCATTCAACACTTGATAACTACTTCACCCATATACATATGCATGTGGTGTATCAGTAATACCATAACCATTAGCTCTGCATGCATAATCACCTAAACAAATAATACTCAATCGTCACATGAAAAATGCACAACTCAAGACACACAGATTTTTCATGTGGAAACCCAAATGGGAAAAACCATGGTGGGGATGAATACCCACAAGCTTTTTTTGAACTCTTTTGAAGCTCGCTCTATTAGGAGCCTAGTCCGGTTAAAGACTTTACAATAAGGTTCTTCTAGGAACCGATCCTATTAAAGATCACCCGGTTAAGGGATGGCTATATACCATGTTAAAGGTTGAACCCCTGTTAAAGGTTACCTCGCTAGAGGATTTAAAGAACTCAATGAACTTGAGTCACCTAGTTAGAGGATTTACAACAAGCCTATTAAAGCTACCCATTCAAGGGATTTTCCTTCTATTAAAATGATTAGAAGTCAATAGGTAAAGCTTTGATTTGATAACAACACTACTTGCTAAGGAAAATCCTTTTCAACTCCTCTCCTCTGCAATCACACTCTAGTTTGGTAAGAGTCTCAACATGTAGACACAAAAACAACATTTTCCAACAACAATAATATCAAAATTCATCGACCTTATAGACAAGAATTAGGTCTATAACATAAACCCTAAACCCTAAGTATTTTAGGTTTACAATTACAATTGGTCCAATCCCGACACCGGTCCACTCCATCCCAGTTGACCAAAACCACTTCCAATCTTCATACTGGTGCATACCGGTGTACCTTCTTGAGCACATATTGACATCAATGACAACATACTTTGTCACCTCTTCATCATATGCCAACAATCTCCCCCTTTGGCATTGATAGAAATACTCACTATATCATTGCTCTATATCTGTACCATGTGCAATAACATATACTGGTTCAAAGATCACAACCACCACCATCTGGACTAGTCAGTGTGTACTCTACCATATATCTTCATCATCAGATATCTTCTCCCCTATACACCAAATATCTTTTCCCCTATCATATATCTTCACCCCCTTTGACAACAATGCCAAAGTGGAGGCACAAGCTTCCATACTCCACTATGGTGCTCCCCCTATGGAGTAGCATCCTTCAACACATCAACCTTGAAGGATTTGTCACTGTGGTACCTGATTGATGTGGAGCACACAGCTTTAGTTTACTTCATGAAGGGGTAGAACCCCTAATTCACCTCTCAAATAGGTAAATGTAGTCTTCGGTAAGGGCTTAGTGAATATATCTGCTAGCTTCTCCTTACTAGAAACATGTTCTTGTTGTCATATGTGAAGAGTTTGATGACATGATGATAATGTATGTTATCATTGATGTCAATATGTTCAAGTGTGAGCCAGTATGTTGAAGTAAACTAGCAAGTGAACCGGTATGATGAAGTGTGAACCGGTATATGCAAAGTTTGTATCAGGGTTTCCCTTGATATGACTACTGGTTGGTAGTCTCAGCTTCAGGGTTTCCAGCTGATGCATTCCAAGTCTGTGCGATTTGACCAACGACATCCTGTGATGAGTTAGCATTGAAATGAAGATTAGATCACGATTCCACGTCATCCTTGTGTGTGTAAATGATTTCCTTGAGGATCTTGCATGAGAAGATTAATTCTACCTACCTCAGGAATGTGCAAAACCTTAGTGAATGGTGGAGAGTACTTTATGGGTTATCATCTTCCAGAAGTGGTGAAGAACGGATGATGCAGAACATCTTGAGATTTGTTCAAGATTGTTTTACCCTATGTAATGTTATTAAATGGTCAGGATTGGAATGACTGTATTGTTAACCTAGATGCTTAGGGTTTTAGGTTTTGGCCACCGACCTAATTGTTGTCTATAAGGTCGATGATGATTTTCATTTGAAGTTGTTGGCAAATGAATCTATGAGAGGTGATTCCTGCCAGACCGGAGAAGTGAGTAGAGATCTGTAGAGTGTGATTGTAGATGTAAAGGAACTATAGTGGATCTGCCTTGGCATTGAGTGCTATTATTAGATTAGTGTATTACCTATTGACTTCTAACCATTTCAGCAGTTGGAAAATCCCTTTACCGGGTAGCTTTAACAGGATTTTTGTAAATCCTTTAATAGGGTGACTCAAAATCATTGAGTTCTTCAAATCCTCTTGTGAGGTAACCATTAACAGGATTTTAACCTCTAACCGGGTATTTAGCCATCCCTTAATCGGGTGATCCTTAGAAGTATCAGTTCCTAGGAGAACCTATTGTAAAGTCTTTAATAGGACTAGGCTCCTAACAAAGCAGACTTCTGAAGAGTTCAAGAACAAATTGTGGGTATTCATCACCACCATGGTTTTTCCTAGTTGGGTTTCCATGTGAAAAATCAGTGTGTTATTTGTGATGCTTTTTTATGTGATGATTTAATGTTTTCTGTTAAGTGGTAAAACATGCTGATCTAATGGTCATTGTACTTATGATGTATTACCTACTTAAGCATATGGGTGAAGTTGAGATGAGATGTTAGGTTTTGAGAAGTTCTAAGTGTTACCAGTTTATGTCTTTTATAGTCTTCCTATGTTTTACCGGTATTGTCTTGGTTTAGGTTGGTGATGCAGTTTGTCAGTTAGTGCAGTCTTTGCAGTTTAAGTTGTCAGAGAAATTTTTGTCTATACTGATTCACACCCCCCTCTCAGTACCTATTGGGTATTTATTGTTCATTATTATTCATCAATTGGTATCAGAGCATCCTCCAAGTCCTCGGTGCTATAAGCTTAACTGCTTGAGGAAAAGATCATATTATAATGATGAAGAGGGAAGGTCTGAAATTTAACAGAGATAACTTTAAGATATGGAAGGATATAATGAAGATCTACATTAAAAGCATGGGTTCTCAACATTGGAACTATGTTGAGAATACTTATGTTGTCCCTATTGGTACTCTCACCGATGATCAAAGAAGAGAAATTCAGGAGAATGGGCAAGTCATGGAAGCTCTTATCAGTAGTCTATCTGATATTGAGTTTATAGATGTTCAGGATAAAGACAATCCCAAAGATGTATGGGATACTCTCGAGACTATCTATGGTGGTGATGAGCATGTGAAGCAAGCTAAGGAAGAGAGCCTTAGAGGAGTTAGAATGGATGATCCCACCATTGTTAGCAAATTTTTGAGATCCTTGTTACTGGTCTATGCAATAAGGATTGCCACTATTCAGGAGTTGAGATCTATTGACAAGACAAAGGTATCCCTAGAATCCATCATTGCTAAGTTGATCGCATATGAGCTAAATAGTTATGATGGCAGTGTTTAGAAGAATCAATCGGCCTTTAGAGCATCTGTTGCACCATCTAGAAAGGGAAGAGAAGTTGGTACCAACTATGAACCTAGACAAAGCAGAGATATGGATGATGAGGAGATCTTGATGGAGTTTGAAGCTCTTCTTGACAAGAGACTTCCTAAGGGAACTGGAAAATATAGAGGTAAGCTCCCTTTGAAATATTTTTCTTGCAACAGGATAGGACACATTGCTATCAACTATCCTAATAGTGATAATAAGGACAAATTGGAGAAGTTTAAAAAGTTAAAAGGACGAAATAGGAGAAACTGTCTTGTTGCAGTTGATGAAGGTGTCACTGATGATGAATCAAAAGATGAAGAAAGAAAAGACATAGTGTTTCTAGCCATTAAGGAAGATGTGGCAGATAAGAAGGCTCTTGTCTCCCTCTTTGATAATTCTAATGAGTGGATTATTGATAGTGGATTTTCTCACCACATGACTAGTGACAGGAAAGAGTTTCTATCTCTGGAAGAGTACGATGGAGATGTACTCCGATTTGGTAATGATGTGCCATGTATGGTAAAAGGAAAAGGGTCCATCTCTCTAAATTTAAAAATTAGTGCTGATAATTTGTATTGGGTAGAAGGTCTTAGACATAACCTTTTGAGTGTTTCCCAGCTGAATGATAAGGGACTCACTCTGGAATACAAAGGTGGAGTGTGCAAAATAAAAGGAAAGAGTGGTGAACTAATGGCCACCGGTATGCAGACCAGAGGTAACTTAGTTCAGTTAAATACAAATATTAGTCAATGTCTAATGGCTAAGTTTGATGAGAGTTGGACATGGTATAGAAGACTCTGCCATGTAAATTTTGGTAATATTGTGAAGGCTAGTAAGATTAAGGCATTTAGAGGATTTCCTATGCTGAACAAACTAGAGAATCCTTTGTGCAGAGAATGTCAACTAGGGAAAATGTCTTCCTCAGCCTAAAAAGGTAAATCTTTCATAGTAGATAATTTACTTGATCTTGTGCATATTGATTTGTGTGGTCCTATGAAAACTAGGAGTGTTTAGGGAGATAGGTACTTTATAATCCTTAATGATGATTTCTCAAAGATGATGTGGGTCACATTCTTGAGAGACAAGTTTGAAGCTTTTGGAAATTTTAAAGCTTTCAGAGCACTAGTTGAAAAGGAAAACAATAAGAGGATTAAATACCTTAGAACCAACCAAGGAGGTGAGTTCAGCTCTGGTGAATTCAATAAGTAGTGTGAAGAGAACAGCATCAAGAGGCAACTATCTACCCCCTGGACTCCACAACAGAATGGCCTAGTAGAAAGGAACAACTGGACTATAGTTGAAGTAGCCAAAATGATACTGATTCAAGGGAAGGTTGCTCACACTTTTTGGAGAGAAGCGGTGAGCACAACAGTCTACACTATGAATCGGGTACTCATCAAGAAAGGTAAGGATAAAACTCCTTATGAGTATTGGACTGGTAAGACTCTAGTAGTAAGATACTTGAGAGAATTTGGTAGCAAGTGCTATATCAAGAGAAGTGAACTCGAGAGCAAGTTTGATGCAAAATGTGATGAGGGGATATTCCTAGGATATTCCACCAAGAGAAAAGCTCTCAAGTGTTTTAACAATAGGACTCAGAGAATTGTTGAAAGTATCAATGGTAGAGTTGATGAAACCTTTGAGAAACCTGAGGAAACCAGTAGTGAGCAAGCGGTAGATGAACCCGATGTAGCCTTCTGGGAACCGGTTGCAAAACAACCAAGTACAAGTAACAATGCTCCTACATCAGTAGATGCTACGGTAGATATAGATGAAGATGAGGATGAAGAAGAAAAGCAAGAGGAATCAGATAAGATCATTCCTAGGTATGTAAAGTTGTATCATGATCCAAAGCAAATCATAGGGGATAAGGATGCAAGAATACTTACAAGAAGAAAAGTTAGAGAGAATTCCTGCATGATTTCTGAATTTGAGCCCAAAACATTTAAAGAGGTACACAAAGATGAAGACTAGATTAAGGCTATGGAAGAGGAACTAGACTAGATAGAAAAGAATGGTACATGGTCTTTGGTACCTAGACCTGAGCACAAAAATGTTATTGGCACCAAATGGGTTTTTAAAAACAAGTTGAATGAAGATGACACAATGGCAAGAAACAAAGCAAGATTGTTATGTAAGGGATATGCTCAAGAAGAAGGAGAATACTATGGAGAAACCTTTGCTCCAGTAGCTAGATTGGAAGGAGTTTGAATGCTACTTGCATATGCAGCCTTCAAGGGATTCAAAGTGTATAAGATGGATGTAAAATCTGCATTCCTGAATGGAATACTTGAAGAAGTGTATATAGAGAAAGCAGATGGGTTTTCCCTATCAAAAGACAGTGATATGGTGTGTAGGCTACATAAAGCCTTGTATGGATTGAAGCAAGCACCTAGAGCATGGTATGAACATTTACACTTCCATCTTGTGAAGATTGGATTTGAAAGAACAAGTGAAGATAGCAATATCTATCTAAAGTCAGAAGGAGATCAGATTCTGATCTATTTAGTGTTTGTTAATGATATAATTTTTGGTGGAGATGATAAGATGAGCCATCCATTTGCAGATGAAATGAAGAACAAATTCGAGTTGTCACTAATCAGAGAGATTAAGTTCTTCATTGGACTATAGATTCAACAAATGAAAGATGGTATCTTTATCACTCAGTCCAAGTATGTCAAAGAGGTGTTGAAAACCTTTGGCATGGAAGACAAAAAACTGATTGGTACACCGATGATGACCAGTTGTAGATTGTCAAAATAAGATGATTCAAAATTGGTGAATGAGAAGGAATATCGGTCAATCATTGATAAGTTGCACTATGTAGTACACAACAAACCGGACATTGCACATGTAGTGGGCATTGCTGCACATTTTCAAAAAAGTCCAAGAGAATCCCACTTGGTATCAATCAAGTGGATTCTTAGATATCTGAAGGTAACTATAGATTATGGATTGTGGTATCCATACAATAATGATTTCAATCTGAAAGTGTTTACCGATGCCAATTGGGTTGGTAATGTTGACGACCGGAAAAGCACAACCAGTGGTGCATTCTTTCTCAATGGTAGACTAGTCTCATGGATGAACAAGAAGTAGAGTTGTATCTCTCAGTCCACAACAGAAGCAGAATATGTAGCAACATTTATGAATTGTACTCAGACAATTTGGATGAAGCATGTATTAAGTGGTTTCAAAGTCCCTATATCTAAACTGATGAGTATATTTTGTCATAACACAAGTGCAATTAATATCTCTAAGAATCTAGTATTGCATGCTAGAACCAAGCACTTCGAGCTCAAGTATCATTTATTGAGGGAGAATGTTCAGAACAAAGATGTTGTATTGGAACATGTTTCTGCTAAGGACCAGTTAGCAGATATATTCACCAAGCCTCTACCGAAGGCTACATTTACCTATTTAAGAGTTGAATTTGGGGTGCTCCCCCTTCAAGAGGTGAACTAAAGGTATGTGCTCCACATCAGTCAAGTATAGCATTGTCAAATATTTTCAAGATTGATGTGTTGAAGGATGCTACTCCTCAGCGGGAGCAGCATAGTGGAACATGGAAGCTTGTGCCTCCACTTTGGCATTGTTGTCAAAGGGGGAGAAGATGTGAAGTAGAGAAGATATATGCAGTATTGAAGACATATAATATGGAAGAAGATGTAGAGATATATTTGTGTATTTCCATCAATGTTAAAGGGGGAGATTTTTGGCATATGTGCAGAGTTTGATGACATGATGATAATGTATGTTGTCATTGATGTCAATATGCTGAAGTTTGAACCAGTATGTTGAAGTAAGTAAAATGGCAAGTGAATTGGTATGATGAAGTGTGAACCGATATGTTGAAGTAAGTAAATTGGCAAGTGAACTAGTATATGCAAAGTTTGTATCAAGGTTTCACTTGATATGACTACCAGTTGGTAGTCTTGGCTTCAGGGTTTCTGTTTGATGCATTCCATGTTCGTGCAATTTGACTAACGACATCCTATGATGAGTTAGCATTGAAATGAAGATTAGATCGTGTTTCCATGTCAGCCTTGTGTGCATAAAGGATTTCCTTGAGGATCTTGCATGAGAAGATTAATTCTATCTACCTTAGGAATGTGCAAAATCTTAGTAAATGGTGGAGAGCACGTGATGGGTTATCAGCTTCCAGAAGCGGTGAAGAACGGATGATGAAAAATGTGTTGAGATTTGTTCAATAATGTTTTACCCTATGTAATGTGATTAAATGGTCAGGATTGGAATGACTGTATTGTTAACCTAGATGCTTAGGGTTTTAGGTTTTGGCCACCGACCTAATTGTTGTCTATAAGGTCGATGATGATTTTTATTTGAAGTTGTTGGCAAATGAATGTATGTGAGGTGATTCTTGCCAAACCAAAGAAGTGAGTAGAGATCTGTAGAGTGTGATTGTAGATGTAAAGGAACTAAAGTGGATCTACCTTGGCATTGAGTTTTGTTATCAGATCAGTGTATTACCTATTGACTTCTAACCATTTCAGTAGTTGGAAAATCCCTTTATCGGGTAGCTTTAACAAGCTTTTTGTCAATCCTTTAATAGGGTGACTCAAAATCATTGAGTTCTTCAAATCTTATTGCAAGGTAACCTTTAATAGAGTTTTAACCTCTAACCGGTTATTTAGCCATCCCTTAACCGGGTGATCCCTAGCAGGATCGATTCCTAGGAGAACCTATTGTAAAGTCTTTAACTAGACTAGGCTCCTAGTAGAGTGGACTTCAGAAGAGTTCAAGAACAACTTGTGGGTATTCATCCCCACCATGGTTTTTCCTAGTTGGGTTTCCACGTTAACAATTAGCGTGTTATGTGTGATTCTTTTTCATGTGATGATTTAGTGTTTTCTATTAAGCGGTAAAGCATGCTAATCTAAAGATCATTGTATTTCTGATGTATTACCTGCTTAAGCATATGGGTGAAGTTGAGATGAGATGTTAGGTTTTGAGAATTTCTAAGTGTTACCGGTTTATGTCTTTTACAGTCTTACTATGTTTTACCGGTATTGTCTTGCTTTAGGTTGGTGATGCAGTTTGCCAGTTAGTGTAGTCTTTGCAGTTTAAGTTGTCGGAGAAATTTTTGTCTATACCGATTCACCTCCCCCTCTCAGTACCTGTTGGGTATTTACTAATCATCATTATTCATCAGTTCTAATACAACCTCTTTGTTTTGAACCTTCTCTCTCAAGAAATGATACTTGAGCTCAATGTGCTTAGTTCTAGCATGCAATACCAGATTTTTGTAAATATTGATTGTACTAGTATTATCATAGAAAATACTCACTGGTTCAGATATAGGAAATTTCAAGCCATTCATTACATGCTTTATCCAAATTGCCTGAGTATAGTTGATAAATGTTGCCACATATTTTGCTTTAGCTATAGACTCGGAAATACAACTCTACTTCTTACTTGTCTAGGAGACTACTCTTCGACCAAGGAAGAATGCTCCACTGGTTGTGCTCTTCCGGTCGTCCACATTACCTATCCAATTTGCATCAGTAAACACTTTGATATTAAAATCACCATTGTATGGGTACCACAATCCATAATCAACAGTCCTTGTTAAGGTATCTAAGAATCCTCTTGATTGCTACCAAGTGGTATTCTCTTGGACTTTTCTGAAAAATGAGCTACAATGCCCACTGCATGAGCAATGTCTAGTCTGTTGTGCACCAGATAGTACATCTTACCAATCATTGACCAGTACTCCTTCTCATTCACCAACACTGAATCATCTTCCTTAGTCAATTTACATCCAGTCACCATCGGTGTACCAACCGGTTTTCTCTCCTCCATTCCAAAGGTCTTCAATACCTCTTTGACATACTTGGACTGGGCAATGAAGATTCCTTCTTTCATCTATTGAATTTGTAGACCAATGAAAAACTTTTTCTCTCCAATGAGAGAGATCTCAAACTCTTTCTTCATTTCATCTACAAATGCATGGCTCATTTCATCATCTCCTCGAAAGATTATGTCATCTACAAACACTTCATAGATCAAAATCTGATCACCTTCAGATTTCAGGTATATGTTACTGTCCTCACTTGTTCTCTGAAATCCTATTTTCACAAGATGAGAGTGTAACCATTCATACCATGCCCTTGGTGCTTGTTTGAATCCATACAAGGCCTTGTGTAATCTATAAACCATGTTACTATCTCCTGATAAGGAAAACCCATCAGGTTGCTCAATATACACTTCCTCTTCTAGAATTCCATTCAAGAATGCAAACTTCACATCCATCTAGTATACTTTAAATCCCTTGAATGTTGCAAATGCAAGTAGCATTAAAGAGGTATGTCTTATTTCTTAAATTGAAATGACATCTTTTATTGAAGCTTGTAAAGATAAACATTGGTTAAAAGCTATGGAAGTTGAATTAGATCAAATAGAGAAGAATGAGACTTGGACTTTAGTTCCCCGGCCTAAAAATAAGAATGTTATTGGAACTAAATAGGTTTTTAGGAGTAAACTGATTGAGGATAGTTAACTTGTAAGAAACAAGGATAGATTCATTTTTAAAGGATATTCTCAAATGGAAGGAATTTATTATGGTGAAACATTTGCACCTGTAGCTAGAATTGAAGCTATTAGACTATCTCTTGCCTATGGAACTTATAAGAACTATAAGGTTTATCAAATGGATGTTAAATGTGCATTTTTGAATGGTGAACTTGAGGAAGAAGTATACATTGAGAAACCTAATGGATTTTCACTAACAGATGATAAAGATATGATTTGTAGATTGAAGAAAGCTTTATATGGATTGAAATAAGCTCCTAGAGCTTGGTATGCAAGCTTGGATATGTTGGCATATGTGCAGAGTTTGATGACATGATGATAGTGTATGTTGTCATTGATGTCGATACATTGAAGTAAGCAAACTGGCAAGTGAACCGGTATATGCAAAAAGTGAACCAGTATGATGGTATGAATTGGTATATGCAAAAAGTGAACCGGTATATGCAATATACAAAAAGTGAACCGGTATATGCAAATTTTGTATCAGGGTTTCATTTGATATGACTATCGATTGGTAGTCTCAGCTTCAGGGTTTCCGGTTGATGCATTCCAAGTCTGTGTGATTCGACCGATGACATCCTGTGATGAGTTAGCATTGAAATGAAGATTAGATCGCATTGCCATGTCATTCTTGTGCACGTGAAGAATTTCCTTGAGGATCTTGCATGAAGAAGATTGATTCTATCTACCTCAGGAATGTGCAAAATCTTAGTAAACAGTGGAGAGCATGTGATGGGTCATCAGCTTCTAGAAGCAATGAAGAATGGACGATGGAGAACGCCTTGAGATTTGTTCAAGATTTTTTTATCCTATGTAATGTGTTTAAACAGTTAGGATTGGACCGACTGTATTGTTAACCTAGATGCTTAGGGTTTTAGGTTTTGGCCACCGACCTAGTTGTTGTCTATAAGGTCGATGATGTTTTTCATTCGAAGTTGTCGGCAAATAAATGTATATGAAGTGATTCTTGCTAGACCAAGAGAAGTGAGTAGAGATCTATAGAGTGTGATTGCAGATGTAAAGGAACTTAAGTGGATCTACCTTGGCATTAAGTGCTATTATCATATCAGTGTATTACCTATTGACTTCTAATCATTACAGCAGATGGAAAATCCCTTTACCGGATAGCTTTAACAGGGTTTTTGTAAACCCTTTAACAGGGTGACTCAAAATCATTGAGTTCTTCAAATCCTCTTACAAGGTAACCTTTAATAGAGTTTTAACCTCTAACCGGGTATTTAGCCATCCCTTAACTAGATGATCCCTAGCAAGATTGGTTCCTAGCAGAACCTATTGTAAAGTCTTTAACCGGACTAGGCTCCTAACAGAGAGAACTTTAGAAGAGTTCAAGAACAAATTGTGGGTATTCATCCCCACCGTGGTTTTTCCCAATGGGGTTTCCACGTTAAAAATTAGTGTGTTATGTGTGATGATTTTTTATGTGATGCTTTAGTGTTTTTTGTTAAGCGGTAATGCAAGCTGATCCAATGGTCATTGTATTTATGATGTATTATTTGCTTAAGAATATGGATGAAGTTGAGATGAGATATTAGGTTTTGGGAAGATCTAGATGTTACCGGTTTATATCTTTTACAGTCTTACTATGTTTTACCGGTAGTGCCTTGATTTAGATTGGTGATATTGTTTACCAGTTAGTACAGTCTTTGCAGTTTAAGTTGTTTAAGAAGTTTTTGTCTATACTGATTCACCCCCCCTCTTAGTATCTGTTAGGTGTTTACTATTCATCATTATTCATCAATTGGTATCAGAGCATCCTCCAGGTCCTCTATGTTATAAGCGTAATTGCTTAAAGAAAATATCCTATTCTAATGATGAGGAGGGAAGGTCCTAAGTTCAATAGAGATAACTTTAAGATATGGAAGGATAGAATGAAGATCTACATTAAAATCATGGGTGCTCAACACTAGAACTATGTTGAGAATACTTATGTTGTCCCTACTGGTACTCTCACTGATGATCAAAGAAGAGAAATTCAGGAGAATGGGCAAGCCATGGAAGCTCTTATCAGCAGTTTATAGATGTTTAGGATAAAGATAATCCCAAAAGTGTATGGGATACTCTGGAGACCATCTATGGCGGTGATGAGCATGCGAAGCAAGCTAAGGAAGAAAGCCTTAGAGGAAAAGTTGAAGACATGCGGATGGTTGAAGGAGAGACCATTCAATAATATGGTATAAGAATTAAAACTGTTGCTAGAGATGTCAAGAGTGCAGGAGGTACAATGGATGATCCCATCATTATTAGCAAGGTTTTGAGATCCTTGTTACTAGTCTATGTAATAAGGGTTGCTGCTATTCAGGAGTTGATATCTATTGACAAGACAAGACAAGACAAAGGTATCCCTAGACTCCATCATTGATAAGTTGACCACATATGAGCTAAACAGTTATGATGGTAGTGTTCAAAAGACTGAATCAACCATTAGAGCATCTGCTGCACTATCCAGAAAGGGAAAAGAAGCTAGTACTAGTTGTGAACCTAGACAAAATAAAGATATGGATGATGAGGAGATCCTGATGGAATTTGAATCTCTTCTTGCGAAGAGACTACCTAAGGGAACTGGAAAATATAGAGGTAAGCTCCCTTTGAAATGTTTTTCTTGCAATACGATAGGACAAATTATTGTCAATTGTCCTAATAGTGATAATAAGGACAAACCAGAGAAGTTTAAAAAGTTCAAAGGAAGAAATAGGAGAAATTGTCTTGTTGCAGTCGATGAAGGTGTCACTGATGATGAATCAGAAGATGAAGAAAGCGAAGACATAGTGTTTGTAGCCATTAAGGAAGATGTGTCAGACAAGAAGGCTCTTGTCTCCCTCTTTGATAATTTTAATGAGTGGATTATTGATAGTGGATGTTCTCACCACATGACTGGTGAACAAAGAGAGTTTCTATCACTGGAAGAGTAAGATGGAGGTGTAGTCTAATTTGGTAATGATGCACCATGTATGGTAAAAGGAAAAGGGTCCATCTCTCTAAATGGAAAAAGCAATGTTGATAATGTGTATTGGGTAGAAGGTCTCAGGCATAACCTTTTGAGTGTTGCCCAGCTGAATGATAAAGGACTCATTCTAGAATTTAAAGATGGAGTGTGCAAAATAAAAGGAAAGAGTGGCAAAATAATGGCCACCGGTATGCAGACCAGAGGTAACTTATTTCAGTTAAATACAAATATCAATCAATGTCTAATGGATAAGTTTGATGACCGTTGGATATGGGGTAGGAGACTCTGCCATGTAAATTTTGATAATATTGTGAAGACCAGTAAGATCAAGGCAGTTAGAAGATTGCATGTGTTGAACAAACTAGAGAATCATTTGTGTAGAGAATGTCAAATGGGGAAAATGTCTTCCTCAACCTTCAAAGGTAAATCTTTCACATCAGATAATTTACTTGATCTTGTGCATACTGAGTTGTGTGGTCCTATGAAATCTAGGAGTGTTCAGGGACATAGGTACTTTATGATTCTTACTGATGATTGCTCAAGAATGATGTGGGTCACATTCTTGACAGACAAGTCTGAAGCTTTTGGAAAGTTTAAAGCCTTCAGAGAACTAGTTGAAAAGGAAAGAGGTAAGAGAATCAAATTCCTTAGAACTAACCAAGGAGGTGAGTTCACTTCTGGTGAATTCAATAAGTACTGTGAAGAGAATGGCATCGAGAGGAAACTGTCTACCCCCTGGACTCCATATTAGAATGGCTTAGTAGAAAGGAATAACCAGACTGTAGTTGAAGTAGCCAGAATGATGTTGATTCAAGGGAAGGTTGCTCACACTTTTTAGAGAGAAGCGGTGAGCACTGCAGTCTACACTATGAATCGGGTACTCATCAGGAAGGGGAAGGATAAAACTCCTTATGAGTATTGGACTGGTAAGACTCCAGTAGGAAGCTACTTTAGAGTGTTTGGTAGCAAGTGTTATATCAAGAGAAGTTAATACCAGAGCAAGTTTGATGCAAAATGTGATGAAGGAATATTCCTAGGGTATTCCACCAAGAGAAAAGCTCTCAAGTGTTTTAACAATAGGACTTAGAGAATTGTTGAAATTATTAATGTTAGAGTTGATGAAACTAGCAGTGAGCGAGTGGTAGATGAACCAGATGTAACCTTCTGGGAACCGGTTGCAAAACAACCAAGTACAAGTAACAGTGCTCCTACACCAGTAGATGAAGATGAAGATGAGGATGAAGAGGAATCAGTTAAGATCATTCCTAGGTATGTAAAGCTGCATCATGATCCAAAGGAGATCATAGGGGATAAAGATGCAGGAATACTTACAAGAAGAAAGGTCAGAGAGAATTCTTGCATTATTTTTGAATTTGAGCCCAAAACATTTAAAGAGGCAAACAAAGATGAAGACTAGACTAAGGCTATGGAAGAAGAACTTGACCAGATAGAAAAGAATGGTACATGGTCTTTGGTACCCAGACCTGAGCACAAAAATGTTATTGGCACCAAATGGGTTTTTAAAAACAAGTTGAATGAAGATGACACAGTGGCAAGAAACAAAGCAGATTAGTATGTAAGGGATATGCTCAAGAAGAAGGAGAAGACTATGGAGAAACCTTTGCTCCAGTAGCTAGATTGGAAGGAGTTTGAATGCTACGTGCATATGCAGCCTTCAAGGGATTCAAAGTGTATTAGATGGATGTGAAATCTGCATTTATGAATGGAATACTTGAAGAGGAAGTGTATATAGAGCAACCAGGTGGGTTTTCCCTATCAAAAGACAATGATATGGTGTGTAGGCTACATAAAGCCTTGTATGAATTGAAGCAAGCACCTAGAGCATGGTATGAACGCTTACACTCCCATCTTGTAAATATTCGATTAGAAAGAACAAGTGAAGATAACAATATCTATTTGAAGACAAAAGGAGATCAGATTCTGATCTGTGAAGTGTTTATTGATGACATAATTTTTGGTGGAGATGACAAGATGAGTCATGCATTTGTAGATGAAATGAAGAAGGAATTCGAGATGTCACTAATCAGAGAGATTATGTTCTTCATTGGACTACAAATTTGAACAAATGAAAGATGGTATCTTTATCACTGAATCCAAGTATGTCAAAGAGGTGTTGAAGACCTTTGGCATAGAATATAGCAAACCGGTTGGTACACCGATGATGACCAGTTGTAAATTGTCAAAAGAAGATGACTCAGTGTTGGTGAATGAGAAGGAATACCAGTCAATGATTGGTAAGTTGCACTATGTAGTACATAGTAGACCAGACATTGCACATGCAGTGGGCATTACTGCACATTTTTAGATAATTCCAAGAGAATCCCACTTGGTAGCAGTCAAGTGGATTCTTAGATATCTAAAGGAAACTATAGATTATGGATTGTGGTATCCATACCATAATGATTTCAATCTCAAAGTGTTTACTAATGCTGATTGGGCTGGTAATGTGGATGACCAGAAGAGCACAACTGGTGGTGCATTCATTCTTGGTGGTAGACTAGTCTCATGGCCAAGCAAGAAGCAGAGTTGTATCTCTCAGTCCACAGTAGAAGTAGAATATGTAGCAACATTTATGAACTGTACTCAGATAATTTGGATGAAGCATGTATTAAGTGGTTTCAAAGTCCCTATATCTGAACTGGTGAGTAGATTTTGTGATAACACAAGTGCAATTAATATTTCCAAGAATGCGGTATTGTATGCTAGAACCAAGGACTTTGAGCTCAAGTATCATTTCTTGAGGGAGAAAGTTCAGAACAAAGAGGTTGTATTGGAACATGTTTCCAGTAAAGAGCAGTTAGTAGATATATTCACCAAGCCTCTACCAAAGGCTACATTTACCTATTTAAGAGGTGAACTAAACGTATGTGCTCCACATCAGTTAGGTATTGCATTGACAAATCTTTCTAGGATTGATGTGTTGAAGGATGCTACTCCTTAGGGGGTGCAGCATAGTAGATCATGGATGTTTGTGCCTCCACTTTGGCATTGTTGTCAAAGGGGGAGAAGATGTGAAGCAGAGAAGATATCTAAGTATTGAAGACATATAATATGGAAGAAGATGTAGAGATATCTTTCTGTATTGCCATCAATGCCAAAAGGGGAGATTGTTGGCATATGTGTAGAGTTTGATGACATGATGATATTGTATGCTATCATTGATGTCAATACATTGAAGTAAGCAAACTAGCAAGTGAACCGGTATGATGGTATGAACCGGTATATGCAAAAATTGAACCAGTATATGCAATATAGAAAAAGTGAGCCGGTATATGCAAAGTTTGTATCGGGGTTTCATTTGCTATGACTACTAGTTGGTAGCCTCAGCTTTAGGGTTTTCGGTTGATGCATTCCAAGTCTGTGTGATTCGACCAATGACATCCTATGATGAGTTAGAATTGAAATGGAGATTAGATCACATTGCGATGTCAGTCTTATGCACGTGAAGAATCTCCTTGAGGATCTTGCATGAAGAAGATTGATTCTATCTACCTTGGGAATGTGCAAAATCTTAGTAAACATTGGAGAGCGCATGATGGGTTATCAACTTCCAGAAGCAGTGAAGAATGAACGATGGAGAATGCCTTGAGATTTATTCAATATTTTTTAATCCTAGGTAATGTTTTTAAATGGTCAAGATTGGACCGACTGTATTGTTAACCTAGATGCTTCAGGGTTTAGGTTTTGGCCACCGACCTAATTTTTGTCTATAAGGTTGATGATGTTTTTCATTTGTAGTTGTTGGCAAATAAATGTATGTGGAGTGATTCTTGCAAACCCAGGAGAAGTGAGTAGAGATCTATAGAGTGTGATTGCAGATGTAAAGGAACTAAAATGGATCTGCCTTGGCATTAACTATTGTTATCAGATCAGTGTATTACTTGTTGACTTCTAATCATTTCAACAAATGGAAAATCTCTTTACCGGGTAGCTTTAACAGGATTTTTGCAAATCCTTTAACAAGGTGACTCAAAATCATTGAGTTCTTCAAATCCTCTTACAAGGTAACCTTTAACAGGGTTTTAACCTCTAACCAGGTATTTAGCCATCCCTTAATCGGGTGATCCCTAGCAAGATTGGTTCCTAGTAGAACCTATTGTAAAGTCTTTAACCGGACTAGGCTCCTAATAGAGAAAACTTCAGAAGAGTTAAAGAACAACTTGTGGGTATTCATCCCCATTATGGCTTTTCCCAATTGGGTTTCCACATTAAAATTCAGTGTGTTATGTATGATGAAATTTCATGTGATGTTTTAGTGTTTTTTGTTAAGTGGTAATGCAAGTTGATCCAATGGTAATTGTATTTTTGATGTATTACTTGCTTAAGCATATGGGTGAAGTTGAGATGAGATATTAGGTTTTGGGAAGATCTACATGTTACTGATTTATATCTTTTACAGTCTTACTGTGTTTTACCGGTAGTGCCTTGATTTAGATTGGTGATATTGTTTACCTATTAGTGTAGTCATTGCAGTTTAAGTTGTTTAAGAAGTTTCTGTCTATAGTGATTCAGCCCCCCCTCTCAGTATCTTTTGGGTATTTACTATTCATCATTATTCATTAGGATAAATATCTTTTGAAGCTTGGTTTTACTAAAGGTAGTGCTGATAGTAATTTATATTATAGGATCACTGATGATGATATTCTATTTATTGAAGTATTTGTTGATGATATCTTTTTTGGAGGAGAAGATAAGTTGTGCATGGAATTTTCTAACAATATGAAGAATGAATTTGAAATGTCCATGATTGGTGAGATGAGATTTTTCTTAGGTTTGTAGATTACTCAAATTGAGAAAGGCACTTTTATCTATCAAACTAAGTATTTGAGGGAATTGTTGAAGAAATTTGGTATGGATAATTCCAAATGGTAATTAGTCCTATGATGACAACTGAGAAATTATCTATCAAGGATACTTCTACACTAATAATCTGACACGGTATAAATCTATGATTTGTGGTCTATTATATTTAACTCAGACTAGACTAGATATTATGAACGCAGTAAGTATTGTTTCAAGATATCAAAGTAATCCTAATGAAAATCATGAATTAGTAGTAAAGAGGATATTCTGATATTTGCAAGGAACAACAGAATATGGCTTATGGTATTCTAAAAATGATGATTTCACTTTATGTGCATATACTAACTCAGATTGGGTAGGAGATACTGATGACATGAAGAGCACTTCTGGTGGAGATTTCTTTCTTAGAAAGAAACGGGTTTCATGGATTAGCCAAAAATAGTCATGCATTTCTTTATCTACTGCAGAAGCTAAGTATGTTGTAGCAGCAACTAATTGCACTCAATTCTTGTGGATGAAGTAAATGTTGAAGGATATCAGGGTAAAATGTAATGAACTGGTAGTTATCTACTGTGATAAATCTATAGCTATTGACATGTCTAAGAATCCAACATTTCACTCTAAGACTAAGCATATATCAATAAAGTATAACTTTCTGAAGGACAAGGTAGAAGGAAAGGAAGTCAAATTGGTTTATGTGAACACTAAAGAACAGATTGTAGATATATTCACTAAACCACTGTCTAAGGAATAATTTGAGTATTTGAGAGATACGTTAGGGGTTTCTGCCTCTCCGATAGAGCCTTGATTGATGTAGTTTTTCATCACTCCAGCATGCATTATTAGATATATTATTCATTATGACATAATGAGTGGTGCTACTACTTAGGGGGAGTAGTCAACTTTGAGATTTAGAGGTTTATATTCTTGCTTTGATATTTGTGTCATATTTCTAGCATTGATGTCAAAGCGGGAGAGATAGTGATGTGAAAAATAAATTCAGAACTTTATAGAGATATCATTCATAGGGGGAGAGTTACTGGTATTCAGGATATTTTTGGTTGTCTTCCACAAGGGGAGACTTGTTTGACATTTCTTGGTACTTAGATGTTTTTCACATCTAGTGTTGCCATCAATGCCAAAGGGGGAGATTGTTGGCATTATGGATGAATTTATTATGTGTTGCATTTATTTTTGTCAGTGATGTCACCACTAGCTATTATTGTTGGTTACCGACAGACAGGTTTTGGTTACTAGTAGAAGATCTAGTGTTACCAGCAGAAGAGACTATCTACTGGACACTTTTGGCATTTTTGGATCAATGGAGTATGTTTGATTTTATGTGTTACATGTTTTGGAGTATGCTTTAGTCAGTTGGTATTAACTTGGTAATTGGATGTTATCATACACTCTTATAAACCCTTACCGACATTGGTTTAAGGTTTAACTGGTAGAGCTTTCATTGAGAAATCTTGACAGGATGCATAAGTGGTGTTGGTGCGGCTTTCAAGATGTTGAAGATATTTTTTGATCATGCTTCAACTTCTTAGAGACATTGCTTTGGTGTGGTGGACCTAGAATAGTTCCGGTACCTATCTAGGTTATGGATCAATATCATGTTAACGTGTACTCTACACATTACTAGGATGTTTCAGGATGTTCTTGTTGGCATATGCACACTCCAATGAGACATTTTATGTGATTGAAGGTTTTGTCATTGATGGAAACCTTGCAATCCTATGGCACCGGAAAAGGCATTATATCAGCATCAGTAGATCACACTCTACATCGGCACTCAGGACACCGTCACTGGCACAAAGAAAAGAAGTATACCGGCACAGAGGCCAACATGATTTTGTTATATTATATTTTGTTTATTATTGTAAAAACTTTGTAAGCCGACTTGGCAAATTATAAAATGACTCTTATATATAAAAGAGATCATTGTAGACATTTGGTAATGAGTGAGGAACCATTAAGGAAAAATATTAGGCAGACCTATTATGCGAAATATAGGCTAAGGGTTTATGTAAGTAGCAGAGCAGCAACCGATACTAGATTAGGCATTATTGATGCTATTGTAAAGTAGTACAAGATATTGGATTTGTATAATCCTCATTGTAAGTCAGTGAGACTTCCCATTGAGTAGTGAGCTCTACGCAGTTGGCCTTCCTGCATGTGCAGGCCCCTATTGTAAGTAATATTCTCTTATTGGCCAATGAGTGAATATTGTGGGTCACAAATCCCACCAAGGTTTTTCCCACACTAGGTTTCCTCATTAAAACCTTGTGTTATGGTGTGTTTTTCATGTGGATGTTCTTAATTCTATTAATTGCATTATTTCTTGCATACCAGTACACCGTTATATTATTTTCTGCATTTTTTAATTCAAGAAATTATGCTCACCGGTCTGATACTGATTCATGCCCCCCCTCTCAGTATCTGTGGTATTCCTAACAATTGGTATCAAAGCCTGGTCCTCTATTTTCAGAAGCCTAACAGCTTGAGGAAGATCTTGACACCGATAAAGATGGAGAATCTGATGAAGCAACTTGAAGGAGCTCTTACAGGCTATGATGTAGAGAAATTGAAAAATATCAAACTAGAAGATGATTTAAGGGTAGCTTAGGATATCATTCATGCACTTCAAGAAAATTTTACTGTTGCAAGAAATAAGAGAAGAGAACTTTGTGAAAAATTGCAAAATGAGAATGATGAAAAGGAATCACTTAATGATATGATAAGCAAGTTGAAACAAGAGAAAATGACAACAAAGAATGAGATGCAGGATATGACTATGATATTTTGCAAAGAGATTGAGGATAGGAAGAAGAATGAAGAAGAATTGACCAGAAGACTAAGTAATGCAACAAATGAGAACACAAGACTTAGCTATGAAAATGACATGTTGAAGACAAATCTGATGCATACTCAGAATGAATCAAATGAATTGATGAGACAAAAAGAAGTCTTAGAAAGAGAACTAGAAACTGTCAATCAACATAAAGAAAAATTCAAGAAAAGCTCAGAGGAACTTGGCACCTTGTTCAAGAATCAAAAACCTAAAGGTGACACTTCTGGAATTGGTTTTGAAGTTGGTGAAAGCTCCGGTACTACAAATACTCAGAATCATAGCAAACCGGTAAGACAACCTAATGCTTATAAATTCAATGGAAAATGCTTTAACTATAATAAGTATGGTCATAGAGAAAATGAATGTAGATCTAGAAATTATTAGAATATCAACACACCCACCGGTCAATGTTCTAAATCCAACAAAGTTGGTCACAACTCTAAAAATTGCAGAATGAATGTGAGATGTTATGTTTGTGGAAGATTTGGATATTTATCTAATCAATGCAGAACACAAACCGGCATAGGTTATGGGAAAGCTATTTAGAATAATAATGTAACTATTTATGCATGTAACAAGATTGGGCATATTGCAAAATTATGTAGAAGTAAAGGAACACTGGTAGACAACAAAAGTTCTAGCTTGAAAGGTAAAGAAAAAGTTGAAGAGGTTAAGCAAGAATTCTCAAAACAATGGATTAGAAAATCTGATCTAAATATTGGGAATACTCCTCCACCGGGAGAACAAACCAATGCTTCACCAGAAGGAAAAAGTGATACTTCATCGGCAGGACAGAGCAGTGCTCCACTGGTAGGAGGTTCTTCATCTAATTGAAGAAATTTTCCTTGAGGGTTTGGTAATCTAATGACACATGTGCTATTATTCCCTTGGTTAGAGATGAGAAGTTGTAAATTACTTTTTACCAATAGACAATGTTAAGAGAATACTTAACCGACATGCATTTAATATGGTAGATGGCAAAAAGACACTATAAAATTGAGGTTTTGGCTCCATTCCATTTCACCAGGATTTCAAACCTATAAAGAGCATGAAGATTCCAAGCTAAGGCATTTCAAGCAAGAGGAAAGAACACTCTAAGCATTCATCCATCCTAAAGGCAATAAAAGGTATTTAATCATGGCATCCACCTCTGCAATTGAATATATAGCAAACCCTACTATTATCCAAGTGATAAAAAGACCTAGGCCCATATTTCAGTTAGTTCCCGAGGTAACAAAGAAAGATGATACCTTAGGTGCTTTTTCTCAAACTCCCAAGGGAGTTGTTTATGTTGAAGACCCAAGAATTTACATCCACTGCAACATTGAGGAACTAGGAGATGAAGAGATTAAAACCATGTTTAAAACTATGATATGTGATAAAACTGGCAATGTAAAAGATGAACACAAGATCATTGAAACCCTAGGATTTACAGAGATCCTTAGCATTCCTAAATTCCCCAAGGATGTGATTAGGATAGTCTTAAGCAGGGTACATGGTGAATTTTTTTGGCTAGATGCAGTCCACAAAATCACTAAGGAAGCTGTGAAAGCTATCACACGGTTACCGACCACTGGTAAAAGGCCAGATAAAACCAAGAAGGTATCCAATGACCTAGTTACAAACCTAACTGGTCCAACTTTCGACAAAAGGTCCCTAAGAGTTAATGATGTAACAGACATTAATGTGAGATTTATCAGCATGATATTAGGGTATAAAGCTACTCATGCAAATATACTTAATTCAGTTTCAAGTTTATGCATTAAGAGTGCTTATGACATGGTCACAGAAAATGCAAGGATTGATATATGTGAGTGGTTAAAAGATGAATTAATTGACAACCTTGGAAAGATTAAGAAGGACAAGAAAGGAACTTTCAGGTTTTGAAATCTGTTAGTATGTCTGATGCTACATATAACAAAACAGGTTCTTGGTATAGGCTACAAAGAACTTGGTTATGATATACTGGTAGGTAAACAGTTAATAGAACTATTCAATAACATGGGAGAAAACAAGGAAAACAACATTCATGACTTCTTTCAAGCATTAAAGGCCAAAATGAAGAAAAGAATCAGGTTATCACAAAAGATTGTCAACAAATACAAAGATGAAATATGCTTTGTAATCAAGAAGGATGAAATCTAGATGGAAGCAGTCATCCCTAGGATAGTTTGGGTAACCAAGGTGGGCTATGAAATAGATGATCATATAATTAAAACATATGCTAAAGCACTTCTAGAAGCCCCCAGAGAACCTAAGGAAGAAATATTTGGTAGTGCAAAAACTATTGAAAGCTAGTTGTAAGGAAAGGTTCCAGACAAGCAAAGGCCATCAAAGAAGATGTGTTGAAGAAAATCGATATAACAAAGGATGAGTTAGCAGCTGCACAACCTAAAACTCACCTATCACCAGTAGGTACTTCTTTAGGGAGTGGCATGCCTGCAACTTTCAAAAGAGTTGTAAGGAAAAGAGACCCCTCACCAGCAACCACACACTCACCCAAGAGGACAAGACAAAAACAACAAGCAGTGAGATCTCCGATAAGAAAGGCTACACCAAAGAAGAAGAAACTGACACCCAAAAAGAAGAAGAGGACAAACAAAAACTTGGCCCCTCTTAATATACTGCTGAATGAAATTATAGAGGAAGGTAAATTGAAAAATATAGAGAAAATATATGACACTCTAATAGCTGAAGAAAAAGAACAAGTTGAAAATAGTGTTATATTGCATATGGATATGTATAAGAAGTTTTTGATGGAAGTAGTAAATGAAATTCCAGATGAACTATTTAAGAGACTGTATGCAAGAAGACAAGCAGTAATAGAACTGGACAAGAAAATAAAGATTGAAAAGCTACTTGTTGTTTATCCGACAAACTCACCCAAAGAAATTGATGACCTAATTGCTCAAGCCAACCAGTCAGTATTTTTTGTTGCACACCGACACATTACTTTAATGGTTGGAAGAATTATTGAGGTAACTGAGGAAATAGAAAATGGATGGGATATATTTTTAGTTGAAAAAGAAAAACAAGAAGAATATAGGAACACCAAACCCATAAAAGTTTATCAGAAAGATAGAGACAAGGGTAAAGGTAAAGTTGGTGGACCACCTAGTATCAAGGTTAGAGACAACTTACCCCCACCTCCTTTAATTACTCCACCGATAAAAACAACAGCTATAGAAGATCAACCGATAGCTTAGAGTATGGATGTAGAGGAAGGTAATACTAATTCTGAAGTCTTATATACTATGGATGTTGATACTCAAAAGATCAACATAGTAGTAGACAAAGATACAGCTGATAAGACTGACATGGATAGTGAGCCTCTGGTAGCTGAGCAAACTGAAAACACATAGGAGAAACTGATAGAAGACAAAGAGTAAAAGGTAGAGACTCAGATTGAGACAATGTAACAAACAAAGCAAAAGGCTCCGGAATAGGAACAACAACAATAGGAATAGGAACATAAGGAAACAGTGCCACTGGCAACTGGAGAAATAGAAAAACCATTGCTTAAAGAAATGTAGACACAAACAGACCTACCAGAGGTCAATACAAGCTTGGTTATTTCCATTGGTACTTAGATTATTGGTTCATCATCAGGCTTCAAATCAACTAATGTGACTGAGGTACTATTAGATTCAATCAAAAAGATAACAGACTGCAGCTCACAAGCTTGCAAGGCAATTGATGATACCATACCAATTTTGAAGGTAATTGCTCCTAACTGTAATATAGAAAATAAAGATTCTTTAGGATAACTTGATACATTATGTAAATATATCATAGAAAAAATTGATAAAATAAAGGAAGAGTCATTGAAGGATAAAGTAGAAATTGAAAAACAGAAATTCTTTAATGAGAAAATAAAGAAGTGTAATAGAGATTTTGACACACTTCTACTAGAATTGTGTAATTTATTGAAAGAGTACAAAACTCTGTACAAAGACACCTGTAAGACAAACTTTTTGACTGTAGATATAGATAAAAAGATGAGCAAGGTATAGGATGAGATCAATAAACTTGCAGACAATTTTATTAACTCACCTGATACACTATCAGTTTTTGAAGAGAAGATAACAAATTTTGAAGATGATTTACTTAAATTAGAAAGAGAGAGAGAAATAATAGTGAATAAGGAAAAACATTTGAGATCAAAACTAAGTCCAAGATTGGACTATCTAGCATCACTACGGAAGGAAGTATCTGAAGCACTAATATAGGGATAGTAAACACCGACAGAGCATTTGCACCATCTCACCGGTATAGTGAAGAGAATAGAGACAGCAATAAAGGATAGCAAGAAGTTTATGAATAGTATAAACTTGATTTTGGGAGATCTTTCTCAAATTGTAACCACCTAGTTACAAGGTTGAAACTACAAACTCTACTGACATCTTGACAACCTTTGTCATTGATGCCAAAGGGGGAGTAGTGAGATGAGAAAATTCAATATCACAGGAATCATATGCTCAGGGGGAGCACACACATTCTTGGTAACATTTTTGGACTTCACATTTTTGGATACATTTTTTGAAATTTCTCATGAGTGTTGCCATCAATGCCAAAGGGGGATATTGTTGGCATATGCACACTCCAATGAGACATTTTATGTGATTGAAGGTTTTGTCATTGATGGCAACCTTGCAATCCTATGGCACCGGCAAAGGCATTATACCGGCATCAGCAGATCACTCTCTACACCAACACTCAGGACACTGGCACCAACACAAAGAAAAGAAGTATATCGGCACAGAGGCCGACAAGATTTTGTTATATTATATTTTGTTTATTATTGTAAAAACTTTGTAAGCTGACTTGGCAAATTGTAAAATGACTCTTGTATATAAAAGAGATCATTGTAGACATTTGGTAATGAGTGAGGAACCATTAAGGAAAAATATTAGGCAGACCTATTATGCGAAATATAGGCTAAGGGTTTATGTAAGAAGCAGAGTAGCAACCAATACTGGATCAGGCATTATAGATGCTATTGTAAAGTAGTACAAGATATTGGATTTGTATAATCCTCATTGTAAGTTAGTGAGAATTTCCATTAAGCAGTGAGCTCTAGGCAGTTGGCCTTCCTGCATGTGCATGCCCCTATTGTGAGTAATATTCTCTTATTGGGCAATGAGTGAATATTGTGGGTCACAAATCCCACTGAGGCTTTTCCCACACTGAGTTTCCTTGTTAAAACCTTGTGTTATGGTGTGCTTTTCATGTGGATGTTCTTAATTCTATTTATTGCATTATTTTTTGCATACCGGTACACTGTTATATTATGTTCTGCATGTTTTAATTCAAGAAATTCTTCTCACCAGTAAGATACTGATTCACCCCCCCCCTCTTAGTATCTATGGGATTCCTAACAGTTCTATAGATTGATTGTTGTTGTTTTGGTCTTAAGATGACATGACATATCATTGTAATATGGATTTATGTAATGATCTTACTCCAATATCTTTTATGTGGCTGACCTAATTGGTTTAGGCCTTAGCGTTGGTATAAAATGATGTAATATCTCATTATAGATCATGGGTATGGTATGGGATTTTGGAATAAATGTTCATGGTCTTGGTATGCAATATAATATGTGAAGGATATTTGGTCGATCATAGGTGATCAAATTGGGATCAAGGAAGAGGTCAAAGGCCTTTGGTATTGAGCTTAACCGGAACTATAATCAGGCATGGTAGATGCTATCGTGCACAGTTCATTATTTTGGATTTTTGTCCATTTATCTTGAGATGGTTGTTGCCTCTCTATAGCCAGTAATAATCTTTTGTAATGAGTAGTATGCTCTAGGCAGTGTGCCTTCCTGCATGTGCAGGCCCACCATTATATCACATACTTTCTATAGAAGTATCATCTGATTGGGGGTATGCTTCCCACCATGGTTTTTCCCTTTCTGGGTTTTCCATGTACAAATCATGGTGTTATGTGGTATGGTTGCATTGTGTTGATTATCTCTTTCATTGTTAATTTTTATTTCTTACCGGTATCTATTTCTGGTTTACCAGTACTCAATCTAGTTAAAGGTTATTAAGTGAATTAAATGATATAATCTATTAACAAGTGATTCATGCCCCCCCCTCTCAGTTGTTCACCAGTTATCCTAACAGTCCAAACTTCTTCATCTGCAACTTATTATAAGTTCCAACCAGGAATCTCTCTTTTCTCAAATATACTATCACTTGATCGACAACTTCAAATTATTTATGTCTCCTCTTATCATCCGCCTTCTCCTTATATTTGTTGTTCATGTCTTCCAAATGTTGTTTAACCTAAATATGCAATGTTGTGATGTGATCTGGAAAATTTTCTTGTTCTAAACTCTTCTGGTCTTCACTGCTAATGTTTCTCAATTCTGATATTCCTCTAGGATGCACTCTGGTAACAATATAAAAAGGTGTTTTTCCAGTACTTCTATTCACTGTACTGTTGTAGGCAAAATTTGCTTATGCAAGGATCAAATCCCAACTTCTGGTTTTATCTCCTACTAAACATCTCAACAAGTTTTCCAGACTTTGGTTAACAACTTTTGTCTGTCCATCAGTCTGGGGATGAAAATTAGAACTTAACTACAAATCTATCTTCATCTTCTTCCAAAGTGTTCTCCAAAAATAGCCAACAAACTTAGTGTCTCTATCTGAAACTATGCTCTTAGGTAATCCATGCAATCTCACCACTCCCTTGAAAAATAGGTCTGCTACATGCAATGCATCTGATGTCTTCTTACAAGGTATGAAATGAGCCATCTTTGAAAATCTATCCACTACCACAAATATATAATCATTCCCTCTTTGTGTCTTAGGTAATCCAAGTACAAAATCTATGCTTATATCCTCCCAAGGTCTTACCGGTACTATCAAAGGTTTATAGAATCCCACATTTTGACTACTACCTTTTGCAACTTGACAAACTCTACAACTCTGCACATATCTATTAACATCCTTATGAATTTGGGGCCAAAAGTACTGCTCACTTAACCATGCAACTATTTTGTGAATGCCAAAATGTCTAGCTAAACCTCCACTGTGCTTCTTGTTTATCAGATTCTCTCTCATGGAACTCTTAGGTATACACAAATGAACTCCCTTGAATAATATCCCGTCCTAAATGAAATAATCCAACCATTTTCTCCTATCAACCATAACCAGTTCTTTATATGTTTTCCAACGTTCTGCAAAATTTGGGTCTTCATCATACAAGGTCTTCAAATCTTCAAAACCTAATGTTGTCGCCCTCATCTCTATCAACAAATTTCTTCTCCTACTCAATGCATCAACAACTTTGTTAGATTTTCCACTTCTATGCTTCAACACAAAGATGTAACTTTGCAAGAATTCTACCCCTCATATGTCTCTGATTCAACTTACTCTAACTATTCAAATACTACAAAGATTGATGATCTGTATACAACACAAAATCATTAGGCAATAAGTAGTGTCTCCATTTCTTCAAGGCTTGAATTATGGCATAAAATTCCTAATCATACACTGAATATCTCTTCCAAGCATCATTCAATTTTTCACTAGAATAGGTTATTGCTCTCCCTTCTTAACTCAAGACTACTCCTATTATTGTTCCACTTGCATCACAATCCACTTGAAATACCGTAATGAAATCCGGTAAAGGTAACATAGGCTTCTCAGTCACTTTTTGCTTTAACAATTCAAAACTTTTGTTTTCTCCAGTGTTCCACTTGGATTCCTTTTGATCTCCCCACATGGTCTCAGTCATAGGGTCACAAACTGAACTGAAATTTCTGATAAACCTGTAGTAAAAACTAGCCAATCCATGAAATGATCTTACCTCCCCAATTCTTTTTGGTGTAGGCCTCTCAACAATGGAATTCACTTTCTCAGGGTCCATCTTCAAACCATCCTCAAATATCACAAATCCTAAATAGACCAACACATCCTTCATGAAAGTACACTTCTTGATATTGATCAACAAATTTTCTTCTTTTCTTAATCAAAACTTGTCTTAACTACAACAAATGCTCCTCTTTTGTTTTATTGAAAATTAGAATGTCATCCAAATACACAATAACAAAATTACCCAAGAATTTCTTTAATACCTCATTCATCAGCCTCATGAAAGTACTTGGTGCATTAGTCAATCCAAAGGGCATCACCAACCATTCATATAGTCCTTTATTTGTCTTAAATGTTGTCTTCCACTCATCACCTTCTTTGATCCTTATCTAATGATATACACTCTTCAAATCTATCTTTGTAAAATATTTTTTGTCCACTCAAACAATCTATTATGTCATCCATCGTAGGCAAAGGAAATTAATATTTTAGTGTGATCTAGTTTATTTCTCTTGAATTGGCACACATCCTCCATTATCCATTCTTCTTTAGTGCTAATACTATTGTTGCTGCACAAGGGCTCAAACTCTCCTTGGTCAAACCTTTCTTCAACATTTCTTGCACTTGTCTATTTAGTTCTTCATTCTCTATTGGTGTCAACCAGTGTGCATCTTTGTTAGGCAAACTAGCTCTGGGAACCAAGTTCATGCAATGAGTAATACTTCTAACAGGTGGAAATCCATCAGGTACATTATCTGAAATGATGTCCTCATATTTTGTCAGCAAGTCTCTTATCTCTATTGGGTGTTCTCCTTCCAGTTTTGGTCTCTCAGTCTTCTTACAAATTAAGGAAAAATACACATTCTCATGTCTCAGTCGATCCATGAATTTCCTTCCATCTACTAAACAGATTTTGTCATTTGTAAATACTTCATTCTTCAAAGGTTCCTCCAAAGGTAACAAGGTTTGCTTCATCCCATTGGCCACGATAGTGTATGTGTTCTTCCTCCCATCATGTATTTCCTATCTATCAAACTACCAATGTATTCCCAACAAAAGATGACAAATATCCATAGGCATAATATCACACAAAACTTCATCATGATAATTCCCAATTTTAAATTTCACCAAACATTTTTCACTTACTAACAACTTATGTTCATCCTGAATCCATGCTATCTCTTAAGGCTTAGCGTGTTTCAATCTCTCCAATTTCAACTTATTCACCATCTCTTTTGAAAAAAGATTATTTGAACTTCCACTATTAATAAGAACTTTAGAACATTTACTAGATACCTTAGATCTGGTCTTGAACAAATTCTTCCTCTGCAAGGACTCTTCATCTCCTTCGATATGACACAAAGCTCTCCTCATCATCAATAGTTCTCCATCTTCCAGATAATTATCTGATCTGGTGGGATTTTCTTCCACCACTACTTCTCTTTCAATAGCCTCTATCTTCTTACATTTGAATGCATGGTGTCCTTGTCCTCCATACTTAAAGCAAGTTCCTCTAGATGTCCTATTGTCTTGTCTTCCAAAGTTTTCATTATGGTAATCATCTGGTTCTCTCCTCTGATAGAAATTTATATCATCCTTCTAGTATGAATTACCTTCTTTTCTCACTTCCTTATCCTTGTTATGATCTGTACTGGTTCCTCTTCCTCTATTATATCCTATTCCTCCTTAAAACATTCCTCCAGTAAACCTTCCACCTCTACCTCTCTGTCTCTACTCATGTCTTTTGTTCAATTTCTCTTCTTCCTTTAGTGCATACTGGTAAGCCTCTTCAACACTCTCTAATTTGATCATATTGAGTTCATCTTGTATAGACATCCGCAATCCATTCAAATATCTTGCAATTTGTTCAACTTCATCATCAACATGTCTGGATCTAATGTTCAATTTATAAAATGCTTCGGTGTACTCCTTCACACTAGAATCCTTCTGTCTCAGATTCTGCAACTTTCAAGATAAATCCACTTCATAATTCATCAGAACAAACTTTGATTTCAACTTAGCAATCATCTGATTCCATGTCTTAATCTTTTCCTTACCTCTTCTTTTTCTATCAACTCGCAAATGCTACCACCAAAGAGATGCATGACCTTTCAATCGGGTACAGGCATATTTCACCTTCCTCTCTTCTGTAGTGTTTTCAAAATTGAAATACTTTTCCATCTCTGAGATCCAATCCATCAATTCATCTAAATCTAACTTCTCATCATATTCTAGTGGTGTAAAATGAGGTTTAGTGTTCTCCCTACTCAAAACCCTTAAAAACCTTTCTTCATCTAGATCAACCACTGGTAGGTTTACTTGTTTTGTCAGTGCTTCTTCTCCTTCATTTTTTCTTATATCTTCAATATGTCAGCCTCTTCTCTGGGTTGTCTCCATGCCTTCTAACTGGGCTGCTACTCCTTGTAACATCTCCATCACAATAGGGTCTACATTCCCACATGCTCCACCATTCCTAATTCCTCTTCACGCCATCAATTCATGCTAATCCTCTGCAATTGCAAGTCAGATCCACAATCCACCACCCTACAACAAAATTTAGGATGTATGCAATCTCTAGAATGAAACTTCGCTTTGATACAACTTGAATTAGTCACTAGTGAGGAGGGACCTCAAAGAGATAAATCCTGAATAGTCAATAAGAGTAAACACAATGAAAACACACATATATGATGGAGGCAATGTATAATAGATAATTTTATTGCATTAAATTTGATTACATCCAACCGGTAACAATTGGATTACAACATATGAGCACACAGGCCTGGTAGAATAGGTCACAACTGGGACCTTGACTCGAAAGATCTATCTTCTAGGCACAACCTATCAATCTGATAATTTGATTCATTCTAATTGATTACATTCTAAAGCATGATTACAAATATATATATATATATATATCCAGTCGGCCCAAAGGGATCAAAACCCAAAGAACAAGATCTAACGTGCAAAATAAACAAGGTTGGCCTCCGCCAAGAGATTCCTCCAGAAAATCCAAAGGATGAAATGTAGAAGGTCGGCCACATTCCAAGAAACATCAAAATCAATGCTCAAAGCTCCACAAGCTTCAAAATGGGTTCAGGTAGATCATAGAATAGGTCTCAGGCAATTGGTAACAAGAAACTATCATGGAAACCGGTTGCAATATCTTGCTAGAAAATGATCCAAATGAGATATGGTTTGAAAGGAAGAAAGATGATCAAGTTTTCAATTAGAATCCAACTCCACATGATCCAATGAGCCAAAAATGGGACATGTAGAAAGGAAAACTGAAACTGCAAACGAAAAATAAAACAGAAACAAAAATGTTTTTCTAGTTGATGCAAGATTGTTGTGAACTGGGGATGCTCCTACATCAATGTTTTAATTAGTTGGTATTGACCTGATGATCTGATGCTATCTTATGTTCTAGTAAGCTTGCTTTGTAGGTCTGGTAAGGGTTTCACCAGTAGAGCTTTATTGAAGATCTTTGATGTAATGCATAAGTGGTGTTGGTGTAACTTTTAGAAGGGATTCAAGATGTTGATGTTGATTGTGTTTGTGCCTTGACTGATTGGTGTCATTACTTTGGTGTGTGTGGATCTAATTTAGGTCTAGTTGTATCTAGGTTATGAATCGGTTTCATGTTGGTGGATCCTTCTGATATGCTTCTAGGATATTTTATTGATTGGATGATTTTTTTTTGGCCTTAGGCCGACATGCTTTATGATTTTATTTGAGGATTATGTAATTGATCTATTGAATTATCATTTGGGTGGTCGACCTAATTGTTTAAGTCCAAGGATTGTATAAATATATGTAAGATCTCATTGTAGATCATGGGAAAGGAGCGAATAATGTAATAATAATTTATGTAGAGGATTTCGTCGATCATAGATGATCGAGTTGGGTTTATGTAAGAGGTTTTAGACATTTTGTATTGAGCTTAACCAAAACTATAATCTAGCACGTTTGATGCTATCATAGGCAGTTCTTCTTTTCGAATTGTTTTCCAAGTATTTTGAGGTGGTTAATCTCTTTTGTAGTTAGTGAGACTCCATTGTGATGAGAAATGAGCTTTAGGAAGTGTAACTTCATGCATGTGCAGACCCCTATTGTAATCATATACTTTCTAGAGAAGTATCATCTGATTGTGGGTAGGGTTTCCCACCATGGTTTTTCCCTTTATCGGGTTTTCCACATACAAATCATGGTGTTATGTGTTATCATTACATGGTATTGATTCTCTAGTTTTCAATTATGCTTTAATGCTTTATTAGTTATTTTAGTATCTATTTTATTGTATTCTGGTAAAAGGTTTTAAGTGCTTTAATTCACATAATCTGTTAACAACTTATTCATCCCCCCTCTGAGTTGTCAATAGGTTAGCCTAACAATTGGTGTCAGAGCTCAGTCCTCTTTTTGCAGAAGCCTAACTGCTTGAGGAAAATCCTATGGCAATTAATTGTTCAGCTAGTGTTTACTGAAAGGATAGGCCTAGGCTTGATGGAACAAACTATGGAGTATGGAAAATTTATATGGAGAATCATTTAAGATTATTTGGAAAGGAAATTTGGGAAATAACTTAGAAAGGTTACACTCCTCATGATCTGGCATCAGACAATCCTGCACCTACATACTTGGAAAAGAACATTGAATATGACTATAGAGCTAGAGAAGCCCTCTTAAGTGCCTTATCAGATCAGTAGATCATGGGATTATCAGATAAATCATCAGGAAAAGCTATATAGGACAATTTGGAGACTTTGAATGAAGGTGATCCCACTATTAATATTGCAAAACCTGAATGTTATTGGGTAAGATATGAAAACTTGAAGATGGAGGAAGAAATAATTTATGCATTTATGGGAAGGGTAAATGAAATTGTATTAGGAATTCAATTCTATGGTGGATCTCTGAGCGAGGAAGAGATTATTTCAAAAGTATTAAGGGTTTTTCCATCAACATATAAGATGAAGGTAACTACAATTAATGAGCTAATAACCATTCCTAATTCTTCTATCAATAAAGATACTCTTGTTGGGAAGATTGATACTACATTTAAGGCATCTACATCATCAACTAGCAAGCAATATTGGAAAGTTTTGTATGCAAAGGAATTGGAAGAGATTAGGAAAGAAGATGAAGAAATTTAAAAAACTTGAAGCCCTATTTTCTAGAAGGATACCTAAAGGTCTGACAGGAAGTAAGTATGAAGGAAAATCTCCTTTTAAATGTTTTGCATGTAATAAGATAGGTCATTTTGCATCTAGATGTCCTAAAAGGAATTCAAAATTGGAAGAAAGAGAAAAAATATCTTTAAGACTAACCCTCAATATCAGATCAAGCATAAGTACAGGAGAAACAAAAACAAATCATGCTACTATGTTGATGAGGAAGGAGTAACTGATAACTTAGAGGAAGAACCAGCAAGTGTTTCAGCTATTGGATCCTATAATGGAAGAGACTAGGTATTTTATGCTATGAAGGAAGATGATCCAGAACTAGTTATCAAAAATGAGGAAAAGGATCTTGCAGCAAAAGTTGAAGACAAAGATGAAAGGGTAATAGATAGTGGATGTTCTCATCATATGATAGGAGACAAAATAAAGTTTCTAGCCCTGCAAGAATTTGATGGTGGTCAAGTTAGATTCAGTAATAACAAAGCATGCATGATCAAAGGAAGAGGAACCATTTCATTGGATGGTAAGCATAACACTGATAATGTCTATTATGTTGAAGGTCTGAAGCATAATATTTTAAGTGTAGGAAAATTCATAGATAGAGGATTCAAATTACAATTTGAGGATGGAAAGTGAAAAATCATTAGCAAATCAGGATTGGAGATCGCAACAGGTACACTTGAAAAAGGTACCATCTTTCATTTGAACTCCGATGAAAAAACATGTTTGATTGCACATATTGATGAAAGTTGGCTATGGCATAAGAGGTTGTGTCATGTAAATTTTGATTGCATTATAAAGATCAGTTCAACTAAGGCAGTTATAGATTTACCTAAGATTGTGAAGCCTCATAATCTGGTATGTAAGGAATGTCAAATGGGTAAGAAAATCAGAACTTCTTTTAAGAGCATACTTGATAAATCTAATGATATTCTCGATTTGATTCATACTGACCTATGTGGTCCTGCTACTACAAGAAGCTTTCAAGGAGATAGATATTTCATGTTAATCATTGATGACTATTCTAGAATGATGTGGGTTGCATTTCTAAGGGAGAAATATGAAGTCTTTGAGAAATTCAAGATCCTTAAAGCTATGGTTGAGATAGAGACAAGGATGAAAATCAAGTGTCTGAGATCAGATCAAGGTAGTGAATTCACATTCAATTAATTCAAGAGCTTTTGTGAGAAAAATGACATTAGGAGATAGTTATCTACACCCTGAACACCTTAACAGAATGACATTGTGGAAAGAAAGAACATAACCATTTTTGGATGCAGCCAGAACAATGATGATGGAAGCTAATTTGCCTCATATCTATTGGAGAGAAGCAGTAAGTACTACGGTTTATACATTCAATAGATTTGATATCAAAGGAGATACCAATAAGACACCTTATCAATTATAGTTTGGTCATTTCCCTACTCTTAAGTATTTTAGAATCTTTGGAAGTAAGTGTTATATCAAAAGAGATAATTCCATTGGAAAGTTTGACCCTAGATGTGATGGAGGAATATTTCTTGGTTATTCAACTAAAAGAAAAGCATATAGATGTTATAACGAAAGATTGCAGAGAATTATGGAAAACACCAATGTGAAAGTGGATGAGCAGTAAAAAGACCAAGCTAAATATTATGACAAAGAACTGTTAGACAATTCATATAACTAGAAGATAACTAAGAGGGGGGAATTAGTTGTCACAGATTACTTGAAGCATTAGCAATTTAAACTTTAATACCCAAACCCAAACCAATAATACTGGAATAGGAGTTAATAAAATTAAGCATAAATAGTAATCACAGAATAAAAGCCATCCACACAACACCAAGATTTGTATGTGGAAAACCTGGTAAAGGGAAAAACCATAGTCAGAAGCCTACCCACAGTCAGATAATACTTATGTAGTAAGTATGTGAATTACAATGAAGGGGCATGCATTTGTAGGAAGGCCAACAAACTAGAGCACACTTCTCATCACAAAAGGAGCCTCACTGACTACATATAAATCCAGACTACAATCCAGAGAAGTGTTAAACTACAAAAGATAACATCTCATATGCTTGAGTATAGTTCTGATTAAGTTCAATATTAGAGGACTAAATCCTCTTACATAATCCCAATTTGATCCCCAATGATTGACCAAATCTTCTGCCTGAATGATATTACATTATTCGCGCATTGTATTCCTTGACCATGACCTCTTACATTAACCATGATAATCTACAATGAGATCTTACATCCATTTATACAAACCCTCAACCATAAACAATCAGGTCGGCCACCAGTCAATAAACCAATTACATAATTACAAACCATGTCAGCCTTACACCAAAAAAAAAAAAATCAACACATAAGACATCCCAGAAATACATCAATAGGTTCTATCCACACATTACATTAGTGTCGGTCCATAACCTAGATCAACCGGGACCAACTATAGGTCCACACACTTCAGCAATGATCTCCAAATGCCAAATCTCAAACAAGATCACCAACAACATCCTGAAACTCCATCAAAAGTTGCACCAACACCACTTATGCAATTCATCAAAGATCTCCACCAAAAGCTCTATTGGTGAAACCCTCATCGAAACAAGAAACCAATCTTCTAAGCAAGCAAGATAGAATCCAATCACCAGACCAAAATCAACTGATCAAATATGAGTATAAGTATCATGAACAAGCCAATTCCATCACTAGATTATATCAAAGTCTAATGGATCATGTCGGATCCAAGTTAACCAAAAACCACTCATCCTATCGGGACCAGAAGGGTGTCGGTAAAGCATCCAAACAACTAGTGTTGACATCACTAACAAAACATCAATGCAACACATAATCAATTCCACCAAAATGGCCAACAATCTCCCCCTTTGGCATTAATGGCAACACTAGATGTGAAAAACATCTAAGTACCAAGAAATGCCAAACAAGTCTCCCCTTGTGGAAGACAACCAACAATATATGGCTCTAAATATTAATATCTCTCCCCCTTTGAATAATATCTCTCCCTTTGACATTTAATTTTCAGACCACTATCTCTCCCCCTTTGATATCAATGCCAAAAATCTGACAGAAATATCAAAGCAAAAATATAAGCCTCTGGATCTCAAAGCTGACTACTCCTTCTGAGTAGTAGCATCCCACATTAGTGTCAAAATGAATATTATCTCTGATAATGCATGCCAGACTGATGCTAAACCACATCAATCAAGTTTCCACCAAAGGGGCAAAAAACCCCAATCTGTCTCTCAGGTACTCAAATGATTCCTTGGATAAAGGTTTAGTGAAAATATCTGCAATCTATTCTTTAGTGTTCACATAAACCAATCTAGCTTCATTTTATTCTACCTTCTCCTTCAAAAATTTATACTAGATAGATATGTGCTTTGTCTTAGAATGAAATACCAGATTCTTTGATATATCAATAGTAGTAGAGTTATCATAGTGAATAACTATTGGTGCATCACAATCCACCTTTATATCCTTCAATATTTGCTTCATCCATAAAACTTGTGTACAATTAGTAGCAAAAACAACATACTTAGCCTCAACTGTAGATAAAGAAGTACATGATTGTTTCTTGCTGATCCATAAAACCAACTTCTTTCCAAGAAAGAAAGCTGATGCAGGGGCATCTTCAAATCTAACACAAAGTGCTCTTGAGGACACAAACAATTAAGGATGTATTTGGATGGTTCTAGGATTGGTTTTCAGGTTTTGGAGTTCTTTTCTTTTATGTTGTTGTCATGTAATAAGCTACCCCACTTTGTAAGCCTATGCCTTAGGTAGGTGTGTTATAAACCACCTTGGGCATATGGTGTTTGGGGGTCATCTATGCCTTGTAGGCATTTTATCATGCATTTTTGAGGAATTTTAGTTGTCTTGGGAGTCAAATTTTTGTTGGAGTTTTGGATGAAAATGTTGTCAAAGTTGTTAAGACACACATGGCAACTTTTCATGAAAAGGTGCAACTTCCTCCAACCACCACTTCTAGTAAAAAAAGTGGTTTCTAGCTATTATGGAGGGCATAAAATTTTGAACTCCAACCTTGGGAGGGGTTGTTCAAGGTGAATGTAAAGTTTGACACTTGAAAAATCAATAAAAATTGTAAATTTCCTACACATTTGCTGCTACAGGCAAGATTCTGTAAAGTATGGACACCTCCAGGTCTCAAAAATGGTGGAAAGTGAGAGGTATTGGAATCACCTTTCTAATTCTTCAAATTTGAGGTCTTAACTCCTCAGGATCAGAGAGAAAAGTGCATTTTTCTGGAAGTTACCTAGATTGATAGTTTTACCTAGGGTTTAGTGGAAAAATGGCTTTATCTTTCTAATCCCTCATTGGTTTTCAATGGCCTTTGGGGTGAGGCAAGGTTAACCAATATAAATTTGGATTTCCATGGTATTTTGTAGTGAAGAAGTAGGGAAAGGTGAGGGTTTGATTTGTTAAGGTGGACATCTCTATGTGGCCACCTAGTCTCATTTTACAACTAGTTCTATGAATGAAGTTAGGGGTGTAGCCAAGGTCTGAAACTTGGAAATTCATGTTGATTCCATGCCTCCTACATGTTCCAAATAGTAATTTGATAAGGCAGCACTTTTATAGCACACTTCCTTTGTAAATTATGCCTAATTGGGGCTATTAGGCCTACTAGGCGTGTTAGGGTTGTGATCCTTAGACCTCAGATCAGTTCAATCCCTTTGGATATGTTTTAGCTATTATAAAAAGGAGTAAATAATAGGCTTTATTTGTAAAGGTCCTTTTGAGGAATAAAGAGGAAAATTGAGAAGTGCATCTGGCAGGGCTACTAGGATTGGTAGGCCTAATTATAGCAGCAGCACTATGTATTCTCAATAGATCAAAATTAATGTGTGGGAAGGGTCTTTTAGGCCTAGAAAATAGTAAATCAAGGTGTTAGAAGTCATTGTTTCATTGGGAAGTGTGTGTCAACCCTTGTTGGGTGTTGTGGCTCATGTGAGACCTGAGTGGTCTTTGGAAAGCGTTGAAGGGTTGGACATTGTCTAGGTTGCTTGAGATGGGAGATAATATGGAACTTGTCCAATTAAGTCCAAACAACCCCTTGGAGTCTTTGTAGGATTGCTAGAGTCCTTGTTTGGATCCTTAGTGGAAGGAACTATCATAGTGCTAACAGGGGCTCTGCATCAAATTGGTATCAGAGCAAACGAGTGTCCTTTGGGAAAGAAGATTGAAGCACCATGGCAGAAGGAGATGAAGAAGTTCCAACAAGGATGACCAATGTGCAATTGGCCAAGGTTGTGAGAGAACAATTGGCACAAAATAGAGCCATGAAAAGGGAGATAGAAATGTTGAAGGGTAGAATGGATAGGAGGGAAGTGGAAGACTCTGGAGATGGAGATGATGGGGATGAGGATGAGACCCCAAAGCAGGAAGAAGAAGAGGTTCCTATAGACTAGAGACCCCTCTAGAATGCTCTCAGATCCATGGAGAGGAGAACCATGGATGGGAAACTAGAACTACTAGTTTTCAGTGGCAAGATGGATCCAGACTGGGTCATGGATTGGATTGAGGCTTTAACTAGCTTCTTTGAATGTGAAGAGATTCCTGAGCACCAAAGGGTAAAGATGGCAAAGTCCAAGCTGAAGGGAGCAGCCTTGACTTGGTGGAACTTCATCCAGATAGAGAGGGTGAAGAATGGAAAGAGTATGATCAGTTCATGGAATAGAATGATTGCTTTGATCAAAGAGACCTATGTGCCAGAGGACTATGGAATGTAGCTTCATAGAACAAAACAAAATCTCAAACAAAAGGACATGGATGTAAGTACATACACTAAAGAATTCTTGAAATTGTGCATAAAGGCCAAGACCATAGAGACAGAGGAAGAGAAGTTGGCGAGATACATCAATGGTTTGAAATTTTCTATACAAGATGAGTTAAATCTACACACCCTAGGTAAGGTACACAAATGCTACCAAATGGCATTGAAGGTAGAAGAGAAGTTCAAAAAGAAACAAGATCAGAACAATAGGGGTAGAGGTAGATTACAAAAAGGAAGAGTTCCCTTTAGAGGGAGAGGAAGCAATGGTGGTTTCCAAAGAGACACCAACCAAGAAGACAGCAAGGGTGAAGGCAGCAGTAGAGGAAGTTTTAGAGGTAGAAGACCAAACTACAGAGGTAGATCACAAGGGAGAGGCCCCATAAGGTGTTACAATTGCAGCCAAGAAGGTCACATTACCAGTAGGTGTCTAGAGAAGGAAAACAACAACACTATGGGAGAAAGAAGGAGCAATCTGATCCAAGAATCTAATTGTCAAAGTGTGAACAACAAAAACACTTTTCAAAGAATAAATGCACCTAATTTTTATGGGTATCCAGAAAGAGGTGAAGCCTTGATGATGAGGAGAGAACTCCTAAATGTTCCTATCACAAAAGAACCCCCACAAAGGAAGGAAATCTTCAAGACAACTTACAAATCAGGAGGTAAAGTCTACAAAGTCCTGATAGATTCCGGTTCAACTAAATTTTTTGTGTCAATAGAGATGGTGGAGAAGCTTAAGCTTAAGAGGATACCACATCCTAATCCATATAAGGTTCCATGGCTCACCCAAGGGCAGCAGGCTCTCATGGAAGAACAAGCTTGAGTTGAATTTCAGATTGGCACCTACAAGGACAAACTCCTATTTGACATAGCTAAGATGGATGCTTGTCATCTATTATTTGGTAGGCCTTGGCAATATGACTTGAAGGCACAACATGATGGCTTTAGAAAAACCTATTTTATCACCAAGGAGGGGAAGATCATAGAGGTGCTACCTTTGATGGAGGATGAAGAAGAGCCTAAGGGGAAAGAGGCTAAGATGATGCTGATGGAGAGAAAGGAGTTCATGAAGGAGGTGAAAGAGGAAGGAGGATTATGTTTTGCATTGATACCTATCCCTAAGAAGGAGGTTGTAGAGGTAGGAGCCGCAGATCAACAAGGGAGACCTAGGATGGTTCCTTATGAAGTACAAGAGCTTCTTGACAAGTATAAGGGTGTGATTTCAGAGGGTATGCCTAAGACCCTCCCTCCTATGAGAGAAATCAGTCATTGTATTGACTTTATACCAGGAGCAACATTGCCCAGTAAGGCTGCATACAAACTGACCCCACAACAAAATGAAGAGATGGCTAGACAGATTGCTGATCTACTTGATGCAGGTTTGATTGGAAAAAGTCTCAGTCCTTGTGCAGTACCAGCAGTACTTGCACCCAAGAAGGAAGGAACTTGGAGGCTTTGTATGGATTCAAGGGCAATCAACAAAATAACTATAAGGTATAGATTTCCCATTCCTAGAATTGAGGATCTTCTTGATTGTTTAGGAGGTACAAAGTATTTTTCAAAGATAGACCTTAAAAGTGGATATCATCAAATTAGAATAAGGCCAGGGGATGAATGGAAAATGGCCTTCAAAACTAATGAGGGGTTGTATGAATGGAAAGTCATGCCTTTTGGCTTGTCCAATGCCCCTAGCACTATTATGAGACTAATGAATGAGGTGTTGAGTGACTTTATCAACAAATTTGTGATTGTCTACCTAGATGATATTCTGATTTTTAGCAACACAAAGGAGGAACACATGCAACACCTAGAGTTGGTTTTGAGGAGGTTACACAAAGAACAACTAATGATCAATTTGGATAAGTATTTGTTCATGCAGGAGGAGATCATCTACCTTGGTTTTCTTATATCTCAAGGTGAATTGAAAATGGATCAAGACAAGGTAAACACCATTCTAACTTGGCCTACTCCTAGAAGTTTGAATGATGTTACAAGTTTTCATGGTCTTGCAACATTTTATAGGAAGTTTATCAAAGGTTTTAGTTAGATTTGTGCACCCATGCTTGACACCATAAAAGGGAGTCAGAAAAGTAAGTTTTTGTGGACCCAAGCAGCTAATGAGTCTTTTGAGTTTCTTAAGATAAAACTTGTAGTGCAACCAGTCCTAACCCTCCCTGATTTTCATAAGGTCTTTCAGATTGAGTGTGATGCCAATCATGTGGCCATAGGGGCTGTCTTGAGCCAAGAAGGGAGACCTATTGCTTTCTATAGTGAGAAACTCAATGATGCCAAGAAGAGGTATTCATCCTATGACCTTGAAATGTATGCATTGGTCTAGTCCATAAAGAAATGGAGGCACTACCTTTTGCCCAAGGAATTTGTGGTTTTCACTGATAACAAGGCCCTAAGTTTCATCAATAGTCAAGAAAAATTGAGTCACCGTCATATGAAGTGGGTAGAGACTCTACAAGCCTTCACATTTTCTTTGAAGCATAAGAAGGGAGTCACAAATAAAGTGGTAGATGCATTAAGCTGTAGGGTGCTCGCATTGTCCCATATTCAATTGGAAAGTGTGGGAATTGATGCTTTGAAGACCATGTATGAATATGATGAAGATTTTGGTGAGATATATGCTTCTTGTACTAATTTGGATGATAGGTATAATGTAGAATTTTCTGAGTTTTTGCTGCAGAAAGGATTGTTGTACAAGGGAGGTCAACTATGCATCCCTAGATGCTCCATGAGGATGAATATTATCAAAGAGAAACACAATGGGGTAGTGGCAGGACATTTTGGGTTAGATAAGACCCTAGAACTTGTGAGGAGACACTATTTTTGGCCAAAGATGTAGACTGAAATCAGAAAGTATGTGGAGTCTTGTATGGTATGTTGAAAGGCTAAAGGAAGATCTACTAATGCAAGATTGTATCAACCACTCCCCATTCCATCTAGACCATGGGAGAGTGTAAGTATGGACTTTGTAATGGGTCTGCCTAGGACTCAAAAAGGTTTTCATAGTGTTTTTGTTGTTGTGGATAGATTTAGCAAAATGGCACACTTTCTCCCTTGCAAGTCAACAAATGATGCTTCTTACATTGCAGCACTCTTTTTCAAACAGGTGGTAAGAATCCATGGGTTACCTCTCAATATTGTTTCAGATAGAGATGTGAAGTTTATAGGTCATTTTTGGCATACTCTATGGAGAAAGCTAGGTACCAATTTATCCTTTTCATCTGCCTACCATCCCCAAATGGATGGACAAACTGAAGTTGTCAATAGGACCCTTGGAAATCTTCTTAGGTGTTTGATAAGAGAGCATGGAGAGAAGTGGGATACTATCCTACCCCAGGCTGAGTTTTCATATAATGATACCATTAATAGAAGTACTGGTAAGTGTCCCTTTTAGATTATCTATGGTCTGAACCGAAGAGGTGTTTTAGAACTTAGAGATCTACCTTCTACTAGTCCAATTAGTGTTGGAGGTGAAGCCTTTGCTGAGCCAATCAAGGAAGTTCATGAACAAGTTAGATTAAACCTTCAAAGGTCCAGTGAACAGTATAAGAAGCATGCAAATCAAAAAAGAAGAGATCAGAGTTTTAATATTGGAGACCTTGTATGTGTCTATCTCACGAAGGAGAGGTTACCAAAAGGCAAACACACTAGATTGATGCAAAAGAAGATAGGTCCTTATTCTATTTTGAAGAAATGTGGACCTAATGCTTATGAAATTCAATTACCCAATGGGTTGAGGTTGTCACCCATCTTTAATGTTTGTGATCTAACACCCTATAAAGGTTTTGATGTTGTAGCTATAGACAATGGTGATCTGGAGCAATAGGCTAAGGCAAGTTTTCTAAAGCATGAACCACCTACCTTAGAGAAAGTGTTGGACACAAAAGTTGTTAAGAAAATAAGGAACAAGAAGTACAAGAAATATCTGATCAAGTGGAAGGGAAAACCTAATAATGAGGCTGTGTGGATGGATGAAAAATAGATTGAGGCCCATGGCAACACCTTGCAGCAACTCATCTCAAGTGGACTTGAGATTTCTTGCCCCCAAGAGTATGATGTAGGGGGATCTTCAAATATAAAACAAAGTTCTCTTGAGGAGACAAACAATTAAGGATGTATTTGGATGGTTCTAGGATTGGTTTTTAGGTTTTGGAGTTCTTTTCTTTTATGTTGTTGTCATGTAATAAGCTACCTCACTTTGTAAGCCTATGCCTTAGGTAGGTGTGTTATAAACCAGCTTGGGCATATGGTGTTTGGGGGTAATATATGCCTTGTAGGAATTTTATTATGCATTTTTAAGGATTTTTAGTTGTCTTAGGAGTCAAATTTGTGTTGGAGGAGTTTTGCATGAAAATGTTGTCAAAGTTGTTAAGACACACATGACAACTTTTCATGAAAAGGTGCAACTTCTAACAACCACCACTTATAGTAAAAAAAGTAGTTTCTAACTATTATGGAGGGCATAAAATTTCTACCTCCAACCTTAGGAGGGGTTGTTGAAGGCGAATGTAAAGTTTGACACTTGAAAAATCAATTAAAACTATAAATTTCCTCCACATTTTCTACTACAGGCAAGATTTCGTACAGTACAGACACCTCCAAGTCTCAAAAATGGTGGAATGTGAGAGATCCTAGAATCACCTTTCTAATGCTTCAAATTTGAGGTCTTAACTCCTCAGGATCAGAGAGAAAAATGCATTTTTCTGGAAGTTACCCGGATTGACAGTTTTACCTAGGGTTTAGTGGAAAAATGGCTTTATCTTGCTAATCACTCATTGGTTTTGAATTTCCTTTGGGGTGAAGCAAGGTTAACTAATTTACATTTGGATTTCCATGTTCTTTTGTAGGGAAGAAGTAGGGAAAGGAGAGGGTTTGATGTGTTAAGGTGGACATCTCTATGTGGCCACCTAGTCTCATTATGCAACCAGTTCCATGAATGAAGTCAGGGGTGTAGCCAAGGTCTGAAACTTGGTGATTCATGTTGATTCCATGACTAATACATGTTCCAAATAGTAATTTGATAAGGCAACACTTTTATAGCACACTTCCTTTGTAAATTAGGCCTAATTGGGGCTATTAGGCCTACTAGGCGTGTTAGGGTTGTGATCCTTAGACCTCAAATCAGTTCAATCCCTTTCGATATGTTTTAGCCATTATAAAAAGGAGTAAAAAATAGGCTTTATTTGTAAAGTTCCTTTGGAGGAATAAAGAGGAAAATTGAGAAGTGCATTTGTCAAGGCTACTAGGCTTGGCAGGCCTAATTATAGCAGCAACACTATGTATTCTCAATAGATCAAACCTAATGTGTGGGAAGGGTATTTTAGGCCTAGAAAATAGTAAATAAAGGTGTTAGAGTTCATTTTTTCCTTGGGAAGTGTGTATCGACCCTTTTTGGGTGTTGTGGCTCATGTGAGACCTGAGTGGTCTTTGGAAAGCATTGAAGGGTTGGACATTGTCTAGGTTGCTTGAGATGGGAGATAATATGGAACTTGTCCAATTAAGTCCAAACCACCCTTTGGAGTCTTTTTAGGATTGCTAGAGTCCTTTTTTGGGTCCTTAGTGGAATGAACTATCATAGTGCTAACAGGGGCTCTACATCAAAAGCTGCATCGGAAGTACTTTTCCAGTCATCAACATCTGTATATGCGCATAAAGTGAAGCTATCATCCTTAGGGTACCAAAAGCCATATTCTGATTTACCTTTCAGTTATCTAAAATTCATTTTCACCTCCATCTCATGATTTTCTCTAGGATCACTCTGAAATCTTGAAGCAATAGAAACAACATTCATAATGTCAGGCCTAGTCTGAGTCAAATAAAGGAGACCTCCAATCATAGATTTGTATCTTATAGGATTTACTAGTGTAGAAACATCTTTTATTATCAATTTCTCACTTGTAACCATAGGTGTACTTACCATTCTATAATCTCCCATACCAAATATCATCAACAATTCCTTAGCATATTTAGTTTGACAGATGAAAATACCTTTGTTAGTCTAAGTAATCTGCAAACCTAAGAAAACTTTCATCTCACCAATCATAGACATCTGAAATTCTTTCTCCATAGTCTTAGAAAATTCTATGCATAATTTATCTTCACCTCCAAAATAATTTTTTCAACAAATACTTCAACAATCAGTATATCAACATCTGTGATTTTATAATATAAATTACTATTAGCACTGCCTTTAGTAAAACCAAGCTTCATAAGATATTCATCCAACCTTGCATACCAAGCTCTAGGTGCTTGTTTCAATCCTTATAAAGCTATACTTAACCTGGAAACCATATCAATATCATCTGATAGTGAAAAACCATTAGGTTTCTCAATATAAACTTCCTCATCAAGATCCCCACTCAAGAATGCACATTTAACGTCCATCTGGTAAAACTTGTAGTTTTTTTAAGCAACATAGGCAAGAAATAATCTTACATCTTCAGTCCTAGCTACTAGTGTAAAAGTCTCTCCATAATCAATTCCTTCCTTCTGAGAATATCCCTTACAAACCAATCTAGCCTTATTCCTTATAACTTGACCATCCTCATTCAATTTATTCCTAAAAACCCATTTAGTTCCAATAACATTTTTATTTTTAGGCTAGGGAACCAAAGTCCATGTGTTATTTTTCTCAATCTCATCTAGTTCTTCTTTGATAGCTTTTAACCAAAATTCATCTTTACATAACTCAACTACTAATATCGGTTCAACTTGTGAAATTAAACATACCTCATCAGTTCTCAGTCTTCTTCTTGTCATCACTCCATTGATCTTATCCCCAATGATTTGATCTTCAAAATGATTCAATCTCACATACATAGAAGTCTTCTGACTCTCTATTCCTCTTCTCTGTTCTTCAGTTACTGTAGAATTCTCAGATGTTTCCAGAGTAACTAGTTTGACTCTTTGTTTCGGTAAATGTGCTACCATTTTAGATATAATCATTTCCACTGCCAATTCCTTCTCATAAAATCTGATTTGACTTTTGTTCAACTCATCTACTTTAACATTAGCACTCTCCACAATTCTCTGCAATCTCTTGTTATAATATCTATATGCTTTTCCTTCATTACAATAACCAAGAAATATGCCTTCATCACATCTAGGATCAAATTTGCCAATAGTATCATCTCTCCTGATATAGCATTTACTACCAAAAATTCTGAAATACTTAATTATAGGTGTATTGCAAAACCCTAATTCATAAGGTGTCTTACCAGTTTCTCCTTTGATATGTACTCTGTTGAATGTATAAACCGATTTACTCACGGCTTCTCTCTAGTAGATATGAGATATATTAGCTTCCATCATCATTCTTCTAGGAGCATCCAAGATAGTTTTGTTCTTCCTTTCCACAACTCCATTCTGCTGAGGTGTTCAAGGAGCAGAAAATTGTCTTCTTATACCATGCTTGTCACAAAAGTTATTAAATTCACTGGATGTGAATTCTCCACCATGATCAAATCTCAAACATTTAATCTTCAATCATGTCTCAGTTTCCACTTTAGCCTTAAAGATTCTAAACTTTTCTAATGATTCAAATTTTTCTCTCAAAAAAGTAACGCACGTGATTCTAGAATAATCATCAATCATTAGCATGAAATATCTATCACCATGAAAACTTTAACTCTAGAAGGACCACATAAATCAGTTTGAATAAGATCAATAACATTATTTGATTTATCTTTTATACACCTGAAAGAGGTTCTGACCTGTTTACCTATTTGACATTCTTTACATGCCAGATTATAGGGCTTCATAATCTTAAGTATATCTCTAACAACCTTAGTTGAACCGATCTTCACAATGCAATCAAAATTCACATTACATAGCCTTTTATACCATAATCAAATCACATCAATTTGTGTAATCAAACATGTCTTCTCACCGGAGTTAAAATGAAATATGTTACCTTTTGTCTGTGTACCGGTTGTAATCTCCAAGCTAGCTCTGTTAATGATTTTACATTTTCCATCCTTGAACTATAATTGAAATCCCTTATCTACCAATTATCCTACACTCAAAATATTATGCTTCAAACCTTCAACATAATAAACATTGTCAGTATTATTCTTACCATCCAATGATATAGTTCCTTTTCCTTTGAATGTACATGCCTTGTCATCTCTAAATCTAACTAGTCCACCATCAAATTCTTGTAAAGACAAAAAATTCAGTTTATCTCCAATCATATGATGTGAACAACCATTGTCAATTACCCATTCATCCTTGTCCTCAATTTTAGCATCAAGTTCCTTCTCCTCAAGTACATTCTCTTCTAGTTTTGAATCATCTTCCTTGATAGCCAAGAATACCCATTCCTTCCCATTCAGATCCACTAGTTGAGTCTTCTACTAGTTCAACATCTAAATAAGTAATGCCCTCCTCATCCACTACATAGCATGATCTGTCTCTATCTTTATTAAATCTATACTTGTTTTGATATCCAGGGTTAGGCTTAAATGATCTTTTAACTCTTTCTTCAAATTTTGAATTTATTTCAGGACATCTAGATGCAAAATAACCAATCTTATTGCATGCAAAAAATTTAAAAGGTGCTTTTCCTTCATACATACTTCCTACCGATCCTTTCGGTCCTCTTCTTAAAAATAGTGCTTCAAGTTTCTTAAACTCATCATCTTGTCTCTTCATATCTTCTAACTCTTTTGCATATAAATCTTTCCAGTCTTGCTTACCGGTTGTAGATGTAGATGCATGAAAAGAAGGTTCAATCTTCACATCTCTAGAAGGTCCAAATTATTCAATCTCAAAAGTAGATAGTTTCCCAACCAAAGTATCTCTGTTGATAGATGTATTACCCATTGTTCTCAAATCATTAATAGTAGTAGCCTTCATTTTGTAAGATGGTGGTAGGGCTCTCAAGACTTTAGAAACAATTTCATCTTCGCTTAGAGTTCCACCACAACATTGAATTCCCATAACAATCTCATTTACCCTTTCCATGAATGTAGTAATCCTTTCATATTCTTCCATCTTCAAGTTTTCATATCTCTCCCGGTAACCATCAAGTTTAGAAATCTTTACTATAGGGTCACCTTCATTAAGAGTCTACAACTTATCCCATATATCCTTTCCAGATGATTTGTCTGTTAATCCCATTATTTCCTGATTAGAAAGTGCACACAAGAAGGCTTCTCTTGCTCTACAATTGTTCACAAGCTCCTTGTCTAAGTTTTTTAGAGGAGGATTGCCAGATCCTAGATTATAGGGTGTGACACCATTCTGTGCAATCTCCCAGATCTCTTTGCCAAGAAATCTAAGATGAGTGTCCATCTAAATCTTCCATACTGTATAGTTTGTTCCTTCAAGCCTTAGTATATCCCTTCAAAAAGATAGCTCCAGAAGAACTTGATGAACTTGAATTGTTAGTCGCCATAGGATCTTCCTCAAGTGGTTAATCTTTTTGCAGAGAGTACCAAAGCTTTGATAACAATTGTTAGACAATTTAGATAACCGGAAGACAGTTGAGAGGGGGGGGATGAATCAGTTGTCACAGATTACTCAAAGCATTAGCAATTTAAGCTTTAATATTGAAACCCAAAACAATAATACCGGAATAACAATTAATCCAATTAAGCATAAAGAATAATTAAAAAATAAAAGCCATCCACACAACACCAAAATTTGTATGTCAAAAATTGGGTAAAGGGAAAAACCATGGTGGGAAGCCTACCCATAGTCAGATAATACTTTTGCAGTAAGTATGTGAATTATGATGAAGGGTCTTGGACTTGCAGGAAGGCCAATAGCCTAGAGAACACTTCTCATCACAAAAGGAGCCTCATTGATTACATATAAATGCAGACTACAACCCAGAGAAGTGTTGAAATGCAAAATTAGTATCTCCTATACCTGAGTACAGTTTCGGTTAAGCTCAATACCAGAGGACAAAATCCTCTTACATAAACCCAATTTGATCTCCAATGATAAACCAACTCTTCTGCCTGAATGATATTACATTATTCGCACATTAATTTCCTTGACCACCTCTTACATTAACCATAATGATCTACAATGAGATCTTACATCTATTTATACAAACCATTGAAAATAAACAATCAGGTCTGCCACCAGAGAAGAAACCAATTACATAATTACAAACTATGTTAGCCTTAGACCAAAAAAAATAATATAAACACATAAGATATCCCATAAATACATCAATAGGTCCTATCCACATGTTACATTAATGTTGGTCCATAACCTAGATCAACTGGGACCAAGTATAGGTCCACATGCTTGAGCAATGATCTCCAAATGCCAAGTCTTGAAACAAGATCACCAATAGCATCCTGAAACTCCACCAGAAGCTGCATCAACACCACTTATGTAATTTATCAAAGATCTCCACCAAAAGCTCTACTGGTGAAACCCTCGCCGCAACCAAAAACCAATCTTCTAAGAAAGAAGGATAGCATCCAATCACCAGACCAAAACCAACTGATCAAATATGAGTATAAGTATCATGAACAAGGCAATTCCATCACCAAATTATACTAGAGTCTACTAGATCATTACGGATCCAAGTTAACCAGAAACCACTCATCCTACCAGGACCAGAAGGGTGCCAGTAAAGCACCCAAATAACTAGTGTTGACATTAATGATAAAACATCAATGCAAAACATAATCAATTCCACCAAATGGCCAACAAGAATCAGGAGGGGAAATGATCATAATTGATCTAGTAACACCTTTATTGGAACAAAATACTGAACCGGTTACCCTGGCATCATCAGAAAACTCAACTATATCTAAAGAGCGGCACAAAGAACCTAGAAATCAGAAAACACCAAGGTATGTAAGGCTAAATCATTCTGAAAATCAGATCATTGGAGACAAAAATAAGGGAGTTATGACAAGAATAAGATTGGCAAATCAAGAGGTTTGTTTCATTTCTCATATTGAACTGGCATTAGTAATTATAGCTTGTAAAGATGAATGTTTGATGAAAGCTATGGAAAATGATTTAGATCAGATAGAAAAGAACAATACTTGGACTTTGGTTACCTGACCTGAAAATAAGAATGTCATTGGAACTAAATGGGTTTTTAGAAACAAACTAAATGAGGATGGACAAGTTGTAAGTAACAAGGCTAGATTGGTCTACAAAGGATATTCTCAGAAGAAAGAAATTTATTATGGTGAAACTTTTGCACTGGTAGCTAGAATTGAACCTGTTAGAGTATTTCTTGTTTATGTAGCCTATAATAACTACAAGGTCTATCAAATGGATGTTAAGTGTGCCTTTATGAATTAAGAACTTGAAGAGGAAGTCTTTATTGAGCAACTTGATGGATTTTTACTAATAGATGATAAAAATATGGTTTGTAGATTAAGGAAAGCCCTATATCGATTAAAACATTCTCCTACAGCTTGGTATGCAAGATTGGATAAGTATCTTTTGAAGCTTGATTTTATAAAAGGTAATGTTGATAGTAACCTATATTATAAGATCACTAATGATGATATTCTGATTATTGGAGTAATTTTTGGTGATATCATTTTTGGAGATGAAGAAAAAAATTTCATGGAATTCTCTCATAATATGAAGAGTGAATTTGAAATATCTATGAATACAGAAATAAAAAAATTTCTAGGTTTGCAGATTACTCAAACTGACAAAGGAATCTTTATTTGTCAAAATAAGTATCTAAGGGAATTATTGAAGAAATTTGGTATGGAAAATTCCAAATCAGTTAGTACTCCTATGGTTACAAGTGAAAAATTGTTAATTAAAGATGTATCCCCTCCAATAATTCCTACAAGATATAAATTCATGATTGGTGGTTTGCTATTTTTAACTCAGACTAGAGTGGATATAATGAATGCAGTCAGTATTGCATCAAGATTTTGAAGTAATCCAAGATAAAATCTTGAAAGTGCCATTAAAAATAATATTCTTTGTATTTGGAAGGAACAATTGAATATGGTTTATGGTACCCTAAAGATGATGACTTTACTTTATGTGTATATACAGATGCAGATTGGGAAAGTGATGTTGATGACTGGAAGAGAACATTCAATGGAAAATTATTTCTTGGGAAGAAGTTGGTTTCATGGATCAAAAAGAAGCAGTCATGCATTTCTTTATCTACTGTTGAAGCTGAATATGTTGCAGCTACAACTAATTGCACTAAAGTTCTATGGATGAAGAAAATGTTGAAGGATATACAAGTGAGTTGTAATCATCCAGTTGTTATTCATTGTGATAACTCTGTAGATATTGATATATCAAAGAATTTGGTATTTCACTCCAAGACTAAGCACATACCAATCAAGTATAATTTTTTGAAGGAAAAGGTGGAAGAAAAAGAAGTCAGATTGGTTTATGTGAACACTAAAGAACAGATAGCAGACATCTTCACTAAAAATTTGTCCTGAGAATCATTTGAGTATTTGAGAGATAGATTGGGGGTTTCTACCCCTTTGGTAGAGACTTAAATGATGCAGATGTGCATCAGTCTGGTATGCATTATCAAGTCTATCTTTTGCTCCAGATTGATGAAATAATGGCACTACTTAGGGGGTGTAGTTAGCCTTGAGATTTAAATTGGATAGATTGGGATTGATGGATTGAAGGATTATGAGGATATGATAGAAGAGAATAGAAGAGAGAATTGGCAGCATGAGAATACTGTAGACACCTAAAAATGGTCAACGCTTGCGGAATTGTACTTTAACATTTGTGCATTGCCTCATTTTAGGTTTTTGCATAGCATTAACATTTCTCCTATGTCACGCACTTGGTCTTTATCATTTGCGAGCATCGAGTCTTTCTTTTGCATTCTTCATTTGTCTCACTTTCGAATTTGGTCTTGTCGATAATAATCTTTAATCATGATTTTGGTCGATCTTGTCAATCTCTTATCAACTTGTTAATCTCCTCATTTTATGAGCGATTTGTCATTGATCCTTGTCCTCTTCAATCAGGTCAATTTGGATCAATTTGTCATTGTTCCTCGGCGCATTTATCAATCAAATCATTTATCAATTCAAAATCATGATCGAATCGATATCAATTATCCTTTGTCAAGACCTAATTGTCATCTTTGCATTTCTAATTCATCTTACAAGGTTTTATGATTTATTCATTTAATCTTGTTTAGCATTTTCCCTCTAGGTTAAATAATTTATTTATTTATCCTAGGTCTTCTTGTCACAATTAAATGTTCATTTAATTGGCTAATTATTCCTCTTTGTGAATTAATTAATAAATGATAAATTGTTAATTAGTTTACCTAATTTCTAATTTTCATCAATTTCTTAATTCCTAAATTCTTAATTCTCTAATTTCCTAATTTTCTAATTCCTAATTTCAAATTCCTCCTATTTCTCTCCTAAATTCATGGAAATGACATAGAAATTTGTCATAATTTGTCATAATTGACAATCAATCAATTTTGACATAGAAGTTGTCATAATTTGTCATAAATTATCAATCAACAAATTTTGCATAGAAGGTGCATAATTTGTCATAAATTTGTCATAATTGACATAATTGATTTGCAATTTCCATTTGAATTGAATCATGCTAATCTTTTCATCTCTCCAATTCCTCTATAAATTGGATGAATTTCTTCAATCAAATCCCTTAATTAATAATTGGTAATCAGACTATCAAATTTACACTTCTAGTACTCTTGATCAAAAATCTCGTCTACTTGCTTTCAATTGTGTGTGTGCACTTGTAGGTGAGATCCACAACCAAACCATTTGAAGAGAAAAGAAGAACAATGGAGCCGCATGAAGGAGCATTCAAATCACACCTTTGGTTTTCTTAAATTCTAGTTTTGAATGCTTTTGTTTCATGTCTCTATTGAGTGTTTATTAGGATAGATCGTTGCAATGAATGCTTTTGTGATTGAATGATTAGTGTTTATAATGCTTGTGATGATTTCCTATTTCCTAACGTACATTAATTAGTGAACCCGACATGAAAACTAACCTTCTAACCTCTTTATGGTGTTTTTGAGTGCTTTCAAGTTGATTTGCAGGCCAAAAAAACCCAAAAACAGGGTCATGCAGGGTTTTCTGGAGACTTCTGCGCTTGTGTTGAGCAACCTGCGCCTATGTTGAGAATTTTGTGCTTGTGTTAAAGACATTCTGCTCTTGTGTCATGGGTTCTACGCCTGTGTCATGGGTTCTGCGCCTGTGTAAAGTCCAGAACAGGGGTAAAAATGCAGTGTTTTACTTGAAATTTGTTTAGTTTTTGTATTTTGTTTTCTGTGCTTTGGATTTTGGTACTAATTATCTATGCAGAATCTTGGCATACGCATGGCAAAGACAATAAATCAAACTACTGACATGTGTTATGTAGAATCGATAGTCAAAGACAAGAAATCAAACTTCTAACTTAGGTTTTGCAGGTTGCCTTGGAGAAACAATTAAACTTGGTGTTTGTCTTTAAATGTTTTAGGCACCTAGTGATTTCTAATAGGTTGGAATGAACATTTTTTTGCTTTGATTTTTGAGTGTGACATTGGAGTAGGAGAGTATGCTCTCATCCTTTCAGGGTGATCAGAAATCCAGATCTTCGATACCATGTTTTTGTCTTTGATTGTGTGTCTCCTTTAGAGGGCCTGCCTTCCTGACCACTTTGCTTTTGCAAGCAAGTGATAATTGTGAGAAGGGAATGACCCAAAGTGAGTACGGCTAGAATTCCTTGCCATTCTAACTCACTATAAAAAAATACCTGATGAGTGAAAGCTTTGAAGGAAGTGTTACGTGGGAATTGTAGTTACTTGGGAAGTGATGACCCTTGAACTCTTTCTCATATCAACATCTAAGTAGGGCCTCTTGGTCTAAATCATGCTTGCGTGACTACATTTGTTTGGTATCTTGATGGGCTTAATGTCTTAATCACGCTTGCGTGACATCAAGGAGTAACGCTTAACAGAAATCCTTACTAAACACCTTGTTTTTAGAGGCCAAAAACCCTTCTAGTTGCTTGAGAAGGACAAATTCGGATACTTGGAAGAGATACTAAGTTCGCCATGGGGAGATTTCCATGGGGATTGATGCTTGGCTGCCCTGAGAAGTGAGTGCCATGGAGGGGAGCCCATGGGGTCAAGCATCTATGTATTCTCCTTGAATCCCATAATAAGTCTACCTCTCAAGTACCTAATGTCTTTGCCTACCATAAGAAATATGGAAATGAGCATGATTGTCTTGAGTCTATGTTAAAATATCTTGTCTTCTTTACTTGTCAAAAGTTGAATTGCATCTCATTTCAAAAACAAGACAAATTGATTCAAAATAAGGTTAAACATAAGAGCATTTCATCCAACAAAGTTCAAAACACTTTCAAACATGGTTGTCAAACATTGTTCAAAATCTTGTCTCAACAAGCATGTCACTTACATTTAAGTTCATCCTAGGTTACATTTTGTAAAAGTCATTGTCAAGTACCAAGGTTAAGTTTCATCTAGGTCACACTCCTTTGCATATCAATAAGGGTCATCCATTTGCATGTGTCCTCTTGCATTAAAGTCATAACATTGTCATACATTGCATACCCTAGGTCTCTTCATTAATCTTGGGTCATTATCATATCATATTAGGGTCACTTGCATATTAATTGTCCCTTTGCATATAGTGTCAAAACTAGGTTTTGTCATACTTGGGTAATCCAAATCTTTGATGCAACCCTAAGTCATTGTTAAGAAGTCTAGACCTTATCAAATCTTTTGTCCTTTTGTCACCAATATCATTTGGTCAAACCTAGCTTAGTATCCAAGCATATAGGGGAGACTTTGTCATTTGTCCTTTTGTCACCTAAGTCCTTTTGTCCTTTGAGGTCTAGACATCATTCCAATTTCCTAAGGGTCTCTTTTTAGATTTGCATTTCAAAAGTTTGTCAAAATCTTCAAAACAACCAAAAACATAGATTGCATGCTCGTCTATCTAGTTTGCATTTAGTTGCATATCATACATTATCCTTGAAAATCCCAAAAACATTGCATAGTGACATGTCTATTGAAACAAGGTTCCAAGCACCAATGATGCAACAAAGTTTGACATATCAATCGACAATGCAATCACAATTCTATCCAACCCAACAACAAGGCAACATTGATCAAACTTTTTATGATGAAACAAGTCTCCAAATACAAAAACTAGAGGAGAAATTAGCTCAAGAAGAAGAGATATTGGAACAAAGAGTGAAAAACATTGAGAAGAATAGATCACAAATGTCCAAAATGTTTCAAAAGTTTCCAGGTCGAAATCCAAATATTGAGCCAATTGATGTAAGATCTCTTCTTGAACGATCAGACATACCAGCTCTCCTCTCCCAAATAGAGATGATGAAACAATTTCAAGAAAGGAGACAACATCAATTTCAACATTATGTGCCTCCACAACAAGAACAAGAAGGTGTTTACTATCAATTAGATTTTCAACCAATACAACCAATGGTTCAACCAATTGTTCAACATATTCAACAGACACAACCAATGGTCCAATTTCAACAATATGTCCAACCAACTATACAATGTCAACAAATAGTTCAACCAATGGTGGAATATCAACAAGCTCAATCAACATATCAATGTCAACAACCACCACCAAACATTCAGAAACAAAGGTTGCAGCACACACCAACCCAAGTTTCAAACATGTCAGAACAATTGAACCAAGTCCAATATCAAAACATGACATCAAACGAAAAACAAGTTCAAATTCTAGATACAATCATGTCAAAACCTCGAAAGAAAGGTGGCTTTATTGCAATGCTCTTAAGGAAATTACCAAGTGAGTTCTTTGAGGAAGATCAAAATAATACACTTATGTCTAGCAATGCCTCATCCCCTCGCAAACAAATTGACTCTCCAGTGGCATCTATCCCTACACCTTTAGAAGTTTCACAAGAACCTTCTATATTGTCCTCATCAAGCAATACACCCAAGGATGCAATTACCCAAGGGCTATCCATAATTGAGTGCCAAGATAATCCAATTCATGATGCACATCCTTGTCATGTTTCAAAAATACAAGACCCAATGCCACCATGCACTTTATTGCCATTACCTGTTTTAGAGGACCCCATTTGAAGTCCCTCTTCCTCATGTTCAAGCATTAATTCCTTGCCAGAATCCATCACAAATGTTCAAAGTGCATTTCCTTCATGCCAAAACATTGATCCCTTGTCAGAATCCCCCATGCATATCCAAAGTCCAACCTCATGTCAAGAGGATAATTTAGAGTGCAAAGAAACGTGTCCTAAAGAAAATAAAGATCAAGATCCTGAAACCTTATCATCCCATCCAATTGTTGACCAGGATCCCATTTCCCCAGACACTCACAATGATTCCCCTATTCTTGTCCATCCTATCCAAAGTCCTATTGACACTCCATTCCCTGGGCAAGATCAAGATATCCTAGTTCATCCAATCCCAAATGATCGCCTTCCATTTCATGAAAAAAATGTCCTTTCAAATCCCATTGGCATTCCACTTCCTAAGAAAGATCAAGATATCCCTTCCATCCTTTCTGATGATCCCATTAAAAGTCAAGAGCAAAGAACCTTTAAAGAGGATTCCAATGATCTTCCTCCTTGTCAAGATCCAATTATTCCTTTAAATCCTCCACAAGACCTTTTTGTTCCTCCATCTCCTTGTCCTAATGCTCTATATACACTCCAAGATCACAATTCTTTTGATGATCCCATTATTTCTCCCATCCCATCTCTTGAAGAGCCTGTCATTGAACCATGTCTACCTCACAATCCTAATCCCCCTCATGATCCTAATCCCCCTCATGATTCTAATGTGTCAGTGCAAGATGTTCTTCCACTTTGGTGCAATCCGATCCACTTCAGGATCTCATTATTTCTGTCATATCATATCCACCTCATAATGGACTCGCGTCTTCTTCCCAAAGAAAAGAATATCCTACAAGTCAAGATATTCATAAAGGCAAAGGAGTAGACCTTCATGAGAAAGAACCCCTTCATATCAAAGAATATACTAATGGTCATGGCTACAGAGCTCACACTCAAGGAGCTGGTATCTCTTCAAAGTCAAAATCCAAATGTCCACCTTCCCCATCATCGCTTCCATCCATTCTAGGTCCCTATATCCCTCCATCTCCTATGCAAGGTCAATAAAGGCACACATCCTTGAGTAAATTTCATCCATCCAAAATAACTCCATTTCATTCATATCCATCCATGCATTCCTTTCCCCCTCCAAGCAATTTGGATGCCAAGTATAAACGTCATAAGTCTAGCAATCCACATGTATTCAAGGATCAACATGTCCAATATAATCTACATGTCAAAACAAAGAAAAATATGATCTATAAAGAAAAAGAAATATCCAAAAGGCCACAAAGGCCCATTGAGAAAAATACAGCAAAGTCAATATATATATGGGTTCCTAAATCCCTTGTGCAAGCAATGCACTCCAAGGAACCACAAAAGCATGAAAAATCAAAAACCATGTGGATCCCTAAGTGGCTCCTTGAAGCACAAAAGCCTAAAGAAACATCCAACTTGGCATCCAAAGTTGCTATTCCTCCATCCAACCCTCTCAAATCTATTCCTCCATCACCTTCTTCATCCATTTTGGGCCCTTATGTCCCAAAATCCCACGCTATTCCTCCATCCAAATCTCAATATCCAAAATACATTTTTCCTCCATCAGTCCATCACCCCTCAAGGTGTGTGCCAATGTTGATCTTGCCTTCATTTCCATCCACTGAAGCCCAATTCTTCCAATACCCTATCCATTATCCAATGCATATTTTCCATCCTTCGATCCCTTTGATCCCATCCTTTGCATAAATCCTTGCCTTAGTTTCATCTCATTTTCCATGTCCTTATCCTACCAACGTCTTTGAGCATGCTTTTAAAGGTCATGGTCCATTTTTTTCAAGGCTACTATCCAAACAAAAAGATGCTTGAGTCCTTCTTCCTTCCACTATCATGTGTCCATCTTCTATTGAAAAAGTCAAAAATACAAAAAAAAAAAAAAAAAGACAAAAGAAAACAGAAAAAAGTAAAGCAAAAATAATTCATCCACTGGTGAAAACCTGGCAAACAGGCACCTTGGGTAAGTACCATGATGAAAACCTGGCAAACAGGTGTCATGCGTAATCTATGAACTTCTTGCACACCGTACTTGGGGGCAGGTTTCCTCCTTCATATCTTATTGCCCTTCACTATTGTATCAAACCCCTATCATTACCCTTCATATCCTATTGTCCCTCATGTCCAGTTTCCCTTTCCACCTTTTGATCTTGACAAGGCTGAGGATCATCATGAGCATCATGCATCTTGTTTGCAGCTTTTAGTCTATCATAGCTTTTGGTCTTTATCCATTTTCTTATTATAACCTTTCATCCATATTCCCTATCTTATTGCAACTTTCTGCCACTATCTCGTATCCTATCTTGAAAAGGATGAGAAGACTAGGTGTTGAAAGGATGAAGATAATGAAATAGGGAATAAATGAATGGATTGGAGTCTTGTGAATGAAATGAGACAAAGAAATGATAAATGGATTGGATTTATTATTAAGAAAATATAGAGAGCAAACCTAGGTTTGATATTGCCATAGATAGTCTACACCACTGATTATAAGAACTAGAATGATATGAAGATCTGAGGCATGGACTGATACTTAGACAAACATGAATCTCTTGCGCACAACCATGAAAGTGTTGATAAATACTAATGCAACATTGCTAGATCATACAAGGAAGATCTTCAAACACACCATGCCATGAAAAAACTTCCCCATTATACACAAGCCAAGACATACTAGACTATACGATGATCAAGGTAGTCCTGAACAAGTATAGTCCTGGGACACAAGATAAAAATCAAAGCAGAAAGATCAACCATGCAAACAACATGCACATGACCAATTGCCATCTCTTGCCAAGAGTAGGATATGGATTTGGATAAGCTCCCAGACTAGGGAAGGATGCATCCTGATGGTAGGTGATGGGTTTAGATGAACTACCAAACATGGGAAAGATTCATCCTAATGGGCAAGGTGCATATAGATTGATGGATGAGAAAAGACAAGTTGGATGTGCAAGGTTTGCAGATGACAAGATTGATACTTGGATTTGATTAGCAAAGTATAGATGGGTGCTTGGATTAGGTACAAGTCAGTGTAAGCTTAGGTATATGGGAAATGCTTAGTTTGATGGATTGGATAGGAAGGAAGTGTGGGAAATTGACACTCATTGGATTCATATGCTGTCATTGATGGAAAAAAGATTTTATTGAAGGCATATAGGCATTGGAGGCATACAATGGTAGATACCAACATTGGAGTAATGAGGGTCATCACCGATAGCGGCAGTGGCAGTGGTATCAACATCAGTCTAGATCTGAAACATTTTATTTGTAAAATGATTTTATATAGGGCCAACATTGAATATGTTTTGTAATGTATTGTAAGTCATGTTGGTGCCCAAAACCATGGATTGGAAAACCCAAAGACTTGCCATATCCTCAAGCAGTCCAGTCAGCTTTGGCCAACAAACAGGGATGGTCGAAGACCAAATCCCTCTGCACTTAAGGCTCCACTAAACCTAGGTGGGTATACCTCTTTCTCCCAAGCACACAAAGAGATTGTTTAAAGTGGATTTAAGCTTTTTAGCAAATTACAAAAATTGGCAATTTGTTGTTTTGGAATTTATGCTTTATTTAGTGCTTTAAGTAAAATGCTTTTGAAAAGAAATGAAAATAATTATAATAGTATATTAAGAATCAACCCAAGGGTATTTATGGTACTTTGTGGATAGAAAATCCTATCAACTCCTGAGATAATATTAATTATCAACTATGAAGGTTTCAGTATGTATTACACAACAATGAAGAACCCAATATCACTTTTAATGTAATAGCATGTGATAACACATCATAGTAAATTATGTAACAGATTTATCAAGAGGAAAAAATAACTTATCAACATAGAAGTATACACAATACTTAGAAAAAGAAACAATGAACCTTCATATATTAATCTTTAAGAGATGGTTTCATACACAAGATGCACCTGACAATAATCCATTACAGTCTGTTTTGCATAAAAGATACCTCTTTGTTCTATAGACTTCCCTAATACATATAACTTGCAATCCTGTCAGGCAATATTTGTTCGCATCTTTTTCCTTCATACAAAATGACTCATTACAAATATACATGCTAAGAGATATGAATGGAAGGACACACCCTTCCATTATCCTCACAACTAACTGAATAGTAACTAAATAGCCTAACTAAAACACTTATTCCATTACAAACATAAAACTAAACAATGACTTAAGTCTTTCAATCTAGCCAGTGTCTGCACTTTTGAATGTGTCATAAATAGCCTTGGTCTTTGTAGGTTGTTGCATTGAAGATCGCATCCCTGGCTGTGTTCTTGATCATGTAGAAGCTCTTAAACTGGTCGGTCATGTTATTCATATCAAGGATATTTGTTTTGGTAATGGCTTGGGCTGCACTAAGTAAAGACTTGCACTCAAAAAGCCATATGTCTTATCTTTAATTACTCCTGCATCATCTACCAAATGGGGAACCCCACGTTGAACAATCTATTGGCATTGCTCAAATTTTGACTTTAATTCCTTTGTGGCTTCCTCATGTGTGACAAGTAGACCTTGAACCTTCCTTTTTACCTTTTCTTTAATCGATGCATCTTGCAATAGTAGGTTAAGTCTATCTCAAATTATGGTGTGTGAAACTATATTATCCATGTTTCTCTAATATACACCCTAGAACTCATCCAATGCCTTCTCCATATTGTCATATCTCTTACTCAACAAAACACAGGCAGTATCAACTCTAATGCTCTTCATCTCCCTTTTCAACTTATTATGCTCATAAGCTAATTTTTCAAATTTCTTCTTCCACTGACCTCCTACATCAGTGATTTGAGGGATCAGATGCCCACTCCTCTTAAGGGTTTCTACATATAAGGCCTTATATTTATTCTTCTCTACAATTTCATGTTTCATCTAGGCCTTGTTGAATTTTGAAATATTAATACCTATGTCGGCTGTGATCATAGGATCTACCTCTCTAACTTTCAGGGTCATCATATGACCAAAAGCTTTATCCATGTCTATGATTTTTGGCCTTTTATTGGGAGGGTATAAGGCCCACAACAACATTTATTCCTCCTTTGGATCGTACCTTGACCCAATAAAAATGTATTTTACTCCTTGGATATTTAATTTCATATCCTTATTGTTTAAGTTCAGCAAAGAATCAAATATAAATGAGGCACTTAGGTCCCAACCTGGAAACACAATTATTCCAGCCTCTACTAGTAGTTGCCTGCCCTTTTGTGGGGTCATAGTCTCAAATTCTGTGTCGATATCATCCTTCAACCTTTTCTTCATTTCTACCTCATTTTCAAGGGCAATATTTGGCACTTCTTCGCTTAATTTCTTACCCTTGAAATGGTACAAGAAAGATTTGAACTCTTTAGACTTTAGAAATTGATCATCTGACACAAAATAAACATGCTCTATCATTCTTTCATCTATTTCTGCATTCAGTGCAATGATGAGCCTATCTTGTGCTTCTGGATCTTTTTCTTTCTCAAGTACTCAGAGCTTGGCAAAAACTTTGTTCTCCACTAAATCACTTTGGGATGGTTCTTCCTCCATTTTTTCTAATCTTTTCCTTCTCTCCTCTAGTTTTTTCTCCAAGGTCTCCATAACATCCACCAGCTCTTCCACCTCCTTATTTCTACACATGTCTTCAAATTCAGCCTCCCAAAGAAAATAATCTCCCAGCTCTTGCCTCTTCCTTCTTGCATGGATGTAACCCTTAGGATCATAGTGCATTCTGGATATGTGCTGGAATAGGTTATATTCATCCACCAGCTTCCTTTCAATAACTTCATATGCTTTGGTAGACACAACTTAATAATCCTGGAAATGAAGTGTACCAGGGAGGAAAGCTTGCTTGTGTGCACCTCAAAAATTCTTAGCATTAGAAACACTAAATTGCCTTACAATTTACAAAAAAGCAATCCTATTTGGTGCAGGCTTTGTTAATACATAAGGATAATCCTCAAATCTGTAATATCGAACAAAAGTGAAGTTTTGGCATGAGTACCAATCACCCCAATTGTGATTAACCTTTCAATTCTTGTGCTCATGAGGCCTAAGAAACTTCTTAACATCCTCAGTAAATGACCCCTTCAGAGGCTCACCAAAGAGAAAGAAAATTGGTTTAACAAAGAATTCCTCAAATTTGAGGTAATGAGAATTCACAAATCTATAATCCCAGATAGAAACCCACAACTGCACCATTTGATCTTGACCATTCTTCCCTATTGTGTTTACATTCAAACCCTCTAACCACAATCCCTTGAATCTCCCATAAAATAAAATAATATGCATTAACAATGAATAATGCTTAAAATGCTTGTCTAGATTATCTTTCAAGTTCATGAAGCCTTGATACAGTTTGTCTACCAAGTAAGAAGCAAAATCAAAATCTCTAGGCTCATGTCTCTAGATATCTGCTGCTAAGACCAATGGTCCTATGTTCGCCACATCAGGAGCTTCAACTCCTCCAACCTAGCCACAAGCCATATATGTATACTCTAGATACTTCTTGAAAATAGTCATATCATAACGAGGACCATCTTCCTCTGTTAGCCTCCCATTTTCTTCTTTGTGGATAACGAGGTTCCAACCCTAATATGTAGTATCCATCTTTCTGTATTCCTCTTCCAAATCCACAAATGATAAAGGCACATTTGTGGTGTAGGAGCACCCATGGTGTAAGGAAAATATATGGTCAAAGTCATCATTTGAAATATAATTGATATTTGAAGATCATTTATAATGTATTTGAATCCATTTGGAATGATTTCATTGAACAATGAAGTTTAATGGTTTGCAAAGGTATAAATGATTGGAGATGTTTGAGACAGCATTAATGAACCCCTGTAGCATGCATGAAAGTATGATGATAGATTGATATTGATGGAGAAGTTGTTTTTATGCCTTAAATGAATAGTTTAGAATGAACCTTGAAGGGTTCTTGAGTGAATGTGTTTGGAACTATGGTGCTCTACATCAAATTGGTATCAGAGCTAGAAGCTCTTGAGAGTGTGAGAAGTTCACACCAGGATGTAGCCCATGAGATTATTTATTTGATTCTTGTGATTAAAGTTTCTTGGTTGTAGGTTTGGTGCAGGTTCACTCAGCTGCAAGTGGGTGGACAGGAAGGTCTACCAGAGGGGACCATAGAAGATGGTCCAAAGGGCCTGAGAAGGAGGTCTAGTGTGTCGCTAAGAGTCTTGGGGAGAGAGGCAAGAGAGGACTCCCAGGTGAGGGAGAGAAGTTGTTGGATGTTTGTAGCAGTTTGGAGGAGTGGACTTCAGATGAGAGATGCACCATTGGAAGTAGCCAGTATAAACTCCATTGATAGGAGTCTTGACTGAAGCAGAATGTAGAAAAGGCATCATGTTACTCATTTCCAAGAGACTTAGAAATCTTTCAAGGCTAGTAGTATGGTGCAGGAGCACCCATGGTGTAAGGCAAATATATGGTCAAAGTCATCATTTGAAATATAATTGATATTTGAAGATCATTTATAATGTATTTGAATCCATTTAGAATGATTTCAATGAACAATGAAGTTTAATGGTTTGCAAAGGTATAAATGATTAGAGATGTTTGAGACAACATTAATGAACCCCTCTAGCATGCATGAAAGTATGATGATAGATTGATATTGATGGAGAAGTTGTTTTTATGCCTTAAATGAATAGTTTGGAATGAACCTTGAAGGGTTCTTGAGTGAATGTGTTTGGAACTATGGTGCTCTGCATCAATTTTCCTCTAGATCCATTCCAAAAAATTCTTGAATTGTGGTAACTGCAAAGTGAACTAAAGCAGTCCCATCGAGCAACAAAATGCATCATTTGTTTGCATCATAGTGTCTTACCAAGATCTTCAATAAGTAAATATTTACAAAGACATTACATACCACAAGTTTACCTAAACTGGTGCTCCATGGGTTTGAAATTGGCATATGCTCATCCTTGTAGAGGTAATGAAAGAGAAACAACTCATGCCCATGCACTGTTGTGAGAACATCTCCAATCTCTTTGTATCTGTCCTCCAATTGGTCATGAATAGGAAAATTCACCTTAGCTCTGTGTGACCTAGCTCCTGGAGAGCCCATCTGATCTATCATATCTTGGTTTAATTTGCTTCGAGCTTCACCGCCTTTGCCCTTCATTTTTTTTGTCATGGTGTTGGATACTTCAATAACCTTTCACTTTCCTTTTAAGCTTGACCCCTCCATCTCTATAAATTTCTTTACTCTATGGTCCATAGTTCAAAATATGCAACACTGGTTATATATTCTAGGAATTCCAATCTTATACTTAATTAACACAATCTTGATGGATTTTTTTCATGTGGAAAAGGACCAATAGATGCATTTAATGGAGACCATTATGTCAATTTTTCACATCAGGACTTCCAATGGCTAATTGGCAAGACTTTTCCTGATGATTCAATTGCTTGGCACCATTTGTTATGACTTTACCACTTTTCACCTTCTGATCGGCACAAGTTATCCCAACCAACTTATCAAGTCTTAGGATAAAAATTTTCTTTCTATCCCGATGGTTCACTTTATCCTGATGAGCAATCCTTCAGCTTCAGCTATTCCTTTTGATTTAATACTCCATCAGCATAACTTTTTCTGATGCTATCGCCTTTGGTTTTCTTTTACTTAACCTATCAGGTATTGGCATATCTCATCTTATATTCCTCCCATGCCCTGATGATTTCAGTATACCAATCCACATTTTGATTAGGGCCCCCATGCTATCAACATAACTCTCTCTCAAGGACTCCTAGCAACTCGCCATCTGCCTTAACAGTCTTATTAGGACTCGACATAGCATAAAATTTCTTCTTCCGAAGTCCCGATGAGTCCCCACTTAATGTTGCCTTATCGGAATAGCCTATGCCGATATCTCCGCAGTTCCTTCTATCTCCATCAGGGGTTAGAATAGCCATTTTCTATTCCTTCTGAAGTCCCAATAAGTCTCTGATGCACCTTTATACTTTATATCTCCAGGTCATATTTATTGATATAGGTAATACTGATAGTTCCGCCCTCCGATTCCTTGAGTGATCAAGGATCGGCCTAACCATTTTTGGACTACTCTGATATGGTCCATTTTTTCAATGGGCCTGCCTTTGGTTTCGCTTTTGTCATCAGGTATTGAGGTAGACTTTTCTCATTACTTCCAATCTCCTAATACTATAAGTCCATGATCCGCTTTGCCTCATCTTCACAAGGTACACTGATGGCTTCATAAGTTATCAATATAACAATTTCTACATTTTGCTGATAGCTGATAGAAAACAACTGCCTTATGCTTCATCGGAACAAGACATCTCGATGGTATGACTTTTTCAAGAGCGCACATCATGCTAATTATTTTCTAAGCGCTCCAATGCATCCACCCTCTGTTTCATCGGTATAAGTTATGCTGATAATTGAAATTTTATAATCCAGCACAAATGAGCCATCCACCCTGAATATTGGTGATCCCAACTTTTCCCATAGGGCCTCATATATACCAAAAGGCAATTCTAGATCATACCACAATGACTTCTCTACTGACAAATATTTCCATAATGGGTTCCTTGTGCAGTCTGTACTTAGTGCATGCCCTTAGTGTGCCCAAGTGATACCTTGATATTCCTGAGACAACTGATCCTTTTAGAGAACCTTTACTTGTGCTGATAAAGCTCTCGCACATACAAACCAGTAATAAATGCTCATATGCTAAAATAAAAAGGCTTCCATATAGCATAAAATATTTTGTAAAAATATGTGCTAACAATGGCTCTTTCTAGGGATGTATGTTCTCTTTAAGGACATAGCAAGATCCTAGTTATCTCTGGAAAGTAGACCAGTCATGAAAATTGAAAACATAAAGCAATAAGAAAGTTAAATTATTATGATACAAAAATACTCCATGCTCATTAATAAAAAAAATTCTTAAGATATTGAGCATGAACCGGGAACTCTTGCACTTGACCATCAATATCCTACAAGTAATAGGAGTTTTCTCCACTTTTTGTCTAAAATGATGAAAGGTTCTAGCCAGAGCACATTGAACTTGTCATGCTTGCCTTTATCCTGATCTTTGGCATTCCATTTTAACACCCATTCCCCTTCTTTAAAAGACATATCACATGCCTTCCTATCATGTAAAGCCTTTACCATTTGCTATCTTTGTATGTTTCTTTCTTGAGCTTCCCTTCTATATTCGTCCAACTCAGCTAATGCCATCAACCTATCTTCCATAAAATTTACTTCTATTATCACTGTTTAAAAAATGGGTTTTCCTTTCCCATAATTGGCTATGATCTTGAAATTTTGAGTAAGACACATTATCAATTGCTTTAGGTCTATGTTGGGTCTTAAGGGTGTAGGGTTTTTGATTTTAAATTGCTTAATGTTTGATAAAAAACCCTCTAGTTTCTATTCCTTTGTGACTTTATCCAGTTAAGTGATGGGTCTTGGGGTCATAGGAAGTGTCCCCCATTGTCATTTGCCTAGGCGGTCGTATGAAATAATCGTAAAATTTATGCCTTATGTATTTTCCTCCTAATGTTGTCGGGCCCAGTAAGTGGTGTGCATCTCTCAGGTGGATCTATGGTTTTCGCTATTTCGCTAGGCAAAGTTACGTTTGGTTTAAACCCCGCAAAGTTGCGAAAAGGCTTTCCATTCTAAATGGCGATTTTGGTCTGGTCTAAAGAGGTCTTATCTTGTCCAAGATCCAATGGCTGGCGTTATTTCACAGCTTGAACCTACAAGTGAAATACCTTTCATGAAATGGTGAAAGCTTTTGGTGGGACCCTGCCTGCGAGGATTTTCTAAGTGACTAAAAGGTGATCAAGTCCCATTTGATCTAACGGTTCACGCTATTTCGCAGGATGAAAATGCTTGATAGTTATCTTTCACGAAGTTGCAAAATGACAAGGCATTCCAAGTAGACGGTCCAGCTGGTCGAGAGGGTGAGTAAGATGGTGGCACGTGGAAGAAGATACAATAGTCAGCAAGTCGGGTCTAAGAGTTAAAAGGTGGGTCCTAGAGGTGAGTCATGCCACAGGATAAGAAGTGACCTGGCAGATGCAGGTGGTAAGAATTAATTGGAACCCAGTGTTTTCTCTCGGCAAATGGAAGACTGACATGTTAGCTCTGAAAGTGACTAGATGCCAGGTGTTCGAGGTGGAGTTAGAGGGCCCATGTCTGTCAGAGTCTGTTCAGATGGTTAAGCACCGAAAAAGTAGAAAATGATCTGACAGCCCGCGTGATTTCGCAAGAATAAGATGCTCATGCTTTATACCCTGCAAAATGGCGAAAAGGTTTTTTGTCTCCAAAGGCAGATAAAGCATAGGGTTAAAAGAGAATCGCCTTTGTTTTGATCCAATGACCGACGCTATTTCACGGTTGCGAGATACTTGAAGGATATGCTTTGCAAAATAGTGAAAGTAAAAAGGGTTCATCTAGGTGTCATGATAGATGGTGATGTGTGCATAGACACATGGTTTTAGAAGAAGTTGAGGGCCCGCCAAGGTGAAACTGGTGGTATAAAGGAGAGACATGTGGCTGATGTTGAATTAAATGCAAAGGATTTTCCAAAGCCAATGGTTGAGTGCCACGTGGTAACAAGTAGCCAATGAAAAGGTAGTGTAAGTAAAGCAAGCATAAAGGTTTTCCTTAAAGGATGGTCATCTCTGAATTGATCCAACGCTTCGTACTATTTCACAACCTGAAGTTGTTAGATGTTTAAGCTTTGCAAAATAGCGAAAAACCACTAGCAGTCAAAGTAAAGGCGCGGTTAGAAAAGATGTTGATGGTTTCGGTTAAAATTAAACATCGAGCAGTTAGAGTTCCATCTAATGCCCGGCACTGTTTCACGAAGGAGAAGTACTCAAAAGATAAAGTCTATGAAATGGTGAAAAGAAGGTGGGGTCCAGTGCGGAGGCAAGGCTATTAAGTCAGTATAACGGCCGATCAGGTTTCTTTTGATCAGACGGTTGGCGCTATTTCGTAGGATGAAATTGCCTAAAGGTTATTCTTCGCAAAGTTGCGAAAGAGCAAAAGGAAAGAATTGCAAGAATCAAATGGTCCCTTAGAGTGAAAATACAAATTCTCTCATGAATTCAATTCTGAAGAGATGACCGAAGCATGCAGAATCAATGTTGCAGTTAAGAGCCTGGGTACTATATAGGATTTCCTATCAAGTAGATGAAGGTATCTTTCTAAAGAATTTTTGTAGAGGACAAGATACAGAGCCGTTTTCTTCAAATACAGAGCAAGTCAATTTAGTTGCAGAGCGAATTCACTCGAGCTAAAAATAGGTTTTCTTGTACTCTCGTGTAGCAATTTCTTTGTGGTGTGCTTTAAATAAGATATTGATTTGTCACAGAACCATTTGGGAATAGTATTTTGATTTCTTACATTTTCAAAAGGCCACCTAAGAGAGAATTTTCTGGGAAAGTCAATTATCCAGAGAGAGCCATTTGTGATGATTTTCTTGAGCAGTTGATGTTGTCAACTAATCAAGCATCGAAGGCAAAAGAATTATTTCCTAGAGCTCCCCGTTTGAAAATAGGAGAAGGGCTATATGACAAGGGTAATTGGTTGAGAGATCCATAGGTTAGATTGTCTAGGTTGGGGTTATTCAAGGTTGGATTTGGAATGAGGAATTCTTCGCCCCCACAAAATAGCATCTGGGAATTAGATGTAGGGAAGTTGGTAGTCCTAGGGGTATTTATGGATATGGATCTGTTGACCCAAATTGCACTTAATTATGATCCAGTCACAAGAAGCATTCGGGATATAAATGGAAAAGCCCTTATTGAGATTAATACTGAAGAGTTCAAAAGTGCTTTTGGGCTAAATGACTTTACAAATTTTCTTGAACCCATAAATTTCAAGTCATTAGCTCAAGTATATAGTGCACAAAGGAATCATCTTAGGAGTGGGCCTCTTAAGGAATTTTTTGTGAAGATAGGTGGGTTGACTATTGTAGGACCCAACACAGAAGAGTCCTTCTCATTAAATTTGTTCACCCTCAGAGCTAAGGGAATGTATTGGTCACTTTGCCAAGTTTTGGGAGAAGATGCTGAAGTGAATATGCCCAATCACTACTTGTTATTGATTGCTTAGATTTTAAATCCTTCCCTTGCAGTAACATTTGATTATGCTTCTTTCATTGCTGATGTTATCCATGGAGGGTTAGTAGGAATAAACAATGGAAAGGTGGATAGGCCTTTCAGTTGGTACTCACTCCTGATGCATCTATTTCTATTCAAAGGAGCTGATTACTTTGCCAGTGGACTGGACTTTATCAAAGAGAAGGAAGGAGAAAAGATGCCAGTGCAACTATGGAGTACTATCTTGTCATGGGACAGAGAGGATGCTAGTTTCTTGAAGTTTGATAAATATTTTGCATCCAAGATCAAGACTCTCCTCTACTTGGAGAACCCAAGAATACCCAAGGTTCTTTTGGAATTCATTAGACCAAAAGAATTTGCAGAGAGCATAAAGATTGTTCATAATTGGGGTGACATTTGTTTGTACCCAGTCTCAATAGTTTTCAGAGTTTTTGGTTTCAAAGGCACTCCATTCTTCTTGCCTTATCAGGTCCCTCTCAAAGTGGGAATTGTAGAAGTCCTTAGACAAATTGGTAGTGTACAAGAGGCAGAACTGACAGTCAGGGGTAAAGGGACTATTTTCCCTACGGTTACCATAGCCCACCAATTTGTAATAACTAAGGGAGGTTGGAATTGTTTTGAGGATTTTCTTAAACCTTATCATTTGTCAACTGCAATATCCAGGTTTGTTGATCCAGAAGACTTCTTTAATGGCATGTTTAGAAAGAGAGCAATGTGCAGAGGTAGACCCCATCAATTTTAGTTTCCTGAAGAGCTCATTAGAAATGAATTTGATTTGGATGAGCAGGAACTGAGGAAGGAGAAATGGGTGGCTTATAAGAAAGCCTTAGACTTTGTGCATCAGTTTGATGCTAGCTATGACCCATTATATAGCTTTTTCCCTTTGGAGGAAAAAATAAAGTTTTTAATTATTTGTTTTGAGGATGTGATGCAGACCCTGAAGGAGAAGAGGGAAGCTATGATTAAAAGCAACCCTAAAAAGGCAAGAATGATTCTAAGTAGGTCTACCTCCACCAAAGCAATCCCTCTTGGTGACTACACCCTGCACAAGAAAACTAGTTATAGTGTGTTGATGCCTACAACAGGGGAGCCATTTACCTCCAAAGGAAAGAGGAAGATACAAGATGTCATTGACATCCAAGAGAGCCCAAAGAAGTAGAGAGTAGGGAAAGAAGTACAATTTGATACACCTTTGTACTCTCCATCCCAATCCCCTATCCACATAGGAGATGAGCAAGCAGCAGCTAAGCAACTTCTATAATTAGGCAGTCTAGGAGAAATTGCTTATACATATGATGAAGTAGAGGAGGGTATGCCAGAAGAACCCCTTGCTACTGAAATGAACATCACTACCACTAAAATCAAAGGCTAGGAATTGGATCCTAAGATAAAGCAAGCCAGTGATGACTTTTTGGGTGACAACAATTTTGTTACCCCAGGAGTATTTATGCAGTTTGTATGGAAACAAAATATAGATAAATACAATGCAAGATGCGAGAAAAGAAAAGGTGAACAGCCTAGCAAAGATCTAGCTCGAGTAGAGGAAGAAATAAAATAGGAAATGATGGAAGAATTTAAGACAATCACTCTTGAGCAAGGAAGAGACATGGTGGCACAAGCTAGAGTGATTATTCTCCCTGAGTGGGACATAGCAAATGCCCTAGTTCTAGAGGTAGTAAGGAAAGAAACCAAGCCCATGGAGGGAATCATTTTGAGCAATGATAATGCTGCACTAGTCATGTGGTCTCTCGAGAGAGATGAGACTAAGAGAAGCAAAGATACCCCAGGGTCAAGTTACCTTGGTGGAATGATAGTGAAGAGAGTGCAAAACACAGGGGTGGTAGAAGCTACTAGTATTGTGTTAGAAACTGCAAAATTTAGTGTTGCAATAGCAGAAAAGGAGGCCAAGGAGAAAGAAAACCTCCAAGTCAAGCTAGAGACAATTCTGAAGGCCTATAACAGTCTTAAGTAAGAGGTAAGAGGTAGAGATAGCATCATTGCTAAGCTGCAAAGCTAGTTGATAGGACAGTACCATCAAGGTGAGTCTTCAACACTGATGATCTCCTTTTCTCCTGCAAGACCTCCACCTACCAGCCCCATCATTGAGTTCCCACCATCTCTAGCACCTTCCAGCTCTCAAATGGTTGAGATTACTCCTCAAGAGCTAGAGAATTTAAAATAGGCTCAGGCCTTATATGCAAAGAAATATGAGGAGAGAGTAAGGGCTACTATTTCAAGTTTTGCAGATACAATGAGTGCCTCATTGCTAGATATAGTAATATAAGCAAGATTTTGGAAATGAGGAACGAGCTCAATGGAGATAAAGCCAATCTGACACCTATTTTTGACAAATGGAGGCCTAGAGAGCTAGACTTGGAGTCTATTTGTGCCTCTTATGATGAGGTAGGGGCCAATCCTATCATCAAATCCACTTGTGATACCACCAAGGATCTAGTGAAACTAGCAGAAGGGGTGGATAATGCTGATAGGAAAATTAACCTGTACAAAAAGGAATATACTGATTAGGTTTTTGAGTTGCTCCCAGGAGTTTTTGCTAGCCTAGATCAAGTGAAGGAAAAACAAGTGTGGCTCAAGGAATTAGAGGCCAAATTGTCAACTAGGATTAAAGGCGTTATTGATCTAGATGATGCTTCCTTCTTTGTTGTGACAATTCAGGAGATAGATTAAATCAAGTCTCATTATGGTTTTCTCAATTCAGAGGTTAACAAAATGAGAAATTCTTGGAAAAGGTTGACCAAGGCTAAGACAAAAGTGATTGATTTCACATGGCCAACTGATGATGTGTACAATGAATGGATAACAAAATATGCCATCCAGGATGCAGAGCAGTTAGAGGGTGCTCCTGAACAGTTAGAAGAGGTTGCAACCGAACAGCAAGTTGAAGAAGCTGGAGAGGTCAAAAAGGACTTGTAACCGTTTTTGCAAAAGGTTTTGTAAATTCTTCTTGAGAAGAAATGATTGTAATAAATTCTCCTAGGAAAGTCTGAAGCTTTGTGCATCCATATTGTTATAAATGGATACCAGGACTAGTGAAAAAGAGATTGCAAAGAATTGTAAGAAAACACTGCAGAAATTTATCTGAGCTTTTCTAAGTTTAATGGAGAATATTCAAAAGTTTTTGTAATACTTTCTTGAAGATAATATCAATATACAGACCATCGGTTTTGAGTAAAGATTTGTGTCATCTTCAAATGTGTTTGCAATTATTTACTATTTCATACTGAATAATCCAGGGTTATTTTGTTTGAATAGGGGTTGTAAGGCAACTTTCAGTAGATGTGTTTGCTAGCTTTTCTCTTTAGGAGGGAAATTAAATATACGAGGATCACTTCTACCGGTAAATTACTTTTGAGACATCTTGAATCTTGATGAGAATAGTTTGATTTGGTGTGCATAAATTCTCATGTACGTCAGACATATATAGGGATTAACATAAGCTGAGCTAATGGGATGTGTAGAGATCTTCTGTTTGGGGAGTATTGTTTGAATTCTGATGACTCTGTGACCTTGGATAAGGCACTGGTATAGATCAAGGTTGTCCATTGCATGTTTTATAGATCAAAATACTGAATATGAGTATAGTTTTCATTCGTTTGTTTCAGTCAGTTTCAAGGTGATTAGATCCCCTGGTTTTCTGGACTGGTTTGTTGTGGATTTATCTTTTGAAAGTGTGAATTTAGTTCACAAAGGTATACCCACCTGGACTCTGAGTAAGTCCGAAGTGTAGAAGGTTAAATCAAACCTTCTCATATGTTGTCCTAAGAGTTTCCTTCCCCTTAACATCTCTGTTGCACAGAGTTTAATCATCTTATTATAAGGATGTTGAAGTGAATCAGATTTGGACTCCAACTCAGCTAATGCCATCAACCTGTCTTCCATAATATTTACTTCTTCTGAAACTTACTATGTAATGAATTTGTAAACTCAGAGCAAATTGCTTAAGGGTAATCTTGCTTCTTTGCCATATACCAGTTCATATGGGGTGAATCCTGTGGATTTCTTGACTGTCATTCTGTCAGCTCATAATGCTAAGACCAATTTTGAATCCCAAGCCTTCTTATTATTATCTAACATCCTTTTGGTAATCTTCAACAAGTTATTATTGTTAGATTCTGCCTGTCCATTACCTTGGGGGTGATAAGGTGATTAATATGACAAATTAATACCATAGTTCTCACAGAAATCAAAGAACTCATATGATCTAAAACACATCCCATTGTCTACCACAATCTTTCGAGGTACCCCAAATCTAGTCAAAATGTTTTCCAAAAGAAACTTTATCACAACTTTGCTGGTAGCCTGTCTTGTGGGAATGGCTTCAATCCACTTAGTAAAATAGTTTGTGGCCACCAAAATTCATTTATGCCCACCACTAGATTTGTTTTCTATCTCACCTATGAAGTCAATACCCCACATCTGAAATGGTTCCTCCATATGCATGGTTCTGAGAGGAATAGCTCCATTAAACTTAAGCTTCCCTGAAAACTTTTGACAGGCTTCACATTTCCTGATATAAGTATGGAAATCCTTGAAAACTTGAGGCCAATAGTAACCAGTATTAAGAATTTTATGAGAACTGGTCTTGGCTGAGAAGTGGCCCCCACATACACCTTCATGTAAATCTTTTAAAACAATAGAAGCTTGACACTCATCTAAACATAATAAAAGAACACCATCTCTATTCTTCCAGTATAAGTCTCCATTAAGTAATATATACCTAGATGTTTGAAGCTTTAAAGTTCTCTTTTGATTATCTTTCAAATTATCTAGACATTTCATGTATTTCAAGTAATACACATTATCTACATACCAAGGACACCTTTCAATTCTAATTTATACATCCTCCAGCTCTATCTGACCTCAAGATTAGATTCTACCATCAACTTTGCTATACCTTGTCCTCTTACCAATTTTGTGATTTGTAGATCAATATTGATCTCTTGAATCTGGTTTATCCATCTACATCTTCTCTGAGTAGTTTCTATTTGTCTGAAAAATGTCTTTAACAACAACATTTGGTACATAGGCAATGATAGTGGCACCAACTAAGTAGGGCCTAAAAGATTTCACAGCTTTCACAAGAGCATAAGCCCATTTTTCATTCAAATCATAATTAAATTATGATGCTTGTAATGTTTTACTAAAAAATACCACTGACTATTCATGACCCTCATCATTCTTTTGTAACATGACAACAACAATAGTATGGAATGAGGAAAATAAAAATACTTGAAAGGGTTTAGAGAAATCAGGTGATTTTAAAATAGTGGCTTCCTTGATAGCTCTTTTGATATTTACAAAAGCTTCAAGATCTTCATTAGTCCACTTTATTTCAGCACCCCTTTTCAACATTTTAGCAATAGGCTTTATGATTTCACAAAAATTTGAAACAAAACTTCTCACAAAATTAATTTGACCGAAGAAAGACTGGATTGCTTTAACCGTTTTTGGAATTTGAATTTTATCAATAGCAGCAATCCTTTCTCGATCAATTCTAACTCCATTTTTTGAGATAATATGACCTAATAATTTTCCTTCAGTAACCCCAAAATGACATTTTTTAGGATACAAAGATATGCCATATTCTAGTGCTCTAATAAAAAAAAATTCCAGATAATCACAATGATTTTTTTTCCTTTTAGACTATGCAGTCATATCATCTTGATATACTTCTAAGATAAAATCAATCATGCCCTCAAAGGCCACGTCCATAGCTCTTTGGAAAGTAGCTCCTGCATTTGTTAGTCTAAAAGGCATCCTAGCATAAACATAAGTACCCCAAGGTGTAGTGAAAGTAGTTTTGAACTTTATGCTTCCCTAACTTTGACTTGATTGTAGCCTAAGAAGCCATCCATCATAGATAACAACTCATTCCCCATGACCTTCTGCAGCAAAGCTTCCATGTTAGGCAAAGCATAATTATCTTTCAAAGATGAAATATTAAGATTTCTGAAATCTACACAACCTAATATCACCATTCTTCTTCCTTACTGGTACTAAATTTAATACCCATGTTGAGTGCCTTATAGGCTCTATAATCCCTGCATTTCTCATTTTCATTAACTCCTCCTTCATCTTAGGAGCTAAGGTAGGATTTATAGGCCTTTTCTCTTTTCTGAAAGGTTTTGCATCAGGTTTCAAAGGTATCTCATGTTGGAACAAATCTTCTCTGTATGCTTTATGGTCATCATATGACCAAGAGAAAACATGCCTATACTTCCTCAATAGATTAATCAATTATGTTATAATTTTTAATGTGAGCTTCTTTCTGATATATATTTCTCCTAGGTTACTTTCACTTCCCAAGTTTACCTTTTCGACCTTCTCACATGCTCCTATATTAGGCCTGAAATTCATCATATCTTTATCATCAAACATCCTTTCTAGTTCTATCAATCCTTTTGGGATTTTATTATTTTTTAGCTGCAATACTTCTTGTCCAAGTACAGTTGCTTTGTCATCTTTGTCTTCCACAAGTCCATTCCAATCAATCCCCTGGTGTTCATATTGATCTTCACAAAATAAATTTTTTAGTAAGTCCTTGTCATCATCAAAAACTTGCCAACTTTTTACATTATTAGGTACTGATGGTGTGGCCTTAATCTCCACTTGGGTAATGTCATCCAAAGGGATGTCATTATGCTTGATAGCCAAGTTTTCCATGAATTCTACCTAAATATTATTAGATCTCTCAATCCAATTAATAGAGAAGGCATTGAGTAATTCAATGTGATCCCAAACTTTGTTCCTGTAGTTTATTAGTTTTTCATTTTTTGCAGCAAATTTGCCTCTAACTTGTGAAATTGCTAATTCTGAATCACCATAAACCATAAGTAACTTGATACCATGCCTATTTGCTAGTTTAAGACCTAATAAGAGGGTCTCATATTTAGCAACATTATTAATACATTCAAAGGTTAACAAGAAAGAGTATTTAAATTTTTTTTCATTAGGTGAAATAAGTAAAACTCCTACTCCATTCCCTTCCTTACTGCAGGCACCTTCAAAGTATAATTTTCAAATTAAATTTTGATTTTGTTTAACTATTTGTAACTTTATTGATCTCTAGAGGTTTAGAAATACTTACCTGAAAGTTGTCCATATCTGAATGGAAAAAGTAAGTTGCTTCCTCAGGATCAACCTCTTCTATGAGATATGGGGATTTGGCTCTTTGTTTATCCTCACCATTGTCCCTTTGATTGGAATGGTAGCATAGGATAGATCAAGCTGAACATGGGCACCTACCAAATTTGACAATTTCTTGGACAACAACATTCCATAATTCACAGGAACTTGTACCACAATGATGTCAATTTTATATGTGGTATCCAGGAAAGTTGGAAACCTGAACTCCACATCTTTCATAATACCCACCATAGGTACGAACCTATTTTCTATGGAATAACACTTACTATAAGGTGTGTCAATATGTATCCTGAGCTCTTTCATGACATCTTCAGGCATGTTATTCACTATTGCCCCTGAATCTATCGTACAGTTCCTGACCATTTTATTGTTAATTAACAATGTCAAATAGAATGGATCAACCTATGTGAGGATTTTTGTGATATACGTGCCTAAGTAAATTATCAGAGGATCCTCTTTCAATATAGAAACATCCTTTCTTGTATCACCAATATTTGATATAATCTACATGGTCGCATCCTTATATTCTAGAAATTTCATCACTTCGAGCAAAGGCATTGAAACTTTTACCTGAGACAATGCTTGAGACATGAAAGTTCCATAGTTTGACGAAGGTTTACTAATCTGTTTCTTCTCGACTAGTTTGACCAATTTTGGCATCTCAATTTGTTTAATTTTTCTCAGTTCTGCCCCTCTCCTAGCACTTGCATCCTTGCCCTTGGCTGCGTTACTGCTGGTTGCACCCGATTTTGTGACCTTGGCAAAGATTCCTTTTGGCTTTCCCTGTTCATTAGTTACATTCCTATTTCTTCTCCTCTTTAGTTAGATCTCTCAAAGAAGGCACTGCTTCCTCCTGAAACAATTTTCTCAAAGCAAGGACATCTTCATCATCATCAAAAAAAACATGTTGTATACCATATTGAAAATTTTCTCTTCTTTGATGCACATTAGAATATTCTTCTTCTTTAGATAAATCCTCATTTCTTCCCCAATATGGATCAGATGAGAGGGCATTAATAGTTGGTTCATAATCCTCATTTTTATCTTCCTCTTCTATCAAACCCTAGGCAATCATGCACTGTTCTGCAGCATGAGGTAGATTACATACATCACACCATGGATATTCATCTACAAAGTTTGTGGGTTTCTTTAGTGGGTTAGGAGTCTCTTTGTTGGTATTTGGTTTTACTAGTTTTTCATCTTTCCAATTTGTGTTATATGGCATGTCATGCAACCTCGACCTATTGTAACTTATTTGCTTATTGTTCCTGTATGGTAGCCTTTCATTGTGACTTTGCTTCCCCTTTAAGTCCTTGAGCATGTCCATGATTTGAGTAAGATCATCCTTCCTAGGAACCCTAGAGTTGCACAGCTTTGGATCATCTCTCTTAGCAACTTTCCCAGCCACCTTCCTATTATTTTCAATAGTAACAGTTGTTTTGAATGCTTGCTATAAAGTGTTAGGTCTATGAGACAAAATCTCATAATGAGTTTTGTTGTCAAAAGAACATAAATAAAAGTTAATAAAAAATGAATCAACTACTCTAACTTCTTTGGGTATTCTATTTAATATTTTATTAAATTCAATAACTGATTCATTTTGATTCTTTTTTATGCTTGTTAGTTCATGGGATGCAAATGAGGGATCATTGTGATCTCCAAATTCTTCCAAGAATAGCATTACAAATTCCTGCTAACTACAAATACATCTGTCAGGAAGGCTTCTATACCATTCCTTTGCATCCTCTATCAAAGACTAAATCAACAACTTCATGAATACATCTTCATGTGGAATCTCAAATTCTTCGATGATATTTTTTACATTAATAACATGTTGCTCTGCTGACTCAACTCCATTTCCTAAAAAATTTGGGATTGCTAATCTCAAATCATTAGTGATCTGATTTGGGTAACCAACAATGTTAGTGAAATCCAATTGTCTATACCTTTCAATGATTAAGGGTTTCCTGCCAACATGATGGTTGCTTTGATTATTCATAACTCCATTATTGTTGCCATAGTTTCTGTTATTACCATTGTTTCCACCCCCATTATTATTGCCATTATTGTTACCATTGTTCCTACCTCCACCATTGCCACTTCCATAATTTCCATTGTTACCTCTATTTTGTGCATTATTCTGATTGTTGCCACACCCATTATTTCCTACATGGTTACCCCTATTAGTGTTAATCCGGTTCCCATAATTTCCCCCATATCCATTTCTTTTTCCATCCTCCGACCTCTCTTCACTTTGATCCCTATTCACATTGCTCCATCTTCTATTCTCACTTACCAACAAGTTGTCATAGCTTACAAAAGGCTGGTCCATTCTCCTCATATGGGGGGGACTATATTTTGGAACTACTTGTCTACTTATTTCACCTCTCTCTTCTTCTACTTTGTTTGTCTTGGGGCTTGAAATATTATTTCTCTCTATTCCTAGTTGTTGTAACACCCAATCGGGTTGCCTTTTAAGTGCCTTCACCATCTTGGCATCATCAGCACTCATATCAACCATCCCAAGAATAAGATCGTCCCACTGTTTCTCTTCCTATTCCTTAGCATTCATGATCTCATCATGGCTATGTCTATTATCCTTTGAATTTATTTTATGAAAAGGATTTTCCTCTCTATTCTCAGATTTGCCAGTAGATGAAGAATATTCCTCCCTACTAGGAAATCTCTTATATCCTTCAAATACCATGTTTGATTTTTTCCTTTGTTCCTTTTCTTGGAACTCAATTGTACATGATCTTCTTGTCCTTTGTGCAGGGACCTCCTCCCCTGCATAAATCTTATTGACAAATTTCTAGGAGTTTCTCTTATTCTCTCAACATGCCAATCATTACTCATGTATTATATGTAGAGTCACCACCTTTGTAAGAGGAATAATATCTTTTACTAGTATTCTAGGCTCTTTCCTCCAACAGAGTCTGAAATTGAAACACTAGAAATTCTAAATACTTTTTATCACAAATCCCCAACAGAGTCTCCAATCTGTTGGTGCCCAAAACCATAGATTGGAAAACCCAAAGACTTGCCAAATCCTCAAGCAGTCTAGTCAACTTTGGCCAATGAACAGGGATGGTCAAAGACAAAATCCCTCTACACTTAAGGCTCCACTAAACCTAGGTAGGCATACCTCTTTTTCCCAAGGACACAAAGAGATTCTTTAAAGTGGATTTAAGCTTTTTAGCAAATTATAAAAAACTGGCAATCTATTGTTTTGCAATTTATGCTTTATTTAGTGCTTTAAGTAAAATGATTTTGAAAAGAAATGAAAATAATTATAATAGTATATTAAGAATAAGAATACTTTTAGGACTTGAAAGAAATATGTAAAGATCGGTTTATATAGAAATCAGGAAGAATGTTTCCTTATCAGGGACCTTGAATGCATGACCAACCAGAACCTTGAAAGATGAATAGAAGACCAGTACCTCTACCCAGGGGTATTTATGATACTTTGTGGATAGAAAATCCTATCAACTCCTGAGACAATATTAATTATCAACTATGAAGGTTTTAGTATGTGTTACACTACAATGAAGAACCCAATATCACTTTTAATGTAACAGCATGTGATGGCACATCATAGTAAATCATGTAACAGATTTATCAAGAGGACATAATAACTTATCAACACAAAAGTATACACAATACTTAGGAAAATAAACAATGAACCTTCATATATTAATCTTTAAGAGATGGTTTCATACAAAAGCTACACCTGACAATAATCCATTACAGTCTATTTTGCATAAAAGATACCTTTTTGGTCTATAGACTTCCCTAATACATGTATAGCTTGCAATCCTGCTAGGAAATATTTGTTCGCTTCTTTTTCCTTCATACAAAATGACTCATTACAAATATACATGCTAAGAGATACGAATGGAAGGAGACACCCTTCCATTATCCTAACAACTAACTAAATAGTAGTTAAATAGCATAACTAAAACATTGATTGCATTACAAACATAAAAATAAACAATGACTTAAGGCTTTCAATCCATCCGGTATCTGCACTTCTAAATGTGTCATAAATAGCCTGGGTCTTTGTAGGTTGTTGTATTCTCAATCATATCCCTGGCTTCATTCTCGATCGTGTAGAAGCTCTCAAACTGGTCAGTTGTGTCATTCATATCAAGGATATTTGTTTTGGCAATGGCTTGGGTTGCTCTAAGTAAAGACCTGCACTAAGAAATCCATATGGTCTCATCTTTAATTACTTCTATCATCTACCAAATGGGGAACCCCACATTGAACAATCTATAGACATTCGTCAAATTCTGACTTCAATTCCTTTGCAGCTTCCTCATGTGTGACAAGCAGACCCTAAACCTTCATTTTTACCTTTTCTTTAGTCGATGCATCTTGCAACAATAGGTTAAGTCTATCTCAAATTCTAGTATGTGAAACCATATTATCCATGTTTCTCTGATATACACCCCAGAACTCATCCAATGCCTTCTCCATATTATCATATCTCTTACTTAGCAAAACATGGGTAGTATCAACTCTGATGCTCTTCATCTCCCTTTTCAACTTAGTATGTTCATAAGCTAATTTTTCAAATTTATTCTTCCACTGACCTCCTGAATCAGTGATTTGAGGGATCGGATGCCCACTCCTCTTAAGGGTTTCTTCATATAAGGCCTTATATTTATTCTTCTCTTCTATTTCATGTTTCATCTGGGCCTTGTTGAATTTTGAAATATTAATACATATGTCAGTTGTGATCATATGATCTACCTCTCCAACTTTCAAGGTCATCATATGACTAGAATCTTTATCCACGTCTATGATTTTTGGCGTTTTATTGGGAGGGTATAAGGCCCACAGCTAACACAAAAGAAACATGCTCTATCATTCTTTCATTATTTGTGCATTTAGTGCAATGATGAGCCTATCCTGTGCTTTTGGATCTTTTTCTTTCTCAGGTGCCCGGAGCTTGGAAACAACTTTGTTCTCCCCTAAATCACTTTGGGTTGGTTCTTCCTCCATTTTTTCTAATCTTTGCCTTCTCTCCTCTAGTTTTTTCTCTGAGGTCTCCATAACATCCGCTAGCTCTTCCACCTCCTTATTTCTACACATGTCTTCAAATTCATCCTCCTAATGAAAATAATCTCCCATCTCTTGCCTCTTCCTTCTTGCATGGTTGTAACCCTTAGGATCATAGTACGTTCTAGATATGTGCTAGAACAGGTTTTATTCATCCACGAGTTTCCTGTCAATATCTTCATATGCTTTGGTAGATAGAACTTTAAAATCCTCAAAATGAAGTGTAATAAGGAGGAAAGCTTTCTTGTGTGCACCTCCAAAATTCTTAGCATTAGAAACACTTAATTGCATTACAATTTCCAAAAAAGCAATCCTCTCTGGTGTAGGCTTTGGTAATACATAGGAATAACCCCAAAATCCATAACATCGAACAAAAGTGAAGTTTTGGCATGAGTACCATTCACCCCAATTGTGATTAACCTTTGGATTCTTATGCTCATGAGGCCTATGAAACTTCTTAACATCCTTAGTAAATGACCCTTGCAGAGGCTCACCAAAGAGAAATAAAATTGTTTTAACAAAGAATTCCTCAAATTTGAGGTAATGAGAATTCACAAATCTATAATCCCAGACAGAAACCCACAACTGCATCGATTAATCTTTTCCATTCTTCACTAATGTGTTTATATTGAAACCCTCTAACAACAATCCCCTGAATCTCCCATAAAATAAAATAATATGCATTAACAATGAATAATGCTTGAAATGCGTGTCTAGATTATATTTCAACTTCATGAAGCCTTCATGCAGTCCATCTACCAGGTAAGAAGCAAACTCAAAAGATCCAGGCTCATGTCTCTAGATATCTACTGCTAAGACCAATGGTCCTATGTTTTCCACATTAGGAGCTTGAATTCCTCCAACTGGGCCACAAGCCATATATGTATACTGTAGATACTTCTTGAAAATAGTCATATCATAAGGAGGACCATCTTCCTCTGTTAGCCTCCCCTTTCCCGCTTTGTGGATAGCGAGGTTCCAACCCTGCTATTTAGTATCCATCTTTCTTTATTCCTCTTCCAAATCCACAAATGATAAAGGCACATTTGCCTGTAGATCCACTTCAAAAACTTCCTGAATTGTGGCGACTACAAAGTGAATGAAAGCAGTCCCATTGGGCAACAAAATGCATCGTTTGTTTACGTCATAATATCTTACCAAGAGCTTCAATAAGTCAATATTTACAAAGACATTATGTACCACAAGTTTACCTAAACCGGTGCTCCATGGGTTTGAAATCGACATAGGCTCATCCTTGTAGAGGTAATGAAAGAGAAACAACTCATGCCCATGCACTGTTGTGATCACATCTCCAATCTCTCTATATTTGTCCTCCAACTAGTCATGAATAGGAAAATTCACCTTAGCTCTGTGTGACCTAGCTCCTGGAGAGCCCATCTGATCTATCATATCTTGGTTTAATTTTCTTTGAGCTTCACCACCTTCACCATTTGATTTTTTCGTCATGGTGTTGGATACTTCAATAACCTTTCACTTTCCTTTTGAGCTTGACCCCTCCATCTCTGTAAATTTCTTTACTCTATGATCCATAGTTCAAAATATTTTATCAATAAACACTTGATATCTTTTGCAATAGCTCTGTTTGAAATGCTATTATGCAACACTCGTTATATATTCCAGGAAGTCCAATCTTATACTTAATTACCACAATCTTGATGGATTTGTTTTGTATGGTAAAGGACCAATAGATGCATTTAATGGAAACTATTATGTCAATTTTTCACATTAGGACTTCGAACGGCTAATTGGTGAGACTTTTCCCAATGATTCAATTGCTTGGTGCCATTTGTTATGACTTTACTATTGGTATTCTGGATATGTTGATATGGTTTTGTCATTGATGTCAACACTTGTCATTGCTTGTCAACACTTATCAGCACTTGGAGATTTTGGTTATGTTCACCAGCAAAACAAAGAATTATGCAAGTCACTGGTATTTGGTTCACTGAAAGATTATATTGTTCACCGGCACTTGGAATGACTTGAAGACTACTTGGTTATGTCAAAGACATTATTTGATCACTTGGTTTTGGCAATTTGGTTATTTGCTTATTCGGGTTTTCATATTTGTAGTTACTGGCAAATAGGTCTAGGATAAGCATTGGTAGACTTACCTATTCTAGATTAGCACAATATGTTATGGAGATGATTTATTATTGTTGTAAATGCATTGAGCCGACATCATGCATTGGATATTGATTTAATTGTAATTGATTTTAATGTAATATCTTTTAGTGAGCCGACCTATTCAATTGGTCCTAGGTTATGGTATATATGTAAGATCTTATTTGTTAGATCAAATGTAGATGAGATTGTGAATGCGAAAAGGATTGCATTAGCATAAATGCAAAAATAAGAGAGCTATACATGTAGACATCATTTGAAGGTTGAAGGAGGGTTTTGAAGAAGGCAATCAGAACTAAACCAGTACTGAATCTAGCATATGAAGATGCTATTTTGTGCAGTTCATTATCATTGGATTTAACCATCCAATTGTAGTTAGTGTGACTCTCATTTTGTGATTGACCAGTGAGCTCTAGGCAGCTGGCCTTTCTAAATGTGCGAAATCCATATTGTAAACACATACTATTTGTAGTAGTATCATTTGATTGTGGGTAAGGCTTCCCACCATGGTTTTTCCCCTTATAGGGTTTCCACGTACAAACATTGGTGTTATGTGTTGTGGATGTTGTTTTCTTTCTATTCCATGCATTAATCTTTACCGGTATTTCAATTAACTGTTAAGACTATCTACCGGCATAAAGTTTGGTTTATCGGTATTAAGCATTAAGTTTTGGTTAAGTTAATTTTGGTTGAATTTATTGGACAACTGATTAACCCCCCCCCTCTCAGTTGTCTCTGAGACTTAACATTTACCGCTTCTCACCTTCTGATCGGCACAAGTTATCCTGACCAACTTATCGGGTCTTGGGATAATAATTTTCTTTCTTTCTAGCCTATCGAGATGAGCACTCATTCAGCTTCGGCTATGCCTTTTGATTTAATACTCCATCAACATAACTTTTTCTGATGCTATCACCTTCGATTTTCTTTTAATTAACCTATCGGGTATCGGCATATCTAATTTTATGTTCCTCCGATGCCCCAATAATCTCAGTATACCAATCCACATTCTGATTAAGGCCCCCACGCTATTGACATAACTCTCTCTGAAGGACTCCTAGAAACTCACCATCCACCTTAATATTCTTATCGAGACTCGGCATAGCATAAAATTTCTTCTTTCGACATCGTGATGAGTCCCCACTTAATGTTTCTTTATCGGATTAGCCTATCCCGATATCTCTGCAGGCGCTTTGATCTCCATTGGGGGTCCAAACAACCATTTTCTATTCCTCCCAAAGTCCTGATAAGTCTCTTATGGACCTTTATACTTTATACCTTCGGGTCTGATTTATCAGTATAGGTAATACTGATAGTTCCGCCCTCCAATTCCTTGAGTCATCGGGGATCGGCCTAACCATTTTTGGACTACTCTGATATGGTCCCTTTTTCTGATGGGCCCACCTTTGGTTTCCCTTTTTTCATTGGGTATCAGGATAGACTTTTCTCATTACTTCTGATCTCCTGATACTATAAGTCCGTGATCCACTTTTCCTCATTTTCACAAGTTACACCAATGGCTTCATAGGTTATCGGTGTAGACACCTAAAATTGTCCTATCTAATTAAATAAATATTTTTATTTATTTAATTATTTTATCCTAATTCTTCTATTAATTAAATAAATCTTTATTTATTTAATTAATTCACTTATCCTCTTCTAGCCTTATTTCTCATATAAATAAATACATTTATTTATTTAAATAGGCCTTTTCCTAAATTAAATAAATATTTTATTTATTTAATTGATCCCACTTCCTCTATTAATTAAATAAATCTTTATTTATTTAATTAATTCATTATCCTTTTCTACCCATGACACGTCATTCATCTCTTAATTCCTACACTACCTACCCTATTATTATTTTCTTATTTCCTCTACCTACCCTCTAATCATGGCTGACCATTTATCTTTTACACCTCTCAATCTTATCCCTCCATTTCTTATAGTGTCTTCTATATAAGGAGATGCTTCCTTCATTATCAGCCCCGATGACTCTAGCATTTGAACTTTCATATGTGATCAAGCCTACTTGCAACCACATTTCAATTCTTTGTTGAGCTCTTGTGCACACATAAAATCTGAGAGCAAATATATCAAGCAAGATCAATGGAGATAGAAAGAATGGAGACCCAAACCCTATTGGACATGTGATGGTATAATCTTTGTGATTTTATTTGATTTGCATTGTCTTAGGTAATCATCATATGTTATGGTGGATCTTTGTTGTTGTTAGGCTAGGGTTTTGTGGTTGAATCTATTTAGTCTTTCAATATTATTGTTTCTAGTGAAGAATCTATTGAGTGTATTGCCAGCCCTCTTGAGAACTCACATAGCTTTACCATTCCATCTATTCATTCCATTTCCACTCCTCTCCCAGACTTGGATCAACAAGAATTACAAAAGCCCTTAATAATTGGGGATGAAAAATCAAGCCTTGAAAAGAAAAAACTAAAAGTCAAAACTAAAGAAAAGTCCTTTAGTATAAATCAAAATCAAAAGCTACTAGACTCTGCAAAAATCAAAGTCCAGGATAAAAATCCTATGAATAAAAAAGAACAAGAGTTGATCTCCCTAATATCAAAATAACTGGGGGCAAAAGTTCTACAATTTTAAGTCAAAAAGCATACTTGTTGATCCTAAGTCTCCATCATGTCATGATACTTTCACTTATTTTCGCAATCATAAGCCTTCATCACTCATCCACTTGTTCTGAACATCCTTTTCCTTCTAGTGATACACCATGGACCTTTAATGGAGCTTCCTCGAAGGACTTTATTATCAGGAACGCCCAAAGTTCTTCAGGTGACACGAATACGGGCCTGTGTAGTCCACATGCTAGTAATTCTATCTTAGTTCCTTTATCAAGGAAGATAGTCACTCAAGCTACACATCATTCAGTCAAGGAACAATCCATCTACAATCATAAGGTAAAGCCTTGCACATTTGAGGTAGGTGACCTAGTTCTCAAAGAAAATCCCAAAAATCAGCAAGACAGAGAGAAGAAGGGAAAGTTTGAACCAAATTCGCTTGGTCCTTACATCATTACAATAGCCTATGGATCTAGTGCATATCAGCTCTCAACTCTAGATGGTGAACCTTTGGAGGATCCTATCAACAACATGCACCTTTGCAGATTTTACACATAGCTCTTCAGAATATCCTAATTCACAAAATACAAAAAAATCATAAATATTAAAAATCGATACTTGGTGAAAACCTGGGAAACAGGTGCCTTGTGACACAAAAAAATTAGAAAATAAAAAAATTAAAGGAAAACATTTCATCCAATGGTGAAAAGCACTTTGGTGGTGCCCTGGGAAAGTACCATGGTGAAAACTGGGTCACCAGCACCATGCATAGAGGCATTGCTCCTCCCTCCTTCAGGATTCACTTTCATCCTGTCACTTTGCACACACTCACAACCTTTCCATCCATAATAAACATACCCATTCCCATCATGTTTTGTTATTGATCTACCTAAGATTGGTTAGGCATTCATAATAAACCTCCCTTTTCACCCCTTTCCATTCATAATAAATCAGCTCCTATCAGTGGCTAAGGAAAATCCTACGTCTAGTGATGGGTGGGGAACTAAGAGCATCACACATTCCGAGGCATACAATTTCTTCCAATCTTCTTCAATCTATCCATGCACAATTCATAATAATGTGTCATTTGCATTGCCAATCTGCAATAAAGTTCTACCTTCTCTGCAATAAAGTATTAGTTTCATGGATTCAATCAATTTCAAATGAGACACAGCAGCAACAATGGGATTCATCAAATGAAATCTTTCAATAGACTCAGATAACATTATGGTTCAATGCTATCTATCCTTTTGTGCAAGTAAACATTGTGACCACAATCAAATAGACTTATACAAGTGACAAGATACACTATACTTGAGGACTATAGTGGATGTTGGTGTCATGTCTTATTTTTTATTTTATTATATCTTTTGGTGACATGTCTATTAGCTTTTCTGGGATGTCTCAGACTAGAGATTCTATCTCCAGGATGTCTTTGACTAGAAAGGAGAGGATGGGGTATCGTCACCTATTTTTCTCTATTGTCTATGGATTGTCTCTTACTAATGCTATGACTTGTCCAAGGATATGAGGACACTATGAGTCTAGTGTGAACTAGGGCATTCCTTGTTTGCAACTGTCTGATATCCATGCAAATGGGTACAGTGACTTTCTGGGTCAAATGTATGCCTCGATTGTCATAACCTATTTTGCCATAATAAAGCTCAATGGTGATAATAGCACAAGAAGCTCTTTCACATCCATATCTTCTATCTTCCATCCCCCTTTCTTGATTGACCTCCATCATCCTTCCCGAGTCTGTGTAGCCTGCTATCACATGACTGAGTATAATGGCACACCCAAAATATTTGCATTTCATGTAGTTGCACCTATATTACCACATATTAGCATTTCATACATACGTATAGATATTACAATTGTATCACATCCTACACATAACACATGTTAACACATTTTACATTTTCATCATGTAAATAGTTATTTGCATTATCATATTCATTTGCATTTCATACATTCACATTGGCATAACATATAAAAAACATTAAAAAACAAAAAATTTGTATTTCATCATGTACATATTTGCATCCATATCATAAGCATCATATAGAAACATGCATCACATAGAAGCATCACATAGGTAGACATGTATATAGTTTCTACAAGGATGAATCATCTCATATATATATAATCATAAGTGTCATGATACAATGATGTCAAAATCATATGGCTACAATCACCAAAAGGTGTCCTCATACAAAATGGTACAAAACTGATACATAGGGAGCCCTCTAAGGCTATGATGAACTCCCTCCCTTGGAGCCAGCTAGCCTCGACAAAGTCTGAGCCCTGAATGGACCCACCCCAAGATCATCTCTCCTTCCCCCTCTATCTGGTGGTGGTGGAGGACCTATGGCCCCACCGCTAGACACCTGTCTCCTGTCTTTCCTGCCAGTGGTCATCGCAATCCGTGATGGTCTCCAGAAGCTCTTAGCCTGCTGATCTGGTGGCACCACTCCATAGTAAAGGTTTCACCAGTAATCTATCTCTTCCCCTACCCACAGAACATAGGCATATCTGGTCCTTGTGTCCTCTGCTACCTGCCTCCCTACCCTCAGTGCTATCTCAGCCTTTGTGTAGCACTGAATAGCCTGATACCTCTCCCACTTAGTGTCCCTCAGCTGTCTCCTGAGTCTAGCTAGCTCCCTCTCCAGATCCTGGATCTCATCTATCTATCCTTGGAAGATCTCTCTCAAGGATAGTAACTCATCCTCCTCCTCTCCCCCCTCACCCTATCCCTATGGCTGCTCCTATGGTTTCTCTTGTCCCTGTCCTCATCCCTATATCTGTCTAGGAGCCTATGCCTATCTGGGAACTTGTGCTACTGGCACCTATAGCAAAAATCCACCTCTACCCCTCACTACATGAGCCTGTCTCTCCTCTACCACTGCGCCCCACCTCCACCATCAACCTCTACCTCGACCATCCCCACTATTATCTCCATCACCTCCACCATCTACATCTATCAGCTCCCCTAGATCTATCAGTCATGGAAATGGATGCTTTGTCCAATATGCAGTGTACTCCACATCCATCCTTGCATCCTCTACATTAGCCCATATATCTCATGTAACTCATATGCCCATACCTATAGCAAGGTCACTCCACATCCCAATCCTATTGATCCATGATACACAAACTGATGCATCTCATAATATAAGTGTGCCAGCAGACATGGCCTCCATGCAAACTTGGTGTGCTCCATCACTAATCTCTCTAGAGTCCTCCCCCATCCCACAACTAGCCCTTGTATCACTCTATCTGGACAGAGGAACCCACTGATAACTCCTACCAGAACCACTAGTAGTGCCAATCCTATCACTGTCATGGTGTTCCAGGCCACATGTCCTTCCCTCATCTCTATTTCTGGATCCTGAAAGACTCATCAAAGTGCATCCCTATCTCCCTCTCGGTTGTAAGGAACTAATTCTCCATCGATCGATATTCGTAGTATCCTGTATACATCCTTTAAGGTGATTGTCATCTCACCCATCAGAAAATGAAAAGTACAAGTCTCTGAGTACCATCTCTTAGCTAGCGCAGTCAGAAATCCCATGTTTGCTTGAAACTCAGGCAGATACACAATATGTCACAGACCCATAGCCTCAATCGTTGCTCTACCCTTGAGTGTCAACTTTGGTCATAAGCTTTAAGTCGAAGGGAATCTCTCCCGTGACTCCAACATAGATAGGTCCCCCTATAGTCAAGCAAATCAAATGTGTCAATCCTAGTAGTATTTCCTATTGATCACAAATTGCTTCTTTTTTTAACACTCCCTGTTCATCACAAAGTGTTGCTTCCTATCCTAGTGATACTCCATGTTCATCACAAAGTACTTCTCTCTATCCTAGTAGCATTCCCTATTCACCACAAAGTGCTGCTCTTTTAAGTACTCCCTGTTTATCACAAAGTACTATGTTTTGGTACTCCATGTTCATCACAAAGTACTACTTTTTTATCCTAGTAGCATTCCCTGGTCATCACAAAGTACTACTTTTTTATCCTAGTAGCATTTCTCTATTCATCACAAAGTGTTGCTTTGATCCTATCCTAGGGCCTCTACTTGAGTGTATCCTCTTGAGTAGTTTCCTGATTGGTAACATATGTTCTATCACATAATTGTCAATCCTAGCCCTATCTTCTCTTCTAGTCTTCCCTAGAGGACCTGCTTCAGTGTATCCTCTCAGCAGCTTATCCAATCAACAACTTATGTTCATCATAAAATTGTCGATTTGGCCTTGAAGACATAAATGCGCATTCATGACACAAACACACTTACATACTTCACAAATGTTCCTTTCTTGCATAAACGCACCTAAAATACATAGACCTGCTTGCATTGAACACAAACGATGTTACAATCATAGACACACCTAGCCTACCCAAATGCCTTGGCACCAACACAAACACGCCTTAACATTTTCCTCCCGCTTGACAATTTTTGCAATCTACCTAGAGTGCATTTATTGCAATACCTAACATGCATTTATGACAACAATTAATGAAAAAAAGTACAATGAGGTTTTGTGGTACTTACCGACTCTCCTGCATCTACTGGCCTCTGATATCAGCGAACGTGATTGAATCTATGCACTAATGCCATCGCTGTTGACTACTCTCTGCTTTCTCTGCACTCTGATCTCTTAGATGTGTGGATGATAATGAGGATGTTTTCCCTTGTAGTCTATCTTATAGACTACCCTAGCCCTTGTTTCTCAGGTCAGTCTTCTTTATCCTGTGACTCTATCACTTCATCCGGTTAGTCCTTTCCAGCCTTTCTTTCTTATCAAGAGATTGTATGCGATCTTTCGAGACATTTTCATCCTCTAATCATAGCCGACCATTTATCTTTTACACCTCTAAATCTTATCCCTCCATTTCTTATAGTGTCTTCTATATAAGGAGATGCTTCCTTTATTATCAGCCTCGACAACTCTAGCATTTGAACTTCATATGTGATCAAGCCTACTTGCAACCACATTTCCGGTCTTTGTTGAGCTCTTGTGCACACATAAAATCTGAGAGCAAATATATCAAGCAAGATCAATGGAGATGGGAAAAATGGAGATCCAAACCCTATTGGACATGTTATGCTATAATCTTTGTGATTTTATTTTATTTGCATTGTCTTAGGTAATCTTCATATGTTATGATGGACCTTTGTTGTTGTTAGGCTAGGGTTTCATGGTTGAATCCATTTAGTCTTTCAATATTGTTGTTTCCATTTTTACCATAAACAATCGGTATAACAATTTCTACGTTTTGCTAATAAGCTAATAGAAAACAACTGCCTTCTGCTTCATCAGAACAAGACATCCCTATGGTATGACTTTTTCAATAGTGTGCACCATGCTGAGTATTTTTTAAGCACTCCAATGCATTCGCCCTCTGTTTCATTGGTATAAGTTATGTCGATAATTGAAATTTTGTAATCCACAACAAATGAGCCATCCACCCTAAGTATTGGTGATCCCAACTTTTCCCATAAGCCCTGATATATATCAAAAGGTAATTCTAGTTCATACCATAATGACTTCTCTGCTGACAAATATTTCCATAATGGGTTCCTTGTGTAGTCTATACTTAGTGCATGCCCTTAGTGTGCCCAACTCATACCTTAATATTCCTGAGATAGCTGATCCTTTTAGAGAATATTTACCTGTTCTAATAAAGCTCCTGCACATACAAACCAGAAATAAATGCTCATATGATAAAAGAAAAAGGCTTCCATATAGAATAAACTATTTTGTAAAAATATGTGTTAACAAGCTAGCATAAGGTATATTGTTTGTAAAGGATATATAAGTCAGTCTATTAGGTCATTTTGATATATAAAAAATAGGTAGAATTGTCTGATGCGAAGGATATGTATGTAGGCCATTTGTAAGTGAAATTTATATCATGCTATGATTAGTAGATAGTTTGTAAAGAATTCTTGGAGGAAAGGAGATACTAGTAAAAGGGTTTAGGTTTTATGAGTCGATACAAAATATAGTTATAACCGAAACTCTTTTTGGCATCGCAGATGCATTTTGTGAGTTCACCATTACTGTTTTATCTTAGCAGAAGCTTGTAGTCAGTGAGACTCTTTTGTGTTGAGCAGTGTGCTCTAGGCAGTGTGCCTTCCTGCATGTGCATGCCCCCATGCTATGTAATATCTTCCATATGGCCAGTGAATTGATATTGTGGGTCACAAATCTCATCATGGTTTTTCCTCTTTGAGGTTTTCCACATATAAATTCTATGTGTTATGGTGTTCATTCATGTGGCTAGTTTATTTACTTAATGTTATATGTTTCTTTATTTACCAGTTTATATGTGTATGTTATAATAAGGTAAAATCTTGTATTACCGGTAGAACACTGATTCACTCCCCCTCTCAATGTTCTTGAATTCATTGTATTCCAATAGGAAGAATGATAAATGATTAGATATGAAGAAAAAAGGGGATGGAGTGGGACTGGATTGGGGATGGGATTAATGATTTTATTCCAAGAGATGGAGAATATGATTGGATGAGATAGGATTGGTTTGAGAATATAATTGGATAGGATGGGGTGGATTGGTGGATAGGATCTGATTGACTAGAACCAATGAAAAGGGAGAACCAAGGATTGGTAAGAGAATGGATGGATGGGGAGATTGATTGGATAGGAGATAGATGGATCAAGTTGATGGATATGGATGAGATATGGAGGAATAAAGAGATGAAGGGTAGGGTGATGGAGACCCAAGGACTATGTTGCAAAGGAGTACATTACCCCATAGTAGAGGTAGTGGAATGATGTATAGGAAAGATTGTGGATAATAATGTGTGAGGTGGAAAGATAATGTGTAATGGATATGGATGGTAGAGCTATTAAGGCTTGTGTTTTCCAAAGCAGGCATGCATATACATTATTTTGCCTCTATATGATCAAGATGAAATATAAGAATGAAGGATTGCATTTGGATAGATATGAGATGGAGGATATGTATAGGATAGTTAAGATCAAAGATAGGAAATGAGGATGGACTTAGATAGGATGTAGATAGAAGGTAAGGAATGTGGATGGTAGGATTGCATGGATGAAGCTTGTCCCCAAGTGTAGAGTGCAAGAAGATGATGGAATTACACATGATGCTTGTTTGCCAAGTTTTTATCATGGTACTTACCCAAGGCTCCACAAGGAGTGGTTTTCACTATTGGATGAAATGATTTTTCTTTACATTTTCTGATTATTTTTTTGTCCTTTTTTTTTGAAATTTTTTTTTTTTTTTTTGAATTTTGACTTTTTGAATTTTTTGAATATTTGTTTTTGAATTTTTGGAATAGTTTGGATGGATAAGGATGAGGATGAGTGGATATGGAAGATAGTGGATGCATGAAGGAGGAAGGGAGGACTCAAGCATCTAGTTACATGGATGGTATCCCTTAGTATTTCTTTGAATTGGAGGTATGCTCATAGATGCTGGTAACAATACTTGGGGAGATGAAATAGATAGGGGATGGAAGATGAGAATTTGTAAAGGATTGGAATAATGAAATGAGATTGTGAAAAATGGATGGTGGATAATGGATGGGGTTTTGAATTTCTTTTTGAAAGATCAACATTGGCACACACCTTGAAGGGTGGTGGAGTAGTGGAGGAATGTGTTTTAAATTAGATGGCAGATAAAGTGTGGATTTTGGGACATGAAGACCCGAAATAGAAGAAGGGGGTGACGGAGTTGGGATGGTGGATTTTGGGACATAAGGACCCAAAATGGATTTTGAAGATGGAGGAGTGTTAGATGGATAATTGGAGGACTTATGAATGGATGGAGCTTTTGGATTAGCAAGTTTGGATGTCAATTTTGATTGCTTTGCTTGTAGAAGTATCTTAGGAATCCACATAGTTTTTGTTTGTTTCTTTTGGGAATTTTGTCACCTTTTGGATTGTCCTTTCTTTCAGATCATTATTTTATTTTGGGCATATGTCATTTTGAGGGGACATGTTGATCCTTTGATTTTTCTGGATTTTGAGATTTATGCTTTTTAGATTGGGCATCCAGTTAGCTTCCTATAGGAATGGGATGGGTGCATGATGATGAATGAATTAAAGATTTTATGGATGGTGGGATGATGGAAGGAGAGTTTTGAGAGGCACTCAATGATGTGTGCCTTTGTTGATCTTGCTTAGGGATTATTTGAGGTGATGGAGTGGTGGATTGAGGGACGTAAGGACCCAAAATGGATGGAAGGAATGGAGGATTTAGATTTGGAATATAGGGTCCCAAAATGGATGTGGATGACAAGGGATGCCAAGATTTTGATTTGTATGAAGGACTTTTGGATTTAGGATGAATAGAGGATGTACCAACATCTTGAGTATTAGCTCGAGGACCCTTATTAGTTTGGAAGTAAGATGCGATTCCATTTTTAGGGAGATGGGATGTGGAAGGAGGATTAGGATCTTTAGATGGATTGGGATCATGACATGGAGATTAAGGTATACTTTGATCTTGACTAGGGAGGGTATCATGAGATGGAAGAGGATCATGCAGTGGAGGGAGAGGGTTCGATAGAGGAATCATATGATCATGAGAGGAAGTGGAAGGGATGGGATCATTAGATGGAGTGGAGGGAGATACATCATGAGATGGAGAGGATTCTATTGGCAATTTGGAGGAATTCATTATGTGTTGCATTGATGTTTTGTTATTGATGGCAACATTGGTTGTTTTGGTTGTTTACTGGTTTCCAGTTGGTCCCGGTAGAGTGGTTGTTTATGATATTGATTCGATATGATCCAATATGATTTGGTTTGTGGAATTGGTTTGGATATGCCATTCATACTATTTAGATGTGTATCACAATTAGTTGATTTGGGATTTGATGATTGAGCAGCTATCATTTGTTCTAGTAATCCTTTTGGTCACCGGTAAGGGTTTTACCGGCAGATCTTTGTTGAAGATATTTTTATGCACATGATAAGTGGTGTTGGTGAGGCTTCTAGATGTCTTTCAAGATGCTATTGGTTATCTTGTTCATGTTCCAATTCATTGGTGGTGTTGGATTTGGTTTATGGCGACCTATTTTGGGTCTGGTGTTATCTAGGTTATAGACCAGTTTCTATAACATGTTGGAGGATGTTACTGATGCATTACCATTGGGATTTAATGATTGTTTTACATTGTTTTCAGCCTAAGCTAACTTGGTTGATCATTGGATTTTGGGTTTATGTTGCAAACTTATTGTATTATCTTTTAGTTAGCTGACCTAATTGTTTAGATCCTAGGTTGGTATAAATATGATGTAAGATCTCTTTGTAGATCATGGGTTGATAGGAAAAGATTATGGGATGATCTTGTTGGATTGATGATAATTGTAATAAATAACTTCATATGTTATCATTGATGAAACACATATAGACACATATGATCGGATTATCTACCGATGTGACTTCAAAGTTATTTATATTGCAACCGATATACTAGAAGTTTTGATTAGAGAAACCGATATATACATGGAGACAACCGATGCATATATATTTACATATGGATATACATAACTAGACATCAACCTAAAGATCCAGTGGATATTATCAAAGGAGAATTGAAGGTCAAATAGTTTATATGTTGATATGGTTAAATCCAACCTGTATTGTTGTTCCAATCAGTATTCATTGATTGTGTGATGAGTTATCACTAGTCGTGATGAGTTATCCTAACCAGAAAAATTTGGTGTTATTTTTGTGATGAGTTATATTTGTTTGACCAAATACAATGTACCTAGGAAATTGTGATATGATTTCTAAAGCTGACATGAAATCTAAATGTCTATATATTGACATCACAATGAATTATTTTTTATGAGAGAAGGAGATGATATGAGATGATATGATGTGAAGACAAAAGTGTTAAGTTGCAGAGTATGTTGGTAATGAAGTTTTGAGTGTGCAAAAGAGGATCTATTCAAGCAAGTGGTGCTACTACTAGATCTCACCACATGTTTTCTAATCAATGCAACAGTCGAATCCCCTAACCGAGTAAGATATAACAAGCTTCATTATATAAATCCTCTAACCAGGTGATCCATTAGTTTGGATCCAGAAATCCTCTAACGAGGCTACTCCTAATAGGGTACTAACTTTAATAGGGTATAGCTTTTAACAGAGATTTGGGATCTCTAATAGGATTCACTCCTAGCAGAGAACTTTTGTAGACCTTAACCGATCAGTTATCTATTACTGCAGATAGTTAACTTGTGAGTCCCATCTCACCATGGTTTTTCCCATTTGGGTTTTCCATGTATAAAAACTTTTGTTATGGTGGATGTTTTACTTATTGTGGATGCTTTTATATCATTTTAGATTGCATGCATAGTGTTTAACAAAATTGTTCAGTATATCTACCGGATAATGTTTAAAGTAGTATTATTTTTGGTGTCACTAATTCACCCCCCCTCTTAGTGTTTTACAAGTCCATCAATTGGTATCAGAGCCTAATTTATTTAAAGCTTAATCACTTGGAAGGAAACTCTAAAGCCGCCATGAGGTATATGAGATACTTTGAGATAGCTAGAGAGCTTGAAGCTAGTAGAGATGAGCTTGAAACCCTAAGGGTCAGATTGAAAGCTTCTCAAGTCAAAAGGAGAGAGATAATTGAACAACTATTGGAAATATCTAATAATAGTTCTTAAGATAAGGCCAATATTGATGATTTACTTGAGGAAGTTGAAAAACTAAACAGTGAAAAGCTAAATCTGTGGAGAGAGCTAGAAAGATTAACTATCGACATGAGTCAGGAACTGGAAGCCAGGAGGACAACTAAAGATCTAATCAAAGAAAGAGATCATGAGATTGCCAAGATCAAATGAGATAATGCTACTGTGAGGCCCTACCCCAACCCATCCTATCTCTTCAGTTATTTTCATTTTGGAACTATTTTGGATACTAGTTTGGACACACTATGGATATAGAACTTTTCATGATTCCGCGATTTTGGTAACATTGATATATGTGGATGCTTCATTTCTATGCCTTGTGGATTATAGAATATTATATGATTCTAGATTAGGGTAATATTGTGATGATGCAGGTTATTATCTGAATTTGAGGATTTGATATAATGTTTGGAAAATGTTTGCATATATTGTAGATGGATCAAATTTTGAGGATTATGAGGAAATTGCTTTGAATTGTGACAAATTATATTTCATAATGTCAAGTCTTTGAAGAATGAATGTATTGTATTCTGATTATGTGATTTTATATATTATATGAGGCTATTTGGGAAGTACTAATGTTTAAATTGAGATGTGCAGGAAAATATCCATGTGACCATGGAAATATTAGGGAGAATCAAGCCTAGGCCAATGTGCGATAGTAAAACCAGGGGTTGTCTATTTGGAGAGACAACACCCCGTATGTACTGTATTTTATTCGTAAATGTAAAATGTTGCATGAGTGTAATTTGTATTTATTGGATTATTTAAATTGTTTAAGGGACAATTGCCATGTGTTTATTGTGATGTGGAATTATGTTGTAGTGTCACTTGACACCTATGTAGTATGTTGTGTTGGCAATTTGTCATGTCACCTTTTTGAAAGTTTTATTTTTGTTAATGGTTATATCCCCTAATTATCCTTGAAGGAACCAAGAAATCTAGGTTAGAGAGCCACAAGGAAGGTCAACTCAGAGTTGACCCGTAGGTTAACTTCAGGTGGACTTTCTGAAGGTCAAATCAACTCCTAGAGTCAATTTTAGAGCTTTTCTATTAGGCCTCATGGGGTACCTATGGGTGAAGGCCAAAATTGGCCATGTGTCTTTCCCTTAGGACTTGTTTAACCACCCAAAAAAGTGGTTTTCCCAAGATGGACGAATTTCATCTATAGGAGTGCCCTCCTTGGTAGGATAACCTTCTTGGAGAGAGTAATCCCTCTTCCCCATTCCATTTCCCTTCTCTAGGCACCTAGGTTAGGGAGTGTGTAAGACCTAGGGAAGACCAACCCAATCGGAGATCACTCACTCTATCCAAGAGGTTGGAAGGAGTGAGAGAGGCCTTCTTAGGCTAAGAATGGAAGCTTAGTGAGCTAATCACCCACTCTCCATTCTTGGAGATTTTTGGAAAAACTTGGGAAAAAAAAAGAAAAGAAAAAAAAAAAACCAGTTTTAGGAATTAGAGGAATTTGGGGGCCAAGGATTGCAGAAAGTTGTGTGGATTGGGCAGCTCATCTCCAACTAAGTTTAGCATACCTATTGGCAGAATAAGGTTGGTTGTTATCTCCTCTTGTTCATGTTGTTTATCTTCGTTATGTTGTTTTGTTGAAGGAAAGAAATGCTTGTAAAGAAAGTGTGTATGTATAATGTTGTTGAAGAAAATAATGTGTAGTTTCTTTCCTATGTTTCTTTTTCTGTTTTGTGTTCTTGCTTTGGGAGTGTCCAAGATCTTCTACTCTTGGGAGAGTAGGATGATCTTGGGGTGGAAGAAGCATGACAGCCTTGGGTGAGAGGCTCTCCTTAAGGAGAGTGATCTCAAGGGTGTCCTTTGTGACCCTTGCTGCATAGCCTTGTGTATGCATTTGGGGGTCATAAGGGGAAAGAAATGGCTTTGATCCCTTGGGGGCCATAAGGTGTGTGAGATGAATTCTGTTGGGTATTTTGTGTTGCCATGAGGTGGCTTGTGTTATATTTTTGGCTGCAGTCTCCCCAATGGTACTTGGTCCACTTCCACCCATAGATTGATCTCCACAAATGTGGTGATAGTGTAGCTTGGGATGGGAAAGTGTATGTGTTGTGTGTTTTCCCTATTGTTATGTTGTATTGCTTGGTTGTAACCCGTCTATGTCTTGATTCTCCTAGCTCGGGGGTGGCTTCTGGTAAGCCTAGGCTGGGAGGTGAGCATCCCATGGTCACAGTCCTAAAATTTACTTGCAGGTGGCTTGGGAAAAGGATTAGGAGTTGCAGATTGATGTGTTGCAGACTTCTATTCAGAATTCTTATTTTTATTTTAATGCAGAAAAAAAAAAGAAAAAAGAAGAGAAAGTGCAGATGTAAATATAGGACTTAAAATGATTCTGTTTCTATTTGAATAAATGTAATTTTTATTTTCTGTGTAAAGATTAGAGAAAGATGACTATTTAGATTTTCTACCCATTTTCATATTTGGGCTATTGTAACTTATCATTCTGGAAAGTAATGTAAATTTTTATTATATTTTGATGCCTATTGTGTTGTAGAAGACTACATTTAAATTTGGTCTGTAACATGTTTAGTTACTGCAATATTAAGGAAAAGAAACAGAAAAATGCATTAGGATTCCTTATTTACTATTTACTAGTTTATTTACTGCAAATGTTATAGAAAGAAAAAGAAATGCAGTAGGATTATTATTTACTTGCATAGTTTAAATTCTGTAAATTTTATGACTGTTAAAAAAAAAAAAGAGGAGAACCAGAATTGTTTTATTTCTGTAGATAGTTAAATAAAAGGGAGAGGAAAACAGACCTATTCTAAATGCTGAAAGAAGACTAAAAACAGAATGTAGATAGTCGCAAATCCCAAATCAATATAAGGGTTTTAACCCTATTACTTCAACATCTAGTCATATATATCTTTGTATGTATATAAGTATATATATTGAAAATATATACCTATATAGATATAAAATATATATATATATATAAGCTTCCTGTAATGTGCATACCCCTGTAACAACAAAATAAAGGATGCATTTTGAACTTGTGCATCTCTGTTTCAAACATATAAAATATAATGCAGAATAAACCCTTTAATCATATATATATATATATATATATATATATATTCTGCAATCTAAAATCATACTCTGTGGATGCCTGTAGAAGAAAATATCTTCAAATTCATAACTGATATTGTGCATATTATATATATATATATATATATATATATATATATATATATATATATATATATATATATATATATATATATATATATATATATATATATATATAAAATATACATTGATATTCAAAAATAAACACAACACATAAACTATGCCCCACGAAATATTTAAATGAAAAACAAAAAAAAAATATAGTAATAATAATGTTGGCCGAACCACTGTGTGTAAACACAGTGGACGGCTCATGGGCCGCGCCACTGTGTTTACCCACAGTGGACGGCACGGCAGCCGAGCCACTGTGTGTAAACACAGTGGGTGGTGCTCGGGCCGCGCCACTGTGCTTACCCACAGTGGACGGCACGGAGGGTGCCGCCACTGTGTGTAAGCACAGTGGACGGTCCGCGGCCGCCACTGTGCTTATACACAGTGGACGGCAACCGCCGTCACTGTGTATAAACACAGTGGCGACCGGGAGAGCCCGCGCCGCCTCCTCCTCTCAGTCACCCCCTTTGCGAAACCCTCAGCCTCTCCCCGCATGAAACCCTCCGCCTCCGTACCTGCAGTTACATTTCAAAAAAAAAGAAAGAAAGCAAACAAAGAAAAAGGGGTAATATAAAACCCTAACCCATTCGGGTTAGGGTATAAAATGGTAAAGAGGAAATAAGGTAAGAGTTAAAATATAAAAAAAAAAAGCAACCCTAACCCAATTTCGGGTTAGGGTTAGCATTTTAGGTAATTATATATATATATATATATATATATATATATATATATATATATATATATATATATAGGAGATTTAGATTTGAAACATTAAAATTGATTTTTAATTTATAATGAGGGTTAGAATTTAAGAATTTATAATGTGATATATATATATATATATATAAAAAGGGAATTTAAATTGGAAATTTAAAGTTAGATTTTAGTATATAATTTGGGGTTAAGTTTATAATTGAAATATTATGGAATTTTGAACCCTGATTTTAATGTATATATTTGGGGACAAATTTAATAATTGGATTATTATGGGATTTTAGACTTTTGATAATAGGGGTTAATTTAATATTTGAATTATTATATGTCCTCATTCTTTAGAAATTTAATTTAAATTAATTCAAGGGGGTTAATAATAAAGGATTACTATAGTTGGATAAACTATACATTTAACCCAGCAATATATTTAATTAATCAATGGACTTACCCCCCCCCATATCAATGGACGTTAGGAAAATTTATTTAGGAACCTTAAGCCCTTGAGATCGATTTTTGGTCGGATTGAAAATTAATTGACAAAATCAAGGGGTTTAGGGAAAATCAGAATTTGGCCTTAGCTTATTGTCGGTTTTAGTGGGCAAATGACATTGTAGTAAATTGAAACCCTCATCGGGTGGATGCGTATAATAAATTTTATATAAGCATCAAATAATCATTAGCAATATCATTATATGACCTGGAATGATTTAATACGTTAAGATAGCCAATTATCCCTTGGTTTAATTAGCGACAACTTGTCTTAGGTAATTGACCTAGCTAACTAATCGGCAATGCAAATTAATCTTCACCAAATCAAGTCACTCGCTCGAGTTGGTTATTTAACTTAACCTTAGTAAGTAAGTTTATTTACATCCTAGATAAGACAAAACTTTAGATACAGTTGTTATGTATTAGGATTTATAGCGAGTTCATGACGTCAAAAAAAAAATTTGTTGTTCCGTTTTTGTGCCCTAAAGTTTGGGCACGACATCTTGGTATCAGAGCAAGGTTTCCAACACTAGGATCCTTTCTCCATTACGTTTCGCTTTAATTATCTAAATTAATCAAATATTTTCTTAAACGGAAAATATAAATATAAATATATGAAAATTGAATTATTTAAATTAATTGTTTATTTATTTTATTTTTGTTTCCTCATAGGATGCCTCCGACTACGCGACAAGCTCGCAAGCGCGGAAGGGGTCCTAGGCGTACACGTATGGCACGCGAGGATGTTGCTAGGGAGGAACCGGTTCCAGAAGGGAACCCGGAAGCACCTCCCGAACCACCGGTTGACCCTAACCGAGACATCTTGCTAGCTCTTCAGAACTTGATCGGGATCATGCAGGATAGGCTTCCAGCAGTGGACCGTCATGCAGACAATCAGAACTCAGGGAGTCATAGATCAGTGGATAGGGAACGGAGTAGGAGTCCACCTCCTAATTCTGTAGAGGGTGAGGTAGAGCATGAGCCAGAGTCCGTTCACCTGCCCGAACCCCCTCCAGTAGCAGCACCTGTGTACTTTGAGAGAGCACGTCAGGAACCAGGAGACCTGATTAGAGAGGTTTTATGCCTCCAGCCGCCATCTTTTGGAGGCACTACTGACGGAGTAGAGGCTGAGGCATGGCTTTTAAGCCTAAATCGGTGCTTCGCATTGCGATCTTATGAAAGCAATCTGAAGGCACGCGTTGTAGTCCACCTTCTGAGATCGACAGCCTCCACATGGTGGAAGCAAGAGGAATTCAAGTGCGGACTCACTGCAGATACCATCACATGGGAAATCTTCACAGAGAGGTTCAGAGAGAGGTACTTGTCAGAGCATTTCCGGCAGCGTAGGATCGATGAGTTCCATGACCTCCAGCAGAAGGGTCTCACAGTGACCCAGTACGAGAGTAAGTTTATTGAGCTCCTACCTTATGTAGATTACCTGAAGGACGAGAAGCTACTCGTCAACCGTTTTGTTAGGGGGCTTAATGCTGGGATAGCATGACCAGTGAGGATGGCCGCTCCAGGGAGCCTTCGGGTTGCCGTAGAGAAGGCCCTTATAGCCGAGGAGATTCAGATTAGGCCACAGGACACGAGGGATCGGTTCCAGAACCGAAACCCAGCTCCCCAGCCTTTCGGGTTTCAGAAACCCCATTGGAAAGGCAACCACAGAAATGTTTCGGGGTCCCATAAACCCCCTCCTCCACAGCAGTCACAGCAGAATCAGAGACAGAGGCCACCTCAGGGACAGCAGGGCTCCAGGCCCAAACAGTGGTAGTCACAGGGTCCTAGGCGTGACCAGAGAGTACAAGGTACATACACACCCCAGGCACGGGCTCAGCAGTCCTCCAGGGGTGGGTACAGTGGTTCTAGCCGGACAGGTGGGCATCCTTTTACTAGGCCTCAGGGTGTACAGTTTAAGGCACGCGGTGCTTGCTTCACGTGTGGAGCCATGGGGCACATGGCGAGAGAGTGTCCACAAGGACAGATGACAGGGAATCAGAGGATGGCAACATCAGAGCCTACAGTTGGGGACATGGGCAAGGCCCATAGAGTCTTCGCAGCGGTTGACAACCGCCAGGCAGAGCACCAGGCCACAGTCATCGAGGCTGCAGGTAAGGTCAGAGGTAGTAGTATTTCTATATTATTTGACTCAGGAGCGACTGACTCCTTTATATCTCCATTGGTTGTGGAGCGTTGCGGGCTAGTGGCAGTAAGGCAAAGTGTCAGCTGGGAAGTGGAGTTAGCTTCAGGGGCTAGAGTGTCAGTGGATTCAGAGGTTAGGGGATGTCCGCTCCAGATTGGTAATACCACCACCTTAGTAGACCTTAGAGTTACACCACTCGGATCTTATGGCGTCGTACTTGGCATGGATTGGCTTTACGCCCACAGAGCCAAGATGGATTTTCGCTTGAAAAAGGTTGAGTGTGAGGATGATCATGGTGCTCCCATAGTAATCACTGGGATTTAGAGACCCGTGTCTCTTCGTATGATATCCGCTATGCAGCTTAAGCGGAGCATGCGGAAGGGATGCCAGTTGTTTGCTATCACAATCAGTGACCGAGAGGAAGAAAATGAGAAGGAGCCTTCCATAGATGATCATCCCATCCTTGAGGCATTTGCAGACGTGTTTCCTGATGAGCTACCCAGTATGCCGCCCAGCAGGGAAATTGACTTCCACATAGATTTGGTACCAGGAGCCGAGCCAGTTTCGAGAGCACCTTATAGGATGACCACTCATGAGCTTAATGAGCTCAAGATGCAGCTAGAGGAACTCTTAGAGAAGGGTCACATCCGTCCTAGCGTCTCTCCTTGGGGCGCACCAGTCATCTTCATGAAGAAGAAAGATGGATCCCTTCGGTTATGCATGGATTACAGGCAACTGAATAAAGTAACCATCAAGAACCGCTATCCTTTACCGAGGATCGATGATTTGTTTGATCAGCTTCAGGGTGCCAAAGTGTTTTCCAAAATAGACCTGAAGTTAGGGTATCATCAGTTGAGAATTGTGGAAAGTGATATCCACAAGACCGCGTTTCGCACCAGATATGGCCACTATGAGTTCACTGTGGTCCCATTCGGTCTTACGAATGCTCCAGCTGTATTCATGAGTCTCATGAATGGGGTATTCCGCACCTTCCTCGACCGATTTGTGATAGTGTTCCTTGACGACATATTGATCTATTCCCGAAATGAGCAGGAGCATGAGGAGCATTTGAGACAGGTTTTATAGTGTTTGAGGGACAACCAATTGTTCGGCAGTTTGTCGAAGTGTGCTTTCTTTAGATCAGAGGTCAAGTACCTAGGGCATGTTATATCCGGTGATGGGATCTCAGTTGACCCATCAAAGATTAGAGCCATCATGGATTGGCCGGCACCTACCAGTGTGACAGAGGTCAGAAGCTTCATGGGTTTAGCAGGATACTATAGACGTTTTGTGGAGGGATTTTCCAGAGTTGCACACCCCATCACATCCCTCCAGCGAAAAGGGAAGAAATTCGAGTGGACAGAGAAGTGTGAGAGGGCTTTTCAGGATCTAAAAAGGGCCCTTACTAGTGCACCTATTCTTATTGTGCCAGACCCCACGGCCGACTTCATGGTATGCACGGATGCTTCCTTAGATGGATTGGGAGCAGTTCTTATGCAGGAGGGTAGGGTTATAGCATACGAGTCTAGGAAACTTAAGACTCACGAGCTTAACTACCCTACGCACGACCTAGAGCTTGCGGCAGTTGTACATGCACTTGTGAGGTGGAGACACTTCCTTTTAGGTCATCACTTCGAGCTTCATTCGGACCATCAGAGTTTGCAGTATATCTTCACCCAGCCTAACCTTAATGCACGTCAGAGGAGATGGATGGAGTTCCTTTGTGAGTATGATTTTGATGTTCATTACATCAAAGGAAAGGAGAATGTGGTCGCAGATGCCCTAAGTAGGAGACGACATGAGGTTTACACCATATCCATGAGCACGGATTTGAGAGACCGTATTTTGTAGCGATTGCCAGAGGATGATTGGTATCTAGAGGTTTGTCAGAGGATCCGTAATCAGGAGACCCTGGAGGGGAAGTTTGTGGACTACTCTTTGGAGTCCGATGGTTTATTACGCCATAGAGGGCGCATTTATGTACCCTCTCCTGGGGGTTTGCGAGATTTCATTATCATGGAGGCTCATAGAGCTCCTTATGCAGCACATCCCGGGGTTAAGAAGATGCATGCTGACTTGAGGCAGTTATATCATTGGCCAGGAATGCGGCAGCTTATCGCCGAGTTAGTAGCCCGATGCCTTGAGTGTCAGAGAGTCAAGGCAGAGCACCGCCATCCAGGTGGGTTACTCCAGTCCCATGCTATACTAGAGTGGAAGTGGGATACTATATCCATGGACTTCATTATTGGTCTTCCTATGTCATCGCGTCGCCATGATGCTATCTTGGTGACAGTCGACAAATTGACCAAAGTAGCCCACTTCTCACCAGTTCGAACTACCTTCACAGCTCCAGCAGTGGCACAGGTGTTCTTACGAGACATTGTTAGGCTTCATGGTGTCCCACGCAAGATTATCTCTGATAGGGATTCTCTCTTTACATCTTCCTTTTGGAAGGCATTACAGGCAGCGTTGGGCACTACGCTCAACTTCAGCACAGCCTATCATCCAGAGACAGATGGCCAGACAGAGCGGGTTAACCAGGTGTTAGAGGATATGCTCCGCATGTACGTCATGGATCATCAGACCCGATGGGAGGAGTACCTCCATTTAGTAGAATTTGCCTATAATAATGGGCATCACACTTCTTTGGGGATGCCACCCTTTCAGGCTTTGTACGGCAGACCATGCAGGACACCTTTGAGTTGGGATTGTATTGAGGACAGAGTGGCCATAGGCCCTGAGTTGGTCCGTGATATGGAGCAACAGGTAACTTTGATTAGACAGCGCCTTAGAGAGGCACAGGATAGGCAGAAGAAATATGCAGATGCAAAGAGGATAGACCGGAGTTACATGGTTGGGGACAGAGTTTTCCTGAGAGTGGGACCGCATAAGAGTCCAATCCGCTATGGAAAGGGTTCTAAGCTCGCACCTCGCTTTGTTGGACCCTTCGAGATCCTTGAGAGGATAGGACCAGTTGCTTATCGCCTAGCTTTGCCACCTAGCCTGTCACGCATCCACGATGTATTTCATGTGTCAGTTTTGAGAAAATATATCTATGATGAGTCTCATATTTTAGATTGGGATGCCTTGCAGGTGGAGTCGGACGGGCAGTTAGCCTTGGAGCCCATTCGCATTTTGGCTCGCCGGACGTTGGCCCTTCGAGGTCGAGAGCTGGACCAGGTTAGGGTCCAGTGGGATTGCTATGATGAGGTTACAGCTTCATGGGAGGATGCAGCACGCATGAGATCACAATACCCTCATCTTTTTGATGAACTCCAGGAGGACGTTCATGCCTAGAGGGGGAGGGTGTGAGGCCCTACCCCAACCCATCCTATCTCTTCAGTTATTTTCATTTTGGAACTATTTTGGATACTAGTTTGGACACACTATGGATATAGAACTTTTCATGATTCCGCGATTTTGGTAACATTGATATATGTGGATGCTTCATTTCTATGCCTTGTGGATTATAGAATATTATATGATTCTAGATTAGGGTAATATTGTGATGATGCAGATTATTATCTGAATTTGAGGATTTGATATAATGTTTGGAAAATGTTTGCATATATTGTAGATGGATCAAATTTTGAGGATTATGAGGAAATTGCTTTGAATTGTGACAAATTATATTTCATAATGTCAAGTCTTTGAAGAATGAATGTATTGTATTCTGATTATGTGATTTTATATATTATATGAGGCTATTTGGGAAGTACTAATGTTTAAATTGAGATGTGCAGGAAAATATCCATGTGACCATGGAAATATTAGGGAGAATCAAGCCTAGGCCAATGTGCGATAGTAAAACCAGGGGTTGTCTATTTGGAGAGACAACACCCCGTATGTACTGTATTTTATTCGTAAATGTAAAATGTTGCATGAGTGTAATTTGTATTTATTGGATTATTTAAATTGTTTAAGGGACAATTGCCATGTGTTTATTGTGATGTGGAATTATGTTGTAGTGTCACTTGACACCTATGTAGTATGTTGTGTTGGCAATTTGTCATGTCACCTTTTTGAAAGTTTTATTTTTGTTAATGGTTATATCCCCTAATTATCCTTGAAGGAACCAAGAAATCTAGGTTAGAGAGCCACAAGGAAGGTCAACTCAGAGTTGACCCGTAGGTTAACTTCAGGTGGACTTTCTGAAGGTCAAATCAACTCCTAGAGTCAATTTTAGAGCTTTTCTATTAGGCCTCATGGGGTACCTATGGGTGAAGGCCAAAATTGGCCATGTGTCTTTCCCTTAGGACTTGTTTAACCACCCAAAAAAGTGGTTTTCCCAAGATGGACGAATTTCATCTATAGGAGTGCCCTCCTTGGTAGGATAACCTTCTTGGAGAGAGTAATCCCTCTTCCCCATTCCATTTCCCTTCTCTAGGCACCTAGGTTAGGGAGTGTGTAAGACCTAGGGAAGACCAACCCAATGGGAGATCACTCACTCTATCCAAGAGGTTGGAAGGAGTGAGAGAGGCCTTCTTAGGCTAAGAATGGAAGCTTAGTGAGCTAATCACCCACTCTCCATTCTTGGAGATTTTTGGAAAAACTTGGGAAAAAAAAAGAAAAGAAAAAAAAAAACCAGTTTTAGGAATTAGAGGAATTTGGGGGCCAAGGATTGCAGAAAGTTGTGTGGATTGGGCAGCTCATCTCCAACTAAGTTTAGCATACCTATTGGCAGAATAAGGTTGGTTGTTATCTCCTCTTGTTCATGTTGTTTATCTTAGTTATGTTGTTTTGTTGAAGGAAAGAAATGCTTGTAAAGAAAGTGTGTATGTATAATGTTGTTGAAGAAAATAATGTGTAGTTTCTTTCCTATGTTTCTTTTTCTGTTTTGTGTTCTTGCTTTGGGAGTGTCCAAGATCTTCTACTCTTGGGAGAGTAGGATGATCTTGGGGTGGAAGAAGCATGACAGCCTTGGGTGAGAGGCTCTCCTTAAGGAGAGTGATCTCAAGGGTGTCCTTTGTGACCCTTGCTGCATAGCCTTGTGTATGCATTTGGGGGTCATAAGGGGAAAGAAATGGCTTTGAGCCCTTGGGGGGCATAAGGTGTGTGAGATGAATTCTGTTGGGTATTTTGTGTTGCCATGAGGTGGCTTGTGTTATATTTTTGGCTGCAGTCTCCCCAATGGTACTTGGTCCACTTCCACCCATAGATTGATCTCCACAAATGTGGTGATAGTGTATCTTGGGATGGGAAAGTGTATGTGTTGTGTGTTTTCCCTATTGTTATGTTGTATTGCTTGGTTGTAACCCGTCTATGTCTTGATTCTCCTAGCTCGGGGGTGGCTTCTGGTAAGCCTAGGCTGGGAGGTGAGCATCCCATGGTCACAGTCCTAAAATTTACTTGCAGGTGGCTTGGGAAAAGGATTAGGAGTTGCAGATTGATGTGTTGCAGACTTCTATTCAGAATTCTTATTTTTATTTTAATGCACAAAAAAAAAAAAAAAAAGAAGAGAAAGTGCAGATGTAAATATAGGACTTAAAATGATTCTGTTTCTATTTGAATAAATGTAATTTTTATTTTCTGTGTAAAGATTAGAGAAAGATGACTGTTTAGATTTTCTACCCATTTTCATATTTGGGCTATTGTAACTTATCATTCTGGAAAGTAATGTAAATTTTTATTATATTTTGATGCCTATTGTGTTGTAGAAGACTACATTTAAATTTGGTCTGTAACATGTTTAGTTACTGCAATATTAAGGAAAAGAAACAGAAAAATGCATTAGGATTCCTTATTTACTATTTACTAGTTTATTTACTGCAAATGTTATAGAAAGAAAAAGAAATGCAGTAGGATTATTATTTACTTGCATAGTTTAAATTCTGTAAATTTTATGACTGTTAAAAAAAAAAAAGAGGAGAACCAGAATTGTTTTATTTCTGTAGATAGTTAAATAAAAGGGAGAGGAAAACAGACCTATTCTAAATACTGAAAGAAGACTAAAAACAGAATGTAGATAGTTGCAAATCCCAAATCAATATAAGGGTTTTAACCCTATTACTTCAACATCTAGTCATATATATCTTTGTATGTATATAAGTATATATATTGAAAATATATACCTATATAGATATAAAATATATATATATATATAAGCTTCCTGTAATGTGCATACCCCTGTAACAACAAAATAAAGGATGCATTTTGAACTTGTGCATCTCTGTTTCAAACATATAAAATATAATGCAGAATAAACCCTTTAATCATATATATATATATATATATATATATATATATATATATATATATATATATATTCTGCAATCTAAAATCATACTCTGTGGATGCCTGTAGAAGAAAATATCTTCAAATTCATAACTGATATTGTGCATATTATATATATATATATATATAAAATATACATTGATATTCAAAAATAAACACAACACATAAACTATGCCCCACGAAATATTTAAATGAAAAACAAAAAAAAAATATAGTAATAATAATGTTGGCCGAACCACTGTGTGTAAACACAGTGGACGGCTCACGGGCCGCGCCACTGTGTTTACCCACAGTGGACGGCACGGCAGCCGAGCCATTGTGTGTAAGCACAGTGGGCGGTGCTCGGGCCGCGCCACTGTGCTTACCCACAGTGGACGGCACGGAGGGTGCCGCCACTGTGTGTAAGCACAGTGGACGGTCCGCGGCCGCCACTGTGCTTATACACAGTGGACGGCAACCGCCGTCACTGTGTATAAACACAGTGGCGACCGGGAGAGCCCGCGCCGCCTCCTCCTCTCAGTCACCCCCTTTGCGAAACCCTCAGCCTCTCCCCGCATGAAACCCTCCGCCTCCGTACCTGCAGTTACATTTCAAAAAAAAAGAAAGAAAGCAAACAAAGAAAAAGGGGTAATATAAAACCCTAACCCATTCGGGTTAGGGTATAAAATGGTAAAGAGGAAATAAGGTCAGAGGTAAAATATAAAAAAAAAAAGCAACCCTAACCCAATTTCGGGTTAGGGTTAGCATTTTAGGTAATTAGATATATATATATATATATATATATATATATAGGAGATTTAGATTTGAAACATTAAAATTGATTTTTAATTTATAATGAGGGTTAGAATTTAAGAATTTATAATGTGATATATATATATATATATATATATATATAAAAAGGGAATTTAAATTGGAAATTTAAAGTTAGATTTTAGTATATAATTTGGGGTTAAGTTTATAATTGAAATATTATGGAATTTTGAACCCTGATTTTAATGTATATATTTGGGGACAAATTTAATAATTGGATTATTATGGGATTTTAGACTTTTGATAATAGGGGTTAATTTAATATTTGAATTATTATATGTCCTCATTCTTTAGAAATTTAATTTTAATTAATTCAAGGGGGTTAATAATAAAGGATTACTATAGTTGGATAAACTATACGTTTAACCCAGCAATATATTTAATTAATCAATGGACTTACCCCCCCCCATATCAATGGACGTTAGGAAAATTTATTTAGGAACCTTAAGCCCTTGAGATCGATTTTTGGTCGGATTGAAAATTAATTGACAAAATCAAGGGGTTTAGGGAAAATCAGAATTTGGCCTTAGCTTATTGTCGGTTTTAGTGGGCAAATGACATTGTAGTAAATTGAAACCCTCATCGGGTGGATGCGTATAATAAATTTTATATAAGCATCAAATAATCATTAGCAATATCATTATATGACCTGGAATGATTTAATACGTTAAGATAGCCAATTATCCCTTGGTTTAATTAGCGACAACTTGTCTTAGGTAATTGAGCTAGCTAACTAATCGGCAATGCAAATTAATCTTCACCAAATCAAGTCACTCGCTCGAGTTGGTTATTTAACTTAACCTTAGTAAGTAAGTTTATTTACATCCTAGATAAGACAAAACTTTAGATACAGTTGTTATGTATTAGGATTTATAGCGAGTTCATGACGTCAAAAAAAAAATTTGTTGTTCCATTTTTGTGCCCTAAAGTTTGGGCACGACAGCTACTTTGCATGAGCATTGGCAGAGAAAGAAGAAAATGAGGCCTTACAACTAGATCTTGAATCAGCATCATCTCTGAGAGAGACTCTATCAAAACATAATGAAGATCTTACCAGACATCTCACTGAAGCTAATGGGAAACTAGAAAAGTTCAACAAAATTTCTACCTTGCTAGATGAGCAAATTCAATCACAAAGGATGATAGGTGATACATCTAGACTTGATTTTAACACATCTAAGAAAGGAGAATCTTTTGATACAAAGAGAAACATTCATAAGGACAACAGTGCTCCTAAGACTAATAAGCCTACTGGTAAGAAGATTTTTAAACCTATTTGCTTTGTTTTCCATAAACCTGGTCATACTGCAAATGTGTGTAGAAATAAACCCAATGGAAATGCAAGCTACAATAAAAACACTAGGTATATGTCCAAGAAATTTGAAGGTCATTGTTTCACATGCAAAATGTATGGACATAGATCAGTTGAATGTAGATATGGAGAAAATAACTTAATACCTCACATGAATCAAAGACCTAATAGAAACTAGATGAGAAACTATGATAACCAGGGTAACATGAACTGGAGATGACCCTATGTCAACTAGTGTAGTCAATTTGAGATGGAAAAGGTCACGAATGTCATTTGCACCATTTGTAACAATTTTGGTCATGTGGCTATGAATTGTTGAAGGAGAACTGGAAGAGGCAATGCAAGACCTTGGAGATCATCTAGAATGGCCTGCTATCATTGTCATAAACTGGGACACATGGTGAATTTTTGTAGATCCAGAAAGAACAAACCATTTAATCATTCTGAAGATCAGAAAGGAAAGCAAAAGGTAAATGTTGAGGAAACTATAGAAGAAATGAATTGAATATGAAAAAAGAAGAGTGATGATATACCTGCAAAAGAAACTATTCCTTCACCCAGTGTGGAGAATCCTGCACCAGTGAAGTAAGCCTTTCAACAGGGATAAGGGGAGCGTAGCGATAAATCTACTTCCAGACCCCTTGGAAAGAATGAGTGGTAAGAGAGTTTGAATGAATGAAATTTTGATAACTTTTGTCAATCAATTTTTTAAAAGTTTATCAACCAGTTTTACATATATCAATATTGCATGCATCATTAAGCGGTGTATTAGGGTTTGTAACTTTAACAGGTGAGCATTTAATGCAGTAGGTAAAAAGGATAAAAGCAAGTTTTACTTTGTTAGATTTACCCTAAATGCATTCGAGAGAGAGTTCTTGAGCACTTACAGAGCGAAGAAAGGATTGCTAGCTGATTTTAGTCAAAGTTGTATCCTGATTTGTGTGATCAAAGTTGGTTTGAAGGTTAGTGAAGACTGAACTAGTGTGCACTTGAGTAACCAACCAGTAACTGAGGTAGCGCATGTAAACTAAGGTATTTCTTCATAAAATCCTACTTTGAATCTAGTTTATCTAAAATAGCATCATTGCCTAAGAAAGTAGAGAGATTGATGATCACATCAAAACCTATGGAGGTTGTGAAGTCAGAATGAATTGTGTCTTATAATGATTTATCTCAAGTTCCTAACAGAGCCATAGTGAAAGGAGATTTGTCTAGCTACATTGATTGTAAAATTGAGGATTTAGGATCATTGTCAATTTATTCTCAATTGAAATCCCTTTGCGATGAAAATGAAAAGATTCAACCCGAGTACATTGTGTTTATGAGAAGGGTTTTCATAATGCAACTTATTTTCTTGAAGATTTTGAAGAGGAACATATCTGAATTATTCTGAGTCATGTTCATGGGGAAAATAGGTATCTGGAAAGAACACACACTATAGCCAAGGAGGCTATTCAAGAAGTAACTGGTTTTTTCTCAACTGGTGAAGTACCTAAGTTGAGGCAAAATTCAAAATAGATAGTAAACACTTTAACCTCATCAACCTCTAATGGGAGTGCTTTTTCTATCAATAACATTAAGGACCCAGTGGTTAAACTGGAAACTATGGTTATAGGCTACCGAATATTCTATTCTAGTAGAATGAACAGTGTACCATCTGCAGTAGTGCATACTGCTCATAAAATGATAGCTGAAAATGCTAATTATGACCTATGTGAGGCCATAAGGGGCCAATTAATGTTGAATCTTCAGTCTATCAAGAAGGATAGTAGTCAAAAGTTTAAATTTGGTTACTTGTTGATTGGTTTATTCTTTTATTTCCATAATTTCCTACCAGGAATTGGTGATCTTGAATGGTTTAAAGATCTACTAGTAACTACCCCGATTAAGAACAACATTAAGGTTGTGAGGAACACCTTCTCTATTGCAATGAATAAATATTTCAATGAATTTTAGAAGAAAATGAGTATGAGGGTAAAGCTACCTAAGGATATGGTGAAAAACTTTGCTAAGGAAATCATTTTCATAGTCACCACTGATTTTTGTCTAATGGAAGCTATTGAGCCTAGAGAAGATGAAATGGAAGACATGAGATATGAAGTCAATTATGACATATTGATCGGTTATGCCAATAACCTATTGGCATCTCTATTGGACAAAAAGAAGATAAGATTGGACACAATTGAAGAACAAACTAAAAAAGTTGAAACCAGTAGTGGTAAAGGTAAGAGGAAGAAGGCTAAGCAAGCACCTCCAGTAATAAAAAGTACTAGACTGACACGAAGTATCGAAACTAAAAAGGAACTAGAACCTAAAGTATATATAAAGAAGTAGATTGCATCAAAGAAAAAAGGTCAGAAACTGATTCTCCAAGCGAAATCTAAAGACACTGATACTGAGGAGGAACCCAAGAAAATGAAAGCAACTAATAAAGCAGCCAAACTAGTGAAAGAGGAAAGGTAATTGTGCCTATTAATGTCTTAACTTAGAAGCTTGAGAATAATTTTGAGAGAACGGTAAAGACATTAGGAAGAAATAGATTTGATAATGTCAAAGATCATTTTGATTCATTTAATGAAGATCAGAACGAACAAATTGTTCAACAGGTAATCAATTATTTGTGCCATTACAATTGATTACCTCGTGATCTTGAAAAAGATGTTTCTAATTCTTTATATACTATTATTTTGAATAAATGGGATGAAGATGTGAAGAAAGAAAAAGATATTATAGATGATGTATTTGTGCAAAAAAACTCTGATTTGTCAAAGGATGAGTTAATTGAATTGCTTGATAAGTACAAAGTCCAATTTTCTTTCAAGTCAAGAAATGGATAGATAGAAATGGATTAAAGATTTGATGATTACAAGATGGAATTTGAAAAGAGGGAGGATTTATTGGCTAGAGGAAGGATGTACTTGGAAAGAGATATCAAGCAATGAATACATGTTGGCCACTGACATACATAGAGAATCCAAACACAATGTGCTATCCTAGGAAGTTGGATGAGAAGGAAAATGGTGTAGAGGCACATCATCAAAATTCCAATCATAGCTCTAAGGATGAAGAATAGTATCAATGTAGTGTCTTAGTGTGTCTTGTGATTATGCAAATTTTTTTCATGTATTCAATAAACCCCACCATGTAAGCCCATGTCACCAATTAGGCAATTTGAAAAGCCAATTGGGACAATGTGGTCAATAGGGGTAGTAGATGGTTTAGTTTTGTATTTGATAATTTTTTGACATGTTTTAGGAGTGTTTGGTTGATCCAGGTGTGTCGATCCCAACCTTAGCAAGTGTGACAACATTTTGTGCAAAATTGTGAAATTGCAACTTTTGGAAAATGCAACTTTTGAATGCAAAAGTGCAACTTTTTGAAATACGGTTGGGGAAGCCTTTCAATGGCTCCAACCTCCTCCAAATTTGGTTGGAAACCATTGGAGAGTTTTATAAACCCTACAGACATGATTCCCAAGGTGGGTGATATGGTATGGTGAAGTTGTGAAGCAATTGAACACAAAAATACTAACGTTTTCCCAGAAATTTTGTTTTTTCATTGATTGCATGTACCTGTACGGATTGGAATGAAGAACACCATTCATGGATTAGGTAGAGGGGTGAATTATCTTTGATTTTGTGGTGTTTTGAGGTTTTGATTATTTTATGTAGGGAGAAACCCTTATTTTTTTGAATATAACCCGGGAAACTAGGGTTTGACTAGGGTTTCACCAAATAATGGCCACATCTTGCATTTCCTACCTCTAGAAGTTCTTTCCTTTGGTGGAATGCAATATTGGTCAGTTTATATTAAGGTTTTCATGGGTTTTTATAGGGAAGACTTGGTTGTGAGGCGCTGGAAGTGAATTAGGTAGGCATCTCTATGTGACTACCTAAGACAAGATTTAGGACAGTCATCCTAGAATCTGATAGTAGTAAATTCCAGGTGTGTAACCATGGAACTAGAAGTTATTCACCATCCCCCACATGCCCATAAAGTTGGTTTTGCAGTTCGGATACCGATAAAGGGGGTTGCTTTGTAAATTAGGCCTAATTGCCCCTATTCGATCCTTGGGCCTCTAAAGGGTTCAGACCCACAAAGTATAGATCTGATCAAACCATTTTGGGGATGAATGTAACTCCCAAAAGGGTATCTATAATGGTTAGTACGAGTGTGTGGAAGAGTTTGGAGTTAAAAGAAAAATACTGGTATAGGAGGGCTACTAGCCTAAGGGGTAGGTTTCCAAAGGAGGTACAAGGAATTGATTCCTAAGTCCAAAACCAATGCTTGGAATATTTTCTAGATGTCATGAATAGGAAAAATCAAAAATCCCTAAGAGAAGGAGTCACCAGTAAGGCATGTTTGAGAAGTTGAAGCCTTTTACTCATCTTGAGTAGGTGTTAGGTGTAATGCCCAAACTTTTGGGCAAAAATAGAACAACAATTTTTTTTTAAACAACATAAATTCATTAAATAATCTACATTAAAATGAAATCAAATAAGTTTTTTCTTAACTAAGGGTTAACTTTGGGTTGAAACAAATAATTTACTAAAGTTGTTTTAATTAACCAAATCAATATGGCAACAATAATTAGAGAAGACTAATTATTCCCTAAGAGGGTCATCACAGTGGGGGCCTGAGCCACATTGCATGCCTGTGAGGCTACAGGGGGTTTGTATACATATGTAAAAGTCTTAGAATACATGCATGAATTTAGAAAAAAAAATAACCAGAACTATAATGTAAGATTCCATTCTCTTGGTTTCTAGTTACTCTTTTTTTTATACATATGTTTTATTATAAAAGCAGCATGTAAATATATATATATATATGGTCAAATCTGTACTTAAATAGTTTTAGGAAGCTGATTACAAATAACATAATAAGAGTAAATTCTTTTTTATTTATTTTCATTTAGAGCATTATCTAGATTTATTTTCAATTTTTATAGAATGCAAAAATATGACAGTTTTATTTATTTATAGCAGCAACTAATTTTTATTTTTTCAAAAAAATCATTAAATACCTAAGCAACATAATGAAATTCATTACTAACATTCATTCTGAAAAACCCATTTATTTTTCCCTACTAACTTGAATTTCTAGATTTAGAACTTTAGCAAAAATGAATTATTTTACCGTTGCAACTAACAATTTCTAAAATCCATTGATTTATAACAGCAAGGTAAAATGCAATATTAACATCTATTTATTTTTCTTCTTTTTTTTTTTTAACATGTATATTTTTTGTTAGAATGAAAATAAAAATAACTTAAACATAAAATAACTTTCATTCCTTTCTGCATTAATATTTTAAAACAAAATATAACATCCTTTTTTTTTTCCAGCAACTATAAGAAAATAGAATATAATCTAAAATGCATTTATTTTATTAAAAGGATCAACACTTCAAATAAAATACATTTATTACATGGTAAAACTTAGTCAATAATACATTTTCCTTTCTGCAATATAAATACAATAGAAAACTCCTTTTTTTTTTTCTTTCTTTCCTTTACAACTAAAACACAAAAATGAATTATTTTTCTGTAGCTAAATACAATCAGTGTTAGAATCATCTCCAAGCTTCCCTTTCTAAAACTTTATCCAAAGCAACCTACAATAAAAAAAAAACTTGAGGTTGTGACCATGGATGCTCACCTCCCAACCAAAGCTTACTAGAAGCCACCCCTGAGCTAGGAGAATCAAGGGCTACACGAGTAACACACAAACAAACACATACATGTAGAAAACTCAAACTCAACAAAAAAACTCCCAACCCAAGGTTTAAACAATGTCACTTATGTGACTTTTCAAATGGGGTGAAGGTGGACTAAATACCCTTGAGGAGAGTTCTGCAAATAGTGCACATAATGCCATACCAAGGCTGCAAATATAACATATCCTCAAGTTCCAAACTTGTCCCCTATATTCCTTATGACCCCCATTTTATAAACATAATAATATGCAGCAAGGGCCACTAAAATCCCTTGAGAATCACTTCTGCCAAAGAGAGTCTCTCACTCAAAAGGCTGTCAAACAACCCTTCACCCCAAGGCCACTCTACCCTCCCAAGGGTGAGTTTGGCCTTGTAAACTCCCAAAAATAAAAACATAGAAAACTAACCAAAATCACAAATGGAAGGACTCCACATCTTCCTACGCATACATAAAAACAACAAGGAAAAGCAACAAAGAAAACAATGCAACAAACAATCTTTTCAAAAGAAAACAACATCATACAATAGTTAGAAATTCAACTGACCTTAATCTGCCAAAAAGGGTAAGGAAACATTGTAGGAGAGCTACCCAAATCCACAACTTTTCTCCATCCAAACTTAGCCAAAAATCCTTCCAATACTTGCCAAAAATTCTGAAAATTCTAAGTCTCCAAAATGGAGAGTGGGTGATCAAACTTTTCCCTCCAAAACTATTCCCTATGAAGCCACACCTCACTCTTTCCAACCCACTTGGGAAGGGTGAAGGATGCTCATTGGTTGGCCTTCCCAAGCCTTACACACTTCCTTACCAAGGCACCTCAAAAAATGGAAATAGAATGGGGAAGAGGAATGACACTCATGAAGTGGGTTATATAACCAAGGAAGGCTCTTCTAAAGATGAAATCCAGCCAAATTGGAAACTCACTTTTTGGGGAGGTTAAACAAGTCCTAGGGAGTAGACACATGGCCAAATTTGGCCTTCATCCATAGGTACATCATATGTCCCACTAAAAATGCTCGTAACTTAACCCCAGGAGTTAGTTTAACCCTTTGGAAGTCCACCCAAAGTTCATCTATGGGTCAACTCTGAGTTGACCCCTCTAATGACTCCCTATCCTAGGTTTACTTGGGACCATTTTAGGATAATTGAAATATATACATTGGTAAAATAAATCATCAAAAAGAGACATGACAATGCCAACTCAACTTACAACACATGTGTCAAGTAACACTACAAAAAGAATTACACATCACCAAAACACACATGGCAATTGTCCCTTTTGAAATTTATAAATTAAACAAATTTTCTAATTAAACACTCACCTAAGCATAACATTTACAAATTAAAATACATTTACAAATGAGGGGTTGTCTCTCCAAATAGACAACCCCTGGCTTCACAATCGCACATAGGCCTAGGCTTGATTCTCCAAATAATTTCCATGGTCACATGGATAATTTTCCTGCACATCTCACTTGCACATTAGTAATTCCAAAAATCATGTATAATATTATCAAAAGAATACAATTCAAACATCGCATAAAATTTCAATTATAAAATCAAGTATCTAATTATCTGATAACATCCACATACAATCATCTACTAAATGGAATCATCCTCATAAAAATGGAATTAAATCATTTATAGAACATGCATCCATAATTTCTAGTATAAAATGAAGTACTAAAAATCAAAGTAAATGACATAATCATGTCAATGTTATCCACCACATGAGATCATATAGAATCTATGTCCAAAATGCATCAAATTATAGTACCCAAAATAGGTCCAACATGAAAATAACAGAAATGCTATGATGGCTCGGGGTAGGGCCTCACACCCTCCCCCTCTAGGCATGAACTTCCTCCTGGAGTTCATCAAAAAGATGGGGGTATTGAGATGTCATCGGTGTTGCATACTCCCATGATGTCGTAACCTCGTCATAACAATCCCACTGGACCCTAACTTGGTCCAACTCTCGACCTCAAAGAGACAACATCTAGTGAGCCAAAATGTGGATTTGGGCTCCAAAGCTAGCTGCCCATCCGAATCCATCTGCAAGGCAACCCAATCCAGAATATGATACTCATCATAAATGTACTCCCTCAAAACTAATACATGAAACACATCATGGATGCGTGATAGGCTAGGTGGTAAAGCTAGGCAATAAGCAGCTAGTCCTATCCTCTCAAGGATCTCAAATGGTCTGACAAAGCAAGGTGTGAGCATAGAACCCTTTCCATAATGGATTGGACTCTTATGTAGTCCCACTCTCAAGAAAACTCTGTCCCCAACCATGAAGCTTGGGTCTATCCTCTTTGCATCTACATACTTCTCATGCCTATCATGTGCCTCTCTAAGGTGTTGTCTAATCAAAATCACCTGCTTCTCCATATCACAAACTATGTCAAGACCTACAGCCACTCTATCCTCAATACGGTCCCAACTCAAAGGTGTCTTGTAAGGTTTTTCGTACAAAGCTTGGAAGGGTGGCATCCCACAAGAAGTGTGATGCCCATTATTATAGGCATACTCTACTAAAGGAAGGTACTCCTCCCATTTGGTCTGATGATCCATGATGTACATGTGGAGCAGGTTCTCTAACACCTGATTTACCCTCTCTGTCTGACCATCCATTTCTGAATGATAGGCTATACTCAAGTTGAGTCTAAAACCCATGGATGCCTATAACGCCTTCCAAAAGGAAGAAGTGAAGAGGGAGTCTCTTTCTGAGATAATCTTACATGGAACGCCATGAAGTCTGACGATATCCCACAAGAATACCTGTACTACTACTGGTGTTGTGAAGGTAGTCTAGACTTGTGAGAAGTGGGCCACCTTGGTCAACTTGTCAACTGTCACTATGATGGTATCATGACGATGTACTAACATAGGAAGACCAATGACAAAGTCCATCGATATAGTGTCCCACCTCCACTCTAGAATAGCATGAGATAGGAGCAACCCACCTAGATGGCAGTGCTCTGCCTTGAATCTCTGGCACTCAAGGCATCAGGCTACTAGTATTGTAATGAACTATCGCATACCTGGCCAATGATAAAGTTGTCTCAAATCTACATGCATCTTCTTAACTCTGGGATGTGTTGCATAAGGAGCTCTATGAGCCTCTAACATAATGAAATCATGAAATCCTCTGGAAGAAGGTATATAGATGCGCCCTCTATGGCATAGTAGTCCATCAGACTCTAAAGAATAGCCTGCATATCTCCCTTCCAAGGCCTCCTATGATCGCACTACCTGACATACCTCAAGATACCACTCATCCTCTAGCAGCTACTGCAATATACGGCCTCTCAAATCTATGTCCATAGTCATGGAGCATATCTCATGACGTCTCCTACTCAAGGCATCTGCAACTACGTTCTCCTTCCCCTTGATGTAGTGATCATCAAAATCATACTCACATAGAAACTCCATCCATCTTCTCTGATGGGCATTAAGATTAGGCTAAGTGAATATGTATTGCAAGCTCTCATGATCTGAGTGAAGCCTAAAATGATGACCCAAAAGGAAGTTTCTACACCTCACAAGTGCATTCACTACTATTGTAAGCTCAAGATCATGCATAGGGTAGTTAAGCTCGTGAGTCTTAAGTTTCCTAGACTCATAAGCTATCACTCAACCCTCATGCATAAGGAGTGCTCCTAATCCATCCAAGGAAGCATATGTGCATGTCATGAAATTAACTAAGGTGTCTGGTACAATAAGATTAGGTGCACTAGTGAGTGCCCTTTTTAGATTGTGAAAGGCCCTCATACCTTTCTATCCACTTAAATCTCTTTCCCTTTCACTGAAGGGATGTAATGGGATGTGCAACTCTGGAAAACCCCTCAATGAAGCATCTTTAGTATCCAGCTAGACCCATAAAACTCCTGACCTCTATCACACTAGTTGGCACTGGCCAATCCATAATAGCTCTGATCTTTGATGGGTCAACTAAGATCCCATCACTGGATATAACATGACCTAAATATCTGAGCTCTGACCCGAAGATTACACACTTTGACAGGCTGCCATATAACTGATTGTCCCTCAAGCACTGCAATACCTTCCTCAAGTGCTCCTCGTGCTCCTCCTCATTCTGAGAATATATCAATATTTCATCAAGGAACACAATCACAAACTAGTCCAGGAAGGTGCGAAATACCCCATTCATGAGACTCATGAATACAGCTGGAGCATTCGTAAGATGGAATGGGACCACAGTGAACTCATAGTGGCCATATCTGGTATGAAACATGGTCTTGTGGATATCACTCTCCACAATCCTCAACTAATGGTACCCTGACTTCAGATCTATTTTGGAAAACACTTTAGCACCTTGAAGCTGATCAAATAAATCATCGATCTTGGGCAAGGGATAACGGTTCTTGATGGTCACTTTGTTCAACTTCCTATAATCCATACATAACCAAAGGGACCCATCCTTCTTCTTCATGAAGATGACTGGTGTGCCCTAAGGGGAGATTCTAGGATGAATGTGACCCTTCTCTAAGAATTCCTCAAGCTCCATCTTGAGATCATTAAGCTCATTTGTGGTCATCCTATAAGGTGCTCTCAAAACTGGCTCGACTCCTGGTACAAGATCTATGTGGAAGTCAATCTCTCTGCTAGGTGGCATACCAGGTAGCTCAGAAGGAAACACATCTACAAACTCCTCAAGGATGGGATGATCATCTAGGGAAGGTTCCTTCTCATTCTCTTCCTCTCTATCATTGATGGTGATAGCAAACAACTGACATCCCTTTTGCATGCTCCACTTAAGCTACATAGCGGAAATCATATGAAGAGACAAGGGCCTCTGAACCCTTGAAATAACTATGGAGGTACCCTTATCATCCACACACTCAATCCTCTTCTGGCAATAATCCATCTTGGCTCTATGGACGTATAGCCAATCCATGCCAAGAACAATGCCATAATATCCTAGAGATGTGACTCAAAGGTCTACTAAGGTGGTTGTACTCCCTCTCTAAAGCTGGCAACCCCTAACCACTAACTCAACAAACACTCTAGCTCCTGAAGCCAGCTCCTTTTCCCAACTAACACCTTGCCTAGATGCCACTAGTCTGCAATGCTCCACTACCCATGGAGACATAAAATAATTAGTAGCTCCTTAATCAAACAAGATAGAACTATCACTACCTCTGATCATACCTGCAACCTCTATGACAATGGACTGATGCTCTTCTTGGCAGTTGTCAATTGCTGTGAAGACTCTATGAGATTTACCCATGTCCCCAACTATAGGATCTGAAACTGCCATCATCTGATTGCCTACCATCTAACCCTATGGGCACTCTCTCACCATGTGCCCCATGGCCCCACAAGTGAAGCATGCACCATGTGTCTGGAACTATGCACCCTATGGCCAAGAGTATCCTTGTCCTCCTAACCAAATCGAGCCACTGAAACCACCCCTGGAGGACTGCTCAGTCCGTGCTGGAGGTGTGTAAGTACCCTTTGATCTCTGGTCATGCCTAGGACCTTGTGAATGCCACTTCTTAGGCTTAAAGCCCTGTTGCCCCTATGGAGGCCTTTGCCACTGATTTTGTTGTGACTGCTATGGAGGAGGGGGTTTAAAGGACCCTAATGAATTCCTATGGTTACCCTTCCAGTGGGTTTCTGAAACCCAAATGAGTGCGGTGTAGGGTTTCAGTTTTGATGTTGATCTCGCATGTCCTGTGATCTACCCTAAATCTCCTCTGAAATCAATGCCTTCTCCATGACAACCTGAAGGCTCCCTGGAGTTGCCATCCTAACAAGCCCTGCTATCCCAGCATTCATTCCTCTAATGAACCGATTGATGAGTAACTTCTTGTCTTTCAGGTAATCTACGCAGGGTAAGAGCTCAAAAATCTTGCTCTTATACTAGGACATGGAGAGACCCTTCTGTTGAAGGTCATGGAACTTGTCTATCCTACGCTGCCTATAATGCTCTGACACCTATACCTATCTCTAAATCTCTTTGTGAAGATGTCCCAAGTAATAGTATCTCCAGAGAAATCATTCTTGTACTCCTCTTGCCTCCACCATGTGGAAGTCGTACCTCTCAAAAGGTGAATGGCAATCCGTGCCTTCAGATTGCTCTCATAGGGACACAATGTGAAGCACCTATCTAAGGTCAAAAGCCAAGCCTCAGCCTCTACCCCATTGGTAGATCCTACAAAGGATGGTGGTTGAAGGCGTAGAATCTCTTTGATCTCATCCTTGGGATGATGGGCAGCTCTTTGAAAAACAACTGGTGCCTCTACTGGGGGTGCTTGAGGTAGATGGACTGATTCAGGCTCATGCTCAGCCTAAACCTCTATATGGTGAGGAGGTGGACTCCTACTCCACTCTCTAGCTACGGATCTATGACTCCCAAAACTTTAGTGTTTTACCTATCAATCTACTGCAGGGAGTCTATCATGTACTATGCCTATTAGGTTCTAGAGTGCAACCAAAATGTCTCTATTAGGGTCAATCGGTTTCTCGAGAGGAGCTTCCCGATCCCCTTCTTGATCTAGCTCATCCCGCATAACATCCTTGCATGACATGCAAGCACGTTTAGGACCCCTACCACGCTTATGAGCTTGTTGCATAACCGGCGGCATCCTTAATGATTAATAAAATAAAATAAAACTAAATAAATAAAATTAATAACAATTCTTTAAAAAAATAATTATTAAAAGCAAAACGTAATGGAGAAAGGTTCCTAGTGTTGGAAACCTTGCTCTAATACCAAAATGTCATGCCCAAACTTTTGGGCAAAAATGGAACAACAAAATTTTTGTTTAAACAACAAAAATTCATTAAATAATCTACATTAAAATGAAATCAAATAAGTTTTGTCTTAACTAAGTGTTAACTCTAGGTTGAAAAGAATCGTTTACTAAAGTTGATTTAATTAACTAAATCAATATGGCGACAATAATTAGAGAAGACTAATTATTCCTAAAGAGGGTCATCATAACTTATTTAATTAATCTGATTACTCTAATTAATTTCCTCTAATTAAAATCAAGAGATATTAAATATCTCAATAGCATTTAAAAATACTCAAGGCTAAATAAAATGATGATAATGTTATCTCAAATTAAAATTAATTAATTGAGCACACACAAATTCAGTTTTTAAATATAACCATTAAGGTTAACTAATTCAATGATGATATTGGCCAAATAATTATAATTTATATTAAAGTCAACTTTAAATCCCCTAATACATTTAAATTTCAACTATTAATAATTGGTAATTAATGACTTCATAGGCTAGAATTCGCATAAAATAATTAATAATTTCCATTAATAAAATCCCCCAACTTAAATTTAACCTAGTATCCATATTTAATTAAATATGGAAAATAACTATTTAATATTCCTCATTAATAACCCTAGGTTAACAAAATTAAGTCATTAATGTGACTAATATAACTATATAAAATTAGTCCCCAATCTTAATTATGCCTTGATAAAAAGACTATATTAAAATTAATTTTCTCCCTAGTCGACATTAGGAGTTTAAATTAATTTCACATATATGGCTATAATTAAATGGGGGGGGGAAATTTTTTATTTTTATTTTAAAAAGAATTCCCTCTCTTCTTATTTTAATTATATTTAATTTCAAACCCTAATTAGGTTTGAGTTATCCTTTTTATTTTATTTTAAAAACTAACCTATTCCTCTTATAATTTCTAAATGTTAACCCTAAGCCGAATATGAGTTAGGGTTGCAGAACTTATTCTTTTTCTTTTATTTAAATGCTAACCCTAACCTGAAATTGGGTTAGGGTTGCATATTTTACCAAACTCAATTCTTTCTTCTTCTTTTTTGCTAGGGTTTTGGTGTGTGTGTACTTGTGTGAGTGCAGGGTTTCATAGGAGATCGCGGTGGAGGGCCAAAGAGCATTAAGAAAAGGAGAAATTGCAGGGAAAGAATGGAGGCGGTGGCTATGGTGGCCACCCGCAGTGGTGGTCGAGGCAACCACTAGGGGTCTCCACCCGTAGTGGCATGGTGAGCGCCCCTGCGGGTCTTGGCCCGTAGTGGCGGGCGAGGCCGCCCCTGCGAGTTGCGGCCCGTAGTGGCGCCACGGCATCCCTACGGGTCTCAACTCACAGTGGCGGCTAAGGCTGCCCCTGTAGGTCATGGCCCGCAGTGGCACTACGGGTGCCTCTGTGGGCTTCAGCCCACTGTGGGGGCCCGAGCTCCCCTGCGTGCCCATGAGGCTACAGGAGGGTTTGTTACTCCCCAACTTTGCTAAGAATTTTTTTTTTTTGTTTAATTTTTTTTTTGTTTATTAAAAAATATATTTATATATATATATTTGTATATATATATATATAAATAAATATATATATTTATTTATGTATGTATACATATATAAAAATCTTAGAATACATGCATGAATTTAGTAAAAAAATAACCAGAATTATAATGTAAGATTCCGTTCTCTTGATTTCCAGTTACTCCTTTTTTTTTATACATATGTTTTATTATAAAAGCAGAATGTAAATAAATATGTGTGTGTGTGTGTGTGTGTGTGTGTGTGTGTGTGTGTGTGTGTGTGTGTGTGTGTGTGTGTGTGTGTGTGTGTGTGTGTGTGTGTGAGTATATATATATATTTATATATATAAATTTCTATGGTCAAATATATACTTAAATAGTTTTAGCAGGCCGATTAAAAATAACAGAATAGGAGTAAATTCTTTTTATTTTATTTTCATTTAGACAATTATCTAGATTTATTTTCAGCTTTTATAGAATGTAAAAATATGACAGTTTTATTTATTTACAGCAGCAACTAATTTATTTTTTTTCAAAAAAATCATTAAATCCCTAAGCAACATGATGAAATTCAGTACTAACATTCATTCTGAAAAATCCATTTATATTTCCCTTCTAACTTGCATTTCCAGATTTATAACTTTAGCAAAAATGAATATTTTACCATTGATTTATAACAACAACGTAAAATGCAGTATTAACATCTATTTATTTTTCTTTTTCTTTTTTTAACATGTATATTTTTTTTTAGAATGAAAACAAAAACAACTTAAACAAAAAATAACTTTCATTCCTTTCTGCATTAATATTTCCAAACATGATATAACATCCATTTTTTAATCCAGCAACTATAAAAAAATAGAAAATAATCCAAAACGCATTTATTTTATTAAAAGGATCAACACTTCAAATAAAATACATTTATTACATGGTAAAACTTAGTCAATAATACATTTTCTTTCTGCAATATAAATACAATAGAAAACTCTCTTTTTTTCTTTCTTTTCTTTGCAACTAAAACACAAAAATGAACTCTTTTTCTGCAGCTAAATACATTCAGCATTAGGATCATACCAAGCTTCCCTTTCTAAATCTTTTACCAAAGCAACCTACAATAAAAAAAAAAACTTGAGGTTGTGACCATGGAGGCTCACCTCCCAACCTAGGCTTACTAGAAGCCACCCTCAAGCTAGGAGAATCAAGGGATAGACGAGTAACACGCAAACAAACACATACATGCAAAAAACTCAAACACAACAAAATCACTCCCAGCCCAATGTTTAAACAATGTCACTTGTGTGACTTTTCAAGTGGGTGAAGGTGGACTAAATACCCTTGAGGAGAATTCTGCAAATAGTGCACATAATGCCATAACAAGGCTGCAAATATAACATATCCACAAGTTCTAAACTTGTCTCCTAAATTCCTTATGACCTTGAAGGCATACGAGCCTACAACTCCCCTTATGACCCCCATTTTATAAACATAATAATATGCAACAAGGGCCACCAAAATCCCTTGACAATCACTCTCTTCCAAAGAGAGCCTCTCACTCAAAAGGTTGTCAAACAAGCCTTCACCCCAAGGCCACTCTACCCTCCCAAGGGTGAGTTTGGCCTTGTAAACTCCCAAAAACAAAAACATAGAAACTTAACCAAAATCACAAATGGAAGGACTCCACATCTTCCTACACATACATAAAACCAAGAAGGAAAATCAACAAAGAAAATAATGCAACAAATAATCTTTTCAAAAGTAAACAACATCATACAATAGGTAGAAATTCAACCAACCTTAATCTGGCAAAAGGGTGAGGAAATTTTGTAGGAGAGCTGCCCAAATCCACAAATTTTCTCCTTCAAAACTTAGCGAAAAATCCTTCCAATACTTGCCAAAATCTCTAAAAATTCCGAGTTTCCAAAATGGAGAGTGGGTGATCAAACTTTTCCCTCTCAAACTATTCTCTATGAAGCCACACCTCACTCTTTCCAACCCACTTGGGAAGGGTGAAGGATGCTCATTGGTTGGTCTTCCCAAGCCTTACACACTCCCTAACCAAGGCACCCCAAAAAATGGAAATGGAATGGGGAAGAGGAATGCCACTCGTTAAGTATGCTATCTAACCAAGGAAGGCTCTTCCAAAGATGAAAGTCGGCCAGCTTGGGAAACTCACATTTTGGGGAGGTTAAACAAGTCCTAGGGAGTGGACACATGGCCAAATTTGGCCTTCATCCATAGGTACATCATATAGCCCACTAAAAATATTCCTAACTTAACCCCAGGAGTTAGTTTAACCCCTTGGAAGTCCACCCAAACTTCACCTACGGGTCAACTTTGAGTTGACCCCTCCAATGGCTCCCTATCCTAGGTTTACTTGGGACCATTTTAGGATAATTTAAAATATATGCATTGATAAAATAAATCCTCAAAAAGAGACATGAAAATGCCAACTCAACTTACAACACATGTCAAGTGACACTACAAAAAGAATTACACATCACCAAAACACACATGGTAGTTGTCTCTTTTGAAATTTATAAATTAAACAAATTTTCCAATGAAACACTCATCCAAGCATAGCATTTACAAATGAGGGGTTTCTCTCCAAATATACAACCCCTAGCTTCATAATTGCACATAGGCCTAGGCTTGATTCTTCAAATAATTTCCATGGTCACATGGATAATTTTCCTGCACATCTCACTTGCACATTAGTAATTCCAAAAATCACGTATAATATTATCAAAAGAATACAATTCAAACATCACATAAAATTTCAATTATAAAATCAAGTATCCAATTATCTGATAACATCCACATACAATCATCTACTAGATGGTAGCATCCTCATAAACATGGAATTAAATCATTTATAGAACATGCATCCATAATTTCTAGTATAAGATGAAGTACTACAAATCAAAGTAAATGAAATAATCATATCAATGTTATCCACCACATGAGATCATATAAAATCTATGTCCAAAATGCATCACAATATACTACCCAAAATAGGTCGAACATGAAAAAAATAGAAATATTATGATGGCTCGGGGTAGGGCCTCACATTAGGCTTGAGTAGTGGATAGTAGTTCTAAACCTTAAGATGTGGAGTCCTTTCTTGTAGGGTCATTTTTGACATTTGAAGGGTCAAACCCTAACCTTTTGGACTTGTCCTTAGGTATAAGGAGGTCTCTGCATCAAGTGATATCAGAGCATAGTAGTTTTACTTGGATAGAAGGAGAAGACAAGATGTTAGAAGATGAGGGATCCCAAGAGGCACCTTCAATAATGAGATGGACCAGTTGAAGGACAGAGTGGAAAGGGGACAGAGAGACTATAGAGAAGAAGGGGATGAAGAGGAGATCCCTAGGCAGGAAGAACTAGAGGTTCCTACAAACCAAAGCCCTTGATGAGTATCCTCAAGTCCATGGAGAGAAGAAAAATGGATGTGAAGATATATTTTCTAGTGTTTGCAGGCAAGATGGAGCCTGATACAGTGATGGAGTGGATAGACTCCTTGGACAATTTTTTTGAAAGTGAAGACATACAAAAGTACTAGAGGATGAAGATGGCCCAATCCAAAATGAAAGGGACTACACTAACTTGGTGGAATTTCATCCAAGATGAGAGAGTGAAAGAGGGAAAGAGAAAAGTGGCTACATGGAAGAAGATGATGGCTTTGGTGAAAGAAGCCTATGTCCCAATGGACTACAATGTCCAATTGCACAGGAGAAGACAAAACTTGAAGTAGAAGGAGATGAATGTGAGTTTGTATATAGAGGAGTTCATGAAGTTGTGTGTGAGGACCAAGGTTAAAGAGAGTGAAGATGAGAAGGTGGCAAGATATCTCAATGGGTTGAGATTTGCAATCCAGGAAGATTTGAATCTCCACACCCCAGAGATAGTCCAAAAATACTTTCAATTGGCACTTAAGGTGGACGAGAAGTTGAAGAGAAGGTAGGAACAAAATGGCAGAGGTAAAGGGAGATAGAAAAGAGGGGGAAGAGGCCCTTTCATAGGTAGAGGAAATGGCTTTGGATACCAAGGTGACTCTGGCCAAGAAGTCAATAGAGGAGAGAAAAGCTACAACCAAGGAGGGGGCTACAATCCAAGAGGTAACTTTAGGGGTAGAAGACAACCCTCTAGAGGAAGATCCCAAGGTAGAGGACCTCCTAGATGCTCTAATTGCAACCAAGAAGGGCACATGGATAATAGGTGTCCAGAGAAAGCTTCTAGCTCCATGGGAGAAAGGAGAAGCAATTTGGTGCAGGAATCTGATTATCAATGTGTGGCAAGTGCAAACACTTATGAAAGTGTTAATGCTCCCGATAGCTATGGCTACCCTGAAAAAGGGACTGGCTCTAATGATGAGGAGAGTAGTAACCACCAGGAAGGTCCCTGACAAGGAGCCTAAACAAAGGAAATCTCTTTTCAAAATCACTTGCAAGGTAGGAGGAAAGGTATATAAGGTCTTGATAGACTCCAGATCCACTAAAAATTTTGTATCACTAGAAATGGTAGAAAATATTAAACTTAGAAATTTGCCGCATCCTTACCCCTACAAGGTCTCATGGCTCACCCATGGTCAACAAGAAGTGGTAGAAGAGAAATCTTGGGTAGAGTTCTAGATTTAATCATATAAGGATATATTTCTAATTGATATAGCCAAGATGGATGCATGCCATCTCTTGTTTGGGAGACCATGATAGTATGACTTGAAAGCTCATCATGATGGCTTGAGGAACACCTATTCAATCACAAAGGATGGTAAGGTGATAGAACTCTTACCTCTAATAGAGGAAGAGATGGAACCAAAAGGGAAGGATGCCAAAGTGCTGATGGTGGAAGGAAAATAGTTCACGAAGGAGATTGCAGAGAAAGGTGTAGTTTGCTATGCCCTCATGCCTAGCCCCAAGGTGACAAAGAAAGAACAAATTGCAGAAGAGAAAGAAGGAGGACTGAAGCACATAGACCCTGTAGTCAGATAATTTCTTTATAAGTACAAAGGCATCATCTCAGATGGAATGCTAAGATCCCTACCACCAGTGAGAGACATCAATCATTGCATAGATTTGATCCATGGATGAACTCTCCCAAACAAAGCAGCCTACAAACTCACTCCTAACCAAAATGCAAAAATGGAAAGGCAAATTGAAGAGTTTCTTGAATCAAGACTGATTATTAAAAGTCTAAGCCCATGTGTAGTACCATAAATCCTTGCACCTAAGAAGTAAGGCACTTGGAGGCTTTGCACAAACTCAAGGGCCATCAATAAGATAACTATAAGGTATAGGTTCCCAATCCCTAGGATAGAGGATTTGCTTGATTGCTTGGGAAGTGCTAAGTATTTCACCAAAATGGATCTAAAAAGTGGATACCACCAAATTAGGATAAGGCTAGGGGATGAATGGAAAACAACTTTTAAAACCAATGAGGGGTTGTATGTGTGGAAAGTCATGCCATTTGTGTTGTCCAATGCCCCTAGTACCTTTATGAGGTTGATGAATGAGGTCTTGGTGGAATTTATAGGCAAATTTGTCATAGTATACCTAGATGATATCTTGATCTTCAGCCACACAAGGAAAGAACACCTCAAAGACAAAGATATGGTTCTCAAGAGGTTACATGAAGAGTAACTAATTATCAATTTATATAAGTGTTTGTTCATGCAAGAGGACATCATCTACTTGGGTTTTGTAATCTAACAAGGAGAGTTGAAAATGAACCAAGAGAAGGTGAGTGCTATACTATCTTGGCTAACACCTAAGACTATGAATGATGTCCAGAGCTTACATGGTTTAGTAACCTTTTATAGGAAGTTGATAAGAGGATCTAGTCATCTTTGTGCACCCATGCTTGACACTATAAAGGGATGACAAAAGTGCAGATTTAGTTGGACCAAAGAGATGATTCATTTGAAACATTGAAGAAGAAGGTTGCAAAACAACCAGTCCTTGCCTTACCAGACTTTAACAAAATATGTCAGGTAGAGTGTGATGCAAGCTACATGGCTATTGGGGTAGTTCTCAGTTAGGAAGGAAGGCCTATTGGTTTTTTTAGCAAAAAGCTAAATGATGCCAAGAAAAGATACTCATCTTATGACTTGGAGATGTATGCTCTAGTATAGTCTTTGAAGAAGTGGAGGGACTATTTATTACCTAAGGAGTTCATAGTTTTTACTAATAATCAAGCACTCAGTTTCATAAATAGCCAAGAGAAGCTAAACCACCGGCACATGAAGTTGGTAGAGACCCTACAAGCCTTCACCTTCATCCTCAAACACAAGAAGGGAGTCAAGAATAGAGTGGCATATGCTTTGAGCAGGAGGATCTTAACTGTCAACCAAATCAAGATGGAGAGTGTTGGTATTGATTCCCTAAAGAGTATGTATGATGTTGAAGAATATTTTGGAGAGATCTACAAGGTATTTGAAACCTTTGGTGAGAGGTATCATACTGAGTTTTCTGAATTTTTGATACAAGATGGGTTGTTATTCAAAGGAGGATACTTATGTATTTCTAAGTGTTCCACGAGATTCAATATCATTAGAGAGAAGCATTGTGGAGCTATGGCAGGTCATTTTGGCCTTGATAAGACTCTAGACCTTATGAAGAGGCACTATTACTGGCCTAACTTACAGGAAAATGTAAGAAAGTTTGTGGAAACATGTGTAATATGTCAAAAAACCAAGGAGAAGTCCACTAATTCAAGTTCGTATCAGCCCTTACCCATTCCTTCTAGACCATGGGAGAGTATAAGTATAGAATTTGTGTTGGGTCTACCTAGGAAAAGGAGGGGATTTGACAGTGTCTTTATAGTGGTGGATAGGTTTAGTAAAATGTCTCATTTCTTGCAATGTAAAACTTCTTGTGATGCATTATATGTTGCAGATGTATTCTTCAAAGAAATAGTCTAGATCCATTGATTTCCTTTAACTATTGTTTCAGATAGAGATGTGAAGTTCATAGGTCACTTTTGAAGCACCCTTTGGAAGAAGTTAGGAACTAACCTAGCTTTCTCATCATCCTACCATCCTCAGATGGATGGGCAAACTGAATTTTTCAATAGGTCATTAGGAAACCTACTAAGATGTTTGAAAAGGAAGTGTGGAGAGAAGTGGGACAATATATTGTCACAGATAGAATTTTTATACAATGACACTATTAATAGGAGCATAGGGAAGTCTCCTTTCCAAATTGTGTATGGCATCCATCCAAGGGAAGTAATGGAATTAAGGGATTTACCCAAGGAAGAGCCCATTAGTGTAGATAGTGAAGCTTTTGTATCAGCCATCAAGGAGGTACATGACCAAGTGAAGTCTCATCTCCAACAATCTGCATAGAAGTATAAGGCCTATGCTGATAAGAAAAAGAGAGATGTACATTTTAGTGTTGGGGATTTGGTATGGGTACATTTGAAGAAGGAGGGACTCCCAAAAGGCTAATACACCAAACTCATGCAGAGGAAGATTGGACCATGTTAGATATTGAAGAAATGTGGATAGAATGCCTATGAAATCCAACTTCCTCCTGATCTTAGATTATCACCGATTTTTAATGTGTGTGATCTTACACTTTTCAAAGGTAGTGACAATGAAGTGGAGGAGCCAATATAGGCTGTAGCAGACAATGACATTACAAAACATGAATCACCTAAGTTGAGCAAAGTATTAGACACTAGAGTCATAAAAAAGACAAGGAAAAAGGAGTACCTTGAGTACTTGGTGGCTTGGTAGGACAAACCAGACTCTAAGGTAGTCTAGATGATAGATGAACAAATTTCCAACCATGGTGCAGACTTACAAACTTTGATCTCAAGTGGGATTGAGATCTCTTCTCCTGTGGAGTATGGTGCAGGGGCACCTCATAAACATTCCAATCATGGCTCTAAGGATGAATAATAGGATCAATGTAGTGTCTTACTATGTCTTGTGGTTATGCAAGTGTTCTTCATGTACTCAATAAACCCCGCCATGTAAGCCCATGTCACCAATTAGGCAATTTGATGAGCCAATTGGGACAATATGATCAATAGGGGTAGTAGATGGTTTAGGTTTTTGTTTGATAGGTTTTGAAATGTTTTAGGAGTGTTTGGTTGATCCAAGTGTGTGGATCTCAACCTTAGTAAGTGTGACAACATTTTGTGCAAAATTGCAAAATTACAAGTTTTGGAAAATGCAACTTTTGACTGCAAAAGTGCAACTTTTTGAAATACAGTCCAAGAAGCCTTTCAACAGCTCCAACCTCCTCCAAATTTTGTTGGCAAGTGTTGGAGAGTTGTATAAACCTTGTGAACATGATTTCCAAGGTGGCTGATATTGTATGGTGAAGTTGTGAATGAATTGAACACAGAAATACTGAAGTTTTCTCATAAATTATGTTTTTGCATTGATTGCATGTACCTATAAGGATTGGAATGAAGAAAACCATTCATGGATTAAGTAGAGGGGTGAAGTATCTTTGATTTGGTGGTCCTCTAAGGCTTTGATTGTTTTTGTGTAGGGAGAAACCCTTATTTTTCTAACTGTAACCCGGGAAACCAGGGTTTGACTAGGGTTTCACCAAATAATGGCCACATCTTGCATTTCCTACCTCTATAAGTTTTTTCCTTTGGTGGATTGCAATATTGGTTATTTTACATTAATATTTTCATGTGTTTTTGTAGGAAAGACTTGGTTATGAGGCGTTGGAAGTGAATTAGGTAGGCATCTCTATGTGACTACCTAGGACAAGATTTAGGACAGTCATCCTAGAATTGGATATCAGTGGATTCTAGGTGTGTAACCCTAGAATTAGAAGTTATTCATCATCCCTACATTCCCATAAAGTTGGTTTTGCAGTTGGGATACCAGTAAAGGGGGTTGCTTTGTAAATGAGGCCTAATTGCCCCTATTAAGTCCCTAGGCCTTTAAAGGGTTCAGACCCAGGAAGTACAAATTTGATCAAACCATTTTGGGGATGAATGTAAATCCAAAAAGGGTATTTGGAATGGTGAGTAGTTTTTCAGAGTGTGTGGAAGAGTCTGGAGTTAAAATCAAAATACCGGTATAGGAGGGCTACTAGCCTAAGGGGTAGGTTTCCAAAGCAGTTATAAGGAATCAATGCCTAAGTCAAAAACCAATTCTTGGAATAGTTCCTAGATGTCATGAATAGGCCAAATACAAAATCCCTAAGAGAAGGAGTCACTGGTAAGTCATGTTTGAGAAGTTGAAGCCTTTTACTCATCTTGAGTAGGTGCTAGGCTTGAGTAGTGGAGAGTTGTTCTAAACCTTAAGATGTGGAGTCCTTTCTTGTAGGGTCATTTTTGACATTTGAAGGGTCAGACCCTAACCTTTTGGACTTGTCCTTAGGTGTAAGGAGGTCTCTGCATCATAAAATCTTTGCTTGCTGACTCGGGTACACACCCAATAGCTAATCATGGTACGACTGTTAAGTTGCATGCAATGGATTCTCAACATTGTATTAGCCAACTCCAAATGCTAATAGGGTCATGAAATGACAAGTATCTTGTGGATTTACTATCTCCCTTTCACAAAGATTATCCACCTTACGAAGGTGAAGTGGGTGGAATCTATTCCTAGGGTTTTTAGTATGGATTTCCATTCAAAGACTACTCCTTGTAGTCGCGGAAACACAATTGAGGCCTATAGCCCCACAAAGTAATAAGAAAGATGTAGTCATGCAAGCATGATTGAGACCTAAAGGCACTACAAAATTCCAAATATGAGAGTGAACTCTCAAATTGCTCCGTCCTCTAGAATTTTCATCCCAAGAGGCCTATTTATTATAGTGAGTTAGAATGCTTGGGCTTTAGCCGTACTCACTTGGGTCATTCCACTCTCACCTAATTGGTAGGGTAAGCTCGCTAAGGGTAAAAAATGCAAGAAAACAAGAAAATTTTCAAGGGTTTGAATTTCTGATTGTCTATGTAGACAAGAGCATACTCTCCTACCTCTACACTTTTCTCAAACACAAAAAGCAAGAGTTCTTTTACCCCTAATTAGATCTAGGTGCCTAGAATAAAAAGATTAAGAAAAACATAATGTTTGGTTGGATTTCCTTAGGAAACCTGTAAAATATCAAATTAGTAATTTTTATTATGTCTTGGACTGCTCAGGCGGGACCTGTAAAACTCAAAATTTTGATTAATAGATAAAATTCTGCTAAAACAGTGTAGACAAAATTTTGTAGAAACAACGCTCACACTATTCTGCAGACACCCGCGCTGAAGCACTTTCATAGGTGTTGAAATGCCTATGTACATGTTGTAGTGTGGTCCAAAAAGAGAAAATAGGAAAATGCAGAAAAGTACAAAATTCAAAAAATATAGAATATACCTAGGATGGACGCGCTGCTCAAAAGGCGATCATGCTAAAGTGTGTGCACTCGCATTGAAACAAGTTAGTACGACAAAAATTTGAAATTTTGAAAATTCAAAAATAGACGGGATTCTTCTAGAGCACCCGTGCTATTCATAGAGTGCTCATGCTAAAGTGACACTTCCTTAAGAAAAGGATAACTAGACACAAAACTAAATAAATTTTATTTTATTTTTTAAATTTTTTGCCTTTCTAGTTGTAAAGCGGAAAAATCGAACCCTAGTCGTTCTCCCCTCCCCAACTCCAAGGAGAGAGAAGGGAGAGTCACTAGGGTTGATGGTTTTCACTTAGGGGAGACTTTACATTCAAAAGAGGGGCTGAAATGCACAAGATCTAATCCCATGCAGTGCAAGATTGGATTCTAAATGAGTTTCAAGGGTTAAGACATCAAGGATAACCTCTTTTGTAAAGAATATAGATAGAATGATTGAACTAGGAATGCATGTAAAGTAGGAAAGATTCGCTTATAAACAAAGATAGGGATATAGGATGAAGCTGTAGACCTGGAATTAGTAGTAAAATGTGGAGACGGTGCTGTTCTGCAAATTTGAGTGAAAGTTGATGGGACGATGGCGCCTGGGATGCACACGGTCCTCCGAAAAATTTGCGAAACGAAGGTGGATCTGTTCGTCTCTGCACAAGGATCCCAGATCTTCAATTACAACCGCGTACCTGCAACCTACACACAGAAAAGAGAGGATGATTGGGGGGTTAGGGATGAGGGGTTTGCCTTTAGGTCAAACCCCAGTTCTGGAATTAACCAAGAAATGAGAATGCTATAAATGTAAATGTTTGTAATGTAAACAAGTACTGATACCTTGTTGTAAGAATGTTTGTATTCTTACATGCGAAGGTGTAATGTATGTAGTATGTAGTGTGTTATAAGTGATCTCCTCTTCAATGATTGAATCCTTGTCTTGAATGCAACACTTAGCCTTGAATGGAGACTTAGAATGCTCAATTGCTTGAAGAAATGCTTGAATGCTTGAATGCTTGAATATCGTTTCCGCCTTTTTTTTTCATCTTTGTCCTCCTCTCTTTTTGAGAGAGGAAATGTAGTTTATATACTTGTCAATTAGGGCTGATAGACTGATTTTCCTGACCTTAGGCTGACCAGGAAACATTATTTTCCAATTTGCAAACATAAAGACCCGAGACCCAAAAGAGATCGGGCCCAAAAATAGGGCCAGGGACCAGGGCGCTGGGCACCATGGTCCCACCTCCAGGGACAGCAGGGTGCAAGGAGGATCAGGCCAGGGTGCTGAGAAATGCAGTTTTTGATGTCATGAACAAGTTTCGGGGTCTCCATTCAGGTTCCGTGTTGCACCGCCATTGTGAAGACCCAAATGCAGTCAAAATTGCAAGTGTCACAATTTTAGGATGCTACATTTAGCCCCCACTTTAGCGGGAGTATAAGCGTACGCTCATACTTCCGGTAAAGTACAAGGAAACAACATTGAAAAACTTTCACCACGTCAAGGTGGCAAGATACACCAAGCCCCCAGTGGACTAAGGATCTTACGACTTCAATTGAGAAAGTAAAAGGGAAGATCACGAGAGAGAACCATGACTGTCAGTAGTAAGGTTCCCTCACTATGAGTCATGCAAGAAAGATATCAAAAATTTTCAAGGCAAAGCTAAATTTGTCAAGAAATTTTCAAGTATCTTGAAAAGATATGGACGGGATGTATGCCCCCCTATGTTAAAGCGATCGCACACACCTCACCGGGGGTGATTGCTTTAAGGTAGTGATACATATAAGAAATGAGAAAGGAGCACGTTATCACAAGGATTTAGCCCCCAAGTGTGAGATAAGCCCAAGGATAATAGACACAAAACACAAAGCACAAGGTGACTTCGCTTTCCTCAGGGTCAGTATGCTGTATGATAATTCATGTATATCATATGTATGTATGCATAATTGTTCTTCATTCCCCAATCAAGGAAGGTCACCTAGAAGAAGGGAACACATGTGTCTTTTGAGTCAACATGAGAGAGACCAAAAGAGATCTCAATGTTTTGCATCGTCCTCAAGTAGACAACACTAAGGACAACAAATAGAAGAATGAGAATAACACATAGAAGAAGTAACAAAAGATCAAGAGAGGAGGAGAGAATCTGCTATGCTAATGTTACTAGTCTAGCACGTCATCTACCCCCTGATCTTGCTGATCAATATTTCAGGAAGGTAGGAAACACGCTAGAGGAGGAACATCCAACACAGCAGATGGAGCTATCACAAGATCCAAACAAGGGCTATGTTCATGTTCCGAGCCACGTTGTTCTTGTCTAGGAGCTAGGATAAGTGCTTTAGAAAATGCGTTAGATAGATGGTTATTAACATCAACATATTCATATTCACTATCAGAATGAACAAGAGTAACATTTTCATCATGAATAACATTTTCATCTATATCATCATCAAGATTTATAAAAATAGGATCTTTAACTCGCACAGGATCAAGACCATCATGCATCTTATGTTTAGGAGATTTCGGCTCAATTGTCGGCTGAGGAGAAAATGGAATAATATTAGCTAAAGATGTTTTTGGGGATTGCAAAGTTTGAGAAGCAGCTGCCTGAGCTCTAAGATGACACTTTCATCGGCATTCACGTGCAGAACGATTTCATCTAGTCTTAGTAGGAAGTTGCGAAGATTGAGGAGGAGGAATGTTCTCATCCTTATCACTTGGGTGTTTAGGTTGTGGTCTCTTAGGTTGAACAATAGGAGAAGAGGAAGGTCTCTTCTCTCCATAAGAGGAAGGAGGAGGAACTGCTCCATATAAGGGAGGAATATTTGGTTTAGGAGGGAGACCAAGTCCATCATGACGAGGAGGGATAGGTCTACTCTTAGGAAGTTTATTAATCATAGGCATAGTCACATCCATAGGGATGGGTTGGGAATCTTCTTGAGGAAAGACATTAGTTTTATCTTTCAAAGGAAGAACTTCCTTCTCAAGAACAATAGGAATGTCAAGTTTGGGTGTTCTAGGTTCACTTAGAGATAGGATCATATCTTTCTTCCACTTTTGATAAGATTTGAAAAGATGATCACTTCGCGGAGGAAGAGATTGGAATTGTTTAGGCCAAAAATAATCAATAGGAACACTAGAAATTCTTTCAGCTAGTTTAAAGAGACTATGATTGATAGTAACAACTTCACCATTATGGGGAAATTTCAAACACTTGTGAATAGGAGAAGCAATAGCTTTCATGGAAGATAGCCAAGGATAGCCTAGCTTCACATGAAATTGTTCGGATGATGGAATAATAGCAATGTCCACATCAAGGGATTTGTTATGAACCTCAATAGGTAATGTAATAGAACCAATTGCAGGAGAAGAAAATGCATCAAACAATTTCACAACCACATTTGTTTCGTCATAGATCACTTGATTCAATTGCAAAGTAAAAAGAAATTCTTCAGTAATGACATTAATCATACAAGAAGGATCAATAAGCACTCCACGGCAAGGTGTATTCTTGACTTTTGCAACTATATATAAAGGACCATCAGGTGCCCTGATAGTTTCACTGGAATCAAATGTGATGGAAGGTTCTTTAGGGATTTTCTATTGCTCTACAAAGTTAATCACATTCGGAGTCATAGACACAAGATCATCAGGTGAGACAGAGGAATCAGTAGTATCAATCACATTAGAGGTATGAGAAGGTAATGGATCAGTAAAAATCTGAAGATTTTGGTTAGGAGGAGCTACAGATGTATTGCCTTTATCATTCACACTAGAAACAGATATAGTATTATTATCAATCAAATCTTGAATTTTACCCTTTAAAGCAAAACATTTTTCAGTATCATGCCCAGGATGACGATGGAATTGACAAAAAGATTTGTTATCGAAATAGGGTGAGTTAATCTTTGCAGGATCTATTTGTCTTATAGGAGGGAGAGTAAGCACATTTTGTTCCAATAACTTATTCATAATACTATGCAATGATTCACTCAAAGGAGTAAACTTTCTTTCTTTCTTGAAAAACTTAGAAATAGGAGGCACACCTGATGCTGCATTCACATTGTTGTTGATGATGTTTTCATTGAATTTAATGGACTCTCTGTTCGGTTTAAACTTCCCAAATGGTTGTTGACTACTATCACCCTTATCACCTGGAGCCATAGGATTTGCTTGTTCCATTTGACTCACAGTCAGTTGATAATTGTGAAGAGTTGCGCACAACTGTTGGAAAGAAGTAAACTCAGAAAACAAGAGTTTTTCTCTAATATCTTTTTGTAAATTAGAAATAAAGATTCTTTGAATATCATTGTCAGGCACTGGAAAAGAAATTTGAGCATACAAATTCTTATATCTACCAATGAAATCAGTCACTTTTTCTTTAACACCTTGTTTACAATGCATTAAATCAATCAAAGTAACTTTAGGACTTATATTATTTTGAAATTGTTGAATAAAAGCATTTGCAAGTTGTTCGAAAGAAGTAATAGAATAGGAAGGCAACGAGCAATACCATTGTAGGGCTTTATCTCTTAATGTTCTAGTAAATAGTTTTGCAAGCAACCTTTGGTCATAAGCAAAATCAATACATATTGTTTGAAAGGTCTTAACATGTGTTAGAGGATCACCCTTACCATTATAAAGCTCCAAATGTGGAATTTCAACAAGTTTAGGGGGGATAGCTCGAACAATGTCAAGAGAAAGTGGGCTCGCAACATCAAATGTGGGCACACTAAACTTAAATTGATTCATAGAGGCAATTTGTTGCTGTAAAGAAGAGACAGTTTGTGCAAGATTGTTAATGGTCGCTTCAGTCGAAGAGTTCATATTAGACTTGTTAGATTATGATGGAGGTGTTATGTTATTGAAAGAAGGTAGAGAGTAAGGTGGTGGGACACTATGATAGTTAGTCATAGGAGATGATTGGAAAGGAGGAACACTACAAGGAGGAATGGGATGATTAAATGAATTGCCCCCTTGCATCATGTTCATTTGTGGTGATATAATAGGAACACTCATTGAAGGAATGAATGAAGAAGTTGGATTGAATGAAGGAAGAGGGTTGATTGAAGAAGAAGGATTGCCCCCATGAGTAGTGATCATAGGAGGAATGTCTTGTATTGAAGTAGTCATTATGTTTGATGTAAAAGTAGGTATACTAGCAATAGAAGTTATCAAAGGAATAGAATGATTAACTTGAGTAGGAGGTTGTGTATAACCTAAGGTTTCGGCACAACTTTTCATCGGCATCACATTCAAATCCACAATGTGTGCAATACCACGCAAAATATCAATTCCATTCTTATCACTTTGAACCATACATTTTAGACCCTCAATTAATGAAAGAGCTTCGCTATCAGGGTATTCTTGAGACATCCATTGTCGAAAATCATCAAATTGGTTATCCAATTTCGAAAGTTGTTCCACAGAAACCTCATGGAGAGCTTCTTCATCATTAAGAGGATTAGAGGAATTACCCATGTCCTCATTAAAAAGGCCATTCAAATTAGGTTCCATCTCCTCGGTAATTACACCTTGGAAAGACTTAATTCTAAGGTTTCGTCTAACGGGAATAGTGTAAGTAGGGCTTATTGTTGTAAAACTCATGCACTAAAGAGAGAGAAGATTTTGAATTTTAGAGGTAGAAAATTTCAATAAAATCAGCCAATTTCCTAGATTTAAGCTGTTAAATGCAATCAGGACAATCTCCCTAAATTTTGGAAAAAATGTCCAGGACCGTGTCGAACGGAGTGCACACGGTCCTCGCAACTTTTTTCGAAATTTTCAAGGATGAAAGTTATGATGATTTTAAAGCTAATCTAAAAAAATTGAGTGATTTTATGATCTGTAGATAGGCCAAATTAAAGTTGCAATCTCAAAAGTGAACCCTACCAAGATTGTTGAAAAATGCAGAATTTGAATTTTGAAAAAGAGGGGGAAACTGAAATTTTGAATTTTATGATTTTAGAGGGAATGCTAACAGAAATGCAAGTTTTGAAATTTAAAAGTTGACTCGATTTCATGCAAAATTTGAATTTGGAAAGTGGAAATCAAGGTTGTTGCAATTAAACACTTAATTTCAAAAGTCACAAATTGTAAAAATTTGAATAAAACACTGAAATTTCGAATGAATGCTAACCCACTTTTCAGCTTTAGGACTGTAAGAAACACAATTTTGATATGAATTTTAATTTCAACAATTTTTGAATGATTAGAAGCCTTAATCCAAGCAATCACTAGATCAACTTTGACTTTAATTTTGAAAGTGTTAAAATTGATAAAATCAGCCAAAATTCTGGATTTGAGCAGAAAAATATAGTAAGATCTAGCTCCCAAAATTTTGGAAAAAATGTTGGGGACGATGGCGCTCGGGGTGCACACGGTCCTCGCAACTTTTTTCCAAATTTTCAGGGATGAAAGATATTATGATTTTATTGCGGAATCCAAAGTTACAGCCGATTTGGAGGTGTTTTGATCAGTGAAATTATCAGTCAAAGGTTGAATCAAGGAGGTTTTAAAAATTAGGGTTTTGACACTTAACCACTTAATTTTCAAAATTAAAGCACAAATATGAATTGACAATTTGCAATAGAAGGGTAGATCTGAAACAAGCATTAACAATTAAACATTCCACAAGTTTAATTAGTAAAAAGAAAATTTTAGGGTTTTTTTATGCAATTAACCTCTAAAATTTGCAAAAGATCAAACATGGAAATGTAATTAAGGAAGCAAATTTTTCAGATCTAACCATGAATAATCAGAATGAGGATGTTCACATCGGGTTCACCAAAATGTAAAGCGGAAAAATCGAACCCTAGTCGTTCTCCCCTCCCCAACTCCAAGGAGAGAGAAGGGAGAGTCACTAGGGTTGATGGTTTTCACTTAGGGGAGACTTTACATTCAAAAGAGGGGTTGAAACCCACAAGATCCAATCCCATGCAATGCAAGATTGGATTCTAAATGAGTTTCAAGGGTTAAGACATCAAGGATACCCTCTTTTATAAAGAATATAGATAGAATGATTGAACTAGGAATGCATGTAAAGTAGGAAAGATTCGCTTATAAACAGAGATAGGGATATAGGATGAAGCTGCGGACCTGGAATTAGTAGTAAAATGTTGAGACGGTGCTGTTCTGCAAATTTGAGCGAAAGTTGACAGGACGATGGTGCCTGGCGTGCACACGGTCCTCCGAAAAATCCGCGAAACGAAGGTGGATCCGTTCGTCTCTGCACAAGGATCCCAGATCTTCAATTACAGCCACGTACCTGCAACCTACACACAGAAAAGAGAGGATGATTGGGGGGTTAGGGATGAGGGGTTTGCCTTTAGGTCAAACCCCGGTTTTGGAATTAACCAAGAAATGAGAATGTTGTAAATGTAAATGTTTGTAATGTAAACAAGTACTGATACCTTGTTGTAAGAATGTTTGTATTCTTACATGCGAAGGTGTAATTTATGTAGTATGTAATGTGTTGTAAGTGATCTCCTCTTCAATGGTTGAATCCTTGTCTTGAATGCAACACTTAGCCTTGAATGGAGACTTAGAATGCTCAATTGCTTGAAGAAATCTTGAATGCTTGAATGCTTGAATATCGTTTCCGCCTTTTTTTTTCATCTTTGTCCTCCTCTCTTTTTGAGAGAGGAAATGTAGTTTATATACTTGTCAATTAGGGCTGATAGACTGATTTTCCCGACCTTAGGCCGACCAGGAAACATTATTTTCCAATTTGCAAACATAAAGACCCGAGACCCAAAAGAGACCGGGCCCAAAAATAGGGCCAGGGACCAGGGCGCTGGGCGCCATGGTCCTGGGGGACCAGGCCGCTGGGCGCCCTATTCCTGAAGGACCAGGGCGCTGGGCACCATGGTCCCACCTCCAAGGACAGCAGGGTGCAAGGAGGATCAGGCCAGGGTGCTGAGAAATGCAGTTTTTGATGTCATGAACAAGTTTCGGGGTCTCCATTCAGGTTCTGTGTTGTACCGCCATTGTGAAGACCCAAATGCAGTCAAAATTGCAAGTGTCGCAATTTTAGGACGCTACACCAGTGTGTTTTTTAATGCTAATTATGGAACAAAATAGAATGTGGAAGAATAGAAGAGAGGAGAATGGATGAGATGATGTTGTAGGAGGATGCATTATTCCTACGTTGCTTGTGTTGGTTGGCAGGCCTACAGATAAGGTAGGTCAGAATTTTCAAATTCAAATCCTACGCGCTAAAGCACATGCAGACTTGGCAAAGTACATAATGCCTGCACTAATCCCATGGTGGTCACACTAGTTTGTAGTTGTTCACACTGTTTCGACACTTGTGACTAAAAATTCATAAAGAATCCACAAAAAATGTTAAATTCAGGGATGTGGGTCCGACTGGGCATGTCAGAATGAAGAGGGGAAAAAGATGAAAGAAGTATGAGGGGATAAAGGAGGTTAGAATGCAAAGAAATCAAAGAAGAAATGAGAGAAATGAAAACAACCAAATTTATACCTTTTCTTTCACCTCTCCCTCAGAATGAGCTTGATGAAGTGGAAGATGTACCCTTGTGATGCTCTGCTTGATGTGATCCTTTTCTCGACAAGATTGGGATATGGATTTGAGTTTGGGATTTTGATGGATTGGATAGATTTGGATTGATGGATTGGATAGATTTGGATTGATGGATTGAAGGATTATGAGGACATGATAAGGATGTGATAGAAGAGAATAGAAGAGACAATTGGTAGCATGAGAATGCTATAAAGGAAGTGGATCCTTTTTTGAGGAGATGAGGCTCCAATTTATATATTGGAGTTCACCAATGAAGGGCCAAGATTGATTTGTTTATGGAGGGATGAGATTGATTTAAGATAAGAGGCATGGATGAAGGGTGCCTTAGGAAAATAAATAGGAATATAAAATTCTTTGAGAAGAGGGGGGAAAGGAAATTTGAATTTCAAAATGAGGATGCATAGGGGCATTCAAAGAAATTGAATTTCTTTGAGAGGTTCAATGTTGATGTGACATTAGTGGGAATTTAAAATTGGAGAATAATGATAAGTGGGATTATGAGAGATTCTAGAAGAATTAATTAGGTTGAGTGGGATTAGGAAAAATGATTTGTAGGAATCACATGACTAGGTTTAGAGGAAATAATTTTTGGAGGGACTTTAGACGAATAGGAGATTAATTAATTTATTTGATAAATTAGTTATTGGACAATAGTGAAGGATTCATTAAATTAGATTTAATTAACATCAGGAGGAACAAGGATAACACAATTAAATTAATTTATTATGTTGACAAGCTTAAATTAATTAAATATTAATTTTAGGTGTCTACACTATATTTCAATAATGATCTTGATAAGATTTTGAATTTTGAAGTTTTTGTTGATGACGTTATTTTTGGAGGGAATGATAGTTTATGCAAGAAGTTTGTTGATGAGATGCAAAATGAATTTGAGATGTCTATGATTGGTGAAATGAAATTATTTCTAGGATTACAAATTACACAATCAGAAAAAGGTATCTTCATATCATAATCAGAGTATGTGGGGGGATTAATGAATAAGATTGGATTAGAAGATTCAAAGAAAGTTGCTACCCTATGGTGATCAAATGTAAGTTGACTAAGGATGATGATTACCCTAAAGAAAATCAGACCAGATATAGATCTATGATTTTTTGGATTGTTATATTTGACTTAGATTAGACTAGATATCATGAATGCTATTTGTCTTTTTGCTAGATTTCAAGCTTATCCTAAGGAATATAATGTTGTTTTTGTTAAAAGAATATTTAGACATCTGAAAGGAACTATTGATTTTGGTTTATGGTACTCTAAAGATAATGATTTTACGTTGAGTGTCTTTACTGATGTTGATTGGGTAGGAGATGTTTATGACTAAAAGAGTAGCAGTGGTGGTGCATTTTTCTTGGGCAAGAGATTGGTTTCATGGTTGAGTAAGAAGTAGAGTTCCAGTTATTTATCTACTGCAAAGCTAGAATATATTGTTGCTGCTAATAATTGTACTCACGTAATATGGATGAAGTAGATATTGAAAGATATCAAATTTGTGTATGATAAGCCTATTGTTATTTACTATGATAATTCAAGTTCTATTAACATTTCAAAGAATCATGTGTTGCATTCAAAGACTAAGCATATATCTATCAAGTTTTATTTTTTGAGAGTGAAGGTAAATGAGAAAAAATTCAAGTTGGAATATGTATCTTTAAAGGAACATATTGTAGACATTTTCATGAATACTTTACATAAGGATACTTTTGAGTATCTCAGAGAGAATTTAGGGGTAATTGCCCCTCCTGATCATAACTAAGATGCATTTGATTTGCATCAGTGCAGTGCATTTCATAGTCATATCTTGTGATCTGGATTGATGCACTGGTACATTTGGAGCAGTTTTTCGATGACTGTTCATCGGAAATCAGACAACTAAACGTTGGAATTCTGACATATTTTTTCATTTCTATTTTTTTGTTAGTGTTTCCGATGATAGGATTCACATCGAAATTTTGAGGACACCATGTCAAAAATTTCTATGCACCCACAACAAGTTTTTTTCACAAGGAGACATTGAAATTCTGACCTCGTTGCATCCTTTATCACCATAACCTTTGTCGATGACCATTTATTTATTGTCATGACCTTTCCTTATGCATTTTACTTTAGTAGTGTCCACCAAGATAAGTCTTATCAATAGCCTCATCGGCTTTTGGCAAGAGAAGATTTCTCCATTTCCGCTAGGCAGCATGTGTGTTTGACAAGGAGATGTCAAAATTCCAACCTCATTGCATCCTTTATCATCATAACCTTTTTCGATGACCCTTTAACATCATAACCTTTGTCGATTCATTTTACTTTTTCTAGTTTCCATCAGGATAATTCTTACCAATAGATTCATTGGCTATTGGCAAGACATGATTTCTCCATTAACGCTAGTGTGTGTTCTATCGATGGACCATCTTCAAGGAGATGTCAAAAGTTTGATGATTAAGATGATAGACGAGGCTGCATCCTACGATGTTTTTGTCATCGCAGTTATGGTAGCATCATCCATTGTCTTGTGGTGTTCGTTGGAATTCTGACCTTCCCCAACATTTAAAAAATAAAAATACCAACTACTTTTGTCTACACCGATGACCCTTTATCGCCATAACCTTTGCCAATGCATTTTACTTTTTTCCAGTGTCCATCAGGATAAGTAGTACCGATAGCCTCATCGACTATTGACAAGAAAATATTTCTCCATTTCTGCTAGTGTATGCTATCCCGATCACATGCTTCTACTTGTTGATGTTACCATCGGGTTGACTTTTTTTGATTACAAAGGATTAATATCAGCAACATTAATATCAGTGAGCTTACAAAGTATTAAGAATAGTAGGTACTTCATTATTAGGAAGATAAAGATGAAATAGCTACAAGAATGCATGAGAAGACTTATCATAAGGAATCATAATAGTAAATTCCAAAAATGTCTTGCAACCAATACATAAAGTATTCATAAATATTCATATAGATAGTCATATTGTTGTTTAAAAATACTATTAAAGGAGGATATTATGAAGATAGAGACCTAGAACTGAATATGCAGTCATGGATAACAGTGTAGTGTTAGGTATAGTCCTAAACCTTGTTTAAAGGGAAACATGTGATAATGCATGTGCCTAAGGAAAAATCTACAAAATAGTGACCAACAAGACTATCAAGAACAATATTTCAGTCTTAGGCATACACAGCTCAAGGAGATAATGACTAATAAAGAAAGCACTTACAAATATATATCTAGTCATAAATGATAATCATCTGAGTTGGATACATTAAAATATTGTAGAACACAAAGTAGACAGTGCCACCATAAGGCGTACACTCCATTTGAAGGCCTCAAACTTAAGGGCAATATGAGGTGATTCCATAAAAGCCAATTATAATCCATAAAAGCCTTATCATAAAGAAAATCAAAGACAAGGTACATTCATAGAGAGATAAGAATATCAAGTCTATAAAAGAAAAAAAAGAACTCAAAGGTATTCAAAGATGTAATAGTCATAATCATAAGGTATGCACAAAGGCTTAGTACAATGGTGATAAAGTGTTGCAAACCAGTAAGGAGGAGTGAAGAATAAGGATTGTGATAGAAATCAGGTTCTGAATATAGAGGCACATGAGAGTAAGTTTGAGATTAGACAATGCAACATGGAGATATGATCACCTTCTATGAGAAATTAAATTGCAATCATGATAGTATTTTTTAGTAGATTGGACTACCATAAACATGCACATGGAAATGAATAAAGGGTGGGAGTTTTAGTTAAGTTAAATTCAAGTTAGAATGCAAGTTCTTAGTATCATTCATCATTTGAGGCATTAGTTTTTAGAGAAAATGTGGATTTCTAAGTTCATCATTAGTTTGAGGCCTAAAAAGGTGGAGTTTTGAGGATAATTTCATGAGTTCTACATCAGTTAGAAGTACCTCATAGGTCATACATGAGAAAAGATGTTTTTTAGATAATTTAATAGCTAAGTTACCGATTCAGGTATGCATACGGATACCAAATCAGGTACGAATTCATGGAATCAACAAAAAAATATCCTTGGGTATGGCTACAGGTATGTTCGTACACACACACACACATATATGACATAAAATCTACTCCAATGATATAAAAGTAGCTGAGAGAAAATGTAATCTTGAATTTATTTAGTTTATGATAGACTGAATTGAAATCAAAGTAAACACTCATACAATGAATTGCATAGATGGAGAAACTAATTTAATTAATGATGCTCAATTAGGTCTTGAAGCCCTCTAAAAAATATTGACAATACCGGATCTAGTCATCAAGATAGTAGGATGACAAAATCTAGGGATAAATAATGCCACTACAACTATTGGAAGATCTCAGAGCTGATTACTAATCAATATGATAATGAGTTGACGAATAAGAAATCACTAATAGTAGTTTCACATCCTTATGACAGTATGAAGAAATCAACAAAAATAGAAATAAAGATCAGATTGCACCAATAATGTCAGGCTACATATTTATGATAGTTGCAATTTGAATAGCAGTTTGTGTAAGAATGAACAGTGAATGAACAAAATGAGGCAATGTGTCTATTCTAAAACAAAATGAACAAATGTTAAGGAATGAACAAAGAAAGTATGTCTATTCTAGAACAAAATAAACTCACAAAACCAATGAGGCATGCATTAACTTGTAATGAGAAACTATCTCATAGAATCATGTTCACAACCTGCAACACTGAATATGTAACCTGCAAACAAGATTATTAGCATCAATAAGATTAATAGTGGAGCATAATGAAATATTGAAAAGTGTGTTATATTATTGAGCTTCTCTTTGTTTCAAGAATAGTTTAATATTCTCTACTTAATAGGGCCAACCATGCCAAGGTGGAAGCTCATTCCCCCCCCCCCCTAATATCACTCTAAATTCCCTGTTAATGTCTAACATCCTTTCATCAATTAATGAAACATAACATTCATTCATTATCATGTAACATTGATTAACACATAACATTCATTAACATGTAACATTTATCAACATTCATTAACACATATCATTCATTAACATTTATTAACACATAACTAAATTCATTAACACATAAAATCTACTTGTTAACATATAATAAGATTAAAATCAATTTTTTTTCTTTGTTTTGGAAGCTTGGAGGTAAAGACTAATTGGACCATCATTGTCATCATCGTTTGTCACCTCTTCAGTTATTCTACCATGTGCTCGTGATCTAGTTAATGTATTGTATGCCTTCTCTTGTACTCACGAAGAGGACGCGTATGCAAAGGGGGGTCTACTTCAATAAAAAAGAAATGGGTTAAATTCATGAGTTTTATTATTATCATTACAAGTATTCCATTAATTAAAATAAAATTATAGGGGTGCTCTTTACCTAATGGGGCCACATCATCTTCCTGATCATTTTGTCTAGCCTCATCCTCAACATCCTGAACACCCTCTAAATCCTCTAGAGTTGAAACATGAAAGGTTACATTAATCAGTACACCAATTGCAATTAAGTTTGTTTGAAGGAATAGAAGTGGTCATCTTTACCTTGTCAGGCCCCATCACGTTCTTGGTGTTGTCTACCTGGATCATGCTCAACTTTCTCACCATGGTCTACATGCTCTAAAATAAAATGAGGGTTAGCCGATACTCTATCTATCTCCATCTCTTATGGGTGGAATGGTTCTACTATTAGGACATCATGAATAAATTATGTAATGACATTAGAATTTAAAATACAATGAATTAATTATGTGACCATATATATAAGTGAAATAAATTTCTATGAAGAAATTAATATCAAATAGATAATATTCTAATCGCATACCAATACATTTCATTCATGTCATTGATCTTCTTCTTCATCCAACTCATCATCATGGCCATCATCATCATCATAATCATCATCTCCATCATAATCATCATCATCATCATCGTAGTCATTTTCATCATCATCATCATCATCATCATCATCATCATCATCATCTTGTTCTTCTTCATGAACATTTCCATGAGGAACATCATCAACTAACTGTCGATTGTGTTCATCATCTACTTCTTTGATATCTTCTTCTTCCATCACATTATACTTTATCGGCCTTCCTCTTGGATCATGTCTAACAACAAATTACCTACCCAGTTTATGAGGAACCTCTGAGTAAAATACCTACTCATATTGGCTTGGAAGAACATAGGGCTCATTTCCAGCTTGTTCAAACGACCTTGTATTAACCATTGTAAATGCATTATCATATTCAATAAAAGTTATGTCAAGAAGATTTTCATTCAATCGTAACCTGTACCATCAGACATGGAAAAGAACTAATTTGAAGGACCTAAAGTCACACTCATGTATATCATCCAAAATCCCATAGTATTGATTATCTGAGACTCCAGGATTTATGTCGCTTCTAGATGAAACATTAGTCACCTAAAATACTATAGTTATTCCAAAATCACATTTTTTCTTCGTTTCATCCAACTTTTTGATGCAAAATTAATGACCATTGCACCACATAGCCTTGTGGTGTTTCACCTATAAAATGTCCAAACATATATATAATATGTACATCATTACAATTGCAAGAAAATTAAATAATATGGGTGATTAATATATTTATACATACATGTTTATCTCTTAAACCATATGCTAAATCAATTTCTATTTGTGTAATACTAGAATCTCCTTTACTGTGAGCTTCTTTAACCAATGAAGCAACACCTTCCCATGTTAATGCGCGACCAGATTGTTGACATTGTTGAATCCATACCATCATCCAATCAAGATTGTTTGCAACATACAAATGTAGTGCATCCAACTCTCAAGAAATTGTATAAAAAATAACTAGAAATTTACAACTCAAGTATATTGAATATTACGAATAAATTAACTGCAATACATATAAAAATAACTACAATATCAAATAATTACCTCTCACTTTTCTCATTGTACCTTTCCCGATCAGGTTCTCCCCTTCAAATTTGTTAATGGAGTTGGGATCCCAAATACGATCTACATGGATCTTTGTTGCGAACTTAGGAAGGTATTCAATAATGTACACAATAGTCTGGTATACCATATATCCCTCCACCATAGAACCCTTAGGATGTTCTCTTTGTCTAACCAAAGACTTCAAAAATTTCAAGTGCCTCTCAACCATCCACATTGACCTTGTATGTACAGGTCCACACAATTCAATCTACTCAACTTGGTGTATGAGGTAATATTCTTGTGTATTGAAAAAAGTTGAACGTAGACACTTTTGTATTTCACACATTAGATGAGGAATTTTTCTCTTCCAATATTTTATATCTTCTTTATAGATTTGTTTAGATGACAACCACCTAGAAGAGATTCAAGATGCAAATCTATTAACAAGACTTTACAAAATAATATACAATATATTACATAACAAGTAATATCACTACAAATTGCATAAATATCACTACTTCCCTCATGTATTTTCCAAGATCATAAATAAATTGCTTGATATTATTGTCGAAGTGGTATGGGAGAGATAGATGTAGAATGTACTACAACAATTATAAAATGATATTTTTCATTGTTTTCTAATATAATACATTGAAAAGTACATGCAATATACAAATATATAGTAAATACACAAGAACATGAATTACGTTAATGAAGGTATGCCAATCATGCATTTTCATCCTTGGTCCAAATTCACTTTTCTTTGTTATGAGATTGTTTATGTTCGCAGCAAATCCTATGGGAAATCCAATTTTTTGTATGACTTCTTTTATAGCATTGCTTTGTTGCTCCGTTAATAACCAAGGAAGGGAACTTATATTCATCTAGTCTCCATCACTATTTGATTGAATGACATTTTTCATTGCATGATTGGATTCGTGAATGTCACTACAAATTTTGATAATGTTTTCTTTGTCACACCTTCCATCCAATATTTTCCATAATGTCTCTATTATATTCTTTCCAATATGAATAGTATCGAAAAAATGCACAATTGGTATCTTCTCGTAGTAGGGAAACCTACTAATTTTTTTAGGATAACTCTTTAGTCCCTTTAGAAGGTGGTCATTAATGCCTTGATGACCTTCAGAAGGCATATAATATGTTAAAAAAGTTAAAAACAACAATCATCATCAATTAGTTCTCTATTCTAGTTAATGGATCTCCAACAAAATTTTTTTAAACTTCAAGAGGGCTAAGACAAGGAGATCCCATATCTCCTATCCTTTTTACCATATTGGCTGAAAGTATGAGCAGATTGATTTATAAGTTGAAACAAAGAAAAACTATCAAAGGTCTTCAACCTTCCTCTGCTAATGTTTTTTGCACTCACCAAAAGTTTGTTGATGACACTATCCTCATGGGATATTCTCCAGTCAAGGAGGTTGATGCCTTCAAAATAGCTCTTAACTCCTATGGTTTGGGTACAAAGTGGAAATGCTCCCTTCCACCTATCTGGGCCTTCCTTTAGGGTTAGCTCCCCCAAATTCCTTCTAGAATATGCTCATTAATAAAATTAATAAGAGACTTGCTAGATGGAAAGGCTCAATGTTATCTCAAGCTTGGAAAATGCAGCTCCTTCAAGCTACTCTTCAAAATCTCCCTGTTTATGCCCTCAGCCTGTTTGGTATTCCAGCTAAATTTGCTGAAGCTATGGAAAGAATCCAAAAGAGATTTTTATGGTCAGGAGTGGAAGAAAAAAAGAGAATACCTTTGATTTCATGGGACAAAGTGTGTAGACCAAAGAACAAAGGAGGGTTGGGGATTAAAGTTATAAAAATCTTTAACAAAGCTCTTCTTGCCAAGCAGTTATGGAGAGCCTATGACACTAAGAAAGATTGGAATCAAATTTGGTTTGACAAATACATTCAAAATTAGACAATCCAAGGGATCCTTAACTCTGAAGATATCCCTGTTGGATCCTTCATCTGGAATAGTATTACCAAATCCATAAAAAATGGCAAAAGCTGGGGCTGGATTGGTCCTTGGAAAAGGTGACAGAATAAGGTTTTGGGAAGACCCCTGGATGAAGAATGAAGCCCTTTATGATCAAAACAATAGTCAAATTATTGAAGAGTGTAAAAGGAGATTTGGGCTTATGGTATGTGACTATTGGAAGGAGAATAAGTGGGTTAGACTTGATGACCTCCATTTTGGATTTTCCTCTCTCCAGAAGGAGTTGTTGTCCTTTTCCCCTAACAAAAGCCATGATGATTTTTTCCTCTAGAAAAGTGATCCTAAAGGTGAATTTACGGTTGCTTCTACCTATAAAAATACTTTCTCTCAAACCAGCAATCTCATTTGGAGCAAAGTTTGGAACAACATCCTGATCCCTAAAGTCAACATTTTCTTTTGGCTTGCTTCTCATAATAGCACCCTTACTATTGACAATTTAATTCAAAGGGGTTTCAAATTCCCTAATAGATGTGAGCTTTGTCAAAAGGAGGGGGAATTAGTTGATCGCCTATTTTTCCACTACTCCTTCACCTAGGATATTTGGTGCAAAATGTGGGAAAAATGGAAAATTAACTGGGTCATGAACAAGAGCATCAAGGATATCATTTGGCAATGGAATTTTCCAACCAAATGCCAAATCATCAAGAACCTATGGTCTTTGACCCTCCCCATGATATGCTGGGGCATTTGGAAAGAAAGGAATAACAGGATATTTAGGGAAGTTAAGTGTAATACTCAAGTGGTCTTTGAAAAAATATGCAGGACTATAAAGGAGAACATCAACATTCCTCACAAGAATAATCAGCAATGGTCTACTATAGATATGAATGATATGGAAAAAGACATCCTTACTAAATGGAATTTAATACATAAGGTCCACAAATTGGACAAGAAGAAGAAGAGAGATAACATTGTATGGAGGTTTCCTGATTATGACTGGATAAAGGTTAATTTTGATGGGGTGGCTAAAGGGAACCCTGGGAAGGCTGGTGGAGGGGGAGTTATTAGAAATGCTCAAGGAATTTGCATTACTTCTTTTGCTTCCCCTTTTGGAACCCAAAATAACCATGTGGCTGAAGCTCTGGCAATGCTAAAGAGCCTCTATCTAGCTCAGGAATTCAAATTCAAAAAAATTTGGCTCAAAGGGGACTCTTTAAACATCATACAAGCCCTTAAAGGTACTAGTTCTGTTTCCTATAATATTTCCAATGTAATTAATAATGCTAAAGAAATTCTAAATTACTATGTTAGCATTATTATAACTCATACCTTTAGAGAGGGTAATAAGGTTGTGGATATCCTTGCTAATGAAGGGGTCAATTTGGAGAAGGATGTCAAATACATAGGAGAAAATCACGTAAAATGAGAGATTAAGGAGCAATTATACTTTGATCACCTCAATGGATCAAGCTAATCTCATGATTTATTTCTGGGGAACGAGTACCAATGACAGATTTTGGGGGTGGATTAACTGTCAGATGATGAGTGTTTCTCGACACCATAACCAAGATCATATGTGTGCAAAAGATAATAGTAATAATAGCTGGGTTTGTGTGGACATGAGTAGCAATCTCAAAACTGTGAAAGAGTCTTTACATGGGGAAACCAGAAATAACAAGTTTTCAAAGCTTTATCTATGGATTGAGAATTGCAGCAAAGGGTATCTTTACCTGGAAATCAGAATGGGTGGTAACCTAAATAGGAATGAGCCTTCAGGTTGTGAGAATTGGAAGAGTGAAAGAAAGGTTTGGAGAAGGCTCCACAGACACGGCTTCACTGATTATATGGAGAAGCTCCATGGAAGTAGAAACTCTGTGTCTTACAGTTTTGCTAAAAGCTAGAGCAACAACAGGGTTACCCTGTTTGGGGAGATTTGGCAAATCGATGAAAATTTGATGGCGGATGTCACCGGACTCAAGATGGAGGGGACTAAATTCTACAGGGATAGGAAGTATGCCACTGAGGCTTTCAAAAATCTCCCAAAGATGGAGGACGAGAAGGGCAACCTAGAAAAGAAGGACAACATATCATACTACACCCCCCAACAGGTAAATCGTTTCTGGCAAAAAGTTCTTTGGGCTTTAATGGAATATTTGACTGTGGATGGAAGATTTACAAAAAATTATAACTATCATTTTGCTATCCTGAACCACTTTCGCCATGGGGCTAAAATATCCTTTCCCTTCTATTTAGCCTCCTCTCTAAACGAGGGCCTTGCCGACCATGCCAAAAAGCCCAGCTCCTATCCTTTAGTGCACTAGGGACTCATTCTTCTTATTTATGAACATATTAAGGATAAGGCTAGGGCAACCAAGGATGATCCTTTGATCATCAATGCTCAGATATCTAAGAAATGCAAAGATTCTGATTCGAATGGGGAGCCCAGCACCCCTACCCATAAAAAAAGAAAGGTTGAAATAGAGCATGAAGAAAAGGATGTGCATTGTGATGAAGAAGAGGGAAAGGATAAGGACACTGATACTAAAATGGAACCTAACAAGGAGGAGAATTATGGTGAAGGGGAGGAAGGGGGAAATTCTGAGAATCTTCAATCCAACCCTAAGGGCTCAGAAAGTGAGAATGAGGCTCTGAATCCTAAGGAGGGTGATAACCCTAATGATGAGGAGACTGAATAGAGCAAGGACTCTGGGGATACCATCTTGGACACCACTCACAACTGGACCCTTGAATTCTTCAATTTTCAAAAGTGGGTTGTTGAAAACATCACCAGCCTGTAGGGTAAGCAAAGGGAGCTGGAAGATAAGATCAATAAGCTGATTAAGGTGTCTGACTCTAGGAAATAGAATGAGGAGATGGAAAATAGTGAAGCGAAGGAGGAAATGGAAATGGAGGACTGGCTGGAGAAAGATCTGATAAAAGGTGACCTGAAACATTTGGAGGACATTATTAAAACCATGAAAGAATAGGTGGAGGACAAAGACAACGTCAACGCCCAGATGGCCCGTAATGAGAAATCATTGAAAAGCCTTATGAACCACAACCTCCAGGTCCTTAAAGTTTCTTCCCAGAATATGAATGCGCTAGTGGATCATCTAGAAAAGAAAAACTAGGAGAAGAACCTTGTAATTATAGAAGATGCTCGAACTTCCAGCCTAATCCATCGGACCCCTAGGCGCAGAACCAGGTAGACTACTACTGAGAAGGACACGAAAATGAAAGAGAGTTAGATTGTTCAGGAAAACACCGACTTGAGGGAAGCGGCCAAGGAAATGATGCTCTTGGTGCAGAATGCAGAGGAAACCATGAAGAGTTTTTAATTTTCTTGTAATGTTGGGCTTGGGGTCAATTTCTTGCTTGCCTCTTGCTATCCCTTTCTCTGTTGCTAGGTTTTTTGCTGGTCTTTTGTAGCTGTTTTGTTGTGTTTCTTTCTTGAATATCTTTCGGTTGTAATTGGGTTTTGGGTCCCTTAAAACCTATTTTTACTTAATCAAAAACAATCATCATCAATTACATCATCAGTAAATAAAATACAATATAAAAATTTAAATTCCAAACATAAACCATTAGATGGAATGACATTACCTTGACAATTAATTCTATTATATTTCAACTTCCATAGGTGAGGTTTCATTCTTCGTGGCTTTGATGGTGTTTCTTTTTTCCATTGAAAAGATGTTTTTTAGTATTTTGATACTTATAATTTTTTTGGAGGAAGTACCTAACTCATCAAACACCTGCTCTCCTAAACTTTTTGAATAATGAGATATCATCTTTGGGCCACAAATTGGACATGCAAATTTTCCCTTTGTTTGAAGACCTACAAGATCACGTATAATTGGATAAAATATGATAATTTTTTATATTTATAATTATGCACAAGTTGATCACTATAACATACCAGAAAAATGTGTTAGCCCTAAGGCATCATGAATTGTCCATAAAAACATTACATGGAATTGAAATTGTCTTTGTCCTATTGGTCTAGAGACATCATACAGAGTGACACCATTCCATAACTCCAGCAACTTGTCAATAAGAGGCTCAATATATAAATTCATATCTTTAACTTGGTACTTACCTAGTTGAATGAAATAAAATATCACATAATTATTATGATAATTTTGTTGCAATATTTATAGTTTAATGTGGATGACTATTAAATCAAAAAATACTTAGAACAATCATTGCCAACATTATGTGCTCCCTCTTTACTGACATCCATGGAGGAATGTTATTATTGATAACCAAAATAGGCCACACCGAGTAAGTAGATGTCAGCTCTACAAATGGATTGACACCATCTACTACCAATGAAAGCCTGAGATTATGAGGTTCTTCTTTAAAATGTGGCCACTTTTTGTCTATGTCCATAAATGAAGAACCATCTATAGGCATTTGAATAATGTCATCTCGACTTCTATTGTGTGAATCATAATCTATTAATTGAACCAAGCTTTCACACCTAAATAATAATTGCAAACATGGAATAATGGGAATACAACGAACAAACTTGCGAGGCACATTTTTTGTTAGTTGATCTATTCAATATCTACTCATATGACATTTAGGGAATTCTATTGAAAATCCATGTTGTTTATGATATATAATATGATCATTGGAACATGCATCTATTGCTTGATACTCCATTCCAATATATTTCATAATGGCAAATAATTCTCGGTATGATTGAGGTAGAAAATTTGATGATGGTAACAAATACTCACCTATCAATCTACAATAAAAAATATAATTTGTTAATATAAAGAATCTTAATGATGCATGTTTCACCCTTTATTAGCTATAATGAAATAAGAACAAAAATAGATGAAAAAAGATGACATATATGACATACCTTAACATATGTGAGACTGTTATGTTGGATAAATTGTTCATAACCTTCAATTTCATCAACAAAAATACAACAGAGAGAAGAGTTGTTTGGGACCCTTCGTAAAATGGCTTGTATGCCTTCTCAAGTAGAGGTACATCATGAACAACATCAAAGTCATCTTGATCATCATGATCAGTTGCACTAGCACTAAATGTGTTGTGGATCAATGTATTTGTACCATCATCTTCAATTATGTTTTCTAGTGCATGATCATCTTCTTCCATAGGATCATTATCTTGAGCTTCAAAGTTCACACCTCAATGTTCCGCCACTTGGAAAACCAAATTCTTTGGGTTGTGGCAGTATATAAATCATTAAAATGATGTACAACCTAAGTTGGCCTAGTGGTAGAGAACTTGTCTTTTAAAAGAGAGGTCACAATTTCAAATCCCAAAGGGGATAAGGTATGTACACCTCATCGACTTTGGCCCATTACCTATAAAAAAATAAAAAATTGCTAAAATGATAAAATGAATAACTTACCAATAGATGATAATCATGCCTCCCTTCAATGTGACCATGCTGCCTACAATGTTTCTCAGTTGTTATGATTATAAGTCTTCTAATCTTTAAGCCCTTACAATTTTTATAGGGACAATAACATTTTCCATCACCTTTTCTTTTCAAGCTAGACCACAATCTAGCAATTGTGTCCTTATTTTGTTCCTTGCTGATATTATCTGATATGATCCTTCTTCACATGAAAAAAAGTTGGGCTATGGAAACTTCAGTCTATAACCTTCACAAACTAAGAAAAATGATGTTGCAAGTATGAAAGTCTTCTTAGAACTAGTTATAAAGAACTTGAAATGTTAGTTATGAAATAATGTTTCAGTATAATATACCAAATTGAAATACTTAAACATAGAAAAATTGCAAAATGAACCAAAACCATTGAAAATTCAACACAATAACATCGTGAACAACAATCATTGACAGATCATAAGAGCAACAACTATATTACAACAATCTCAAAGAACTCTGATAAGATCAAAGTAGTGATAAGGTCAGGAAGGTTCACAAAGATTTGATGGATCCTATAGCCTCTCTGCATCACTAGAATTCTCTAGAGTTTGCAAACTAGGCCAAGAAGTAAGTCAAGAGTAGCTACATTTAAAGGAGCTTGAAGGTGACTAGCTCCCTTCCATATGTGATTTGGCTCCTATAAACCAACCATTAGTTGTGCAGCTTGAAGGTGGCACTAATATGAGACAAGGTTGACATAGATCCTCTCAAGGTATAGATTGGAGGATAGAAAGCTTCTCAAAAATTGCTTGGAGTGATAAAAAATGCAAATGTGATTGTGGCTACTTATCAAATAGTTTTTAGGATTCCTTTGAAGAAAAAACATGTGCTCTTATCAGATGGTAGATATGGATAAGCTTTCACTTTGACAATTTTTTCCAGAATGTATGCTTCAAAAGTATCTTAAAGAATAACTAGGAATAGTGGAGTCCATTTTTGTGTTAGAGGTTTTGTTTAGTTTATATTGAACCCATTAAGAAGATTATAAACATTTGTATTCATAAAAAAATGAAAAGTTACAAAAAATTTGAAATCTACACTATCAGAAAAAGTCAACCTGATGGTAACACTCAAGACAAGTAGAAGAATGTGATCGAGATAGAATACACTGATGAAGTCCATCGATAGAACACACACAAGCAACAATGGAGAAATCATGTCTTGTCGATAGCCGATGAGGCTATTGGTAAGACTATTCCCAATGAGAATGTTGGCAAAGCTTATGCTGAGGAGACATAACATATCGGGAGGAGCTATGTCAAGGGAAAAGATATTGGGGAAATTATGCCCATCGCCTAAACACGTTTTAAGCTATCCCGATTTCCGATGAGACTAATGTCGGTATTATACACTCAGATGAGAATGGTTGATGTTGTGATTGATGACAACCAACTGGAAATAGGGTTCAAAGTTTATACCAGCAATAGACTTCACCTACCGACACTGATAGTTACTACAAGGGCTATTCACACCGGCATCCAGTTACATCGATAGCAGATTATACCGACACTCTAAGCCAACTCGGAAATAATAATGTTTTGTAATGTAAAATATATTTGTATAGCCAACATGATGTATTATAAAGACTCGTATATGTATGAGATCTTGTAGGTCATTCGTAATGTAAGAATGTAAGAAAATATGTATTTAGGTATGTACGAAAGTGATATATGAGAGCAAATAATTGTACATGCATTTTGATGTATTTATCTTATGAGCAAATAAGAGAATAGCTGAGTGAAGACTATTTTGTATTTGAGTAGTGAGCTATAGGAACTTGCCCTTTCTGATATATGAACCGGTGTAAACCTCCTATCATAATATTTGAGCAGTGAGCTATAGTCTTCACTCAGCTCTATCATAATTTTGTATTATGATAGGAGGTTTACACCAGTTCAATTCTGATATGCTTTCACAAAACCTTCCTTCAACCTTCAAATGATGTCTACATGTATAGCTCTACTTATTCTCACATATACCGAATTATAATCCTTTTCATATTCGCTCACTGATCTCACAAATGAGATCTTACATTTATACCAAAGCCTAGGACCAAAATGTATAGGTCAGCTTTACAAAAGATATTAATAAAACAATTTACAAGTAAAACAATAACTGACACAATATCTGATTCAACATGTCGGCTTAATACATTTACAACAATAATAAATCATCTCCATAGCGTGTCGTGCTGATCTGGAATAGATAAGCCTGTCGGTGCTTATCCTGGATCTATTTACTGGTAAAAGCAAATATGCAATCACAAATATACCAATGAATAAATCTTCAAGACAAAGTGTCTTCAACATAACCAAGTATTTTCCATGTCACTCCAAGTTCTGGTGAACCAGATACCAGTGACTGTGCATAAGTCACTTGCTTGTTGGTGAACATTGCCAATTCTCCAAGTGCCAGAGTTGATAAGTGTTAATAGGTGTTAATATCAATGACAAAATCTTATCAACATATCCAAAATACCAAAAATCTCCCCCTTTGGCATTGATGGCAATACAAGATAGAAAAACCATCAAAGTGCCAAAACAGAAATGCCAAATACCAAAAACCAACAATCTCTGAAAGGAGATCATAACCAAAAATCAAAGATTCAAATACAGAGAGTAATCAATCTCTCCCAGAATAACAATCTCTCCCCCTCAGAGTAACATGTGTTTTTCCATATGAATCTCTCCCCATTTGACATCAAATGCCAAAGAAATACAAAAACTAGGTTCAAATACAAAGTACCAATTTATTCAGTATACCAACTACTTCCCTTGAGAAGTAGCTTTCCTCATCAAAGCTGGAGTAAAAGATTTCTCTGTTAGTTCTGCCAGTTGATGACAAACATCAACTGTCTAAGTTTCTACTGGTGGGGGTATGACCCCAAGCTGATCTCTAAGATATTCAAAAGTTTGCTTAGGCAAAGGCATAGTGAAAATATTTGTAATCTTCTCTTTAGTATTCACATAAACCAGTTTTACTTCTTTTGCTTCAACATTCTCTTTCAGAAAATTCAGTTTGATAGAGACATGTTTAGTTTTAGAATGTAGTACCGGATTCTTAGATATATCAATTGTTGTTGTATTATCACAATAGATAGTTATAGGTTCCTTGCATTTTACCTTTATGTCCTTCAACATTTACTCAAGCCATAATACCTATGTACAGTTAGTTGTTGCTACAACATATTCTGATTCTGCCGTTGATAAAGGTGTGCAACTTTATTTCTTACTCAACCAAGAAATTAATCTGCTTCCAAGAAAATATGCTATGTTGGTGGTTCTTTTTCTGTCATCTACATCTCCTACCCAATTTTCATCTATGTATGCACATAATTCAAATTTTTCATCTCTAGGATAGCATAGGCCAAGATTTGTGGTGCCTTGTAAGTACCGGAAAATCATTTTTACTGCTGATTCATGATTTTCTCTAGGATTACTCTAAAATATTGAAACAATACATACTACATTCATAATATTAGGTCTTGTTTGTGTCAAATACAGTAGACCTCCTATCATAGATTTGTACATAGTCATATTAACATGTGTAGATTCATCCCTTAGTGATAGTTTATTAGTTGTAGTCATAGGTGTGCTTACCGGTTGAGATTTTTTCGTACCAAATTTCTTTAGTAATTCCTTCAAGTACTCTGATTGACTCAAGAATATACCTTTATCAGTCTGTGAAATCCGCAATCCTAAAATTTTTTTTATCTCTCCATTCATAGACATTTGAAATTCTTGTTGCATTTTAATAGAAAAGTCTTTGGATAATCCATCTTCTCCTCGAAAGATTACATCATCAACAAAAGCTTCTATAACCAAGATGTCATCCTTAGTCACTTTATAGTATAAGTTGCTATCAGCATTACCTTTAGAAAAAACAATCTTCAAAAGGTATTTATTCAATCTAGCATACCAAGCTCTTGGAGCTTGCTTCAACCCATACAAAGCTTTTCTTAACCTACAAACCATATCTTTGTTATCTGTCAAAGAAAATCCATCAAGTTGCTCAATGTAAACTTCTTCTTCAAGATCTCCATTTAGAAATACACATTTAATATACATTTGATATAATTTGTAGTTCTTGTGTGCTACAGAAGCTAAGAATAATCTGACTACCTCAATTCTAGCTACCGGTGCAAAGGTTTCATTATAATCAATTCCTTCTTTCTATGAATATCCCTTACACACTAGTCTTGCTTTATTTCTGATTACTTTACAATCTTCATTAATTTTTTTTCTGAATACCCATTTTGTTCCAATTACATTTTTGTCCTTAGGCCGGGGAACTAATGTCCATTTGTTATTCTTTTCAATTTGTTCTAGTTCTTCTTCCATAGCTTTAATCCAGTGTTTATCTTCACATGTCTCATTAATTGATGCTAGTTCAATTAGTAAAATAAGACATACCTCTTCATTTGCCACTCTTCCCCTTGTCATCACTCCTTGATATTTGTTCCCGATTATCTGATCTTCAGAGTGGTTCAATCTTACATATTGGGGTTCCTTACTTTGTTGTTGTTCTTCAGTTACAGTGGAATTTTATGAAATTATTGGTGTAACTGGATCTTCATTCTATACTAGTGTGTTCAATGTAGGCTCATTTGTCAGAATCTCTGTTTCCGGTTTAGAGTCTATGTACCTTGAAGTTCCTCTAAATTGTTCATCAATCTTTACATTTGTACTCTCAACATTTTTTTGCAATCTCTTGTTAAAACATCTATATGCCTTGGTCTTAGATGAATAACCAAGAAACATTCCTTCATCACTTCTAGGATCAAATTTGCCAATATACTCATCTCTTCTAATATAGCACTTGCTTCCAAATATTCTAAAATATTTAAGAGTAGGAGTAATACCAAACCATAGTTCATGAGGGGTCTTACCAGATTCACCTTTGATGTGAACTTTGTTGAATGTGTAGAGTGTTGTGCTTATTGCCTCTCTCCAATATACATGTGGTAGATTTCCTTCTGATAACATACTTGTTGCTACATCCAAGATAGTTCTATTGTTCCTTTCTACAACTCCATTCAGCTGGGGTGTTTGGGGTGCTAATAACTATCTTTTGATTCCATTTACTTCATAGAATGAATTAAACTCCTTAGATGTAAATTCACCTCCTTGATCTGATCTCAGACATTTTATTTTCTTACAAGTTTCATTCTCTACCATTGCCTTGAATAGTTTGAATTTCCCAAGAGCTTCTAATTTTTCTCTGAGAAAAGTAACCCAACATATTCTAGAATAGTCAACAATGATTAGCATGAAGTATCTATCACCTTGTAAGCTTTTAGTTCTAGCTAGACCACATAAATTAGTATGAATTAAGTCAAGGGCATTATTGGATTTTTCTAGAATACTTTTAAAAGATGCTCTAACTTGTTTTCCAAATTGACATTCCTTACATATCAGATTAGCAGGATTAACAATCTTAGGTAAATCTCTAACTAATTTAGTTGTATTGATTTTCATAATGCTATCAAAATTTACATGACAAAGTCTCTTACGCCACAACCATCTTTCATCAATATGTACAATCAAGCATGTCTTTTCATTGTTATTCAAATGAAAGATATTACCTCTAGTTTGATTACAGGTTGCAATTTCCAACCCAGTTCTGTTCATAATTTTGCATTTCTCATTCTTGAATTGTAATTGAAATCCTTTTTCAACTAATTGACCAACACTCAAAAGATTATGCTTGAAACCTTCAACATAGTAAACATTGTCAGTATTATGCTTAGCATCAAAAGATATAGTACCTTTTCCTTTGATCGAACAAGCTTTATCATCTCCAAATCTTACTAGACCTCCATTATATTAGTGAAAAGTAAAAAATTTACTTTTATCACCATTCATATGATGTGAACATCCTGAATCAATAATCCATTCATCATCAACTTCAATTTTAGGTGCTAGGGCCTGCTCTACTGGTTGAATAGTAGCTGCCAGTTGATATTTTGTTAAAGCAACAAAGACCCATCCATTGTCTGTCGGATCCTCATCAGAATCATTAGTGACTCCTTCATCAACAAGATAATAAGACTTATCTTTATTCTTCTTAAATATAATCTCTTATATTCAGGATTAGGCTTGTATGTTCTTCTAGCTTCTTCTTTCAATCTTGCATGTCTATCAGGGCATCTTGAAGCCATATGACCAATCTTATTACAATTAAAACATTTGAAGGGTGCTTTACCTTCATACTTACTTCCAACTACACCTTTAGGCATTTTCCTTGCGAATAGTGCTTCAAGTTCTTCAAGTTCTTCATTTTCTCTCCTGCTTTCTTCAAGTTCTCCTGCATAAAAGGCTTTCCAATCAGATTTGTCAAATGATGATGTAGATGATGTTGATGTCTTAATAGCTAAATCTATCTTTATAGTATCAACATGACCAAATTCCTTAGTTTCAAAAGCTGAAAGTTTTCTAATCAATGTGTCCCTAGTTACTGATATATTAGGCGTTGTTCTTAACTCATTTATAGCAGTAACTTTCATTTTGTATGCCGGTGGCCATCCTCTTATAACTTTTGAAACAATTTCATTTTCACTTAAGGTTCCTCCACAACATTTAATACCCAAAATGATTTGATTAACTCTTTCCATAAAAGAAGAAATCCTTTCAGCTTCTTCCATTTTCAGATTTTCATACCTGACCCGGAAGCTTTCAAGTTTTGCAATTTTGACCATGGAATCTCCTTCATTCAATGTTTTCAAATGGTTCAAAATAGCTTTAGCAGTAGATCTATCTAATAATACCATGATTTTTTGATCTAATAATGCGCTCAAAAGTGCTTCTCTTGCTTTGTAATCATTTTCTTCATCTTTAGCCAAGTTAGGTGGATTAGGCTGACCTTGAGTAGGAGCAATATAGCCATTCTTTGTAACTTCTTAGATTTCCTTTCCAATGCAATTTAGATGTGTCTCCATCCCGATCTTCCATATTCCATAGTTGGGTCCATCAAGTTTAGGACTGTCCTTCCTGAAATAGTTAGAAGACATTTGATCTCCTCAAGCTGTTAAACTTCTGCAAAAAGAGGACTAGGCTCTGATACCAATTGTTAGGTACCGGAGACAACTGAGAGGGGGGGGGTGAATCAGTTGTCAAATAAATTCAAACCAAAAACAACTTAACCAAACTTAATGGTTAATACAGGTAAACCAAACTTTAAGTCGGAAGATAATTTATCATTTAATTATAGTACCGGTAAAGATTAATACATCAAACAAAAAGACAACAACATCCACAACACATAACACCAATATTTATACGTGGAAACCCTGTAAAGGGGAAAACCACGATGGGAAACCTTACCCACAATCAGATGGTACTATTGCAGATAGTATGTGTATACAATAGGGGGTCTACACATGCAGAAAGGCCAAGCGCCTAGAGCTCACTGCTCAAACACAAAGAGGAGTCACACTGACTTCAATTGGATGGTTAACTCCAATAATGATGTACTGCTCAAAATAGAATCTTCATATGCTGGATTTAGTATCGATTCAGTTCAGATATGCTTTCGCAAAACCTTCCTTCAACCTTCAAATGATGTCTGCATGTATAGCTCTGCTTATTCTCACATATACCGAATTATAATCCTTTTCACATTCGCTCACTTATCTCACAAATGAGATCTTACATTTATACCAAAGCCTAGGACCAAAATGTATAGGTCAGCCTTACAAAAGATATTAATAAAACAATTTACAAGTAAAACAATAACCGATGCAATATCTGACTCAACATATTGGCTTAATGTATTTCCAACAATAATAAATCATCTCCATAGCATGTCGTGCTGATCTGGAATAGATAAGCTTGTCGCTGCTTATCCTGGACCTATTTGTCGGTAAGAGCAAATATGCAATCAGGAATATACCAATGAATAAATATTCAAGACAAAGTGTCTTCAACATAACCAAGTATTTTCCATGTCATTCCAAGTGCTGGTGAACAATATATCCTGCCGGTGAACTAGATACCAGTGACTGTGCATAAGTCACTTACTTTCTAGTGAGCATTGCCAATTCTCCAAGTGTCAGAGTTGATAAGTGTTAATAGGTGTTGAAATCAATGACAAAAACTATATCAACATATCCAAAATAACAATAATCTCCCCTTTTGGCATTGATGGCAACACAAGATGGAAAAACCATCAAAGTGCCAAAACAAAAATGCCAAATACCAAAAACCAACAATCTCCTAAAAGAGATCATAATGAGAAATCAAAGATTCAGATATAGAGAGTAATCAATCTCTTCCAAAATAACAATCTCTCCCCCTAGGAGTAACATGTGTTTTTTCATATGAATCTCTCCCCCTTTGACATAAAATTCCAAAGCAATATAAAAACTAGGTTCAAATACAAAGTACCAATTTATTCAGTATACCAACTACTCCCCCTAAGAAGTAGCTTTCCTCATCAAAGACAGAGTAAAAGATTTCTCTGTTAGTTCTGTCGGTTGATGACAAACATCAACTATCTAAGTTTCTACCGATGGAGGTATGACCCCAACCTGATCTCTAAGATATTCAAAAGTCTCCTTAGGCAAAGGCTTAGTGAAAATATTTGCAATCTGCTCTTTAGTATTCACATAAACCAGTTTTACTTCTTTTGCTTCAAAATTATCTTTCAGAAAATTCAATTTGATAGAGACATGTTTAGTTTTAGAATGTAGAACCGGATTCTTATATATATCAATTGCTGTTGTATTATCACAATAGATACTTATAGGTTCCTTGTATTTTACCTTTATGTCCTTCAACATTTTCTTAAGGCATAATACCTATGTATAGTTAGTTGTTGTTGTAACATATTATGATTCTGCTATTGATAAAGATGTGCAACTTTGTTTCTTATTCAATGAAGAAATTAATCTACCTCCAAGAAAACATGCTCCACCAGTGGTGCTTTTTGTCATCTACATCTCATGCCCAATTTGCATCTATGTATGCACATAATTAAAAGTTTTCATCTCTAGGATACCATAGGCCAAGATTTGTGGTGCCTTTTAAGTACCGAAAAATCCTTTTTACTGTTGATTCATGATTTTCTCTAGGATTACTCTGAAATCTTGAAACAATACATACTGCATTCATAATATGAGGTCTTGTTTGTGTCAAATACAAGAAACCTCCTATCATAGATTTGTACCTAGTCGGGTTAACAGGTGTTGATTCATCCCTTAGTGATAGTTTATCAGTTGTAGTCATAGGTGTGCCTACCAGTTTAGAGTTTTCCATACCAAATTTGTTTAGTAATTTCTTCAAGTACTTTGATTGACTCAAGAATATACCTTTATCATTCTATGAAATTTGCAATCCTAAAAAGAATTTTATCTCTCCAATCATAGACATTTCAAATTCTTCCTGCATTTCAAGAGAAAAGTCTTTGCACAATCCATCTCCTCCAAAGATTATATCATTAACAAAAACTTCTATAACCAAGATGTCATCATTAGTCACTTTATCGTATAAGTTTTTGTGAGCATTACCTTTAGAAAAACTAGTCTTCAAAAGGTATTTATCCAATCTAGCAAACCAAGCTCTTAGAGCTTTCTTCAACCCATACAAAGCTTTTCATAACCTGGAAACCATATCTTTGTTATCTGTCAAAGAAAATCCATCAGGTTGCTCAATGTAAACTTCTTCTTCAAGATCTCCATTCAGAAATGCACATTTAATATCCATTTGATATACTTTGTAGTTCTTGTGTGCTACAAAAGCTAAGAATAATTTGACTACCTCAATTCTAGCTACCGGTGCAAAGTTTTCATTATAATCAATTCCTTCTTTCTATGAATATCCCTTACACACTAATCTTGCTTTATTTCTGATTACTTTACAATCTTCATTGATTTTTTTTCTGAATACCCATTTTGTTCCAATTATGTTTTTGTCTTTAGGCTGGGGAACTAATGTCCATGTGTTATTGTTTTCAATTTGTTCTAATTCTTCTTCCATAGCTTTGATCCAGTGTTTATCTTCACATGTCTCATTAATTGATGTTGGTTCAATTAGTAAAATAAGACATACCTCTTCATTTGCCACCCTTCCCCTTGTCATCACTCCTTGATATTTGTTCCCAATTATTTGATCTTCAGAGTGGTTCAATCTTACATATCGGGGTGCCTTTCTTTGTTGTTGTTCTTCAGTTACAATGGAATTTTCTGATGATACTAGTGTAACTGGATCTTCATTCTATACCAGTGTGTTCAATGTAGGCTCATTTGTCAATATCTCTGTTGCCGATTCAGAGTCTATGTACCTTGAAGTTCCTCTAAACTGCTCATCAATCTTCACATTTGTACTCTCAACAATTTTTTGCAATCTCTTGTTGAAAAATCTATATGCCTTGGTCTTAGATGAATAACCAAGAAACATTCCTTCATCACTTCTAAGATCAAATTTGCCAATATACTCATCTCTTCTAATATAGCATTTTCTTCCAAATATTCTAAAATATTTAAGAGTAGGAGTAATACCAAACCATAGTTCATGAGGCATCTTACCAGTTTCACCTTTGATGTGAACTTTGTTGAAGGCGTAAACTATTGTGCTTACTACCTCTCTCCAATATACATGTGGTAGATTTGCTTCTGATAACATACTTTTGCCTGCATCCAAGATAGTTCTATTTTTCCATTCTACAACTCCATTTTGCTGGGGTGTCTGAGGTGCTAATAACTATATTCTGAATCCATTTACTTCACAGGATGAATTAAATTCCTTAGATGTAAATTCACCTCCTTGATCTAATCTCAGACATTTGATTTTATTACCGGTTTCATTCTCTACCATTTCCTTGAATAGTTTGAATTTCCCAAGAGCTTCTGATTTTTCTCTGAGAAAAGCAACCCAACACATTCTAGAATAGTGATCAATGATTAGCATGAAGTATCTCTCACCTTGTAAGCTTTTAGTTCTAGCTGGACCACATAAATCAATATGAATTAAGTCAAGAGCATTATTGGATTTTTCTAGAATACTTTTAAAAGATGCTCTAACTTGTTTTCCAAATTGACATTCCTTACATACTGGATTGTCAAGTTTAACAATCTTAGGTAAATCTCTCACTGCTTTAGTTGTACTGATTTTCACAATGCAATCAAAATTTACATGATAGAGTCTCTTATGCCACAACCAACTTTCATCAATATGTGCAATCAAGCATGTCTTTTCATTGTTATTCAAATGAAAGATATTACCTCTAGTTTGATTACCGGTTGCAATTTCCAAACTAGTTCTGTTCATAATTTTGCATTTCTCATTCTTGAATTGTAACTGAAATCATTTTCCAACTGATTAACCAACACTCAAAAGATTATCGTTTAAACCTTCAACATAGTAAACATTGTCAGTATTATGCTTACCATCAAGATATAGTACCTTTTCCTTTGATCAAACAATCTTTATCATCTCCAAATCTTAATAGACCTCCATTATATTCCTAAAAAGTCAAGAATTTACTTTTATCACTAGTCATATGATGTGACCATCCTGAATCAATGATCCATTCATCCTCAACTTCAATTTTAGCTTCTAGGGCCTACTTTACCAGTTGAACAATAGGTATCAGTTGATCTTCTATTATAGCAACAAAGACCCATTCATTGTCTGTTGAATCCTCATCAAAATCATTAGTGACTCCTTCATCAGCAAGATAACAAGACTTATCTTTATTCTTCTTAAATTTGTATCTCTGATATTCAGGATTAGGCTTGTATGTTCTTCTAGCTTCTTCTTTCAATCTTGCATGTCTATCAGGGCATCTTGAAGCCATATGACCAATCTTATTACAGTTAAAACATTTAAAGGGTGCTTTACCTTCATACTTACTTCCAACTAGACCTTTACGCATTTTCCTTGCAAATAGTGCTTCAAGTTCTTCAAGTTCTCTTGCATAAAAGTCTTTCCAATCAGATTTGTCAAATGATGATGCAGATGATGTTGATGCCTTAAAATATAAATCTGTCTTTATAGTAGCAATATGACCAAATTCCTCAATTTCAAAAGCTGAAAGTTTTCCAATCAATGTGTCCCTAGTTACTGATGTATTAGGCATTGTTCTTAATATATTTATAGTAGTAACTTTCATTTTTTATGTCAATGGAAATCCTCTTAAAACTTTTGAAACAATTTCATTGACTCTTTCCATAAAAGCAAAAATCCTTTCATCTTCTTCCATTTTCAGATTATCATACTTGACCCGAAAGATTTCAAGTTTTGTAATTTTGACTATGGAATCTCCTTCATTCAATGTTTATAGATGGTCCCAAATAGCTTTAGTAGTAGATCTATCTGATAATCCTATGATTTTATGATCTGATAATGTGCTCAAAAGTGCTTCTCTTGCTTTGCAACCATTTTCTTCATCTTTAGCCAAGTTAGGTGGATTAGGCTGACCTTGAGTAGGAGCAGTATATATATTCTTTGTAACTTCCCAGATGTCCTTTCCAATGCAATTCAGATGTGTCTCCATCCTGGTCTTCCATATGCCATAGTTGGTTCCATCAATTTTAGGACTGTCCTTCCTGAAATAGTTAGAAGACATTGGATCTCCTCAAGCTGTTAAACTTCTGCAAAAAGAGGACTAGGCTCTAATACCAATTGTTAGGTCCCTGAGACAACTGAGAGGGGGGGGTGAATAAGTTGTCAAATAAATTCAAACCAAAAACAACTTAACCAAACTTAATTCTTAATACTGGTAAACCAAACTTTCTGTCGGAAGACAGTTTATCAGTTACTTGCAGTACCTGTAAAGATTAATTTATGAAACAGAAAGACAATAACATCCACAACACATAACACCAATATTTGTATGTGGAAACCTTGTAAGGGGAAAAACCACGGTGGGAAACCTTACCCACAATCAGATGGTACTACTGCACATAGTATGTGTATACAATAGGGGGTCTGCACATGCAGAAAGGCCAAGTGCCTAGAGCTCACTACTCAAACACAAATAGGAGTCACACTGACTACAATTGGATGATTAAATGCAATAATGATGTACTGCACAAAATAGCATCTTCATATGCTGGATTGAGTATCGGTTCAGTTTTGATACGCCTTCACAAAACCTTCCTTCAACCTTTAAATGATGTCTGCATGTATATCTCTACTTATTCTCGCATATACCGAATTATAATTCTTTTTGCATTTGCTCACTAATCTCACAAATGAGATCTTACATTTATACCAAAGCCTAGGACCAAAATGTATAGGTCGGCTTTACAAAAGATATTAATAAAACAATTTACAATTAAAACAATAACCGATGCAATATCTGATTCAACATGTCGGCTTAATGCATTTACAACAATAATAAATCATCTCCATAGTGTGTCATGCTGATATGGAATAGATAAGCTTGTTGGTGCTTATCCTGGACCTATTTGCCAGTAATAGAAAATATGCAATCACAAATATACCAATGAAAAAATCTTCAAGACAAAGTGTCTTCGACATAACCAAGTATTTTCCATGTTATTCCAAGTGCCAGTGAACAATATATCCTGCTGGTGAATCAGATACTAGTGACTGTGCATAAGTCACTTGCTTGTCAGTGAACATTGCCAATTCTTTGAGTGACAAAGTTGATAAGTGTTAATAGGTGTTGACATCAATGACAAAACCATATCAATATATCCAAAATACCAACAAGTTGGAAGGAGCTCTTAAATATTTTGATGTAGAAAAATTGAAGAATATCAAACTAGAAGATAAACTCAATACTACTTTGGAATTCATCAAAGTGCTTCAAGAAAACATGGTTATAGAAAAGAATAAGAGAAAAGAATTACATGTGCAACTGCAAAACCAAGATGATGAAGAAAAGGAAACTCTCAGAGATATTGTAGAGAAACTGAGACAAGAGAACAATAACATGAAGAATGAGATGTAAGATTTAACCATGAGACTATGCAAGGATATTAAAGATAGAAAGAGGAATGAGAAAGATTTGGCCAGAAGACTTAATGAAAGATCAAAATGAATCTATAAGGCTTAGTTATGAAAATGATATGCTTAAAACAAATTTGATTCACATGAAATATAACAAAGATGAACTTATGAGGAAAATTAGCACTTTGAAAGGTGAGTTGGTCACTATAAATGAATATAAAGACAAATTCAAAAAGAGTTCAGACAAGATTAATGATATGCTGAAAAGTCAGAAACCTAATGGAGAAACAGTTGGAGTTGGATTTGAACAAGGAGAAAGTTTCGGAACTGAAAAACAATCAAGATCACAACAAACCGGTAAGCAATTAGAGTTGTTACTGGTTTACCTTCTACCAGCACTAGGCCTGATAAGAAAAAGAAAATTCCAAACAAAGATGTTATGAAGTTAACTGACGCTACATTTGACAATAGATCACTTAGGGTTAGCAATATAACTGATAACAATGTTAAATATGCAAGTATGGTTATTGGATACAAAGTTGCTCATACTAATAGGTTGAATTTTGTATGATTATGAATAATGTTAAAATTTACATCTATGAATGGTTGAAAGATGGACTCTTAGAAAATTTGAACAAGATCAAAGGTGACAAGAAGGAAATCTCGGTATTGTTAATAAATTCTATAATTCTTTTAAGGATTCTGTTAAGGATACTATTGAGGAAAGTATAATTTTGTATCTAGATATATATAAGAAGGTTCTTATTGAGGTTATAGATGTTCTTCCTAATGATTTATACTTGAGACTTGAAGCAAAAAGAATGTCTATTATGGAGTTAGATAAGAAACTAAAGGTAGATGCTCTATTAGTAGTTCATCTTGTTAAGTCTAAGCAAGAAATAGACGATTTAATATCTGAAGCTAACAGGACTATTTTAGTGAGTGGTCACTGGCAAGTTAGTCTTATGGCCAGTAGAGTAAAAGAGATTGTAGATGAAACAATAGATAAGTGGATATATTATTTGTTGAGAGAGAGAAGAAAGAAGAGAAAGATAGGAAAAAGGTTGATAAATCCTTTACTAAAGTATATTAGAAAATAGATAAGGGTAAAGGTAAGGTTGGCAGTAGGACACCCCACCGATAGTATCAGAGGCACCGACAAAAATGCAAAATGAGCCTAGAGAAGAAAAGTCAGAGGAAGTGAAAGTAGCTAATGTTGATCCCAAGTAACACATTCTATTCACAATGAATGTTGACACTCAGGACATCAATATTGTAATGGATAAGGAAAACACAGAAAGAGATTGATGACATTGCTAACAATATGATTGGTTCTTCAAAACTCACATCAGTTTTAGATCCAGAGATGGATATTTATGAAGAAAAGACTGAGAAGTTGGAAAGAGAAAAGGCAAGGATGAGAATGGAAACTCGGGAGTTATAGAACAAACTATGTCCTAGATTGGATAATTTGTTAACACACCAAAATGAGCTATCTAAGGCATCTATTCAAGGAGAAAGATCACCAAAACAATAGATTCATTATCTCACCGAGATGATCCGATAGACAAAGACTGTAATTTCTGACAATATAAAGTTTTTGCAAGGTCTTAACTTGGTTTTGGCAGACATTTTAAAATTGTACACAACCGGCTATAGGTTTCAAGGTAAATTTTGAAATTTTGATTCTTTTGACATCCTTTGTTATTGATGTCAAAGGGGGTGTAGTGTTATGAGAAAAATGTACATAAGAAGATCATTTTCTCAGGGGGAGCACTCTCAATTTTTGGACTTCATTTTGGATATCAATTTTTGGATTTTTCTCATGAATGTTGCCATCAATGGCAAAGGGGGAGATTGTTGGCATTATACACTCAGATGAGAATGGTTGATGTTGTCATTGATAGAAACGAACTGGTTATAGGGTTCAAAGGTTATACCGGCAATGATAGTTACCACAAGGGTTATTCACAATGGCATCCAGTTACACTAGTAGTAGATCATACCGTCACTCTAAGATGACTCAAAAATAATATTGTTTTGTAATGTAAAATATGTTGGTATTTTGGTTCTATTGATATGGTTTTGTCATTGATGTCAACACCTATCAACACTTATCAACTCTGGCACTTTCAAGAATCAACAATGTTCACCGGTAAGCAAGTGACTTATGCATAGTCATCGGTATCTGGTACACCGATAGGATATAATGTTCACCAACACTTCGAATAACATGGAAAATACTTGGTTATGTCAAAGACATTGTTTGGACACTTTGTCCTAGAGATTTGTTCATTGGTATATTTGTATTTGCATATTTGTTGTTACCAGAAAATATGTCCAGAATAAGCACCGATAGACTTATCTGTTCAGATCAGCATGACACGCTTTGGAGATGATTTATTATTGTTGTAAATACATTAAGCTGATATGTTGTATCAGTTATTGCATCAGTTATTGATTTTATTGTAATATCTCTTAGAGCCGACCTACTAAAATTGGTCTTAGGTTATGGTATATATGTAACATCCTATTTGTAAGATCAAAAAGGTGAATGTGAGAAGGATAATAATTTGGTATATGTGAGAATAAGTAGAGATATACATGCAGACATCATTTGAAGGTGAAGCAAGGTTTTTGTGAAGGCATATCAGAACTGAACCGGTACTGAATCCAACATATGAAGATGCTATTTTGAGCAGTACATCATTATTGGATTTAACCATCCAATTGTAGTTAGTGTGACTCCTATTTGTGTTTGAGTAGTGAGCTCTAGGCACTTGGCCTTTCTGCATGTGCAGACCCCATTTGTATACACATACTATCTGCAGTACTATCATCTGATTGTGTGTAAGGTTTCCCACCATGGTTTTTCCCCTTACAGGGTTTCCACGTACAAATATTGGTGTTATGTGTTGTGGATGTTATTGTCTTTCTGTTTCATGCATTAATCTTTACCGGTACTACAATTAACTGATAAACTATCTACTGGTATAAAGTTTGGTCTTAAGCATTAAAGTTGGTTAAGTTGTTTTTGGTTTGAATTTATTAGACAACTAATTCACTCCCTCTCCTCTCAATTGTCTTCAGGACCTAACAATTGGTATCAGAGCTTAGTCCTTTTTTTGTAGAAGTTGAACAACTTGAGGAGATCCAATGTCTACTAACTATTTCAGGAAGGACAATCCTAAACTTGATGGAACCAACTATGGCATATGGAAGATTAGGATGGAGACACATCTGAATTGTATTGGAAAGGGCATCTGGATATTACAAAGAATAGCTATATTGCTCCTGCTCAAAGTTAGCCTAATCCACCTAATCTGACCAAAGATGAAGAGAATGATTGCAAAGCAAGAGAAGCACTTTTGAGGGCATTATCAGATCAACAAATCATGGAATTATCAGATAGATATACTGCAACATTGAATGAAGGAGATTCCACAATCAAAATTGCAAAACTTGAAAGCTTCCGAGTCAGTTATGAAAATCTTAAAATGGAAGAAGATGAAAGGATTTATGCTTTTATGGAAAGAGTTAATGAAATTGTTTTGGGTATCAAATGTTGTGGAGGAACCTTAAGTGAAGATGAAATTGTTTCAAACTTTTTAAGAGGATTGCCACAGGCATACAAAATGAAAGTTACTATTATAAATGAGTTAAGAATAATGCCTAATACATCAGTAACTAAGGATACATTGATTGGAAAACTTTCAGCTTTTGAAATTGAGGAATTTGGTCTTGTTGCTACTATAAAGACAGATTTAGCTTTTAAGGCATCAAAATCATCTGCACCATCATTTGACAAATCTGATTGGAAAGCCTTTTATGCAAGAGAACTTGAAGAAAGTAGGAGAGAAAATGAAGAGCTTGAAGAGCTTGAAGCACTATTTGCAAGGAAAATGCCTAAAGGTCTAGTTGGAAGTAAGTATGAAGGTAAAGCACCCTTTAAATGTTTTAACTGTAATAAGATTGGTCATATGGCTTCAAGATGCCCTGAAAGACATGCTAGACTAAGATAAGAAGCTAGAAGAACATACAAGCCTAATCCTGAATATTAGAGATACATATTTAAGAAGAATAAAGATAAATCTTGTTATCTTGCTGATGGAGTCACTGATGATTCTGATGAGGATCCGGTAGACAATGGATGGGTTTTTGTTGCTATAACAGAAGATCAATCGACACTTACTGTTCAACTGATAGAGTAGGCCCTAGCAGCTAAACTTGAAGTTAAGGATGAATGGATCATTGATTCAGGATGGTCACATCACATGACTGGTGATAAAGGCAAATTCTTGAACTTTCTGGAATACAATGGAGGTTTAGTAAGATTTGGAGATGATAAAGCTTGTTTGATCAAATGAAAAGGTACAATATCTCTTGATGGTAAGCATAATACTGACAATGTTTACTATGTAGAAGGTTTAAAGCATAATATTTTAAGTGTTGGTCAATTAGTTGGAAAAGGATTTCAGTTACAATTCAAGAATGGAAAATGCAAAATTATGAACAGAACTGGTTTGGAAATTGCAACCGGTAATCAAACTAGAGGTAACATCTTTCATTTGAATAATAATGAAAAGACATTCTTGATTGCACATATTGATGAAAGTTGGCTATGGCATAAGAGACTCTGTCATGTAAATTTTGATTGCATGCTAAAAATCAGTACTACTAAGGTAGTTAGAGATTTACCTAAGATTGTTAAACCTCACAATCCGGTATGTAAGGAATGTCAAATTGGAAAACAAGTTAGAGAATCTTTTAAAAGTATTCCAGAAAAATCCAATAATTCTCTTGACTTAATTCATACTGATTTATGTGGTCCAGCTAGAACTAAAAGCTTACAAGGTGATAGATATTTCATGCTAATCATTCATGACTATTCTAGAATGTGTTGGGTTACTTTTCTCCAAGAAAAATCAGAAGCACTTGGGAAGTTCAAAATATTCAAAGCAATGGTAGAAAATGAAACCAGTAAGAAAATCAAATGTTTGAGATTAGATCAAGGAGGTGAATTCACATCCAAGGAATTTAATGCATTCTATGAAGTGAATGGAATCAGAAGACAGTTGTCAGCACCCCAAACACCACAACAAAATGGAGTTGTAGAAAGGAAAAACATAACTATCTTGGATGCAAGTAGAAGTATGTTATCAGAAGCAAATCTACCACATGTATAATTGAGAGAGGTAGTGAGTACAACGGTCTATACATTCAACAAAGTTCACATCAAAGGTGAAACCAGTAAGACCCCTCATGACCTATGGTTTGGTATTACTCCTACTCTTAAATATTTTAGAATATTTGGAAGTAAATGCTATATTAGAAGAGATGAGTATATTGGTAAATTTGATCCTAGAAGTGATGAAGGAACATTTCTTGGTTATTCATCTAAGAGCAAGGTATATAGATGTTTTAACAAAAGAGTGCAAAAAATTATTGAGAGTACAAATGTGAAGATTGATGAACAGTTTAGAGGAACTTCAATGTATATAGACTTTGAACCCATAACAAAAATACTGACAAATGAACCTACATTGAACCCACCAGTACAGAATGAAGATCCAGTTACACGGGTATCATCTTAAAATTCCACTATAATTGAGGAACAACAACAAATGAAGACACCCCAGTATGTAAGATTGAACCACTCTGAAAATCAGATAATTGGGAACATGTATCAAGGAGTTATGACAAGAGGAAGATTGGTAAATGAAGAGGTATGTCTTATTTCTCAAATTGAACCATCATCAATTAATGAGGCATGTGAAGATAAGCACTGGATTAAAGCTATGGTAGAGGAACTAGAACAAATTGAAAAGAATAACACATGGACATTAGTTCCCCAGCCTAAAGACAAAAATGTGATTGGAACAAAATGGTTATTCAAAAACAAACTTAATGAAGATGGGAAGGTAATCAAAAATAAAATAAGACTAGTGTGTAAGGGATATTCTCAGAAAGAAGGAATTGATTGTAATGAAACCTTTGCACTAGTAGCTAGAATTGAGGCAGTCAAATTATTCTTGGCTTTCGCAGTACACAAGAACTACAAAGTATATCAAATGGATATTAAATGTGCATTTTTGAGTGGAGATCTTGAAGAAGAAGTTTACATTGAGCAACCTGATGGATTTTCTTTGACAGATAACAAAGATATGGTTTGCAGGTTAGGAAAGCTTTGTATGGGTTGAAAGAAGCTCCAAGAGCTTGGTATGCTAGATTGGATAAATATCTTTTGAAAATTGGATTTTCTAAAGGTAATGCTGAAAACAACTTATACTATAAAGTGACTAATGATGACATCCTGGTTATAGAAGTTTTTGTTGATGATATAATCTTTGGAGGAGAAGATGGATTATGTAAAGACTTTTCTATTGAAATGCAACAAGAATTTGAAATGTCTATGATTGGAGAAATAAAATTCTTTTTAGAATTGGAGATTTCACAAACTGATAAAGGTATATTCTTGAGTTAATCTAAGTACTTGAAGGAGTTACTAAAGAAATTTGGCATGAAAAACTCTAAACCGGTAAGAACACCAATGACTACAAATGACAAATTATCACTAAGGGATGAGTCTACACCTATTAATCCAACTAGGTAAAAATATATGATAGGAGGGCTACTATATTTGACACAAACCAGACCTGATATTATGAATGAAGTATGTATTGTTTCAAGATTTCAGAGTAATCCTATAGAAAATCATGAATCAACAGTAAAAAGGATTTTTCGGTACTTACAAGGCACTACAAATCTTGGTTTATGGTATCCTAGAGATGACAAATTTGAGTTATGTACATACACAGATGCAAATTGGGCAGGAGAAGTGGATGATAGAAAAAGAACCACTGGCAGAGCATTTCTTCTTGGAAGCAGATTAATTTCTTGGTTAAGAAACAAAGTTGCACATCTTTATCAACATCAGAATCAAAATATGTTGTAGCAGTAACTAACTATACACAAGTATTATTGCTTAGGAAAATGTTGAAGGACATAAAGGTAAAATACAAGGAACCTATAACTATCTATTGTGATAACACTGCAGAATTGATATATCTAAGAATCTGGTACTTCATTCTTAAACTAAGCATGTTTCTATCGAACTAAATTTTCTGAAAGAGAATGTTGAAGCAAAATAAGTAAAACTAGTTTATGTGAATACTAAAGAGCAGATTGCAGATATTTTCACTAAGCCTTTTCCTAAGGAGACTTTTGAATATCTCAGAGATTAGCTTGGGGTCATACCCCTACTGGTAGAGACTTAGACAGTTGATCTTTGTCATCAACCAACAGAATTAACAGAAAAATCTTTTTTCAGATTTGATGATGAGAGCTACTTCTCAGGGGGAGTAGTTGGTATACTGAATTGGTTGGTATTTTGTATTTGAACTTGGGTTTGTACTACTTTGGCATTTGATGTCAAAAGGGGAGAGATTGATATGGAAAAACACATGTTACTCTCAGGGGGAGAGATTGTTATTTTAGAGAGATTGATTTCTAGTTATGATCTCTTTTGGTTATATTCCATCTTGTGTTGCCATCAATGCTAAAGGGGTAGATTGTTGGTATTTTGGTTATATTGATATGGTTTTGTCATTGATGTCAACACCTATTAACACTTATCAACTCTGGCACTTTGAAGAATTGACAATGTTCACCGACAAGCAAGTGAATTATGCACAATCACCAGTATCTGGTACATCGGTAGGATATAATGTTCACCAACACTTGGAATAACATGGAAAACACTTGGTTATGTTGAAGAAATTGCTTGGATACTTTGTCTTGGAGATTTGTTCATTGGTATATTCATATTTGCATATATGCTGTTACCAGAAAATAGGTCCAGAATAAGCACCGACAGGCTTATCTATTCTAGATCAGCACAACATGCTTTGGAGATGATTTATTATTGTTGTAAATGCATTAAGCCAACATGTTGTATTGGTTATTACATCAGTTATTGATTTACTTGTAAATTGATTTTATTGTAATATCTTTTAGAGCCAACCTACTAAAATTGGTCTTAGGTTATGGTATATATATAAGATCTTATTTGTAAGATAAAAAAGGCGAATGTGAGAAGGATAATAATTTGGTAGATGCGAGAATAAGCAGAGCTATACACACATGCATCATTAGAAGGTGAAGCAAGGTTTTTGTGAAGGCATATCAGAACTGAACTGGTACTGAATCCAGCATATGAAGATGCTATTTTGAGCAGTACATCATTATTGGATTTAACCATCCAATTGTAGTCAGTGTGACTCTTATTTGTGTTTGAGCAGTGAGCTATAGGCATTTGGCCTTTCTGCATGTGTAGACCCCATTTGTATACACATACTATCTAAAGTAGTATCATCTAATTGTGCATAAGGTTTCCCACCATGCTTTTTCCCCTTACAGGGTTTCCACATACAAATATTGGTGTTATGTGTTGTGGATGTTATTGTCTTTCTATTTTATGCATTAATCTTTACCGGTACTACAATTAACTGATAAACTATCTACTGGCATAAAGTTTGGTCTTAAGCATTAAAGTTGGTTTAGTTGTTTTCGGTTTGAATTTATTAGACAACTGATTGACCCCCCCCCCTCTCAGTTGTCCCCGGGACCTAACAAAATATATTTGTATAGATGACATGATGTATTGTAAAGACTCATAAATGTATGAGATCTTGTAGGTCATTTGTAATTTAAGAATGTAAGAAAATATGTATGTAGGTATGTGGGGGTGAATAAATGTATATGCATGTTGATGTATTTATCTTATGAGCGAATAAGAGCAAAGCTGAGAGAACACTATTATGTGTAAGCATAATCATTCACCAGCAAGGTTTTGGAAGAGGTATTAGACAAAGCTTAAACCGATACTAAATCCAGCATTGCAGATGCTATTTTGAGCAGTACATTGTTATTGGATTTAACCATCCAATTGTAGTCAATGGGACTCCATTTTGTTGTTGAGCAGTGAGTTCTAGGCAGTTGGCCTTCCTGCATGTGCAAGCCCCTATTGTACTAAGTAATATTTATTCATATTGGATAGTGAGTAAATATTGTGGGTCACAAATCCCACCGAGGTTTTTCCCCTACCTGGTTTCCTCGCCAAAAATATGTGTTATATTATGCATTGATGCTTATTCTTTTGTTTCTCTTTATTGCATTATTATTTGCATATTAGTATATTAATTTAGGTTGTAAAGTTGCAAACAAGTTTAAATCTTTCATCTCCCAGTTAGACACTAATTCACCCCCCCTCTTAGTGTCTTTGGGACTAACCAAGTGTTTAACAACTAACTGTATAACTCACATCGATCAGTAGGAAGAGAGCTCATCGACTTACGTTATCCTGATGAGTAAGAAGAAATCAGGAGGCTGTAAAAATCATCTGATCAACATATGCCAATCAACAAGTAATCTCAATTTATCAAAGAAATGGAGAGAGCTATGCCAATGTAGCCAAAATTAAATTACATCAGGGAGACATGTGCCTATGAATCGTTGTCAAATCAAATTTTAAAACTGAAACAAAGAACTTATTAAATCCTTGCATCGGGTTTACACAAATCCAATTTATGGAATGCTAATCATTGTGAGTTTGGCATTGAATATATTTATTATATAATTGAAGTTGCTAACATAAATCTCACACAGTGAAGGAAATTGGGAGAATAGAGACTTCTAATTTGTAAAGGGTAGAGTGAGAAATTGCAGTTGCAGAAATGGACTCATCTAGGTCTACAGGGAAAAAGAGATTAGCCAAGAGTTCGGAGTCAAGAGCCAAGAAATCCAAAATAGGAGAAGACGCCCCAATTAGAAAATTGAACTAGGATATGATTGATCAAATGCAAGTGCCTAGCCTAAAGTCTAGAAGATCGAAACAACATCTACATGGCTGGGATTAATTGGAAGATAGATACAAGGATGTCAGGGATGTTTGGACTAGCGTAAGGGGCTATGAATTTTTTTTATTCCATTACTTGAGGATAAATAGGGAGGTGCCACTCTGCAACCCCTGGGTTACAAATTTGGGTAAGCTAATTGTCCCTAATGTTTTTGTAAATTTTAAAGTTTTAGAGATTCTAGTGAGAAAGTATAATTCTATGGGAAGATACATTCAGACTCCGACTGTAAAAGCCTTCATAAGGTTTTCAGTAAACACTATAAATGAAGTTTTCAACCTAGATTCTGGTTTTGATACACCTCTGTCTTTTGGGGAATTGGAAGAGGAATATCAAAGAATGGACACTACATACCTTGGGTGGAAACTAGCTGTCCATAAAGAAGAAGCGGGAGAACATACAAAATAGGATGGGCCACCATTTAACATTGATTTGTTCATACATTACCTTCACTACACCTATATGTCTTGTGGGCAGTTAGGAGGCATTGAGGTTCCAGACCTCATGAGTATTAGACCATTAGTTTTAGCTTCAGATATTCAAATATATGAACCCAGGCCATTTGATTATGCATCATATTTGGTGGAGAGATTGCATGAGGTTTTTTTGAACCTCGAGGATAATAATTTCCCTAATTTTAAGTTTTACTCATTATTGATGCATTTAATGTTATTCTATGGATTTTTTCAAGGTATGTGGCCCAAGGAATTGAGGCTTAACATCATAAATAGACAAGGGGAGGAGAAACCTATTTAATTATGGACTTCTATTTGGGATTCTTTTTACACAAGATCAGATTGTATCAAATTTGAGGAATGGATAGTAAAGCAAATTTATCGGATGTATGGATTTCCTTGTGATGGATCAATCTCAAATGATATTTAAATATTTTTAAGACCTAAAGATTTTGATGGTAGAAAGATAGTGAATCATAACTAGGGAGATTGTTATGTTGATAAGGGCTTCACATGTTTGAGGATATATGGGTCTGAAGGAACTCCCTATATGTAGCCAAAATGTGTTCCCAACTGAATAGCATACTTGGAGATTGCTAGACAATTGAGTATCTCAAATGCTAAAAACTTTGGGGATATGCATAAGCAGGCTTTCTTGCTAGGTACTCTTAGCTTTGGATATTTCACAATTGTTTCAACAAAAGCCTATGACATAATTGAAAAGAAATCCATGGAAGAATTTAATTTATTCAAACATTTTGCAAGAAAGAATTATGATTTGGAAAGATATATCCACTGTTGCAAGAAAAGGGAAAATCTAGGTGATTATTTGCATGTGATTTTGGAAGTGGAAGATATATTTAGGAACATGGAAGCTACAAAGGCTCAATAAGTGATTGATAACCTAAAAAAACAATTGGAGGATAAAAGACATAGGTTAATGGAGATGGATCCAGAAGAAGAATTTTCAGAAAATGAACCAGAAGACACTGAAGCCATTTCTAAGTCATAGGTGAAAGATGTGGAAGAAGAGTTCCATGAAGATGATCAAATTTTAACTAAAATGAAAATTTATAAAGAGTCAAGATTGGATGGACATGCTACTTTAGTTCAGGATGATGTATTTACTAAATCCAAAGAATTTAAGTTTTTTCTTTATAATTTCAAAGACAAAAGGCTGAGGGAGCCTATAAAAAATATGACACCTAAATATGAGGCAAAATTATTGAAGAAACTAAAAGAGGATATAGAAGTAGAATTGGTGCAAATGACTCCACAAAGAGGGAGACAATTATTGATAGAGGCCAAAGTAATTCTTTTTCCAAGATGGGACCTGAGTGCCTCTTTTATTTTTGATAGTTTATTGCACTCTGTTAATAAGGAATTCAAATTGGATATTCAAGGAGTTAATGACATTTTAATTGGGTCAAGGTTTGATCTAGATAAGGAAGAACCAATGCTATGGGCACTGTATCCACCAAACAAGAGACAAACAATCATTGGTGTGGATAAGGATTTTTGACACATGATGAAATTAAAGGTGGGAGAAATTGATCCTATTGTCTCAGCAGATATAAGAGTAGATATTTCCAAGTTCAATAGGGCATAGATGGTTAGCATGGCAAGAGAAATGAATTAATACAAATCTATGTATGAGGAGGCCATCAAAAGAAGTGGACAGACTGAACCCATGTTGCTTTATCTTGAGAATTCAAAATGGAAGAAGAAATGTGAGGAATTGTAGTAGGAAAATCAAAAAATTCTCAAACATATGCAAAGTCTATGAATTGATACTACTTTCTTATTTAATAAAAGATTTGAAAAGCTAGAGAGTCACTTGGAAGACTTTTGTGTTGTGTTTCAGAAAAATGTGGACAATGTAGTATCACATAACAGGATAAAAAATAAACTGGGGGTCAAGTTGCATGAGAAGAATTTGGAGGAAGCAGATGCCAAAGAGATTGATAAAATTGAAAGGCTACTTTCAAAGCATGATAAATTCGATGCAGAATTAGAAAAAGAATATGATGAGTGTAAAGATCTAATCCAACATGGTATTCGTGTCATGCCCAAACTTTTGGGCAAAAAAACGGAACAACAATTTTTTTTTTTTGAACAACATAACTCATAACATAGTCTACATCAAAGGGGATCAATAGAGTTTTGTCTTATCTAGGATGTAAATAAAATTGTTTACTAAGGATGCGTTAATTAGCCAACTTGAACGAGCAACTTTATTTGGTGGAGATTAATTAGTGTCACGGATTAGTTAGCTAGATCAATTACCTTAATTAAGTTGTCACTAATTAAAAACAAGGGTTAATTGGTTATCTTAATGTATTGAATCATTCCTGACCATATGATGATAATGTTATTAATTAATTGTTGCACACACAAATTTACTATTTAGATTCAACCGATAAGGGCTCAAATTCCTATAGTGCCATTTGCCCGCTAAAACCGATATTAAGCTAAAGCCAATTCTAATTTCCCTAAACCCTTAATTTTGACGATTTAGTTTTAATCCGGCCAAAACCGGTCTCAAAGGCTTAAGGTTCATAAAATTAATTTACAATTTCTCCCTTTTAAATTTTCCCCATTTACAATATAACCTAATGTCCACATTTTAAATTCAGGATAATCTATTGACTAATTAATTAAATTAATCTGATTTAGGGTATAGTGTATCCAACTATATTAACTCTTCATTTTTAAACCTCTCTGGATTAACTATATTAAAATTTTAATTCTCTAAAGAATATAAGCATATAATAATTTAATTATTTAAATAACCCTAATTATTAATTAAAATTAAATTTTAAAACTCCAATTTAAATTTCCCATCTCTAATTTAAAATTCTTTTAAATAAAGAATTCCCTTATTCATAAAATGCTAACCCTAACCCGAAATTGGGTTAGGGTTGCATTTCTATTGATTCCCATTTTTGTTTTATTTTCTTATTAATTTATACCCTAACCTGAAATGGGTTAGGGTTTATTATACCAATTTTTTTTTTTGTTTAGAGTGAGTGTGTTTGTGTGATTGCAGGTACAGGGCAGATTAGGGCATGGCGGCCATGGGCATGGCGGAGGGTTTCGAAGAGGGAAGAGTGGAGGAAGTGGTGCGGGGGCCTCCCGGACACCACTGTGTGTACACACAGTGGTGGGCAGTGCTGCCCACTATGTGCACAAACAGTGGCAGATGGTATAACTGCCGCCCACTGTGTATACACAGTGGCGGCCGCGGTCATTCCACTATGTCTACACATAGTGCGGTGCCTTCCGCGTTGCCCACTGTGTGTAAACATAGTGGCTCGGCCATGAGCCATCCACTGTGTTAACACACAGTGGCTTGGCTGGTACCCTCGTTCACCCCCTTTTTTTTTGTGTTTTATTTTTATATGATATATTTTTTTAAAATATAAAATATATATATATATATATATATATATATATTTATATGTATATATATATATATATTTATATATTTATATATATATATGAACACTGTTATGATCAGAACATAAACATATATATATATATTTTTAAGGTATTCATAGAGTATGTTTTTTTTGATGCAGGGATATATATATATATATATATATATATATATGTATATATATATATATATATATGTATATATATATATATATATATATATATATTCAACCTAATAGGGTTAGGAAGCTTATTTTGAATAGTTTTAACACATAAGCATGCAACCCCTATATTTTTTTTATTTTTATTTTTTAACAGCAATATATAGGTTCATATATTTATATTTTTCTATTTCACAACTTGCAGGAGTGGGTTATGTTATCACTGATTAAAATGGGCTTTTCTTTTCCTGTGGTTGGCTATGTTTTGTTGAAATTTTGAATAAGGTGTCGTTCCAAATGCTTCAGCTTTATTCTAGACCTCAAGGGTTTAAGGGTTTGTGATTTTAGATCCTCTTGTGTTCGTTTTAAACCCTCTGGTTTCTAATCTTTCGTTACTTTATTCACTTAAGTAATGGGTTGTGGGGTCGTAGGAAGTGTCCCCCCCTTGTTGTTTGCCTAGGCAGTTATTTTAATTAATCAAAAAATTTATGCCTCGAATGTTTTTCTTCTAAAGTTGTCGGGCCCAGTAACTAATGTACATCTCGCGGATTGATCCATGGCTCGCTCTATTTCGCTAGGTGAAGTTGCGCGTAGTTTAAAACTAGCGAAGTTGCGAAAACCACATGGCATGCCACATAGACGGTCCAGCTGGTTGTTGACAATGAGTAAAATGGCAGCACATGGCACAAGTCACAATAGTCAGCAGGTCAGGATTAAAGGCTGAAAGGCGGGCCCCAAAGGTGAGTCAGGTCGCAGGTGGAGATGACCTGGCAGGTACAGCTGTTAACAATTTATTGAAGCCCTGTGGTTTCCTATTGGCAAACAATAGAGTGACAAGTCAGCTCCGAAAGTGATTGGGTGCCAAGTGTTCACGACAAGTCAGTGGGCCCACCCTTCTTGAGAGCCTATTCAAGCGGTTAAAAGCAGATCAACTTCAGAGATGATCCGACGGCCCGCGCTATTTCGCAAAGGTAAGATGCATGTCCTTTATACCCTGTGAAATAGCGAGAGTGAATGCGAGCCGTCCACGTGTCATGATGATGACCTAGAGGATGTAGCTATTGCGAAGAGAGTGGGGCCCTATGGTTTCTTTTTGGCAAATAACAGAGTGACAAGTCAGCTCCGAAAGTGACTGGGTGGTAGGTGTTCACGACGAGTCAGCAGGCCCACCCTTCCTGAGAGCCTTTTCAGAGGATTAAACGCTGATCAACTTCAGAGATGATCCGATGGCCCGCGCTATTTCACAAAGGTAAGATGCACGTCCTTTCTACCCCACGAAATAGCGAGAGTGAACGCGAGCTGTCCACGTGTCATGATGACACGTGGTCTAAGAAGAAAGTGTGGGGCTGCCAAGGTGGAACCGGCAGTATGAAAGAAAGACACGTGGCCAATATCAAGTGGAATGCGAAGGGAATTTCAAGGCCAATGGTCAGATGCCATGTGGTATCATGTAGCCAATAGAAAAGCGGGACCCAGAGTAAAGCCAAAGCCGTCAGTTAACCTAACACTCGATCAAGTTTCTTTTGATCGAACGGTTGGTGTTATTTCGTAGGACCAAGCTGCCCAACAGTTATGCTTCACGAAGTTGTGAAAGAGTAGAATGAAACACTTGCAGGAATGTTGTGACCCGTTGGAGTGAAAATACGAATTCTTGTATGAATTCAATTTTGAAGGGACAGCCGAAGCATGCAGAATCAATGTTACAGTTAAGGCCCTGTGTACAAATATTTGATTTCCTAACAACTAGGTAAAGATATCTTTTAAAGGATTTTGCAGAAGAGTAGACACAGAGTTATTTTCCTGATATACAGAGCAAGTTAGTTTAGTTAAAGAGAAAATTCCTTCAAGCAAAGAACAGGTTGTCTCGTATTTTTGTGTAGCAATTATTGTGCAGTGTTCTAAATAGATAATTAATTCTTCACAGAGTTGTTTAAGAGTGGCATTTATTTTTTGCATTTTCAAAATGGCTCCTAAAAGAGAATTTTTTGGTAAGGTTAACTCTTCAGAGAGGAGTCTATGTGATGATTTTTTAGAACAGTTGACGTTGTCAACTAACCAGGCATCAAAGGCAAAAGATTATCTAGGTTGGGGTTGTTTAAAGTGGGATTCGGAATGAGAAATTCTCCTGCCCCGCAAAACAGTATCTAGGAACTGGATGTTGGGAAACTAGTAGTCCCAGGGGTATTCATGGACATAGATTTGCTGACCCAAATGGTGTTAAACTACGACCCAGTTACAAGAACCATTCGGGATGTAAAGGGGAAAACCCTTGTTGAAATTAATGCTGACGAGTTTAGGACAACATTTGGGCTTAATGAGTTTACAAAATTTCTAGAACCTATAAAATTCACATTATTAGCCAAAATTTATGGTGCACAAAGGAGTCATCTCAGAAATGGGCCTCTAAAGGAATTTTTTGTGAAAATTGGAGGGTTAATAGTTGTAGGACCTAACACACAAAAGCCCTTCTCATTAAGTATGTTCACTCTAAGGGCCAAAGGAATGTATTGGGCACTTTGTCAAGTATTGGGAGAAGATGCTGAAGTAAATATGCCAAATCATTACTTGCTAATGATTGCTTAGATTTTGAATCCTTCTCTCGCAATCACATTTGATTATGCCTCCTTTATTGCTGATGCTATCCATGGAGGGTTGATAGGAATTAAGAATGGAAAGGTGGATAGGCCTTTCAGATGGTACTCACTCCTAATGCATCTTTTTCTCTTCAAAGGTGGTGATTATTTTGCTAGTGGATTAGACCTGGTTAAGGAGAAGGAAGGAGAAAAAATGCCAGTATAGTTATGGAGTACTGTGTTGTCATGGGACAGAGAGGATGCCAGTTTTCTGAAGTTTGATAAATACTTTGCATCAAAGATAAGGACTCTCCTCTACTCTGAAAACCCAAGAATCCTCAAAGTTCTTCTGGAATTCATGAGACCAAAAGAATTCACAGAGAACATAAACATTGTTCATAACTAGGGTGACATTTATTTATATCCAGTTTGCACAGTTTTCAAAATTTTTGGTTTTAGAGGCACTCCATTTTTGTTATCTTACCAGGTCCCTCTCAAAGTGGGAATCACAGAGATCCTCAGGCAAATTTGTGGCTTGCAAGAGGCAGAGTTGACAGGCAGGGGTAAAGGGACTATTTTCCCTGCAGCTACCATAGCTCACCAATTTGTAATAACAAAAGGAGGCTAAAATTGTTTTGAGGATTTCCTCAAACCTTATCATTTATCCACTACAGTGTCTAGGTCTGCTGATCCAGAGCACTTCTTCAATGGTATGTTTAGGAAGAAGGTAGTATGCAGAGGTAGGCCTCATCAATTCTAGTTTTCTAAGGACCTCATCAGAAATGAATTTGATCTAGATGAGCAGGAACTAAGAAAAGAAAAGTGGGTGGCTTATAAGAAAGCCCTAGATTTTGTGCATCAGTTTGATGCTAGCTATGACCCATTGTCTAGCTTTTTCCCACTAGAAGAGAAAATAAAGTTTTTAATTGTTTGCTTTGAGGATGTGATGTAGACATTGAAGGAGAAGAGGGAAGCTGTAATCAAGAGCAACCCTGAGAAAGCTAGAATGATCCTTAGTAGGTCAACTTTTAGCAAGCCAATCCCTCTTGGTGATTACACATTGCATAAAAAATCAGGTTATAGTGTGTTGGTGCCTACAACAAGGGAGCCCTCTACCTCCAAAGGAAAGAGGAAGATACAAGATGTCATTGACATCCAAGAGAGCCCAAAGAAGCAAAGGGTGGGGAAAGAAACATAATCAGATACACCTTTGTATTCCCCATCCCAATCCCCTATCCATATAGGAAATGAGCAAGCAGCAGTTGAGCAACTCATACAATTGGGTAGTCTAGGGGAAATTGCATAAACCTATGATGAAGTAAAGGAAGATATGCCGGAAGAACCCATTGCTGCTGGAATGGATATTACTTCCACTGAACTTAAAGGCCAAGAGTGGGATCTTGAAATAAAGTGGGAAAGTAGTGCCTTTCTAGCTGATAATAATTTTGTCACATCAGAAGCATTCATGCAATTTATATGGAAGCAACACATAGATAAATATAATGCTAGATGTGAAACAAGAAAGGCAGAGCAGCCCAATAAAGATCCAACCTTGGTGGAAGAGGAAATAAAGTAGGAGATGATGGAAGAATTCAAAACCATCACCCCTGAGCAGGGAAGAGATATGGTAGCACAAGCTGGAGTGCTTATCTTACCTGAATGAGATATTGCAGATGCCTTGGCATTAGATGCAGTAAGGAAAGAGACTAAACCTATGGAGGGGGTCACTTTCAATAAAGATAATGGTGCACTTGTTATGTGGTCTCTCAAGAGAAATGAGACCAAGAAAAGCAAGGACACCCCAGGGTGAAGTTACCTTGGTGGAATGATGGTGAAGAGAGTGCAGAGTACAAGGATAGTAGAGGCCATCAGCACTGTATTGGAGACTGCAAAATTCAATGTTACAGTAGCAGAGAAAGAAGCCAAAGAGAAGGAGGCCCTCCAAATTAAGCTGGAAACAGTTCTTAAGGATTATAACTATGCCAAGGAGGAGGTAAGAGGTAAGGATAGCATCATTGCCAAATTGCAGAGCCAGTTGACTGGGCAATACCATCAAGGTGAGTCTTCAACTCTGATGATCTCCTTTTCTCCTGCAAGACCCCCACCTACTAGTCCTATCATTGAATTTCCATCATCTCCAACACCCTCCAGCTCTCAAATGATTGAAATCACTCCCCAAGAGTTAGAAAACTTGAAACAGGCTCAGGCCTTGTATGCAAAGAAGTATGAGGAGAGAGTAAGGGCTACCATATCCAGTTTTGCAGATACAATAAATGCCTCATTGCTCTACAACAATGTAGGTAAAATTATGGAAATATGGAATGAGCTCAGGAGAGACAAGGCCATTTTGACGCCTATTTTTGATAGATGGAGGCCTAGGGAGCAGTATTTAGAGTTTATGTGTGTATCCTGCGATGAAACAAGGGCCAATCCTATTATTAAATCCACTTCTGATGTCGCTAAAATCTTAATTCAATTAGCAGCAGAAGTGGATAATGTGGATAGAAAGGTCAATTTGTGCAAGAAGGAATACACTGACCAAGTTTTTGAGCTGCTCCCAAGAGTTTTTGCTAGCCCGAATTAGTTAAAAGACAAACAAATATGGCTCAAGGAGATAGAAGCTAAATTGTCAGCAAGAGTTAAAGGAATTATTGATCTTGATGATGCTTCTTTCTTCGTTGTGACAGTACAAGAGATAGAGAAAATTAAATCACATTATGGTTTTCTCAATTCAGAAGTCAACAAAATGAGAAATTCTTGGAAAAGGTTGACTAAAACTAAAGACAATGTGATTAATTTCTCATGGCCGACAGAAGAGGTATATAGTGAGTGGGCAACTAAATATGCCACCCATGATCCGAAGCAGTTGGAGAACGCCCCTGAAAAGATAGAAGAGGTTGCAACCGAACAAACTGTTGAAGAAACTGCTGAGGCTGAAAAGAGTTTGTAACCACTTTTGCGAAAAGTTTGGAACCTCTTTACTTTAAAAGAAATGATTTGTAACAAACTCTCCTCGAGAAGTCCGAAGCTTTGTGCATCCATGTTGTTATAAATGGATACTAGGACTAGAGGAAAAGGGATCGCGAAAAATTGTAAGAAAACGCTGCAAAAATTTATCTGAGCTTTTCTAAGTTTAATGGAGAATCAAAATTTCTTGTAATACTTTTTGAACTAAATATCAATATACAAACCATCGATTTTGAGTATAGCTCTATGTTGTCTTCAAGTTTGTTCACAAATTTGTTTACTATTTTCATTCTGAATAATCCAGGGTTGTTCTGTTTGAATGGAATTGCAAAACAATTTTAGTATAGTGTTCGTTAGCTTTTCTCTTTAGGAGGGAAATTAAAAAGGCGGGGATCACTCATACCAGTAAAGTCTCTGGAAAGAACTTTGAATTTTGATGACCATAGCTTGGTTTATAACACTTGAGTTCTTGTAGGTGTCAGGCATATGCAAGGATTAATAGAAACCAAGTCGATGGGAAGCATAAAGATGTTTTGTTTGAGGAGTTTTATTTGAGTTTAGATGACTCTGTGACCTTGGATAAGGCACTAGTATTAATTGAAGTTGTTTATTGCATGCTTTGTTGATCAAAATGCTGAACTTAAGTACAATTTCCATTATTTATTTTCAGTTGATTTCAAGGTGAATAGACCCATTGGTTTTTTGGACTGGTTTGCTGTGGGTTTATGTTCGAAAGCGTGAATTTAATTCACAAAGGTATACCCACCTGGGCTCTGAGTAAGCCCAAAGTGTAGAAGGTCTAATCAAACCTTGTCATATGTTGTCCTGAGAATTTTCTTATCTTTGATGTCTCTTTTGCACCAAGCTTTAAACCATATTATTTTAAGGATGTTAAAGGGAATCAGATTTTGAAGACAACAAAAGTGGCGACTCTGTTGGGGAGAGTTACAATAAAGATATAAGCATAGATCTGTGTTGAGGCTTGTAAAGAAAATTGTTGTGTGTTGTTGGATAAGATTGTTTGTTTTCATTATTCCCATAGTTTTGTGGGTGGCGACTCTATTACTTTGAACCAGTCCTTGTGAGATACAAATCTTTTTGAAAAGAAGACAAGCAAGATGCAAGGAGCAAAAAACACAAGATCATTCATGAAGAAACATCCTCGCGAAACTTTGCAAGAAGGTCTGCCAGAACAGTCACGGAGAGGCTAGAAGAGATCCATGTTGCATGAGCCATCAAATGTTGCTTGGGTGCAGAAAAATAATACTACTGGTAAGATGCTTGACTGACCTGTTTATGCAAATTCTAATTCATCTTCCAGAGATTCAGAACATGATATCTTAGGTTTTCATTCGGGATTGTTTGGAAATATTGATGATGCACCTATTTTAAATCAAGATCTATCTCATGCTAGTGTTTCTACAAAAGATAGAACCAGTTCAAATGTAATTAGGCACTCTGTTCCTAGGACAATTGATGGGAACATTAGCCTGATTGACATAGATCAAGTTAATGCATCAGACTCTGAAGAAAACTTCCCTGATGAGGATAAAGTGTCTCAAGAGATTGAAGATTTAAACAAAAGAGTCTATCATTTAATTTCTCTAAGGGCCCAAAAGGAGGCAAATAAGGAGAAGGAGGTTAAAGCCAAATTAATAGAAAGAGATAGGCTTCTTAGACAGATAGCTGATCTTGAAATGCTTGCTAAGGAAAAAGAAAAAAGTGATGAGGAAGTCCCTGTGATTAGGGAAATCCTAATCCCTAAAACTAGACAAGCTTATAAGTCAGTAGCCTCGCCAATTAGGGAAGTATTAAATGACTCCCTGCCTCCTAAAGCCAATTTAGATAAAGGAAAAAAAAATGGGTAGATGATGGTATAGAGTCTAAAACTGCAGAAGAGATCTCTCATAGGATTCCAGCACATGAGAGAGAGATGGAAAGGATGAGGAAGGAAAAGGAAGATCTCCAAATGGAACTGGAAAAGGCTGAGTTATAAGCAGTGAATCAAGAAGTAAAAAGAAAGATTAACTACTTAAAGGCTCCCCCTATTGCATTCCCATCAGAAGATCTTAGCAAGCCTAATCCCCAACACATTTCATTTCCTCAGGTTAATGCTCAACCTGCAGTACAGGCCAATATTGGCTCAGTAAGCCAACTACCTGTGAGTAAACAGTGCACCCCAGCACCCCAATCTCCAATCCCAAAAGTTAAAATGACCATGGGAAATAATAGTGCTATTACCCCTTTTCAAAGAAGGCCCATCAATCTGGAACAATATAGACAATTGTTTTTTGATGGGATCCCAGGATATCCAAATCATGTTCCCACTGAGCTAAGAGACAGACTCCATAAATTTGCTGGGAACAATGCAATTAGTGCTGAGGAACATCTGAAATCTTTCGGGGATTTAATAAATGATTATGAGATAGCAGATGTAGATGTTATTATGAAACTGTTTGTTCAATCCCTGGTTGATGATGCAAGAGATTGGTACAGAGGTCTTCCAATAAATAGCATAGGTTCATGGGAAGATTTTAAAAATTGCGTTCAAGAGCAGTATGGTGACAAGACTAATGTGAGTTTCATGCTAAATGAGTTCAACAATATTAGAAAATCTGAAAATGAAATGGTAACTGATTTTAATGCCAAATTCCAGAAAGCTATGCACGGATTGTATCAGGTGATGAGGCTAGATGACAACATGTGTCTTAATACATATTATAATGCATTTGATTCCAAGATGGCCTATATCTTAAGAGATAAAAACCCCCATAATTTGAGAGATGCTTTTAGAATTGCCATAAATGTAGAGAGTAACAAAAAACCATCTGGAAAATTAGGAAGAAGGACAGATGGCAGATTATGGCAAGAAACCAAACAGCAACCTAATAAAGTTGCTAAAGAGGATGATAAAATAGAGAAATTGGTCACTGCTATGAAAGATTTGACTTCTAAGGTAAACAAAAATGATAAACCTCATTATAACTGGCAAGATAGACCCCCTAGATTACATGATATGCCCTATAATACCAATTGGAAGGATGGTAAACCCCAAAAGGAGAAGCCCAAAATTACCCAAAGTCAAGACACACCGGATCCCTTGAAAGGGAAAACTATTCACAATATAGAAAATACTCCTTGGTGTATTGCTTGTGATGGACCACATTCCCCTCATCAGTGTGTAGTGGAACAAGCTCTGGAAGAATCTATGAGACCAGAAGCAGAGCCTAACATTAATATGTTTGAAACCATCATAGAAAGTGATGAGGAATCTATGCAAAGTGAATACAGTGATGTGCTGGACAATGAAAAGTTAGTGCAAGGACAGTTAGCCTTAGGTTGGCATCCCACATTAAATGTGGTAACAATTGAAGATGAAGAGGTTCATCTTAGGAGGCCTAGTGAGGAAGAAGTTAAAAATCTCACAAAGGCTGCAATTGCCAAAGCAAAATATAACTATAATTTGAGAAGCACCAAGAGAGATACTGATCAAGGTGAGCCGGGTTCTATGTTTGTAAAAGAAGTCACAAAAAGGGGGGCATCAAGCAGTGCTACTACTTTTCCTAAAGTCAGTCAAGGAAAAGAGGAACAAGTTAAAGATATACCTAAAGGCATAGATGATAAAAATGTTGGTGATGTACAAGGAGCAGAGACCGTGAAAAAGACAAATCAATCCAAAACAGAAAAAGTTAGGGTTAATACTGAAAAATGCAATAATTCTACATTTGATATGGCCCAAGCTTTAACTCAAATGAAAGTCACTGTTCCATTAATAGAATTGCTAAAGATTAAAGAACATAAGGATGCAGCTTTTTCTTTATTCTCTAGTATATCTGATAGTGACACAATATTACCCACTGGTTTAGCTAAAGTTGGAAAGGATCAAGAGTTCCAAACCCCAGAGGTTTATGTTGGAACCACTATCACTCAAGAGCCTTGTCAGGTAGATCCCTTCTATGTTACTTTGTTAGTCAATAACTGGTTGATTAAAAATTGCATGATAGATTCAGTAGCAGCTGCTAATGTAATGCCCTATGGTGTTATGAAAGAATTAGGGTTATCAGTAACCACTGTGTATGGGAAATGCTATGCCATGGATAACAGAGAAGTACCTATGATAGGTACAATGAAAGATGTATAAGTAAAAATAGCAGCATTTCCTGAAGCCACTTACAAAATGGATGTTATTGTTACTGACACTAAACCCCACTATGGTATGTTACTTTCCAGACAATGGGCAATAGTAGTAGGGGGAAATGTTCAACTGGACTTATCTTATGCTACCATTCCTATTGTTGGTAATCAGGTCAAATTGTACAGAGAACCACGAGCTCCTAGGGTAATTGAAAATGTAGACCCTAGTATGCTTAATTGTATGATTGATTTAGATTTAGATAATTTTAGACTTCAACCAATTTCACCTCAATTGAAGAATACTGACCCCATTGTAGTTGAGTTGTAAGCACAGCAGTATGGGTCGTGGCAGATGTATTTTGATGGAGCTTGTTCCAAAGAAGGATCTAGAGCAGGGGTTCTTTTTGTGTCCCCGTCAGGTATGACCTTTAAATACTCATTTTTATTGGCATTCCAGTGCACAAATAATACTGCAGAGTATGAAGCCTTATTACTAGGACTTGAGGTTGCAAAAAGACATGGAATCCAACTGTTGAAAGTAATGGGAGATTCAGAGTTGGTTGTCTCTCAGGTAAGATCTAAATATGCATCCAAAAATGATAGATTAAAATAGTATAAGCATGCTATTTGGGATGTTATTGAGCATTTTGATGCATTCTCTATTAATTGGATAGAGCGAACAAAAAATATTATGGCAGATTTCTTAGCTAATGTTGCTTTGAAAAATGATGATGCAACGCTAACCGGTATTTCTACTGTGGAAATAAAATCTAGGCCTGCTATTCCTGATAATGTGTACAATTTGCAAGTTTTTGCTGATGATGAAGATATTCTTAGGTTTATTCAGTGTGTTGATGATTATGATGGATAAAAGATTGATTGTAATGCATTGGTGGAAGTGGTAGACAATAGAGAGACAATGTTTGGAAATGATGTTGTCCAATTGGAAACCAATGAAATACCTAAAGGGCTGGTAGAGCTGGAAAGCATGTTTAGTTATAATGATAGTCATTTACATCAGCAGTCTACCACCAAGTTGGAAGAGTTAGAGGAGGTAAACCTGGGGATAGAATCATCCCCTAAGTTGGTATATATTGGAAAGAAGTTACCCCCTCATGTCAGGACTAACCTTATTAATTTATTTAAAAGGTATAAGCATGTTTTTGCTTGGTCTTATGAAGACCTAAAGGCGTATAGACAAGATCCATTTCAGCATGAAGTTCCCTTACTTCCAGATGCTAAGCCCTTCAGACAGAAATAGAGGCCTATCAATCCCTTGTTAGAAACTAAAATGCAACAAGAGTTGACCAAATTGAGAGAAGGGGGGATTATCAAACTAATAAGACATTCGTCATGGGTCTCTAATTTGGTCCCAGTAAGGAAGAAGAATGGAGACATCAGATTGTGTGTAGATTTTAGGAATCTAAATGTTGCTTCCTTGAAAGATAATTAGTCATCCCCAAATATGGAAGCCATGTTGCAAAGAGTGACAAGATGTGATCTTTTATCCATGATGGATGGTTTCTCAGGATATAATCAAGTGCTAGTAAAGGAGTCTGAATAGTTTAAAACAACTTTCACTACTCCATGGGGAACCTATGTATATGTGAGAATGCCATTTGGATTAAAAAATGCAGGAGCTACATTTCAGAGAGCTATGGATGTAGCTTTTAAAGAATTCATAAACATCATCATGGTGGTTTATCAAGATGATTTAACTTGTTTCTCTAAGAAATCTGATGATCATTGTGGGCATTTAGAGAAGGTGTTCAATAAAGCCTTAGAATTTGGTGTATCACTGAATCCCAAGAAATGTCATTTTGGGGTTACTGAAGGAAAGTTACTAGGACACATAGTTTCTAAGGAAGGGGTGAGAATAGACCCTGAGAGAATTGAAGCAATCAATAGGGTGTCTGAACCTAACAATGTGAAACGTATCCAATCCTTTTTAGGTAAAGTAAATTTTGTCAAGATATTCATTGCAAACTTCGCAGAGATAGTGAAGCCTATTGTCAAATTGCTTAAGAAAGACACAAAGTTTCATTGGGATCAAGAAGCTTCAAAAGCTTTTGCTAAGATTAAGAAGGCAATCCAGGAGACACCAATGTTAAAATCCCCTGATTATAGTAAGCCCTTTTCTCTGTTTTCTTTTGCTTCATATCATACAGTAGCTACAATATTACTACAAAAGGACAATGAAGGATATGAACATCCCATAGCCTTCTATAGTAAATCTTTGCAGGCAGCAGAACTAAAATATGAAACCATGGAGAAATAAGCTTATGCCCTAGTTAAAGCTGTTAAGGCTTTTAGGCCATATCTGGTGAATGCAAACATCATTGTCTATGTCCCACATGTTGCAGTTAAAGATATTTTGTCTCAGTCTGAGGTTACTGGGAAGAGATGCAGATGGATCAATAGAATTCAGGAGTTCAACTTGGAGATAAAGATCACCAAATTGGTAAGGGTTAGGTTTGGCTAAGCTCATGACTGAGTCAAATCTCATGAATGTAGAAGTACACAATGTTGAGGTTAGAGATGCCTTGGTCACTAGTATTGAGAGGCAACCCTGGTACACAGAGATAATCCAAGTTTTGAGAGGTGATATACTCCCAGAAGAAATGACATACAATCAAAGAAGAACTCTGAAACTCAAGTCCCAAAAATATGTGCTTATTCAAGGTGATCTTTTCTGGAGAAAAAGAGATGGAGAGTTACTAATGTGTTTGGATGAATTTCAAGCTAAACAGGTGTTGACTGAAATGCATGATGGAGTATGTGGAGGTCACTATTCTACTAAGACTACTACTAGAAAGATAATACGGGCTGGGTATTATTGGCCCACCTTATTTAAAGATACCCATGCATATGTATGGAGATGTGATCCATGTCAAAGATTCTCATCCAAGCTCAAATATGAAGGAGCCTTACCCCTAAATCCAGTCTCTATAGAAGCTCCTTTTGTTCAATGGGGTATTGATTTTATTGGAGAAATTGTTGAGAAGTCAGGGAGAGGTCATGGATGGATCATAGTGGCCACTAATTATTTCACCAAATGGATAGAAGCCATCCCTACAAGAAGAGCTACTAGTAAAATTGTCATTGATTTTCTGATGGATAATATTGTAACTAGATTTGGGACACCTGCAAAATTGGTGATGGATAATGCCATGTGTTTCAGATCAAAAGAATTTGTAGGCTTTTGTACTAGTCACGGTATACTCATGTCATACTCTTCATCTTATCACCCTTAGGGGAATGGACAAGCAGAATCCAGCAATAAAAGCCTGCTGAATATCATCAAGAAAATCCTAGAGGAGAATAAAAGATCTTGGGATCAAAAGTTGAAGTTAGCTCTATGGGCAGATAGAATAATAGTTAAAAAATCAATTGGAATGTCACCTTTTGAATTAGTTTATGGTGCCCAAGCCAGATTGCCGGTAAATAACCTTCTTCTAGTGTATCAGTTTTTGCAAAATAAGGACATGGAGGTATCTGAACCAATGGAAGACAGAATGATCCAAATTGTAGGAATGGAGGAGCTTAGGGCTTCTGCCCATAAGAGAAATCAGAAGATCCAGTTGCAGTCCAAGTATATTTTTGATAAAAGGACATCATTAAGGAAGTTTCGAATTGATGACATGGTTCTTCAGTGGAATGCAAAAGGACAGGATAAAGGAAAGCATAAGAAATTTGAATCACTATGGATTGGCCCTTTTGTGGTTTGTAATTTAAATGGTAAGGATTCATATTTCTTGAAGAATATGGATGACGAGATGCAGGAATTTTTAGTGCATGGACAATTCCTGAAGCATTATTTCTCTTAAATGTCCATGCATGGTAGGTCCTTTGTTTGTACATATTTTGTTTCTTTTATGCTTTTCTGTTTTGGTCTGTGTTTTGCTCTGTTTCTCCAGATTTTTCTGAGTTTTCTTGTGTTGACATTGCGATCAACCATCCCCAGTCAGAGCCGCTATTATCACTTATTAAAATGGGCTTTTCTTTTCCCTTGGTTGGCTATGTTTTGTTGAAATTTTGAATAAGGTGTCATTCCAAATGCTTCACCTTTATTCTAGACCTCAAGGGTTTAAGGGTTTGTGATTTAAGATCCTCTTGTGTTCGTTTTAAACCCTCTGGTTTCTAATCTTTCTTTACTTTATTCACTTAAGTAATGGGTTGTGGGGTCGTAGGAAGTGTCCCCCCCTTGTTGTTTGCCTAGGCAGTTATGTTAATTAATCAAAAAATTTATGCCTCAAATGTTTTTGTTCTAAAGTTGTCGGGCCCAGTAACTAGTGCGCATCTCGCGGATTGATCCACTGCTCGCGCTATTTCGCTAGGCGAAGTTGCACGTAGTTTAAAACCAGCAAAGTTGTGAAAATCGCATGGCATGCCACATAGACGGTCTAGCTGGTTGTTGACAGTGAGTAAAATGGCAGCACATGGCACAAGTCACAACAGTCAGCGGGTCAGGATTAAAGGCTAAAAGGCGGGCCCCAGAGGTGAGTCAGGTCACAGGTGCAGATGACCTGGCAAGTACAGCTGTTAACAATTTATTGAAGCCCTATGTTTTCCTATTGGCAAATAATAGAGTGACAAGTCAGCTCCGAAAGTGACTGGGTGCCAGGTGTTCATGACAAGTCAGTGGGCCCACCCTTCCTGAGAGTCTATTCAGGCGGTTAAAAGCAGATTAACTTCAGAGATGATCCGATGGCCTGCGCTATTTCGCAAAGGTAAGATGCACATCGTTTATACCCCGTGAAATAGTGAGAGTGAATGCGAGTTATCCACGTGTCATGATGATGGCCTAAAGGATGTAGCTATTGCGAAGAGAGTGGGGCCCTGTAGTTTCTTTTTGGAAAATAACAGAGTGACAAGTCAGCTCCGAAAGTGACTGGGTGCTAGGTGTTCACGACGAGTCAGCAGGCCCACCCTTCCTGAGAGCCTTTTCAGAGGATTAAACGTCGATCAACTTCAGAGATGATTTGATGGCCCGCGCTATTTTGCAAAGGTAAAATGCATGTCCTTTGTACCCTGTGAAATAGCGAGAGTGAACGTGAGCCATCCACGTGTCATGATGACACGTGGTCTAAGAAGAAAGTGTGGGCCCACCAAGGTGGAACCCGCGGTATGAAAGAAAGACACATGGCCAATATCAACTGGAATGCGAAGGGAATTTCAAGGCTAATGGTCAGATGCCACATGGTATCATGTAGCCAATAGAAAAGTAGGACCCAGAGTAAAGCCAAAGTTGTCAGTTAACCTAACGCTCGATCAAGTTTCTTTTGATTGAACAGTTGGTGTTATTTCACAGGACCAAGCTGCCCGATAGTTATGCTTCGCGAAGTTGCGAAAGAGGAGAATGAAACACTTGCAGGAATGTTACGACCCATTGGAGCGAAATACGAATCCTTGTATGAATTCAATTTTGAAGGGACGACTGAAGCATGCAGAATCAATGTTATAGTTAAGGCCCTGAGTACAAATATTTGATTTCCTAACAACCGGGTAAAGATATCTTTTAAAGGATTTTATAGAATAGCAGATGCAGAGTTATTTTCCTGATATATAGAGCAAGTCGGTTCAGTTGCAGAGCAAATTCCTTCAAGAAAAGAACAGGTTCTCTCGTATTTTTGTGTAGCAATTCTTGTGCAGTGTTCTAAATAGATAATTAATTCTTTGCAGAGTTGTTTAAGAGTGGCATTTATTTTTCGCATTTTCAAAATGGCTCCTAAAAGAGAATTTTCTGGTAAGGTTAACTATTCAAAGATGAGTGTATGTGATGATTTTTTAGAACAGTTGACGTTGTCAACTATCCAGGCATCAAAGGCAAAAGAGCTAGTGCCCAAGGCTCCCCATCTAAAGATAGGAGAAGGATTATATGACAAGGGAAATTGGTTGAGGGACCCACAGGTTGGACTGTCTGGGTTGGGGTTGTTTAAAGTGGGATTCGAAATGAGAAATTCTCCTACCTTGCAAAACAGTATCTGGGAACTGGATATTGGGAAACTAGTAGTCCCAGGGGTATTCATGGACACAGATTTGCTGACCCAAATGGCGTTAAACTACGACCCAGTTACAAGAAGCATTCGGGATGTAAATGGGAAAACCCTTGTTGAAATTAATGCTGATGAGTTTAGGACAGCATTTGGGCTTAATGAGTTTACAAACTTTCTAGAACCTATAAACTTCACATCATTAGCCCCAATTTACGGTGCACAGAGGAGTCATCTCAGGAATGGGCCTCTTAAGGAATTTTTTGTGAAAATTGGAGGGTTAACAGTTGCAAGACCTAACACACAAGAGCCCTTCTCATTAAGTATGTTCACTCTGAGGGCCAAAGGAATGTATTGGGCACTTTGTCAAGTTTTGGGAGAAGATGCTGAAGTAAATATGCCAAATCATTACTTGCTAATGATTGCTCAGATTTTGAATCCTTCTCTCTCAATCACATTTGATTATGCCTCCTTTATTGCTGATGCCATCCATGGAGGGTTGATAGGAATTAAGAATGGAAAGGTCGATAGGCCTTTCAGATGGTACTCACTCCTAATGCATCTTTTTCTCTTCAAAGGTGGTGATTATTTTGCTAGTGGATTAGACCTGGTTAAGGAGAAGGAAGGAGAAAAAATGCCAGTACAGTTATGGAGTACTGTGTTGTCATGGGAAAGAGAGGATGCCAGTTTTGTAAAGTTTGATAAATACTTTGCATCAAAGATAAGGACTCTCCTCTGCTCTAAAAACCCAAGAATCCCCAAAGTTCTTCTGGAATTCATGAGACCAAAAGAATTTGCAGAGAACATAAACATTGTTCATAACTAGGGTGACATTTATTTATATCCAGTTTCCACAATTTTCAAAATTTTTGGTTTCAGAGGCACTCCATTTTTTTTACCTTACCAGGTCCCTCTCAAAGTGGGAATCGCAGAGATCCTTAGGCAAATTGGTGGCTTGCAAGAGGCAGAGTTGACAGGCAGGGGTAAAGGGACTATTTTCCCTGCAGCTACCATAGCTCACCAATTTGTAATAAAAAAAGGAGACTGAAATTGTTTTGAGGATTTCCTCAAACCTTATCATTTATCCACTACAGTGTCTAGGTCTGCTGATCCAGAGCACTTCTTCAATGGTATGTTTAGGAAGAAGGTAGTATGCAGAGGTAGGCCTCATCAATTCTAGTTTTCTAAGGACCTCATCAGAAATGAATTTGATCTAGATGAGCAGGAACTAAGAAAAGAAAAGTGGGTGGCTTATAAGAAAGCCCTGGATTTTGTGCATCAGTTTGATGCTAGCTATGACCCATTGTCTAGCTTTTTCCCACTAGAAGAGAAAATAAAGTTTTTAATTGTTTGCTTTGAGGATGTGATGTAGACATTGAAGGAGAAGAGGGAAGCTATAATCAAGAGCAACCCTGAGAAAGCTAGAATGATCCTTAGTAGGTCAACTTTTAGCAAGCCAATCCCTCTTGGTGATTACACATTGCATAAAAAATCAGGTTATAGTGTGTTGGTGCCTACAACAAGGGAGCCCTCTACCTCCAAAGGAAAGAGGAAGATACAAGATGTCATTGACATCCAAGAGAGCCCAAAGAAGCAAAGGGTGGGGAAAGAAACATAATCAGATACACCTTTGTATTCCCCATCCCAATCCCCTATCCATATAGGAAATGAGCAAGCAGCAGTTGAGCAACTCATACAATTGGGTAGTCTAGGGGAAATTGCATAAACCTATGATGAAGTAAAGGAAGATATGCCGGAAGAACCCATTGCTGCTGGAATGGATATTACTTCCACTGAACTTAAAGGCCAAGAGTGGGATCTTGAAATAAAGTGGGAAAGTAGTGCCTTTCTAGCTGATAATAATTTTGTCACATCAGAAGCATTCATGCAATTTATATGGAAGCAACACATAGATAAATATAATGCTAGATGTGAAACAAGAAAGGCAGAGCAGCCCAATAAAGATCCAACCTTGGTGGAAGAGGAAATAAAGTAGGAGATGATGGAAGAATTCAAAACCATCACCCCTGAGCAGGGAAGAGATATGGTAGCACAAGCTGGAGTGCTTATCTTACCTGAATGAGATATTGCAGATGCCTTGGCATTAGATGCAGTAAGGAAAGAGACTAAACCTATGGAGGGGGTCACTTTCAATAAAGATAATGGTGCACTTGTTATGTGGTCTCTCAAGAGAAATGAGACCAAGAAAAGCAAGGACACCCCAGGGTGAAGTTACCTTGGTGGAATGATGGTGAAGAGAGTGCAGAGTACAAGGATAGTAGAGGCCATCAGCACTGTATTGGAGACTGCAAAATTCAATGTTACAGTAGCAGAGAAAGAAGCCAAAGAGAAGGAGGCCCTCCAAATTAAGCTGGAAACAGTTCTTAAGGCTTATAACTATGCCAAGGAGGAGGTAAGAGGTAAGGAAAGCATCATTGCCAAATTGCAGAGCCAGTTGACTGGGCAATACCATCAAGGTGATTCTTCAACACTGATGATCTCCTCTTCTCCTACAAGACCCCCACCTACTAGCCCTATCATTGAATTTCCATCATCTCTAGCACCCTCCAGCTCTCAAATGATTGAAATCACTCCCCAAGAGTTAGAAAACTTGAAACATGCTCAGGCCTTGTATGCAAAGAAGTATGAGGAGAGAGTAAGGGCTACCATATCCAGTTTTGCAGATACAATAAATGCCTTATTGCTCTACAACAATGTAGGTAAAATTATGGAAATATGGAATGAGCTCAGGAGAGACAAGGCCATTTTTACACCTATTTTTGACAGATGGAGGCCTAGGGAGCAAGATTTAGAGTTTATGTGTGTATCCTGCGATGAAGCAAGGGCCAATCCTATTATTAAATCCACTTCTGATGTCGCTAAAATCTTAATTCAATTAGCAGCAGAAGTGGATAATGTGGATAGAAAGGTCAATTTGTGCAAGAAGGAATACACTGACCAAGTTTTTGAGCTGCTCCCAGGAGTTTTTGCTAGCCCGGATCAGTTAAAAGACAAACAAATATGGCTCAAGGAGATAGAAGCTAAATTGTCAGCAAGAGTTAAATGAATTATTGATCTTGATGTTTCTTCTTTCTTCATTGTGACAGTACAAGAGATAGAGAAAATTAAATCACATTATGGTTTTCTCAATTCAGAAGTCAACAAAATGAGAAATTCTTGGAAAAGGTTGACTAAAACTAAAGATAATGTGATTAATTTCTCATGGCCGACAGAAGAGGTATATAGTGAGTGGGCAACTAAATATGCCACCCATGATCCGGAGCAGTTGGAGAACGCCCCTGAAAAGATAGAAGAGGTTGCAACCGAACAAACTGTTGAAGAAACTGTAGAGGCTGAAAAGAGTTTGTAACCGCTTTTGCAAAAAGTTTGTAACCTCTTTACTTTAAAAGAAATGATTTGTAACAAACTCTCCTCAAGAAGTTCGAAGCTTTGTGCATCCATGTTGTTATAAATGGATACTAGGACTAGAGGAAAAGGGATCGCAAAAAATTGTAAGAAAACGCTGCAGAAATTTATCTGAGCTTTTCTAAGTTTAATGGAGAATCAAAATTTCTTGTAATACTTTTTGAACTAAATATCAATATACAGACCATCAGTTTTGAGTAAAGCTCTGTGTTGTCCTCAAGTTTGTTCACAAATTTGTTTACTATTTTCATTCTGAATAATCCAGGGTTGTTCTGTTTGAATGGAATTGCAAAGCAATTTTAGTATAAGTGTTCGTTAGCTTTTCTCTTTAAGAGGGAAATTAAAGAGGCGGGGATCACTCATACTAGTAAACTCTCTGGAATGAACTTTGAATTCTGATGACCATAGCTTGGTTTATAATGCTTGAGTTCTTGTAGGTGTATGTTAGGAAATAGGAAATCATCACAAACATATAAAACGTAATAACTCAATCACAAATGCATTCATTGCAATGATCTATCCTAAACAACACTCAATAGAGACATTAAATAAAAACATTCAAAACTAGAAATTAAGCAAACCATAGGTATGATTTGAATGCTCTTTCATGCGGCTCCATTGTCCTTCTTTCTTCTCCAAATAGTTTTGTTGTAGATCTCACCTTCAAGTGCATAAACCTAATTGTGAAAGCAAGATTGACATTGACACAAGAATACTCAAAGCGTGATTTGACAAAGTGGTTAGAAATTCGATAATCTGATTAGGGGTCAAGAATCAAGGGATTTGATTGAAGAAATTCATCCAATTTATAGATAAATTGGAGAGATGGATCAAATTAGCATGATAATGATTCGAATGGAAATTCAGATCAAGAATAGCAAAGTTATGACACGTGTATGACAAATTGCTATGCAACGATTTATCACAAGATTTTGAAATAGAAATAGTCATTTCAGAATTTAGGAGAAATTAGAAAATTAGGTTAGAAATGATGACTTGGAAATTAGGAAATTTGATGCAAATTAGGTAAATTAATTAACAATTTCTCATTCATTAATTAATTTACAAAAATAGGAGGAATTAATTAGCCAATTAAATAAACATTTAATTGCAATGAGAAGACTTAGGATAAATAAATAAATTATTTAACCTAGAGGGAAAATGCCAAACAAGATTAAATGAATAAATCATAAAACCTTGGAAGATGAATTAGAAATGCAAAGACGACAATTAGGTCTTGACAAAGGATAATAGATATCGATTCGATCATGATTTTGAATTGATAAATGACTAGTGTTGATAAATGATTTGATTGAGTTTGGTTGACAAAAATCAATGACAAATTGACCAAATTGACATGATTGAAAAGGACAAGGATCGATGACGAATCGATCGCAATATGACAAGATTGACAAGGACAAAGATCGACCAAAATCATGATTGAAGATTGTTGTCGACAAGACCAAATTCGAAAGTGAGACAACTGAAGAATGCAGAAGAAGGACTCAATGCTCGCAAATGATAAAAACCAAGTGCGTGACATAGGAGAAAATGTTAATGCGACGCAAAAACCTAAAATGAGGCAATGCGCAAATGTTAAAGTATGACTCCGCAAGCGTTGACCATTTTTAGGTGTCTACATTTTGCCCCTCTTTGAGACAATGCGATTTTAAGCGTTGTTTCAAAGAACAATAATGAAAATGCCCCAGATAGTGACGATGACATATGCATGCCCCCTTGAGGAATTGGCCGGAAACATGCAGAGAAGAGGCCAATTGATCGATAAAAATGATAGAACATGATAGGATCAAACAGATTGACAAGACTGGCCGAAGAAATGTTAGTAAGCAGAAATTAGATAGAGGATAGTTAGAGATGAAGGAAAACTTGCTTTCATAAATGCACATAAGTAGGTGAGAACCTTTATTTGATATGGAAAAATGGATGCGTAGCATCATGGCATTGAAGGCCAGAGCTGAAATGCAACCCTTTTTGCAAAAGACAGACACATCACAGACAAACAACAATCACAAAAAAAAAAAGAAAAGGACCATGAACCATCCCGCTCACTCTAAATCACTCAGTGACATCATCGAGCAACATAGGAACATGATCGAAGCCAAAGATAAATTAGTAAAAGATAAGATGCACAAATTCCAACAAATCAAACAAACATCTTGATCTTCATTGTCAAAAGTTGAAAGTGTTGATAGGACAATCATGCTGTCTGGTTTCAGGACATGTGGTACCCCGTCTAAGACAGGACACAGTCTAGTTTCGAGTATACCACACCCTGTATAAGACCCATGATAGTAGAGACAAGGACAAATGATTTTGCGGTTGAGTGATATGACAATGTTGATCAGTTTGAATGTTTGGTTTGATTGAAAAGTTCATCTGTTTATGCATGATTTTAGTTAAAAGCGTAGTGTTGAATTGCGAGTTGTTGGATGGATGCTCAGGGATCTGTCTTATTCACAAAGCGATGATTTATTGCAAAATGCTTGTTTTTGGATTTTAAAATTTTTTGGTCATTTTTTCAGGACTTTTTATGATTTTTAGATATTTTTTCAGGACTTTATTCGATTTTTTTGAAGATTTTTTCCAGGATAGTTTTCAATTGTTTTGGATTATTTCAGGACATTTTTCAATTGTTTTGGATTATTTCAGGACAGTTTTAATTTTTTTTGGATTATTTCAGGACTTTTTCAATTTTTTAGGGGTTTTTTCAGGACATTTTTTCAATTTTTATGATTTTGCCCCAGTGTCTAGCAAGGAAAGGAATATGACAGGTGAATAAATAGGCTTGCTAAAATGTTGGTGGATAGAGGGAAGAAAAAGGCCTTTTATTATGGAGACAATACAGATGCAATTTTCAAGGGCTATGGCATGATGGGACAAGAGACTAGATATGACAATGTAAAGCAGGAACATGGCACGAGGGACATGTCAAGAGGTTTTTGAAACCATGTTTAAATTTTGCATCCTTATGTCAGATCAAGATCAAGGAATGAAAAAGAGTGTATGGATAGTGATAAGATATGGATAGGATAAGCAAGACCAAGAATGGATAAGGGACATGGATTGAAGGTTGGGATTGGCTAAGGGACAGTGGCAGAAAGTTGCAATAAGCCAGGGAATATGGATGAAAGGTTGAAATAAGAAAATGGGTAAATAACCAAAAGCTATGATGGACTAAAAGTTGCAAACAAGATCCATAATGCTCATGAAGATCCTCAGCCTTGTCAAGATCAAAGGTGGAAAAAGGAAATGGACATGAAGGACAATAGGGTATGAAGGGTAATGACATGGTATGATAGGATAATGAAGGGTAATAGGATATGAAGGAGGAAACCTGCCCCCAACTGTGGTGTGCAAGAGGTTCATAGATTACGCATGACACCTGTTTGCCAGGTTTTCATAATGGTACTTGCCCAAGGCACCTGTTTGCCAGGTTTTCACCAGTGGACGAATTATTTTTGCTTTACCTTTTTTTTTTTCTTTTCTTTTGTCTTTTTTTTTCACTTTTTTTTTTGTATTTTGACTTTTTCAATAGAAGATGGACACATGACAGGGGATGGAAGAAGGACTCAAGCGTCTTTTTGTTTGGATAGTAGCCTTGAAAAAAAAAATGGACCATGACCTTTAAAAGTATGCTCAAAGACGTTGGTAGGATAAGGACATGGAAAATGAGATGAAACTAAGGCAAGGATTTATGCAAAGGATTGGACCAAAGGGATGGAAGGAAGAAAAATATGCATTGGATAATAGGTAGGGTATTGGAAGAATTGTGCTTGAGTGGATGGAAATGTTGGCAAGATTGACATTGGCACACACCTTGAGGGGTGATGGACTGATGGAGGAAGAGTGGGTTTTGGATATGGAGATTTGGATGGAGGAATAGCTTGGCATTTTGGGACATAAGGGCCCAAAATGGATGAAGGAGGTAATGGAGGAACAAATTTGAGAGGTTTGGATGGAGGAATAGCAATTTTGGATGCCAAGTTGGATGTTTCTTTAGGCTTTTGTGCTTTAAGGAGCCGCTTAGGGGTCCACATGGTTTTTGATTTTTCATGATTTTGTGGTTCCTTGGAGTGCATTGCTTGCACAAGGGATTTAGGAACCCATATATATTTTGACTTTTCTTTATTTTTCTCAGTGGGCCTTTGTGACCTTGTGGATATTTCTTTTTCTTTATAGACCATATTGTTCTTTGTTTTGACATGTCGATTATATTGGACATGTTGATCCTTGAATACATGTAGATTTTTAGACTTGTGACTTTTATACTTGGCATCGAAATTGCTTGGAAGAGGGAATGAATGTCGGTGTGGATGGGAATGATATGGAGGCATGTGGGATGGATGGAAGGTTCTCCAAGATGTGTGCCTTTGCTGATGTTTCATAGGAGATGAAGGGATATAGGGACCTAGAATGGATGGAAGCGATGATGGGGAAGGTGGACATTTGGATTTTGAATTTGAAGGGATACCAACGCCTTGAGTGTGAGCTCTGTAGCCATGACCATTAGTATATTCTTTGATATGAAGGGGTTCTTTCTCATGAAGGTCTAATCCTTTGCCTTTATGAATATCTTGACTTGTAGGATACTCTTTTCTTTGGGAAGAAGATGCGAGTCCATTATGAGGTGGATATGATATGAGAGAAATAATGAGATCTTGAAGTGGATCAGATTGCACCAAAGTGGAAGAACCCATTATGCATGTCGAGGGTTCATGAACATCTTGCACCGACACATTAGAATCATGAGGGGGATTAGGATCATGAGGGGAATTAGGATCATGAGGGGGACCAGGATTGTGTAGTGGACATGGTTCAATGACAGGCTCTTCAAGAGATGGAACGGGAGAAATAATGGGATTATCAAAAGAAATGCAATCTTGGAGTGTATATGCTGGATTAGGACGTGGAGATGGAGGAACAAGTGGATCTTGTGGAGGATCTGAAGGAATAATTTGATCTTGACAAGGAGGAAGATCATGGGAATCCTCTTTAAAGGTGCTTTGCTCTTGACTTTCAATGGGATCATCGGAAAGGATGGAAGGGATATCTTGATCTTCCTTAGGAAGTGGAATGTCAATGGGATTTGGAAGGACATTATGTTCATGAAAAGGAAAGGGATCATTTGGGATTGGATGGACTGGGATATCTTGATCTTTCTCAGGGAATGGAGTGTCAATAGGTCTTTGGATAGGATGGACAAGAATAATGGAATCATCGTGAGTGTCTGGGAACATGGGGTCTTGGTCAACAATTGGATGGGATGATAAGGTTTCAAGATCTTGATCTTGATTTTCTTTAGGACACGTTTCTTCATGCTCTAAATTATCCTCTTGACATGGGGTTGGACTTGGGATATGCATGGAGGATTCTGACAAAGGATCAATGTTTTGGGATGAAGGGGATGCACTTGGAACATTTGTGATGGATTCTGGCAAGGAATCAATGCTTGAACATGAGGAAGAGGGACTTCGAATAGGGTCCTCTAAAACAGGTAATGGCAATAAAGTGCAAGGTGGCATTGGGTCTTGTATTTTTGAAACATGACAAGGATGTGCATCATGAATTGGATTATCTTGGCAATCAATTATGGATAGCTCTTGGATAATTGTATCCTTGGGTGTATTGTTTGATGAGGACAATATGAAAGGTTCTTGTGAAACTTCTAGAGGTGTAGGGATAGATGCCACTGGAGAGTCAATTTGCTTGTGAGGGGATGAGGCATTGCTAGACATATGTGTATTATCTTGATCTTCCTCAATAAACTCACTTGGTAATTTCCTTAAGAGCATTGCAATAAAGCCACCTTTCTTTCGAGGTTTTGACATGGTTGTATCTGGAATTTGAACTTGTTTGGCAAGAAGTTTATTCTGATCTAATGTCATGTTTTGATATTGGACTTGGTTCAATTGTTCTGACATGTTTGAAACTTGGGTTGGTGCATGTTGCAAGTTTTGTTTTTGAATGTTTGATTGTGGGTGTTGACATTGATATGTTGATTGAACTTGTTGATATTCCACCATTGGTTGAACTATTTGTTGACATTGTATAGTTGGTTGGACATATTGTTGAAATTGGACCATTGGTTGTGTTGGTTGTATATGTTGAACAATTGGTTGAACCATTGGTTGTATTGGTTGAAAATCGGATTGATAGTAAACACTTTCTTATTCTTGTTGTGGAGGCACATAATGTTGTTGTCTCTTTTCTTGAAATTGTTTCATCATCTCTATTTGTGAGAGGAGAGCTGGTATGTCTGATCGTTCGATAAGAGATCTTACATCAATTGGCTCAATATTTGGATTTCGACCTGGAAGTTTTCGAAACATTTTGGACATTTGTGATCTATTATTTGCAATGTTTTTCACTCTTTGTTCCAATATCTCCTCTAGTTTTTGTATTTGGAGACTTGTTTCATCATAAAAAGTTTGATCAACATTGCTTCGTTGTTGGGTTGGATAGAATTGTGATTGCATTGTCGGTTGATATGCCAAACTTTGTTGCATCATTGGTGCTTGGAACCTTGTTTCAATAGACATGTCACTATGCAAATGCAATATTTTTGGAATTTTTCAAGGGAAATATATGATATGCAACTAAATGCGAACTAAATGAATGAGAATGCAATCTATGGCAAGAATACAACCTATGTTTTTTCGTTGTTTTTCAAGATTTTGACAAACCTTTTGGAATGCAAATCTAAGAAAGAGGCCCTTAGGAAATTGAAATGATGTCTAGACCTCAAAGGACAAAAGGACCAAGTGACAAAAGGACAAGATGACAATGTCTCCCCTATATGCTTGGATACTAAGCTAGGTTTGACGAAATGACATGGATGACAAAAGGACAAAGGTTTGATAAGGTCTAGACTTCCTAACAATGACTTGGGGTTTATCAAAGATTTGGATTACTCAAGTATGGCAAAACCTAGTTTTGAGACTATATGGAAAAGGGACAATTACCATGCAAGTGACCCTAATATGATATGGTAATGATCTAATCTTAATGAAGAGACCTAGGGTATGCAAATATGAATGTATGAAAACGGTATGACTTTAATGCAAGAGGACACATGCAAATGGATGACTTTTATTGATATGCGAAAGGAGTATGACTTAGGTGAAACCTAACCTCAGTACTTGACAATGAACTTTGCAAAATGCAACCTAGGATGAACCTAAATGCAAGTGACATGAATGTTAAGACAAGATTTTGAATAATGTTTGATAATCATGTTTGATAATGTGTTGAACTTTGTTGGATGAAATGTTATTGTGTTTAACCTTGTTTTGAATCAATTTGCCTTGTTCCTGAAATGAGATACAATTCAACTTTTGACAAGCAAAGAATACAAAGATATTTCAACTTAGACTCAAGACAATCATGCTCATTTCCACATTTCTTATGGTAGGCAAAGACATTAGGTACTTGAGAGGTAGACTCATTATGGGATTCAAGGAGAATACATAGATGCTTGACCCCACGGGCTCCCCTCCATGGCACTCACTTCTCAGGGCAGCCAAGCATCAGTCCCCATGGAAATATCCCCATGGTGAACTTAGTATCTCTTCCAAGTATCCCAATTTGTCCTTCTCAAGCAACTAGAAGGGTTTTTGGCCTCTAAAAACAAGGTGTTTAGTAAGGATTTTTGTTAAGCATTACTCCTTGATGTCATGCAAGCGTGATTGAGACATTAAGCCCATCAAGATACCAAACAAATGTAGTCGCACAAGCATGATTTAGACCAAGAGGCCCTACTTAGATGTTGATATGAGAAAGAGTCCAAGGGTCATCACTTCCCAAGTAACTGCAATTCCCACGTAATACTTCCTTCAAAGCTTTCGCTCATCGGGTATTTTTTCATAGTGAGTTAGAATGCCAAGGAATTCTAGCCATACTCACTTTGGGTCATTCCCTTCTCATGATTATCACTTGCTTGCAAAAGCAAAGTGGTCGGGAAGGTAGGCCCTCTAAATGTGACACACAATCAACAACACAAGCATGGTATCGAAGATCTGGATTTCTGATCACCCTAAGAAGGATGAGAGCATACTCTCCTACTCCAATGTCATACTCAAAAATCAAAGCAAACAAATGTTCATTCCAACCTATTTAGAAACCATTAGGTGCCTAAAAATTAAATGCAAACACAAAGTTTGATTGTTTCTCCAAGGCAACCTGCAAAAACTCAAGTTAGAAGTTTAATACGCTTATTCTTTGACTTTCGAATCTGCACAAAGTGTGTTAGTAGTTTGATTTATTGTCTTTTCCATGCGTATGCCAAGATTCTGCACAAATAATTAGTACCAAAAACCAAAAAACAGAAAACAGAATGCAAAAACAAGACAATTTTCAAGTAAAACACTGCATTTTTACCTCTGTTCTGGACTTTACACAGGCGCAGAAGTCATGACACAAGTGTAGAAGACATGACATAGGCACAGAATGTCTTCAACACAAGCACAAAATGTATAACACGGGCGCAGGTTGTCTGACACAGGCGCAAAAGTCTCCAGAAAACCCTGCACGACCCTGTTTTTGGGTTTTTTGGCCTGCAAATAAACTTGAGAGCACTCAAAACACCATAAAGAGGTTAGAAAGTTAGTGTTCACATCGGATTCACCAATTAATGTATGTTAGGAAATAGGAAATCATCACAAACATATAAAACGTAATAACTCAATCACAAATGCATTCATTGCAATGATCTATCCTAAACAACACTCAATAGAGACATAAAATAAAAACATTCAAAACTAGAAATTAAGCAAACCATAGGTACGATTTGAATGCTCTTTCATGCAGCTCCATTGTCCTTCTTTCTTCTCCAAATAGTTTTGTTGTAGATCTCACCTTCAAGTGCATAAACCTAATTGTGAAAGCAAGATTGACATTGACACAAGAATACTCGAAGCCTGATTTGACAAAGTGGTTAGAAATTCAATAATCTGATTAGGCGTCAAGAATCAAGGGATTTGATTGAAGAAATTCATCCAATTTATAGATAAATTGGAGAGATGGATCAAATTAGCATGATAATGATTCGAATGGAAATTCAAATCAAGAATAGCAAAGTTATGACACGTGTATGACAAATTGCTATGCAAGGATTTATGACAAGATTTTGAAATAGAAATAGTCATTTAGGAATTTAGGAGAAATTAGAAAATTAGGTTAGAAATGATGACTTGGAAATTAGGAAATTTGATGCAAATTAGGTAAATTAATTAATAATTTCTCATTCATTAATTAATTTACAAAAATAGGAGGAATTAATTAGCAAATTAAATAAACATTTAATTGCAATGAGAAGACTTAGGATAAATAAATAAATTATTTAACCTAGAGGGAAAACGCCAAACAAGATTAAATGAATAAATCATAAAACCTTGGAAGATGAATTAGAAATGCAAAGACGACAATTAGGTCTTGACAAAGGATAATTGATATTGATTCGATGATGATTTTGAATTGATAAATAACCAGTGTCGATAAATGATTTGATTGAGATTGGTTGACAAAAATTAATGACAAATTGACCAAATTGACATGATTGAAAAGGACAAGGATCGATGACGAATCGATCGCAATATGACAAGATTGACAAGGACAAAGATCGACCAAAATCATGATTGAAGATTGTTGTCGACAAGACCAAATTCGAAAGTGAGACAACTGAAGAATGCAGAAGAAGGACTCGATGCTCGCAAATGATAAAGACCAAGTGCGTGACATAGGAGAAAATGTTAATGCGACGCAAAAACCTAAAATGAGGCAATGCGCAAATGTTAAAGTATGACTCCGCGAGCGTTGACCATTTTTAGGTGTCTACAGTAGGTGTCAGGCATATATAAAGATTAATAGAAACCAAGTTGATGGGAAGAATAAAGATGTTTTGTTTGAGGAGTTTTATTTGAGTTTAGATGACTCTGTGACCTTGGATAAGGAACTGGTATTAATTGAAGTTGTTTATTGTATGCTTTGTTGATCAAAATGCTGAACTTAAGTACAATTTCCATTCTTTGTTTTCAGTTGATTTCAAGGTGAATAGACCCACTGGTTTTCTCGACTGGTTTGCTGTGGGTTTATGTTCGAAAGCGTGAATTTAATTCACAAAGGTATACCCACCTGGGCTCTGAGTAAGCTCGAAGTGTAGAAGGTCTAATCAAACCTTGTCATGTGTTGTCTTGAGAATTTTCTTATCTTTGATGTCTCTTCTGCACCAAGCTTTAAACCATATTATTTTAAGGATGTTAAAGGGAATCAGATTTTGAAGACAAGAGGTTAATTACTAGCACATTCACTGATTTTAGATTCCCATTTTCTAGGTGTAATTTATCCTAATATACAGCATTCAGAAATTACTAATATATCTTTTTTTTTTTTAAAAAAAATCTATGCAACATGTTTTCTATAGCAATGAGTAAATACTAGATCATTTTTAGCTATGCCTAAACAGAGTTCAAAGTAATAAAATTGCAGTAAATAAACTATGCAAGTAAATATTTAAACCTAATGCATCCCTTTCCTTTTTCTTTAAAACGAAGATATAAATAGAATTCAGAACTCATTATGAAACGGGATTAAAATTTATTTACAGCAGTATTGAAGATTTCAGAAGTTTATAAAATGCACTCTTCTCATAGTAATTTCAATTACAAAACCATCTATTACAATGGGAGGGAATAACCCAACTGATTCCTTCATTCAAATAATGAGGACTCAAGTACAATAGTACATTTATTTATACAGAAAATGAAAGAAAACATCACAAGGCTCCTTATAATATTTTTCTGCAACAAAACATGGTATTATGTCTCTTTTTTTTTTTTGCTTTTCTAAATTTGAATACAAATCTGCAACCAAACAAATCTGCAACTCCTAGTCTCCCTTCCAAGCAACCTGCATACATAATTTTAGGGTTGTGACCATGGGATGCTCACCTCCTAGCCTAGGCTTACCAAAAGCCACCCTCAAGATTGGAGAATCAAGACCTAGACAGGGTTACAGCCAAGCAATACAACAAGCAAAGGGAAAAATAAATCAACACAATAGACACATCCCTTCCCAAGCTGAAACTCCAACACAAAATGTGATGCCTTACTAGGGTGGAAGTGGACCAAGTACCCTAGGGGAGAAATTTGCTAGATACAACTTATAGCCAACTCATGGCACCCATGAAAGCATAACCAAAAGTCATCCTTAATCCCTACACCCTTATGACCCCTAAAAAGGCAAACATGCCATATTTGCTCCCCCTTATGACCCCTAAAAAGGCAAACATGCCATATTTGCTCCCCCTTATGACCCCGAAGTGAAATAACACAAAAGAAAGCAGCAAGGGTCTCATGGACAGACCCTTGAGATCACTCTCATAATGAGAGCCTCTCACCCTAAGGGCTGTCAAGCTCCTTCCACCCCCAAGACCAATCTTTCCTCCCAAGGAAAGGATGGTCTTGAACACTCCCCAAACACAACAATACATAAAACTGAAATAAGCAAGAAATCACATAGACTTTTACAAATACAACACAATTAAAGAATTACAACAATTTCCATTCAAGCATTCTAGACATTTTTGCATTTACATAAGAGGGAAAAGTAACACCAACCTTGACCTGCCAAGGGAAATCTAAGGGAAAGCTTGATGAAGAGCTGCCCAATCCTCAATCTTTTTCTACAATTCCTTAGCCCCAAATTTTCTATCCTAAAAACTGGTTTTTCCTCCAAAATTTCTCCAAAAATCTCCAAGGATGGAGAGTGGGTGATTAGCTCACTAATCTTCCATTCTTAGCCTAAGAAGGCCTCTCTCACTCATTCCAACCTCTTGGATAGAGTGAGGGATCCCCCATTGGATTGGTCTTCCCTAGGTCTTACACACTCCCTAACCTAGGTACCTAGAGAAGGGAAATGGAATGGGGAAGAGGGATTACTCCCTTCAAGAAGGTTATCCTGCCAAGGATGGCACTCCTATAGATGGAGTTTGTCCATCTTGGGAAAACCACTTTTTTGGGTGGTTAAACAAGTCCTAAGGGGAAGACACATGGCCAATTTTGGCCTTCACTCATAGGTACCCCATGAGGCCTAATAGAAATGCTCTAAATTGACTCTAGGATTTGATTTGACCCTCAGAAAGTCCACCTGAAGTTAACCTACGGGTCAACTCTGAGTTGACCCTCCTTGTGGCTCACTAACCTAGATTTCTTGGTTCCTTCAAGGATAATTAGGAGATATAACAATTAAGAAAAAATAAAACTCTCCAAAAAGGTGACATGACAAATTGCCAACACAACATACTACATAGGTGTCAAGTGACACTACAAAATAATTCCACATAACAATATCCACGTGGCAATTGTCCCGTAAACGATTTAAACAATTCAATAAATACAATTTACACTCATGCAACATTTTACATTTACGAATAAAATACAATACATATGGGGTGTTGTCTCTCCAAATAGACAAGCCCTGGTTTTACTAATGCACATAGGCCTAGGCTTGATTCTCCATAATATTTCCATGGTCACATGGATAATTTCCTGCACATCTCAATTTAAACATTAGTACTTCCCAATAGCCTCATATAATATAAAACACATAATCAGAATACAATACATTCATTCTGCAAAGACTTGTCATTATAAAATACGATTTGTCACAAATCAAAGCAATTCATCATAATCCTCAAAATTTGATCCATCTACAAGATATGCAAACATATTTCTAACATTATAACAAATCCTGAAATTCAGATAATAACATACATCATCACAATGTTACCCTAATCTAGAATCATATAATATTCTATAATCCACAAGGCATAGAAATGAAGCATCAATATATATCAATATTACCAAAATCGTGGGACCATATAAAGTTTTGTATCCATAGTGTGTCAAAACTCGCATCCATAATAGTTCCAATATGAAAATAACTGAAGAGATAGGATGGGTCAGGGTAGGGCCTCACAATTCCTATGTTAGTTGACTAGAAAGGTGAAATTAAGGATAAGGATAATTGGATTGCTGAATGCCAAAGTCTCTTCACTGTTGCCCTTGATGTTGCCCGGACAGATGGAATAGAGTTAAAAGAAACCAATGTGTAGATAGAGAGGTTTGCCACATTGGAGATCATGGTCAGGGACGTGATTTATGGTGCAGATACCTATAAGTTGGAAAAGTATTTGGACCATTTTAAGAACTATGGTGAAGTGCTTGGCAATTAGCTCTTGTTCTGAATGTTTCAAATTGTTGTCTTTTAAAGTCTTATGTAATATGTTTGCTATGTTGGTAGTTGTGTTAGGGTTAGTTAGTTGGTTTTTTAGTTAAGATATTAGTTAGTGTAATTCTGAGTGAAGGGGTATGCCCTTTCATTTTGAAATTGAATCCTCATCTATATATAGAGAGGATATTTTGTTGAAATGAGAGATATATTCAGAGATGCAATTATATATAATACTCTCAAGGTTTATTTTCTTGAAATGACAAACGGGTGAAAATAAATTGTGCTATATGTAATTAGTTGATTATCTTATGTTTATTTCAATACAAAGATCAAGTGTTTTTCATCTCTGATGGTATTTATCTTTTTGATTGTTTGATTAGTTCCCTATGATAAATCTATTCATTTAGATTGTTTCAATGTGCTATCCTATGTTATTATAGTTTGGGTTAAGTTTTAGTTTGATTATCATTTTGAAGGATTGGATGTCAAGCTTCATTATGTCTTATTGGTCTTTCAGAGCAAAGTTAAATTCAGCAAGACTAACTGCAATATTACGTTAGGAGTGAATGCACTGGTCTACTATTGTTTGAAGATAATTTAATCATGTATTTTTTAGAGTAATATCAATTAGAAAATCTGTAATGTCCCCAATTTGAAATAGGATTCAATAATATATAATAATAATAAAATTAAAATAGAAAAGATTAAAAAAAAACATTTAAATTAAATATAATTAAAATTTAATATTAAGTTAATGAATGATCAAAAGAAATAAAATGAAAAGGTGTGACTCCCTCAAACATAAGATATAAAAGGGAGAAGAGAACCTCATTTCAAAGGGGGATAATTGGGCAATGAGAGGTGTAGATCTTATTTAAATAAGAAGTGCAAATCTAATTGTGAAAGGTTGTGTCCCTTTCAAATGGTAGAAAGAATGAAGAGGTGCACTCTTTCAAAGGGTGCTAATGGTGAAAGTGTGTTTGTCTTTCTAAAAGGCATACATGAAGAGCCTTTGATAGTAATATTAATATAGAACATGGAGGAAACTATAGGCAATTGTAATCTAGTCTGTGCACATGATAATCACATCCAAGCTTTTGCCCTTTTTCTGGTATGTATTTATGTTAAGCACTTGCATATACTGCGACCCCCATATTAATCTCTATATATTATTGGTCCAATAATTCTGCAATAATAAGTTCTTACAATAATAATAATAACCTTTATATATACATATATATTAGAATGATCACTGATATTCAGTGGCCAATGCCACTTGAAGATAAAACTGGAAATAATTTGAAAATTACTAATTCTATGAAATTTTAAGTGCAGACAGATAAACTAGAATTTAATAACCATTCTAATTGCTGATAATAGATTAGATAATTGAAAATATTTTGAGCATTGGTAAAAAAAGTAAATAATTGGTAATAATTTGATTATTGGCAACAACTTCAACAACTAATAACAATTCAAACAACTGATAATAAATTTGAATTCTAGTTATGATTTAAATAATGATAATCTGAATAAACTAAATCAATTCATATGGAGTAGGGAGAACTGCTAAAGGGCACCCTATAGGATCATTAAGTGGGGAGAACTGTTGAAGGGAAACCTACCTGATAAATAGGTAGGGAGAACTACTGAAGGGAACCCTACATGACAAATGGCCAGGGAGAACTACTATAGGGCACCCTATGGGATCATTTGGTAGGGAGAAATTATATAGGGCACCCTACATGACAATATTGGGTAGGGAGAACTGTTGTGTACGACATCGTACATGGTTATATTGGATAAGGGGAAATGGTCAATCAGGACACCCCCCCAAATCGTACATCATAGCTTACTAAAATAACTTATGATTCTATCTCTGCTATTATTATAAGGATCCCTCTTTATGTTATATGCAGTTAATTCTATATATTGTCATTTATATGACCATTCCTATATTAAATTTGTAGCACCTTCTGAGTTTATTTTTCTAGGTTTTTTACTACAACAAAGGCTAAGGTATTTTCTCTTAACCCCTACACCAAGAATTGAGATCCATAACTAGGATATTTTAAGGAATTTTATTAGGGGGCATTAAAAATCATACTTATAATAAAGTAACCTTTTATTTAAAACATTCATTTGCAAGCAAGCAATTCAAAGTTTTCAGTTATTATTTAATTGAAGTGACAATCTCAGGAATCATTTGCCCTCTAATGCACATTAATCTTGGAAATATTCAATTCCAATCAGGCATACTTGACAACAATGGAATTAATACCCATTAAAAGTCTCTTCTCAATCTTCAAAATACCCTTACAAGAAAACAACTTAATAGACAACAACCATACTTTGAGGAATACAAACATAACAAAGGCTGCCATTACCTTTTAATGAAGCCAATCGCTCTAGCCAGTCTGCTGATATCATTGTTACATACTTATCCTCCAATTTATAGAAAAATCCAATGGTTCAAATGAAAGTTATGATAATTCTTCCAAAAAAGCTATAGCATACAAGAAAAACAATATTAAGATAAACTATACAAGATACACATTATGAAGAAAACTAGTCAAAATTATTGATAACATCAAATGAAATATAAAGTTTGATTAGATTCTACATTCTTTTAATTTTTTATAGAATACACATATTTCTATTAAGCCATAACAAAATATGCAACTAACAAATGAAATATGCAATTTGTAGCTGGCCTTGGACCTAGAAAAGTTGCTTCCATACAAAGGGCTATTTTGAGAGCTGAAAGGGTTTACGGTCATAGAGAATTGTTGACCCCTCTAGAAGCTATGAAGCGACTTGTATTTATAAATGTTACTGGTTTTTTAAGGGTTAGAGGGACCAGGCAAGTAGTTCTAGGAACCAAGCTATGGATCTATTGGCTGATACTAGAATTCACCCAGAGTCATATGAACTAGGCAAGAAAATGGCTAAGGATGTATATTATGAAGATGCAGGACAAGATATAGATGGTATGGATGAGGAAACACAAGAAATGGTAGTTGAACATGTCAAAAAATATCCCCATGTGTTAAAGGCCCTTGATATTGATGAATATGCTAGAAGTGTGGAACAACAAACATCCAATAAAAAGTGGGAAACTCTTGCTGACATAAAGATTGAATTGGTACATAGATTTAAGGATTGGTGAACAACATATAAAGAGCCATCCTAGGATGAGGAATTTTATCTGCTAATTGGAGAAAATGAAGAGACCCTTTCAGTGGGGAAAATTGTACAAGCAACTGCCCATAGAGTCCTAAATAATCGTATAAAAGATGCTTCCATACAAAGGGCTATTTTGAGGGCGGGAAGGGTTTACAGTCACAGAGAGTTGTTGACCATTATAGAAGCTATGAAGCAACTTGTCTTTATAACTGGCAACTGCAAAATGGAGAGGTTAAGCAAGTTGAGGATCCATATTTTGCTAAAGCGGATACCATTAAATAAAGTGAACAAGTTGCTAACATCCTACTATTCGACAAGGGAATTCGAGCTAATTTGAGCTAATAATTTGGTCACAATTTGATTACTAGCTGCTAACACCCTATTGTTAAACAAGGAAATTCAAGCTAATAATGTGGTCGCAATTTTCTTAATGGAATAACTCAAGATTCATATAGCGAGGAACTGAGGCCCCAGTAAGGGCAGCTCTAAATCACCTGACTTTTCCATCCCTATATAGGGAGGGGACAACTAGGAAAGAAGCTATGGAGACTACCCACCTATATGCCCTGGCTCCCCACTTCTCTGCCTAGGCTCGCCCCCTTCTTACTATTCTTGTTCTTTCTATAGGAATACAGATGACATGGACAGTTCACCATCTGGGCAAGGGATATGCCCATTTGTTCTTGCTATAGGAATACAAACATAATAGAATCTGATGCAATGTTTTCTTGCTATAGGAATGTAGACAAAATACAATCTCATGCCGCTGCTATTATAATGGGAGGCATTAGGAACCTCTATTTTATGGAAGTTTTTTGGACAAATGCAAAAACCAAAAGTAAACTAAAAATATTTAGCCAACCTGAAAAGAAAAGGCCATAGAATTGTAGGGCCATTTCATTCAAACTGAAATTAAATTCCAATTCATTCAAACTGAAAGAAAAGACCCTACTATTATATGGGGCCATTTACCAGGAATTAAAGCTGGTTATAGCTGGAAATAAAGTGAACAAGAGAATGGAAGGAAATCAAAGAAACTTGCAAAAAAATATTGATGACAAGAACAAAAGGACCAACCTCTTATACAGTTGTTGTCGAGCATCTATCTGCAAAAATTGTGCCTACTTCCTCCCAATTTTCACACCTTGAGCCTACTTATAATGATCGAGCATAATTATTTTTTTTTTGAAAAATACCTCGTGTTCGTCAGAATTTTGACGTGAAATATGAAATTTGCACTATTGACAAAAATCAACTTGATGGTAACACACAAGTAGAAGCATGTGATTGAGATAGAACACACTGGTGAAGTCCATCAATAGAACGCACACTAGTGGAAATGGAGAAATCTTGTATTGCCAATAGCCGATAGCTGATGATGCTATCAGTAAGACTTATCTCATTGGACACTAGCAAAAGTAAAATGCATTGGAAAAGGTTATGGTGATAAAGGATCAAACTTATGCTAAGGAGACATAATGTATCGAGAGGAGCTACAACAAGGGAAAATAAATTGGGGAAATTGCTTGAACACGTTTTAAGCTATCTTGATGCCCAATGAGACTAGCGGGATAACTCTCACTGATCAGCAGGAAGAGAGGTCATCAACTTATGTTATCTCGATGAATAAGAAAAAATCAAGAGGCTGTGAAAATCACTGGACCAACATATGTCGATCAATAGGTAAAATTCGTGTTCGTCGGGATGTCGATGTAAAATTTCAACACATTTGAATTCCAATGAACACAGGGTATACTTTTAAAAAAAAAAAATTAATTTGGAAAAGAAAAATAAATCCCATAGCTGGTTGAAAATGTTCGTCGATTTTTCATCTGAATTCTGACGTGAAATTTTAACACGTCGAAATTTTGACGAACATGGGGTAATTTTTGAAAAAAAACAAATTAATCAGATAAAACAAAAGAAATCCCATAGCTCATCAAAAAACCACTCCAAATGTACTAGTGATGAGGTGGTTGCTACTCAGGGGTAGTTGTTAGATGTTTAGATTTGTAATATTTTGTGTGTCTTTTTCATTGATGTCAAAGGGAGAGAGATTCATGGAAAAAAAATATAATCATTTCAGTAGATGAGAATATTTGTAGTGGGAGAGAGTTATTTGAGAGAGTTGTTGATTTCTTTGACGTTGATTATTTTTCACATCATATGTTGTTATCAAAACCAAAGGGGGAGATTGTTGGAGATTTCTATATGTTTGTTGGAGAATTTTGGGATATTGTTGTGCTACAAGTTTGTGCTATCTGAGAGATGTGTTATCATTGATGTCAACATATTTCTCTATCTAGTCTAGTGATGTAGTGAAGATGTATTAGTTGGTTCATGTTGTATATTATTGATCAATGTTTGCCGATTAAAAGGTTTGTAGAGTGCTATCTCTAGTTGATTTGGTGCAAGTGTCAGAGGTCTGCATGAAGATTTGAGTGAGCTATGAGTATCTGTGTTGTGGCAAGTTTTTTTGTTGGTCAGTATTGCCAGTGTTCAGCATTTTGAACTGCATTACTCCAAATTGGAATATCTTGATCTGCAGATTTGGGAATATGTTTGGGACATTGATGTGTGTCCTCAATTCAAGTGGTTCATGGTTTGAAGCCTTGCAAGTGATTTTTCTAGGTTGATAGTTAGTTCATTTAATGTTCTTGAAGTTTAGTATGATGATGCCAATGATTCTAGTAATTTGAGTTGGTGTGGATGTTAGTGTAGTAATTCATGATTCTTGTGGATGTTTCTAGATCGTGTGCTATTTGTTTTAGTGGTCCAAATTTATTGGTGAGTATGTTATTAATGTTTTTATTTAGTCTGGTGGTATAATTCATGTTCTTGGTTGACATAATGCATGTAGTTTATAGCGGATGTTTGATACGTAATTATTGGAGGTGTTTCATATTCAACATGGTGATTTAGGTCCATACTACATCTTAGGTGACATTGTTTTGGTTCGCATGTGATATTGTAGCATGTATGGTTATATTTTGGTAATTAGGTGATATGTGTTGAGCCAACCTTGATGATATTGATCTAAGGTTGATGTCATGTATAAATAAATGTAATGATCATTGTGAGAGGTATGTGGAGTGAAAATAATATATTAATCATTTGGAAGTAGAGTAGAATTGTGGAGAAGTGTGAGAGATGTTATGTTCTTAACCAAAATTGTAACCAGGCATTAAGGATGCTATTTTTTGATTCATGATTTTCTAGAATTGATTTGAGTATGTCTGTAAGGTAGCGAGCCTTCCCTGGGTTGTTTCCCTTTGTTTTTTTTTAGTGGTGAGCTCTAGGTAATGTACCCAAATGCACGTTCATTCCCCATTGTAATATTTTATATACTTCTACAAGGTATCATCATATTGTGGATAAATTCTCACCATGAGTTTTCCCTTTACCGAGATTTCCACGTCAAATTTTTTGGTGTTGTGTGTTCATGTTATGTTATTGATTTATGATTTCATTGTTAATTATCAGATATGAGATTAAAGTAAGTTGACATAAAACTCGGTGACAACTGAGTCACCCCCCTCTTAGTTGTCTATCCTATATTTATCAATTGGTATTATATGTTGGCATTGTGTTGTTATTGATGTCAATCGGTATAGGATGGCAACTGGTATGGGAGATTGATCAGCAGTGTTATTATTTACGAATACCGAAAATGGTGCCATTGATGTCATCTAGCATAGTAGGTTACCGGTAAGGAAGAGAAGGGCATCTAGCCAAATGGCCATTGGAGTCACTGGTACACAAGTTAGTGTTGACTTGTGTTGAAGACATAAGGACTACAGACCGATAAGTGACATGTTGGCAATGCATAGTTGCCAACTAACAAGAGAGCAAGATGATGGGCTGTTGATTATGATGAAGAGGGGGAATGTTACAATAATCACCTCAACACCGGAAGTAAAATATGTGCAGGCCACTGATATGTTGTGTGAATATCAAACAATAGGAATCCCATCAGACAAAGATGCAATCACCATATGAAGAGATGACTGACAGTGAATGTGCCCAACCAGATCATACATGCCTCTTTGATGATATGTGTACTTAGATAAGGAAGCAATAATGGTGCATTTCTAAATATAGATAACAAGGATCCACTCCCACCAATAAGCGGATATTATTTCCTATTATGCATAAAATGCATCACACTTCTCTAAGATAAGTCAAAATAGTAGAAGGAAGGTGATTGAAGGCTCATAATAGATCAACAGGTGAAACACTAAGTTTTCTTAGGTGCATGAGATCAGAGATATGCACCACATCAACTGGGTAGACATGATAAGTTTCTGGTATAGAGCAGGAAGGATATGTTTGTCATTTTGACAAACCAATTGATAGGAGAACCAGTCTATTGATGAAGAAGGCAAGATTGAGCAGTTATAGATAGATGGAGATTGGTGAAGGTTGATGACATGGTTTCATCAAGGTGGGTGCCGGTAAGTATGTCCATTGATAATGCTGACAAGGTGCAAAAGTGAAATACTCTCATCTTTTGAGGATATGCATAAGGTAGGTTAGAAAGTGTGTTGACCAGTTTAGGTGCTCCACTGGAAGAGAAGAAAAGTGACAAGTTGAAGGTAAATCGGTTAGGGTATAACCAATAGGGCCTGTGAATTGGTATATGAACCCTATCATGTGGTTGGTCAGTGATCCTATAAAAAATGACATAGCAGACTAAGTTAAGGTGTATGCCGACAAAGGGGCCATGTGGAGTTGAAGTGGCATGCATGCAAAGGTTGGTGTAGTGGGTCGGTGAAGTTGTCAGCGTTTGGTCCAACATTTATGGTGACTACAAAGATCGAGGAATGAATGTAGATGATTGTGGCTTGAGATTAAGGAAACAACAAAATCTAGTACAGACTAATCTTGCAGATCGGAGAGGGTGAAGGAAACCACATCATGCACTTAATTGATCAGACAAAAGGCCAAAAATCATGCTACAAACGGCTAAAGATAGAAGACGTGTGTTGAAAGAAAAAGAGCATGGTGATGCTGACTAATGAGTTGTAAGCCATCAATCAAGGAAATGAGATCTAATCATATATGATGTACCATGATGATCAAAGATCCGATCGGATGTAGATTCAGTACATGGTAGAAACCCTAGCATGCCAATATTCAAACCAACGATTAGGCAGGAAAATTTGGCTATAAGAGTGTAAGACAAAGATGTAGTTGGTGTTGCTACATGAGAGAGTAAGGATAGTGAAGAAAGTCAATCATTCAACTGGTCAACGACAATCAAAACTGAGTGTGTAAGAGAGAGAATCAGGTTGAAAAGTTCAACCGGCAATAGTTAGGCAACCAACAATATCGAGGCAACTGGTAGCCTACCATTAAGTCTGAGAGAGGAGTATACCGATGGTGACTGAACTGACAGAGAAGAGTCATAGAAGATTGCAAAGAAGGGAAGCTGAGATCCGGTATTAATCAAATAGTGGATATCTGACTGAGTGAAGAAGAGGGGTGGTGATTAGCAATAGTGTAACAGAGAGGAAGGAGAACCGATAGAGAGTAGAATCAGTAGAGAAGGAGAAGAGGTTGAACTGGTAAGGGTGCAACAGAGAGTGAGATGGAGCAGAGAGTGAGTTGTAGTAGGAGATAAGGTTGCTGCAGGGAGATAGTAAGGAGAGAACCGACATAGATCTGTAGAGACAAGAACCGGTTGAGAGACATACATGAGAGTTATTAAGTTCTTTTGTAACAAGAAGATAAATTTTGTATTTATTATATGATCTTGTAATCATCAAGTTGGAGCTTAGTGTAGAGGTTGGTGCTCCTTGGGTTGGTGTCCCAAAGTTAGGGGTTGGTTCTCCTTGGGTTGGTACCCTAAAGTATGATTGGTACTCCTTGGATTGGTGCCCTAAATGTTGTAACTGAGGTTTTCATTGTGCGGCTGGATTGGAGTAGTATTCTCCAGCAACACTTCTCATTGAGGTTTTTCTGATCTTGGGTTTTCCTCGTACATCAAGTGTTATGTGATGTCCCTTTTATGTGTGATTGCATTTGTTTCATTCTCCCTTATAACCGATATGTCTATTTTATGTTAAATCAGTTAACCAGTGTACACACAGGATAGAAAAGGGTTAAGTTTGGAAACCACTGATTCACCCCCCCTCTCAGTGGCATCTTGCGTTAAATAGTTGGTATCAGAGCCTAGGTTCCCAGTTGATAAGCTTTCTCTAGCTTGGGTAGATTCTAGTATTTGAACACAATGGTTTGTTTAGTGTCAATCCCTACTCTAGTTTTTGATGGTTCAAATTATTCTATTTGGAGTTGTAGGATGGAAGTCTACCTATCCTCCTTAAGGTTTGATGTATGGATATCAGTTGTTAATGATTTCCCTAGTAAAGTCAGTCCTCCCACCGATTCAGATGTAGAAAGAAGATACCGATGTAATGATATATCAATGAAGGCTATATTTTGTCGGTTATTAGGTGTTATCTCCTCATAGGTGGAGAGATGCAGATCGACAAAAATCCTATGGGACATATTGAAGAAGCTCTATGGAAATAAGCCTACCACTACAGAACTAGTTTGTGAAGACAAGATGAGAAATGTAACTCATGTGTATGCAGATGATGAAAGCAAATCTGTTAGAAGAAGCAATAATGATGAAGAAGGAACTCACCTCTTCATGGCTCAAGAATCAGAAGATGAGAGTCAAACATCTGAGAATGATCATGTGGATCATTCCTACTAGGAAGATGTGTTTGGTAGTGATAGTAAAGGAGAAGAAGAAGATGAAACAAAAGTTGATCTTGAAGGAGAACTTATAAGTGCACTCGAAGAACTTAGTAGAGTGCAAAATGAATACAAGTTATTCAAGAATGTTGTAGTTGTTGAACAAAACTAGTTGATCAGATGCCTTGGAGAATCTAAGAAATGTATCTCAGAATCTAAGACTCAATAAGACACCAAGGAGTGTTGGTGTAATGAGCTAGCATCTAAGCTAGAGGCCAAGGATAAAAAGTATCAATGGCTAGAAAGAGAAATGGAGAATCTCTTAAATGCCCTTGAAAAATGTCAGGATGACCTCAAGGTAAGAATCCAGTTTGATGGTAGTAGTGATGCCTTGGACAAAATGTTGAAGAAGAAAAAACATTCCAAAGATACTAGATGATTAGGAAGTGGTCCTGGTGAATGCTCCAGCAGCAAGAATGTCCCCCACAATGACATTATATTTGTCTCCTCAAATACAGATAACAAGGGACAAACCTTCACTATCTAGAATACTCCCTATAAGAAGATTGATGTAATGCCCCTACCCTGGTCGGACTTGTAAAACCCATTTGACCTTGGTTGACTCCCTATGTGGCATTCTTGAATGGTAGGTTAACCATGATGCAATGTGTAGTTTAGATAATATAAATAATTGTGCATACTTATTATTGTGCTCTTGCATCGATTCTTGTGTAAATGTAATTGTTTCCTAACTCTTGTGATAAATCTTGAGCTAACGCCTTCATTGAATATGTATATGTATATGTATGCTTGCATGATTCATGGGTGCAAGAGATTGTAGGTACAACACTACCTAGGGTGAGTTTCATCTCCTTTGGGATTTGCAGGGTTGAGTAAACCTCCTCCATCCTTATAATTCAGATTCGGGGGTCATAAAATTCTCGTCTTGCCTTAGCCATGGTCAGGTGAGGGTCGTGTGTGGTTCATGGGGCTTTCTTTTCATTGGGTTGCATGTCATGTGATTTGGTGGACTTCCTCGGTTTGCATGCCTTGCGCAGGGTAAGTGGAATTTGTTATCCTAAGTATTCAATTCAATTTAATGTGTGGGTGTATGCATTAGTAATGTAGAAAATTTAAAATAGGTAGTTTCTTTTATATGATTAATCATTAATTTAAAGAGATAGCTTTAATTAGAATTGTAGCAAGCTTAAAGTAGTTAACTTGGATTAATGTGCTCATTTACGCATTTGTAGTTGAGAAAATTATAATAAATAGGTTTCTTTCAAGAGATTAGTCATTTATTTAAAAAGGGTCACTTTATTATGTTGTAGCGAGTAAATTTAATAGTTAATTTTAAAAGAAACGAATTCAATGAGTTATGTGTTTTAGAAAGGAAAGATTTAAAGTCATTTGGAAATAGAAATAAATTAATCATTTTCACATTTTGAAAAAAAAAAAAGAAAGAGGAAAATTTTATTATTTAAAGGAAATTATTTTTAAACTTGTAAAGTCGATATAGTCTAAAAGATTGATTTTTGGAAATTTAAATTAATCTAAACGCTTTACCTTGGTCAATAGTTTCGAAATATAATGTAGGCCTAAATTAATATTAAGAAATTAAAATTTAAAACGAAATAAGAGATAGAAGCATGTTAATTTTAATTAGAATAAAACGAGTTAGATTTATTGAGTAGTGGAAAAGAATGATTTCCATCTTCATGTTTCTTTTATTTTAAAAAAATAAATGCTTAAATTTGAAATTGAAAATTAGGTCAAAAAAAGGGGGATTCTCATTTAACCTAGTTTTTGGAAATATTTTGGGGGTTCTTCTTTTTGGATTTTTTTTTTTGGAGAAGAAATAAAATGGTTTTGGAAGGGAGTTTTGGGGATGGGGAGAAAATGGAGTTTTGCTTTGAGTTGCAGGTGGAGCTCTCCTTCAATTCTTCCAAGAATGCTTATGGAGGTAGGATTCTGTTCTTCCCTTTTGTTCTTTGCTAAATAAAATAAAAAATATATAAATTAAAAAAAAGGGTATTTGGTTCTTCATGATATGCTGTTTTTTTTTCTTTATATCCATGAATACTCTTAGATTCAAGTTTATTTTTGAGAATCTTGTCATTTTGGGGCAAGATTGTTCAAAAAAGTAGATAAAGGAGATTAAATCCATTTGGGTATTTGAGTTTTATGAGCTAGTTGTGAATATTGTCCATTTCATTGCTTTGAACATTCTGGAAAAAAAAAATATACAGTTCTCTATATGTTGATTTCTTTTATTATTTCTCATTTTAGGAATCATTGATTTGATTCTATAGAAAAAAAAAAAGAGAAGGAATAAATATTTGGGGTTTTAGAGGGATTGTATTCTTTTCTGTTTTAATCCAGAAAATTAATGTTGGGTTTTGGAGGGATTTGATTTATTTTCTGTTATAACCCAGAAAATTTGTTACAACCCAGAAGATTGGTTTTGTTGTCTGTTTTTTTTGTTATTAAAAAAATAAAAAAATTAAATTTAAATTTCTGAAAACCCACCCCACCATGGCTGGGAGGCAACGGGTTACCATGGGTAGCAATTGCTACCAGTTGGTAGTAGCGCTACCACTGGTAGTGAACTGCTACCAAATGGTAGCAGCACTACCAAAGGTAGCGGCCTGCTACCATTTGGTAGCAGCGCTAACAATGGTAGCGTGGGCTACCAAGGGGGCCCACGTGGGGTCCACGGGGGTAACCCCGAATTTGTATTTTTTTTCTTTTTTATATATATTTTTTATTTATTTATTGTTTTAAAAAAAAAAATACAATAAACTAATGATATAATAGTAAGTTAAAAAAGTAATAATAATAATTTTAAATGGAGTCTTAATTATTTAAATTTAGTTTTTTTTCTTATTTTTATATTATTTAATTTGAGTATTAAATAATATTTGGATTTTAGAAAAAAAAGGAAACTGATATTTAGATAACCCATTTAGTTATATATGTTATTAATCATATATTGATTTTTGCTAAGCTCTGATTTATATATATAGCACTAATAATTATAAATTATTAATTATGGATAAAAGTGGATGTCAAATAAATGTTTTTTTAGATAATCCATATATTAATAGGTAATATTAATTATATGTGACTTCTTGGTCCCTTTGTAACGAATACTGTCAGTGAATTAACCCTTAGTGCTCAGACGTTAATTTTAATTGGTTAGATATAAATTGAGATTTACGTATACTTGCTTCATATATATATGCAAGAAATTTATAAATCAATGGGGAGCGTTTTCTTTCATTTCAAAGTCTCCTTTCAAAGTATATTTTCTTTTGAATAGGGTATAGTTGTGTTGCTAGAGAGGGGTACTAGTGTATAGTTCTAAACCAATATGTCAATGATGTATATCTAAGGATTAAGTAACATATCTGGCTGAGTGATGCTCATTTATGTGAACTTGGTTGGAAAACTTGTAGAGATGTATTTATTGACCAAAGTGGTTATTTGTATTATGGTTATGTTCGCCTAAAAGGCTGGAATGTATATGTCATGTAACTTATGTAACCCTAAACAAATTTTATTGGCAGAAGGGTTTTGCAGTTGAGTAGACTCGAAGATGTAGCCCTTTAGGGGTGAACTCCGAGATCATATCTGTGTTATGTGATGTTTTAGCTTCCTTTATTTCATACTTTAAGTTATCATGTATGGTTGTATCTTGTATGTGTATAATGGGAATTAAATGCAGCTAAATCAAAGCGCATAATTTTATTCATTTTGATAAATGTAGTAATCAGGTTCATAAAACATTGTAATTATGATTATGGAAAAATATTTTGTTTATGTTAATTAGAAGTAGTAATAGTGGAAAGAATCTTGCTAGGTTACCATCATTGGATTAACTTGTTATTAAGCATGTAAATTGAACGAATGTGAATGGGAAACAAAGTTAGAATTAATGTTATAATTTCTAAGTTGAAATCTAAAGGATGAACCTCATATAGGTATCTACCTTTTTATCTTAGTAAATGAGTAACGCCATGTTAATTATGTTTCACTATATTGGATGAATTTTTTTAGTTATTTCATGTTTTAATGTCAACAAATAATCCTTACCAAAATTAACTTGAAAATTGGGTGAACTCAACTATTTATCCATAATTATAACCCTAATAAAAGATTCTTTTTATGGTTGTTAAATTGAACTAAAAAGGGAAGTATTCGTATAGTTGTTTATATCTTAATCTTAGTAAAAGTATCTCTTCATATTAACTACATTTAACTAAAAAGATTGACATGCAATAAGATAGTTATATTCTAATCCTAGTGGAAGAACGTCACTATGAACTTATATTTTAATCCGGTAATAATGAATATCATCTTGCTAACTATATTTTAATTTAAAGGATGAACTCATGTGTTCCTAATACATATCCACCTTAATGAATTGAGTCCATCTATTAGCACTATTAAAGCTTCAATGAATGAACTCTATGGCTTCTTGCATCTTATCCTCTGTAAAAGAACTTAGACTCATTAGTTGGTTAGGCTTAAACTCAAATGAGGGAACCTCTCTCTATTAATGGCAGTTTAATCCTTAATAAATGAATCACATCTTATTAACCATACTTTTAATTATAAAGGATGACAACAATTGTGGGTGGTTACCTTAAACCCAAATGAATGAACTTCATGATATTTGTCGTATTGAACCTTATGGGTGGCCTCTTAGTTTAATTATGTTTTAAAGTGCATTGTGTAAATAACCTCACGATGGCCTCCTAACCATGCAAAGTAAATGAGTGCTTCCTAAAATTCTAAGATGTCAAATTTTCGAACATAATATATATCCATGACTTAAGTATTAACATGTAATTATGATATCCGGCTTAATTGGATCGATTGTCATGAGATGAGTTAAGTGTAAGGTTACGTAATCGGGTTGGGAAACTCCTTAGGTTCATTTAGCCTTCCGCTGTGTTATCTAGTTTTAGATAACTCCAAATTATCTTAAGGTTGTGACTTATTAGTAACGCTCGTAAATAGTATTATAAAAAATATATATATTTACACTCTATTTGAGTGTTTTTAACTTAAACCCTTTGGGGTTTCCTGGTGGGGCATTACAATTGATGTAGCCACAACTGGTGAAGACATGAAGCAAAGGATGAAGAATGATGTTGCAAGAAAGAGAAACAATGTAGATCCCAAAGGAAAAGGGAAGATGGGAGAAGACAACTTCACTAAAAGGAAGAACATGAGAAGACATTGAAATGCTACAGCCCATAAGACAACTCAAGTGTGAGAAAAGAAGAGATCGGATGGAAGAGTTGTAGAGCATGGACAATCCAAAATCTATCCCCAAAGAAGCAGTCATGGAGATACTAAATCGATAAGATCTCCTCATGTATGGTAGAATAAATTTGTAAGTCATATGCCATGATTTATCGGCTACTGTATCTCTTGCAAAGATTATGGTCATAGTGCAAATGAATGCATAAAGAGGTCTAGAAATAAGAATGTTGTCTATCCAAGAAGTAATGCATTTATGCATAGTATGTCAAGATGTAGAAGCATGCATAGATATGCTCCTATGAATAATAAGATTAGTCCATTTGTTGCCTCAAAAAATGTTAACTATGTATGTTATAACTACAATGCATTTGGGCATAGAAGTCATGAATGGAGGAACATGAAAGTTCAGTCACATGACAACTGGTATAGAAACTATGCTCAATATGGAAATGGATATAGAGAATATGGAAGTGAAAGACCTACATGGAATCAAAGGAGAAATGTCCCTACATGAACAAAAGAAGATGGTCAAACTAGTTTGACAATAGGTCCTCCAATCATGCGTATGGCATGAACATAGTTTTCTTCTATAGAAATGCTTCTGGTCATTATGCAGAATTGAGTAGAGAAAGGACCAATTAGAAAAAGAAGGTAACAACTGCTCCCAAGAATGAAAAAGGGAAGAAGAATGAGACCAAGAAGGGATGGAGGAAGAAGCAAGAAGATGCAACGGTGGACCGACACTGTGCATTCAATGCACGGGTTATATCTCCTAAGGCTTAATGGAGATGCAGGACCTTAGGGGGAGATACATAACTGATCATATCATTCACCCCCTTAGTGGATGATGATAAATGGAAGAACAAGCTGTTGTCGATATGAAGGAAGGTAATGAGATAGTAAGTGTGTGTAGTGGCTGCCTTGCCTAAACACCTACAGATCAGATGTGGATCACTATTGCATGTGTCAATAAATGGATAATTAACAATCAGTATTAGAATAAAATTGACACAAGAAGATAGGAGCTATAGGAAGGTGCTCTGGTAGAGATAATGGACTGGTATAAGAAACTGGTATGTGCAATATGTTACCGGTATATATACTAACAAGTATTTTCAGGTTATATAAGACAATGAGGTTCAGGATCATTGAATTAACTTTAGTAGTATGGAATGGGGAGTTTATGGCTCAAGTGGTGCTGATGAAGACCTGAATAACATATGTTGGCCCGGTAGTTGATCATGTATACATGCACCTTTTTGGGCTAACTGGTTTGATTTATGGCATGATAGTGATATTGTATGGCATTGTGTATGTAGTGCCCCTACCCTAGTCAGCTTTGCAAAATCGGTTTGATATTGGTTGACTTCCTATGTGGCATTCTTGAATGGTTGATTTACCATGATGTAATGTTGTAGATTCGATAATATGATTATTGTGCATACCTGTTATTGTGCTTTCGCATCTATTATTGTGTAAGTTTAATTATTCCCTAATTCTTGTTTTTGATCTCAAGCTAACACCTTCATTAAATAAATATGTATATGTATGCTTGTGAGACTCTTGGTTGCAGGAGATTGCAGGTACAGTACCGCTGTGGTGCGAGGTTCGTCTTCACCTGGATTCGCAGGGTTGAGTATACCTCTTTCGCCCTTAGAATTTTGGTTAGGGGTCATAAAACTCTCATTTTACCTCAGCCAGGATCAAGTGAGCATCATGTGTGTTCCGTCGGTTTCCCTTTTTGTTTGGGTTTTCATGTCGTGTGATTGGTTGGCTTTCTCGGGTTGCGTGCCTTGTGTGTGGTAAAATGGAGTATTTTATCCTAAGTATTTAATTCAACTTAATGTGTTCATTTACACATTAGTAATTGAGAAATTTAAAATAGATAGGTTTCTTTTACGTGATTAATCGTTAATTAAGGAGATCACTTTATTTATACTTGTAGCAAGCTTAAGTATTTAATTTGAATTAATGTGTTCATTTTACGCATTAGTAGTTGATAAATTAAAATAAATAGGTTTCTTTTGTGAGATTAGTCATTTATTAAAAAGATTGCTTTATTTATGTTTGTAGCGAGTTTAATTTAATGGTTAATTTAATTAACAAATTTAATTAGTTTATGTGTATTAAAAAGGAAAGATTTAAAGTTATTGGAAATAAAAAACTAATTTAATCTCTTTTGCATTTTGGAAAAGAAAGGTTAATTTTACTTATTTAAGAAAATCAATTTTTATTAGAAAAACAAGTTTAATTTATATGTATATTTTATATAGTGTGAAAGATTGATTTTGGGAATTAATTTAATTAAAATATTTTATCCTCGTCAATATTGTGAAATATAAATGTTAGTTAACATTGAGAAAATATTAAAATTAAATGAGAGAGAAGCATTTTAATTTTTATTAGAAAATCAAGTTAGACTATTTGAATAGTTGAAAAGAATGATTATTTTCTTTTTATTTAAAAAGTGCTTAAATTTTGAAATTAGAAATTAGGTCAAAAATTTCAACCTTTTAACCTAGGTTTGAAAAATATTTGGGGGTAGTTGAATTTTTGAAAGAATATATTTTTGGATGGAAAAAAATTGGGGATTTTGGAGAAAATGGAGGATCTCTACAGCTATAGATTGGGCTCCTCTTCAAAAATCTTACCAGGAATGCTAAAGGAGGTAGGATTCCAGTTTACCCTTTTGTTTCTATGCTAGATCAAAAAATGGTATTTTTGGTTGTTCTTCATGAAATGTTGGTTTAAAAATATCCATGAATGCTCTTAGATTCAAGTTTTAGTTTTCTGAATATTGGTTGTTTGGGTCAATATTGTTTAAATGTTTTGTGGTTGAGCAAATCTTGCCCATTTGAAAGTTATTGTGTATTGGAAAATCATGATCTTGCAATAAAAAATAATCCCATGTTGTTGTTTTAAACATTCTAGAAAAATATGTTTGAGTGACTATGAATGAAAGAAAGTTTGGGGGTTTTCGTTTATAACTGTTTTAATTGTTTTTGGTTATCGTTTTGTTTTATTTTTAAAATCTAATAAACAAAAAAAAAGAGAGGAAATATTTTGGGGTTTTTGGGGGGGGAGCCGAAGCTCAACCCATGCCCTCCCCCTTACTGCCTCCCACAGCTTCCCAGCTCCACATGATGGAGGTCGAAGGGTTTGCAAACCCCTCAGCGGCCGCAGGGACCCCGGCTCCACTGTGTGGAGGCCAAAGGGTCTGCAATCCCCGTGGTGACCACAGAGACCCCGGCTCCACTGTGTGTGGAGGTCGAGGGTCTGCGTCCACCGTGGTGGCCGTAGGCCTGACGACTAGGGCACAACCGCCTTAGGGTTTGCCGGCCTCCACTGTTTTTTAAAAAAAATTAGTAAATCTTTTTGTTTTAAAAAAAATAAAAAACAAAACAAATAAATATTGATAGATTAAGTTTTAAATTAATAAAATTTAGTTTCACTAAACCTTGATTAATATATTATTAATATGTATTAATTTTTAATTATGGATTGATGTGGATTTTAAATAAATGTTTATTTAGATAATCCATATATTAGTACATGTTATTAATTAGATATTGATTGTTGCTAAACACTGACTAATATATATTAAATTTTAATTGTGGATTAATGTGGATATTAAATAAATGTTAATTTAGATAATCCATATATTAATATATATTATTAATTATATATTGATTGTTGGTTCCTTTGTAGCGAATATTGTCAGTGATAAACCATTATTGTTCAGATGTTAATTTTAATTAGTTAGATATATATTGAGATATATGTATACGCTAATTCATATTTATGGATGGTGTAATTGCTTTAAATCTACGCAAGGGAATTATAATTCATTGGGGAGTGTTTTTTTTTCCCATTTTGAAGATTCCTTTTAATGTATATTTTCTTTTGTAAAGGGTAAATTTGTGTTGCTAGAGAGGGGACTAGGTTATTTCAAACTAGTATGTCAATGATGTTTATCTAAGGATTAAATTACCTATTTAGACGAATAATGCTTACATTCATGTGAACTTGGTTGGAAAACTTGTAGAGATGTATTTATGTTATGTCTTGATGCATATGAACATAGTGAGTAGAAAACCTAGATTGACCTGGATCTAGATGAGGTAGAAAACCCAAAACAACTTAGATCATTTAGAAAACTTGGGGAAAAAGATTGTATTTTTTGGTTATTTCTTGTGCAAGGTTTAATTTTTGTATTTGTTTATGTTTAAAGAAATGGGAAAACCTTGATATACTTGTTAGGACCCTGTCGTCTGGTGGGTTTGTGGCTGGCCCTAGGATGGTTAGGCTCTTAGTTAGAGTACCATCAGGAAATGGACCTTTGTATTAGCTTTTAATATGCTTAGTTGGATCTGTTTCTATGTAGGGATCATTTAGGATTTATTGACTGAAGTGGTCATTTGTATATTGGATGTGTTCGCCTAAAAGGAAGGAATGTAATTGACACGAACCTTCTGTAAATCTTAACTTAATTAATTGCCAGAGGGGTCTTGCAGTTGAGCAAACCCGGAGATGTAGCCCTCTAGGTGTGAACTCTGAGATCATTCCTATGTTATGTGATACTTTTGTCTCTCATGTTTCATAGATTGTGCTAGCATGTATGGATGCATTATATTAAGTGTGTAATGGGGATTAGATGAAGTAAAATTTTGAATGCATGTATATAGTCATCTTGTTAAATGCAATAATTAGGATCATAAAAGATTGTAGATATGATTATGGAAAATATTTTGTTAATACTAATGAAATTAAGTAAGCATGGAAATAACTCACTAGGTTATGATGGAATTAAAGCATGTAATGGAATTAGATGGATGGTATATGGTTAAGGAAAAGTATGAACATAATGAATGGATAACAATTATTGGATGAACTTGTCATGTTACCTAAATTGTAATTCTAATGGATGAACTTCATTTAGTTACTTACATTTTAATCTTAATAAATGGACATCATCATAATAGCTATATTTTAACTAAATTAGATGAATTCATTTAGTTAATTACGTTTTATTCTAAATAAAAGAACTTCATCATATTAGCTTCATTCTAACTATAATTGGATGAACTCAATTAGATTATCCATGTCTTAAGTAATAACATGTGATTAAGAGAACCTGCTTAATTGGATCAGATGTCACGAGTTGAGTTAGGTGTTAAGTTACGTAATCATGTTGGGAAACCCTTTAGGTATTAGTTTTGTCTTCCGTTGTGTTATCTAAGCGTTAGATAACTCCAATGTATCTTAATGTTGAGTCTTATTTAAAAAAAATAAAAAATTATTTGCACTCCATTTGAGTGTTTTAGATTTAACCCTTTGGGGTTTCCTGGCAGGGCATTACAGTGTACATCTAGGATCATGTCATATGTTGTGGTGGATATAATGGATTTGATAGATCATCTGATTGATCACATAACATAGCTCAACTAGTATATGGTGCAATTTAGAGCTCCCATTTTTGGACCTAACAGGCAATGAGAACCTGATATGTATGACTCATGGGAAGTTCACAGCCACATTTTTTGATTTGTATAAGACTTGCTAGACATAAGGGAGTGAAAACTTCTATGGTTGTACTAGTATGATTGTGTCCTTGGAAGTATCTAGGGTTATGAAATATTTCAAAATCTATCCAATGGAAATCACAACTGGACCACCGAGAGAGTTTCTTGCAAAGAAGGAAAGTAACCTACATAACAGAACATGCATTTGGTATCAAAACAGATACAACTGGTATCAATGTTAACTTCAACACTTGATATCAACAAATTGGGGTTAGAATGGCTTCTGGATATCAAGCGGAAATAATGTAGTCTGACCGCTAGGTATGTTGTATTCACTAACACATGTTCCTTCAATTGGTTCCAAACTTATATATGCATGTGTTTCCGGTTTTCATATACACTTGGTTGTTGAACAATTGGTGTCACTTGGTGGTTGTGTGCTCCATCTTAAGTGATGTGATTTGAAAGGGTATAATGTATGAAGGTAAAAGGAGGAGAAGCATCTGAGAGAGAAAAAGGGGAGAGAAAACTCTATCACTGCCTGGTAGGAAAAAGCAAGAGTGAAACCCTAATAGTCTTGTTTGCCATTGTTGTTAAAGGGGGAGAGATATTTTTAGTATGTCAGATACTACATGTGATGACAATAATGCCAAAGGGGGAGATTGTTGGCATTTTGTTGTCATTGATGTCAACTAGTATAGGATGGCAACCGATATGGGAGATTGATGAGCAGTGTTGTCATTAATGAATACCAAAAATTGTGCCATTGATGTCATCTAGCATAGCAGGTCACCAGTAAGGAAGAAAAAGGAATCTAGCAAAATTGCCATTGGAGTCATGGGTACATAAGTTAGTGTTGACTTGTGTTGAAGACATAAGGACTATAGACTAGTAAGTGACATGTTGGAAGTGCATAGTTTCCAACCCACAAGAGAGAAAGATGATGGGTTGTTGATTGTGATGAAGAGGGAAAATGTTACAAAAATCACATCAACACTAGAATTAAAATATGTGACGGCCACCGATATGCTATGTGGATATGAAACAACAAGACTCCCACTAGAAAAAGATGCAGTCATCATATGAAGAGATGACTTATAGTGAAAGTGCCCAACCAGATCACATGTGCCTATTTGAGGATATCTCTACTCAAACAAGGAAGCCATAATGGTGCATTTCTAATTGCAAATAACAAGGATCCACTCTGACCGGTAAGTAGAGCTTTTCTCCTATTATGCATAAAATGCATCATAGCTCTCTAAGATAACACACAAGAGTATAAGGCAGGTGATTGAAGCCTCACACCAAATCAACCGGTAAAACCCTAAGTTGCCTTAGGTGCATGAGATTAGAGATATGCATCACATCAACCGGGTAGACATGATGAGTTGTCGGTACAGAGAAGGAAGGATATTTTTGTCACTTTGAAAAACCAATTGATAGGAGAACCGTTCTATTGATGAAGAAGGAAAATTTTAGTTGTAGATAGATGGAGATTGGTGAAGGCTGATGACATGGTGTCATAAAGGTGGTTTTTGGTAAGTATGTCCACCGCTAATGCTGACAAGGTGCAGAAGTGAAAGGCTCCCATCTATTGAAGATATAAATAAGGTAGGTTAGCAAGTGTGCTAACCGGTTTAGGTGATCCACTGAAAGAGAAGAAAAGTGCAAGGTTGAAGGCATACTGCTTAGGGTATAACCGACAAGGTCTGTGAATTGGTAGATGAACCCGCTTGTGTGGTTGGTTGGTGATCCTATCCAAACTGACATAGTAGACTAAGTTGAGGTGGATGCTGACAAAGGGACCACGTGGAGGTGAAGTGGCATGCATGCACATGTTGGTATGGTGTATTGGTGAAGTTGTTGGTGTCTGGTACAACATTTATGGTGACTACAAAGCACGAGGAATAAATGCAAAGGATTGCAGCTCAAGATTAGAGTACAGACTGATCTTGCAAATCAAGAAGGATGAAGGAAACCACATCACACACATGATTGATTAGACAAAAGGACAAAAATCATGCTATAGACGGCTAAAGATAGAAGACGTGTGTTGAAAGGAAAAGAGATGGAGATATTGATTGATGACCTATAAGTAATCAATCAAGGACATGAGATTTGATCAGATATGATGTTCCACGATGATCAAAGATTAGATCAGATGTAGATTTAGTGCATGGTGGAAACCTTAGCATACCAATGTTCAAACCAACAATTAGGTGGGAAAAGCTAGCTATAAGAGTGCAAGCCAAAGATGTAGTTGGCGTGGCTAGATGAGAGAGTAAGGCTAGTGAAGAAAGACAATCATTAAAGTGCTAAATGATAATCAGAGAAGAGACTGAGTTTGTGAGAGAGAGAATCAGGTTGAAGAGTTCAACCAACAATAGTGAGGCAACAAGTAGCTTGCCATTAAGTTATAGAGAGGAGTATACCACTGGTGACTGAACTGGCAGAGAAGAGTCATGGAAGATTGCAAAGAAGGCAAACTAATAACTGGTATTAATCAGATAGTGGATATTTGACTAAGTGAAGAAGACTGATGGTGATTAGCAGCAGTTTAATAGAGAGGAAGGAGAACCAACAGAGAGTAGAACTGGCAGAGAAGGAGAAGAGGCTGAACCAGTAAGGGTGCAATAGAGAGTGAGGTGGAGCAGAGAGTGAATTGCAATAGGAGATAAGGTTATAGTAGGTAGAAGTTGAGGAGAGAATAGACATAGATCTGTAGAGAGAACCGATGAAGAGACATACATGATAGTTACAAATTTCTTTTTTGACAAGAAGATAAATTTTGTATTTATTATATGATCTTATAAAGACTGAGTTAGAGCTTGGTGTAGGGGTTGGTGCTCCTTGGGTTGCTTCTCTAAAGCAAGAGTGGTACTCCTTGGGTTGGTGCCATAAATATTGTAACTAAGGTTTTCATTGTAAGGCTAGATTGGAAAAGTCATCTTCATCAGCACTTCTCACCAAGGTTTTTCCCATCTTGGGTTTTCCTTGTACATTAGGTGTTATGTGATGTCCCTTTTATGTGTGATTGCATTTGTGTCATTCTCCCATATAACCAGTATGTCTATTTTATGTTAGACCAGTTAATTGGTGTACACACATAGGATATAAAAGGGTTTAAGTTTGGAAACCATTGATTCACCCCCCCTCTCAGTGACATCTTGTGTTCAACATTGTTGGCGTATAAGAATGGTTAATGCTTGCAGTATCATACTTTAACATGTTCATGTGACCTTATTTTAGGGTTTTTGCATCTTATTAACATTTCTTCTATGTCATGCACTTGATCTTTATCGTTAATCAACATATTGTCATTCTTCTACACTTCTTCCTCCTTCAATTGTATTTCTCACATTTTCAATTAGGTCTTGTCTATATCATTTTTTTGAAATGCAATCATTGGTCGTGATCATCCTATCGTTGGACATCATCAAACCTAATTAGTGTTGAATTAGAGTTTTTTCCTCAACCTTTTGTTGGGTTGATGATGATTTTTGTAATGGATGACTTTATGTGTTGTCAACGATGGCAGACATACACACACATATGTTCACATTGTCATGGTCATCTTACTTAAGACAAACCGATAGTACTCCTAAGTCTTAGTATTACAAACTGGCATCATTTGTATAAAGAATTCCAATCATTTTGAAGGTTTCTAGCTGGTATATGTAGACAACTGGTATATGCAAGAATCACATGACACCAGTTTGGACATATTGTGGAGATCAACAAAGAGGCAAATGGAGGACAATTGGTTTATGAGTTGGAAGAGGTTAACTCTTAACTGATATCGATGTTCCAATCGGTTTCACTAATTGTGTGATGAGTTATCACCGATCATGATGAATTATCCCTAACTAATAGATTTGGTGGCAATTTGTGATGTGTTATGAAAGGTTGTCTAGATACACTGCACCTAGGAAATTGTGATGAGGTACCTAAGCTGACATGGAATCTAATGTCTATAAAATGACATTGTGATGAACTATTTTTTTGATGCGAGCTACAAGTGATAAGTTGATGTGATTTATTGAATAAGTTGAAGAGTATGTCGATGATGTTGTATTGAGTGAGCAGAAGAGGATCTATACAAGAAAGATGTGTTATTTCTAGATCATACAATTTGTTGCTTTCCAGTCACTACAACAATTTAGTCCCCTAACTGGGTAAGCTCTAACAAGCTTCATTGTACAAATCCTCTAACTAGGTAATCCATTAGTTTGGGTTTGAAATCCTCTACCAAGGTTACTCATAACAAGTTACTACCTTTAACTAGGTATAGCTTCTAATAGGGCTTTGGTATCTTTAACAGGATTCAGTCCTAGCAGAGCACTTTGTAGACCTTAACCAGTCAGTTACCTATTACTATAGATAGTTAACTTGTGAGTCCCATCTCACCGTGGTTTTTCCCAGTTAGGTTTTCCACATATAAACACTTGTTTTATGGTTGATATTTTACTTGTTGTTGATGCTTCTATATCACTTTGGATTGCATGCATAATTTTAAGTAAACTAGTTAATTAATTTTACCAATCTACGTTTAAAGTGGTATTGTTTTTTCTATCACTGATTCACCCCCCTCTCAGTTCTTTATAAATCTATCAATTGGTATCAGAGCCTAACTTTCTTAAGGTTTAATCACTTGGAAGGAAACCCTAAAGCCATAATGGGGGATATGAGTTATTTAGAGATTGCTAGAGTGCTTGAAACCCTAAGGGTCAGATTTAAATCTTCACAAGTTAAAAGGAGAGAGTTGACTGAGTAACTATTGGAGGTCTTTGACAACAATTCTTCAGATGAGGCCAACCTTGATGCATTGGCTGAAGAAGTGGAAAAATTGAATGGTCAAAAGCTAAATCTAAGGAGAGAACTAGAAGCCCTAAGAATCCGTTGTTAGGATAACTGGTGAACAACTAATAGGGGGGGGGTGAATCATTTGTTAACAGATTATATCAATTAATCCACTATAAAACTATAAACCAGAGCACATAAACATTAAATGCCGATAAAATTGAAACAGATGCTAGTAAGAACAAATACCTATAAACAACTTAACAATTAAATAGATAATCAATGCAAAGCAACCATACCACATAACACCATGATTTGTACATGGAAAACCCGGAAAGGGAAAAACCATGGTGGGAAGCCTACCCATAGTTAGATGATACTTCCACAAAAAGTATGTGATACAATGAGGGGCCTACTCATGCAGTAAGGCACACTGCCTAGAGCACACTTCTCATTACAAAAGAGTGTCACTGACTACAGAGAGGTTAAAACCACCTCAAGATATTTAGACAACAATCTAGTAGAATAAACTACAAGAGATAGCATATACCATGCTTGATTATAGTCTTGGTTAAGCTCAACACCGGAGGCATTTGACCTCTTCCTTAAACCCAATTTGATCTTCAATGATCGACCTAATCCTCTGCCTGAATGATATTACAATATTTGCACATTGCATCCTTGCCATAATCTACAATGAGGTCTTACATCAATTTATACCAACCCTAAGGCCTAAACCAATTAGGTCGGCCACCTAAAAGATATTAAAATAAGATCATTACATAAATCCATATTACAATGATATGTCATGTCGGCTTTAGACCAAAAGAAAATTAACCAATCCATAATTCATCCTGGTAACATGTAGAGAACATGTTAACATGATACCAGTCCATAACCTAGATAGTCACCAGACCTATTCTGGGTCCACCATACCAAAGTGATGTCTCCACCTAGTTGAAGCATGATCAGATAACATCTTCAGCATCCTAAAAGCCACACCAACACCACTTATGCATCCTGTCAAGGATTCTCAATAAAAGCTCTGCCGCTAAGACCTTAAACCTATACTGATAAGGGTTTACAAGAGTGTATGATAGAATCCAATCACCAAGTCAATACCAACTAACCAAGACATGCTCCAAGAACATGTAACACATAAAATCAAACATACTCCATTGATCCAAATATGTTGAAAGTGTCCAACATATAGTCTCTTCTACCGATAACACTAGATCTTCTATCGGTAACCAAAACTTGTCTATCGGTAACCAACCATAACAGCTAGTGTTGACATCAATGAAAAAAAAATAGTACAACACCAAGCTTCAAAAGATATTTATCCAACCTTCCATACCAGGCTCTAGGAGCTTGTTTCAATCCATATAATGCTTTTTTAAACCTACAAACCATATCCTTATCATCTATTAGTGAAAATCCATCAGGTTGTTCAATTTATACTTCTTCTTCAAGTTCACCATTCAAAAATGCACATTTAACATCCATTTGATAAACCTTATAGTTCATATATGTTGCATAGGAAAGAAATAGTCTAATAGCTTCGATCCTAGCTACAGGTGCAAATGTCCCACCATAATCAATTCCTTCCTTTTGATAATATCCTTTACAAACTAGTCTAGCTTTGTTTCTTATAACTTGACCATCCTCATTCATTTTATTTTTGAAAACCTATTTAGTTCCAATAACATTCTTTTTTTAGGTCGGGGAACTAAAGTCCAAGTCTCATTTTTTTCTATCTGATCTAATTCATCTTCCATAGCTTTTAACCAATGTTTATCCTTACAAGCTTCAATAACAAATGCCGGTTCAACTTGAGAAATAAGACATACCTCTTCATTTTCCAATCTTCTTCTTGTCATAACTCCCTTGTTCCTATCTTCAATGATTTGATCTTAAGAGTGATTTAACCTTATATACCTTGGTGTCTTCTGAATTTCAGGTTCACTGATCTGATCATCAGTCATAGTAGAATTTTTAGACTGTACCGGTATAACCATCTCAATGTTTTGTACTAGTTGAGGAATTTCTAGTTCGGTTATGATCATTTCCACTATCAATTCCCTATCATATGATATAGATTGATTTCTATATTGCTCATCCACTTTCACATTTGTGCTCTCCATAATTTTCTGCAATCTTTTGTTATAACATCTATATGCTTTTTTCTGAATTAAATATCTAAGAAAAATTCCTTCATCACATCTAGGATCAAACTTCCCAATTGAATCATCCCTTTTGATATGGCATTTACTTCCAATTTTTTTAAAATATTTAATAATAGGTGTATGTCCAAACCATAGTTCATAAGGGGTCTTATTGGTTTCACCTTTGATGTGAACTTTGTTGAATGTGTAGACTATTCTACTCACTCCTTCTCTCTAGTAGATGTGAGTTAATTGGCTTCCATCATAATGGTTCTTGCTACATCCAAAATGGTTTTGATCTTTCTTTCCAGCACTTCATTTTGTTGAGGAGTCTGGGGTGCAGATAATTGTCTCCTGATTCCATTTGTCTCACAATAACTATTAAATTCATGAGAAGTGAACTCACCACCTTGATATGATCTTAGAAATTTGATTTTTAATCTAGTTTCAGTCTCTACCTTTTCTTTAAAGATCTTGAAAATTTCTCAAAAGCTTCAGACTTCTCCCTAAGAAAAGTCACCCACATCATTCTAGAATAATTATCAATTATTAGCATGAAGTACCTATCATCTTGAAAGCTTCTAGTCCTTGTTGGACCACATAAGTCAGTATGAATCAAATCAAGAACATTATTAGATTTATCTGGTATGCTCTTAAAAGTAGTTCTAACTTTCTTTCCCAATTGACATTCCTTACATACCATATTGTGAGGCTTCATAACCTTAGGTATATCTCTAGCTACCTTAGTTGAAATGATCTTAACAATATGGTCAAAATTAACATAATACAACCTCTTATGCCATAGCCAACTCTCATCAATATGAGCAATCAAATATGTCTTATTACCAGTGTTCAAATGAAAGATATTACCTCCAGTCTAAATACCGGTTGCAATCTCCAAACCAGTCTTGTTAATGATTTTGCATTTTCTATCCTTGAATTGAAGTTAAAATCCCTTGTCCACCAATTGACCAATGTTAGGATTCCCATATATATTGAGAGGGGGGGATGAATCAGTATCTAACTGGTATATCAAATTACTTGATTTAAAACATGAAAAGCATATCAAAACTGTCTACCGATAAACAAGAAATAATGTAGTAAATAAGAACAATAACAACATGAGAAGCACACCATAACAGAGTATTTTAATGAGGAAACCCATGTGGGAAAAAACTCAGTGGGATTTGTGACCCACAATATTCTCTTACTAGCCAATAAGGGAATATTAATGCTACAATAGGGGCCTGCACATGCAGGAAGGCCAAGTGCCTAGAGCTCACTGCTCAATTACAAAGGAAGTCACACTGACTTACAAAAATGGATTATGTAAATCCAATGTCTTGTATTGCTTCAGATCAGCATCTGCTATGTCAGATTCAGTACCGGTTTAAGCTCTGCTACAATATAAACCTTTAACCAACAATTCACATATTAGGTCTGCTATTACTTTTCCATGCTTCACATCCTATCTCATCTACTACAAAAATGATCTACAATGATCTCATACATATATGAGTCATATTACAATCCACCATGTTGGCTTTACAAAAGTTTTTACAATTAATTACAAAATGCATTTACACAAAATTGTTATTGGCCAGAGTGTCAATATTCTTCTTTTCGGTGCCGGTGTATTGTATGCTGGTGTAGAGTCTGTCGGTGCCAATGCCTACTGGTATCACATGATTGCAAGGTTTCCATCAATGACAATACCTTCAATCACCTACAATTTCTCATTGGAGTGTGCATTTGCCAACAATCTCCCCCTTTGACATTGATAGCAATAGTCATGAGAAAAATTTAAGAATGCATCCGAAAAATTAAGTCCAAAAAAGCTTTGCCAAAAACTGTGTTATCAAAACTATATGCCAAAAATGTATGCTCCCCCTGAGTAGATAATCTCTACTTCCTTCTAACCATTTTTCTCATCTCACTACTCCCCCTTTGACATCAATGATAAAGGTTGTCATTCGCTGTCAGTGGAGTCCTTCCTGGATTCTTGTAACTGGTGGGTTACAATTTGAAAGATATCTATCAAAATCAAATTTATACCATTATTGAATGTTTTGCTGTCTTTTATTACCTCTTGTGTTCTCTGCACTATACTGGTGAGTATGTGCATTTTCTCTTCTGGTGTCTTGAGTCCAGGAACCAGAGCCTCAGATATTTCTTTTCTCAAAGAAATGTGTTATTCTAGTCTTGGACCAAGTCTACATTTCAAGTCCTTTGCTTTATCCTTTGTTCTTTGTTTGTCATTCTCTAACTTCTTGATTTTCTCTTCTAGCTCTGCAATCTTCTTTTCTATCTCAAAAAATGAATCCGATGATCCTATTAGATTGTCAACAATATTGTTAATCTTATCTTGTGCTTTGTTGATTTCCTTGTCAAGGTCTTCTATTAAGACATGTGTCTTGCAAGTGTCCCTATACAGTTTCTTGAAGTAAAAAATTATTTCTTCAAGTTCCGGTAATAGGGTATCCATTTTCTCCTTGTTCTTCTTCACAATTTCTTCAAAGAATTTCTCTTTTTATTTAATAATTCTTTCTTTAAATGTATCCTCATTTATTTGATCAACAGTCAATATGTTGCCGGTGATGAACTTACACAATGTGTCTAGTTGACCTAAAGGATCCTTATTATCAAAAATGCGCTTTGGTTCTATCAATTTAAGAATTGGAATTGTATCATCAATAGCCTTATAGGCTTGTGCATTACATTCTATGATCTTCTTTATTGAATCCAATAAGACCTTTGTTATATTTGTAGGTCTGAATACTACCATAGAAGTACCAAATGATTGTCCAACTACCTTCACAATAGCCTTGCTACCGGTTGTGGTAATTACCTTCCTTGATTCGACCTCTGGTAGGTCAGTCTATGTTTGCATTTCAATAAGTAAGGGTTTGGAATTTTTAGTTTGGGTCGGTGGCACTGTCTTTGTCTGAACCTGTGCTTCAACCTATACCTATTATAGTTTTTCCATCTGTTTCTCAGAAGGTTTCTTTGAGCTTTCAACTACCAATTTCTCAGGTGTAGTCTCAATTTGTACCTCTATGCTTTCCTTTGCCGATTCATCTGATGGTTTTTTAGTTGTATCTACTGGTTTCTTAGTGGTATCCTCTACTTGTTGCTCTGTAGGTTTTTCTATGCTTATCTCAATCTCTGCAGCCGGTGACTCATTAGTCACATCTGTCCTCTTGTCCTTAGTGGTTTCTCTGTCAACCACAACATTTACTTCCTAGGTGTCTACATTCACAGTATACAAAATTTTAGACTCATGATTTGTATCCTCTAGTGGAGTCTCCATACTCTCTGTGGCCGGTTGACTGTCACTAGTATCTACCGGTGGAGTATCTGAAAGAGGTGGGGGCACATTGTTAGTTATTTTAAGGGCTGGAGGACCACCTACCTTACCTTTTCCCTTATCTATGTCCTTTTGATATACCTTGATGGTTTTAGGTCTTTTTCTACAAAGAATATATCCCAACCATCTGATGTATCTTCTGTGACTTCTTTCACTCTGCTAGCCATTAGTGCCACATGTCAGTGAGCAATGGAGAATATTGTCTGGTTTGCTTCACTGATTAGTTCATCTATTTCATTAGTTGAGTTGACTGGATGTACTGCAAGTAATTTCTCAATCTTAATTTTCTTGTCTAGCTCAACAGTGGCTAACCTTCTAGCTTCAAGTCTCCTATACAGATCATTTGGAATTTCATCAACAATTTTCATCAAAAATTTCTTATAAATATCTAAGTGTAAGATTACACTGTTCTCTATGCTTTCCTTATCATCAGCTGATAGTGTATTGTATATTTTGTTGATGTTCTTTAGCTTACCATCCTCTGTAATTTCACTAAGAAGTTTGTCTATTGGGGCAATATCTTGTTTTACCTTCTTCTTCTTAAGAGTCATTTTCTTTATTGGAGGCCTTACTACCTGTTGTTTTTGTCTTATTTTCTTGGGTGTAGGTGAGGGTACCGGTGTGGGTTTTCTTTTCCTTTCTACCCTTTTAAATACTACCAGTATATCACTTTCAGAAGAAGTTCTAACTGGTGAAAGGTGAGTTTTCGGTTGAGGTGCTTCCAACTCACTTTCACTTATACCAATTTGTCTCGAAACATATTCCTTAATTGCTTTAGCCTGTCGGATTCCTTTCCTTATGGTTGCTTCAACTTTCTTAACCCTATTTCTTTATTGAATTCCACTTTCTATTGTTTCAGCATTTCCAAAAAATTCCTCAGTAAGTTCCTTGGGTGCTTCAAGGAGGGATTTTTCATAAGTTTCAATAATGTTTTCATCTACCTCATAGCCCATTTTAGTTACCCAGATAGTTCTAGGAACAACTACCTCAATCCAGATTTCATCTTTCTTGATCAAAAAATAGATTTCTTTCTAATATTTGTCCACAATAGCTTGTGATAGTCTTACTCTAGTTTTCATTCGAGCCTTTAATGCTTGAAAATGTTCATTTAAGTTTTTCTCCCGGTTTTCTCCCATGTTGTTCAATAGATCCAACAATTGTTTTCCTACCAGAATGTCAAAACCAAAATCTCTTGCACCAATACTGGGTACTTGTTTAGTTACGTACAACATTAGACAAACAAGAAAATTTCCAAATCTGAATGTTCCTTTCTTATCCCTTTTAATCTTTCCTAGATCGTCTATCAACTCATCTTTGAGCCATTCACATACATCTATCCTTGCATTATCATTAACCATATCATAGGCACTTTTGATACATAGGCTAGAAACTGAGTTCAACCTATTTGCATGTGTAGCTTTATAACCTAAGATCATACTGATAAATATGACATTTATGTCTTTTACATCATTTACCCTTAGAGACCTTTTATCAGATGTTGCACCGGTTTGTTTTATCACTGTATCATTTGAGACCTTCTTTGTTTTGTTAGGTCTATTACCAGGGGAAGGTAACCCCGTTACAGCTTTTACCGCTTCTTTTGTGATTTTATGGATTGAATCCAGAAAAATTCACCATGTACTCTGCTTAACACAATCCTTATAATATCCTTGGGAAAATCTAGGATACTAAGGATTTTAGTAAAACGTAGGGTTTCCACTATTTTATGTTTCGATTTGACATTTCCAGACTCATCACAAATCATAGTCCTATACATATTCTTAATCTCATCATCACCTAATTCCTCAATATGACAATGTATATACATCCTAGGGTCTTCAGCATATACTACTCCTTTAGGAATTTGAGAAAATGCATCTATGCTATCATCTTTCTTTGCAATTTTGGGAACCAGTTGGAATATGGGTCTAGGGTGCTTAACAACCTCAACAACAGTAGGGTTTGCAATAAATTCAAGAGTGGATGAAGATGCCATAGCTATAAATACCTCAATCTACCTTAAGGATGAATTCTTTGATGGATTGCTTCACTTCTTTTCTTAGAATGCCTTCGCTCGAGAATTTTTGCGCTCTCGAAGATTTAAATGCGTAGTGAACGAAAAAGGAGACAAAATATTTGCTTTATAGTGTTATTTTCTCCAACTACCACATAAAATGCTCGTCGGTTAAGTCACAACTTAACTCATCTACCGGTATAGAAGTAATTTCAACTTCTCACCATCAACTGAGGGAATAATAGCATGTTTTTCATTTTGTTGCTAAACCCCCAAAATATTTTTCTTTAGTTAGATGAAGAGTCTCTTGTCAGTGGAGTGTTACTCTGCTCTACCTGTGGAGTGGTATTCCTTTCAACATTCTGATCTAACTTTCTGATCCATTGTTTTGAAAATTCTTGCTTTACCTCTTCAACCTTTTCTTTACCTTTCAAGCTAGGACCTTTGTTATTTGTCGGTGATGCCTTACTTCTACAAAATTTTGCAATATGTCCAATCTTGTTATAGGCATAACAAGTCACATTTTTTTTTTGAATAACTTTCCCATATCGTATACCAATATGTGTTCTACATTGATTAGATAAGTGTCCAAATCTTCAACAAACATAACATCTTACATTCATTCTGCAATTTTCTGAATTATGACTAATTTTGTTACATTTAGAACATTGACCGGTGGGTGTATTTGTTAGGTCCCAGAGACAACTGAGAGGGGGGGGGAGGTGAATCAGTTGTCTAATAAATTTAAACCAAAACAACTTAAACAACTTTAAAGCATAATACCAGTGAACCAGTCATATAATATCGGCGACTTCCCATTTGTGATTGAGCAATGAGCTCTAGGCACTTGGCCTTCTTGCATGTGCAGGCCCCTATTGTAAGAGTAATATTCATTTATTGGCCAGTAAGTGAATATTGTGGGTCAGAAATCCCACCGAGGTTTTTCCCACACCAGGTTTCCTCGTTAAAATACTGTGTTATGGTGTGTTTTCTTGTGGTTGTTGCTATTCTTGTTTACAACACTATTTCTGTTTACCGGTAGATAGTATTGATATGCTTTTCATGTTTTAAATTGAAGTAAATTCACAAATCGGTAAGATATTGATTCACCCCCTCCCCCTCTCAGTATCTCTGGGAATCCTAATAGTATTAGTGTTCTTATGATTCCTAAATCTACACTGATTTGCTCTATGACTATACTTGTTATAGTTAAAGCATTTCCCATTGAATTTGAAAGCTTTAGGTTGTCTTATTGGTTTTCTATGATCATGATTGTTTGCAGTACTAGAGCTTTCACCAACTTCAAAGCCAAGGCCATTTGTATCACCATTAGCTTTTTGATTCTTCAGCATGTCACCAAGTTCTTCTGAGCTTTTCTGGAATTTCTCCTTGTGTTGATTTGCAACAGTCAGTTCACTCTCCAACATTTCTTTCTGTCTCATGAGTTCAGTTCTATCATTTTGTGTATGCATCAGATTTGTCTTCAACATATCATTTTCATGACTGAGTCTTGTGTTTTCATTTCTAACATCATTCAGTCTCCTAACCAAATCTTCTTCATTCTTCTTCCGATTTTCATTTTCTTTACAAAATCTCATAATCATATCTTGCATCTCATTCTTCATTGTGGTGTTTTCTTGTCTCAATTTGTTCACCAGATCATTAAGAGTTTCCTTTTCATCTTCATTATTCTGCATCTTTTCACAAAGTTCTCTTCTCTTGTTTCTTGCAATAGTAAGATTATCTTGAAGTGCTTGAATAATATCCTGAGTAGCCTTTAGATCATCCTCAAGTTTGATATTCTTTACTTTTTCTGCATCATAGTCTGAAAGAGTTGTTTCCAATTGCTTACTCAAGTTTTCCATCTCTACCAGTATCAAGATCTTCCTCAAGTTGTTAGACTTTTGAAAATAGAGGACCAATCTCTAATACCAATTGTTAGGATTCTCAAAGATACTGAGAGGGGGGGTGAATCAGTATCTAACCAGTATATCAAATTACCTGATTTAAAACATGAAAAGCATATCAAAACTGTGTACCGGTAAACAAGAAATAATGCAGTAAATAAGAACAATAACAACAACATGAGAAGTACACCATAACATAGTATTTTAATGAGGAAACCCACTATGGGAAAAACCTCGGTGGGATTTGTGACCCACAATATTCGCTTACTGGCCAATAAGGGAATATTACTGCTACAATAGGGGCCTGCACATGCAAGAAGGCCAAGTGCCTAGAGCTCACTGCTCAATTACAAAGGAAGTCACACTGACTTACAAAAATGGATTATGTAAATCTAATGTCTTGTACTACTTCAAATTAGCATCTTCTATGCCAGATTCAGTACTAGTTGAAGCTCTATTACAATATAAACCTTTAACCAACAATTCGCATATTAGGTCTAGTATTACTTTTCCATACTTCGCATCCTATCTCATCTACTACAAAAATGATCTACAATGATCTCATACATATATGAGTCATATTACAATCTACCATGTCGACTTTACAAAAAATTTTACAATTAATTACAAAATGCATTTACACAAAATTATTGTCAGCCAGAGTGTCGGTATTCTTCTTTTCGGTGCTAGTGTGTTGTATGCCAATGTAGAGTCTGCCGGTGTCGGTGCCTACTGGTATCACATGATTGCAAGGTTGCCATCAATGACAATACCTTCAATCACCTAATATTTCTCATTGGAGTGTGCATTTGCCAACAACCAACACTCAAAAGATTATTCTTTAAACCTTCTACATAATAAATATTGTTATTATTATGCTTACCATCCAAAGAAATAGTACCTCTACCTTTGATCATACATGCTTTGTCATCTCTAAATCTTACTTGACCATAATAATATTCTTGCAAGGATATAAATTTCCCTTTATCTCTAGTCATATGATGTGAGAATCGACAATCAATTACCTATTCCTTTCCATTGTTGGATCCACTAGTAGAGCCTGTTGTTGATTCATCCTCAGAGTCATCAGTTACTCCTTCCTCATTTGCTATGCAGCATTGTTTGTTTCTCTTGAATTTATATCTATTCTGATTAGGCTTGAATAATTTGTTAACTCCTATATCCAAAATGAATAATGTTATGACATGCAAAACATTTAAAAGGCGCTTTTCCTTCATAGTTACTTTTTGCCAGTCCTTTAGGTACTCTTCTAGTAAATAAGGCTTCTGGTTGCTCAAATTCTTTATCCTCTTTCCTCATATCTTCCAATTCCTTTGAATATAAGGCTTTCCAATCATTTTTTCTAGTAGATGATGATGATGCATGAAAAGAAGGTTCAGATTTTGCAGCTCCAGAAGGTCCAAATTCTTCAAGCTCAAAAGCAAATAACTTCCTAATCAGAATGTCTTTGTTAACTGAAGTGTTTTCCATTATTCTTAACTCATAAATTGTAGTTGCCTTTGTCTTGTAAGCTGGTGGAAGGGCTCTCAAGACTTTAGAAACTATTTCAACTTCACTCAGAGATCCTCCACAATATTGAATTCCCATGACAATCTCATTTACTTTGTTCATAAATGTAGCAATTCTTTCATTGTCATCCATCTTCAAGTTCTCATATCTCACCCATTAGCCATCAAGTTTAGCAATTTTCATAGTATGGTCACCTTCATTTAGAGTTTTCAATTTATCCCACATAACCTTTGCAGATAATTTATCAGACAATCCCATGATCTGTTGATCAGTAAGTGCACACAGAAGGGCTTCTCTAGGTCTACAATCATTCTCACTATTTTTATCCAAGTCTGCAAGAGCAGGATTGCCAAATGCCGGATCATAAGTTGTGTATACTTTCTCAATGATCTCCCAAATATCCTTGCCAAGACATGTAAGATGAGTCTCTATTTGGATTTTCCATATCCCATAATTTGTTCCATCAAGCTTAGGGATTTCTCTTCTAAAGATAGTTGTGGTGGATTAGTTGCCATAGGATCTACCTAAAGAAGTTAATATTTTGCAAAAGAGGACCAAACTTATGATACCAATTGTTATGATAACCGCTAAACAACTAAGAGAGGGGGTTAATCGATTGTTAATAGATTATATCACATAATCCACTATAAAACCATAAACTAGAGCAGATAACCATTAAATACCAGTAAAGCTGAAACAAATGCTAATAAGAATAGATACCAGTAAACAACTTATCATTTAAACAAATAATCAATGCAAAGAAACCATACCACATGACACCATGATTTGTACGTGGAAAACTCGGAAAGGGAAAAACCACGGTGGGAAGCCTACCCATAGTCAAATGATAGTTCTGCATAAAGTATGTGATACAATGAGGGCCCTGCACATATAGGAAAGCACACTGCCTAGAGCGCACTTCTCATTACAAAAGAGTCTCACTGACTATGGAGAGGTTAAAACCACCTCAAGATATTTGGACAACAATCTAGTAGAATGAATTGCCAAAAATAGCATCTACCATGTTGATTACAGTCCCAGTTAAAATCAACACCGGAGGCCTTTGAACTCTTTCTTAAACCCAATTCGATCCTCAATGATTGACCTAATCCTCTATCTGAATGATATTATAATATTCACACACTACATTCCATGCCATAATCTATAATGAGATCTTACATCAATTTATACTAACCCTAAGGCCTAAACCAATTAGGTCAGCCACCTAAAAGATATTACAATGATATTCCATGTTGGTTTTAGACCAAAACAACATTAACCTATCCATAAATCATCCTAGTAACGTGTAGAGAACATGTTAACATGATACCAGTCCATAACCTAGATAGGCACCAAACCCATTCTAGGTCCACCATGCCAAAATGATGTCTCCACCTGGTTGAAGCATGATCAGAGAACATCTTAAGCATCCTGAAAGCTGCACCAATAACACTTATGAATCATGTTAAGGATTCTCAATAAAAGCTCTGTTGGTAAAACCTTAAACCTATACCGGTAAGGGTTTACAAGAGTGTATGATAGCATCAGATCACCAAGTCAATACCAACTGACCAAGACATGCTCCAGGAAAATGTAACACATAAAATCAAACATACTCCATTGATCCAAATATTCTAGAAGTGTCCAAAAAATAGTCTCTTATGCCGGTAACACTAGATCTTCTGTCGGTAACCAAAAGTTGTCTACCGGTAACCAACCACAATAGCTAGTATTGACATCAATGACAAACCATTAATACAACACATAATCAATTCTTCCATATTGCCAACATCTGTATGAGATAAGAAATTGAAGCAAGGAGGGTAGCTCAAAACCTAATCAAAGAGAGAGATCATGAGATTGCTAAGATCAAGTAGGAAAATGCAATTTTGCATGAACATTGGCATGAGGAGAAGGAATAAAAAGAGGCTTTATAGTTAGATCTTGAAATGGCAATGTCTCTAAGAGAGACTCTAACAAATCATAATTAAGATCTCACCAAAGAGCTTATTAAGGCTAATGGGAAGCTTGAAAAATTTAATAAGAGTTCTTCTATGTTGGATGAGCAGATCTAGTCTCAGAGGATGAAAGGTGACATATCTAGACTAGGATTCAATACATTTGAGAAAGGAGAATCTTCCGGTACCAAGAGAAACATGCACAAAGGTAAAAATTCTCCTAAGTCTAAAATTCCTACTGGTAAGAAAGCTTTCAAACCTATTTTCTTTGTCTATCACAAACCTAGACATGCTGCTAATGTGTGTAGAAACAGATCTACTTAGAACATAGGCTATAATGCTAATACTAGATATGTGTCTAGAAGATTTGAAGGTCATTGTTACACATGAAACATGTATGGACAAATCAGTTGAATGCAGATATAGAGAAAACAATCTGGCACCTCATATGAATCCAAGACCTAATAGTGACTAGAGAAGCATCTATGACAACCGAAGAAACATGAACTGGAAGAAACCCTATGTCAACTAGTTCAGTCCATATGAAAAGGAGAAGGTAACAAATGTGGTTTGCACCATTTGTAATAATTATGGACATGTCGCTATGAATTGCAGAAGGAGAACTGGAAGAGGTAACACAAGACCTTGGAGATTATCTAGGATGACCTACTATCATTGTCACAAACCGGGACACATGGAAAAGTTCTGTAGAACTAGGAAGAACAAATCGATCAACCACTAGGAAGATTAGAAAGGTAAGAAAAATGTTGATGTTGAGGAAACCAGAACAAAGATGAACAAAATACAGAAGAAGAAGAGTGAATACAACCCTGCAAAAGAATTTGACCCTTCACCTAGTGTGGAGAATCCTACACTGGAGAATTTAAATTTTCAACAAACCTAAGGGAAAAATAGTGGTAAATCTACTTCTAGACCCCTTGAATAATGTATGGCAAAAGATGTTTGCATTTCGAGTTATTTTGTGAGAATTATCGATATATTGCCTATTGGTTTTGTAAGGATTATCAACCGGTTATATACCTATCGGTATAAGTGAGTTTATTAAGTAGTACATTAGGGTTTGTTACCCTATCACATGTGCAATTAATGCAGCAGGTAATTTTTTAAAACAAAGTTTTACTAAGTTACTTTTACCCTAATTACATTCGAAGAAGAAGTTTTTGAGAATCTATAGAGTATAAAAGAGAATTGCTAGTTGATTGTGAATAGATTTGTGTTGCGGATCGTAAGTTGGATTGGATTCAAAGATAAGAGAAGGTGAAACTGGTGTGCATTCGAGAGATCAACCGGAAACCTTACCAGCATGAAGGGAATACGGTATTCTTTTGTTATTATCTCTCAAATCTAGATTATCTAGAATGGCATCATCATCTAAACTAGTAGAGAGACTTATGATTACTACTGAAGCTATGGATTCTATGGAATAAGGAAAAATAGTATCATATAATGTATTGTCTCAAGTTACTAAAGGTGTTATGATAAAAGGTGATCTATCTAACTATATTGACTGTAAAATTGAGGATCTAGGATCACTATCAATCTATTCTCAACTCAAATCTTTGTGTGATAAGAGCGTGAAAATCAAATCCAAGTATATTAGGGTTTATGAAAGGGTTTTAATAGTGCGGCATATTTTCTTGAAGATTTTGAGGAAGAGTTGTTGGAAACAATGGATCACTGAGAGGGGGGTAAATCGATGATTTAAACTCTTTTTCTTCAACAAGGAGATACTGGTAATATATAAAACAAACCAAGTCCTAACCAGTAGCTCAAATAGTGCAAACAAGGTATATGAATGGACTTGCTAAAACATTATTATAACATATGCACAAGGATGCAACACACAACACTAGATATATACGAGGAAAACCCAATGTGGGAAAAACCTCAGTGAGAATAGTTGTTGGAGATCTTCTGCTCCAATCTAGCCTCATAATAATTCTTTGATTACAATATTTAGGGCACCAACCCAAGGAGCACAAACCCCTGATTCATGAGGACCAACTCAACGGAGCACCAACCCCTGCATAATTTATAGGCTACAACCTAAAGGAGCTACAACCCTTGCACTAAGCGTCAACATAGTGAAAACAGTATAAAACTCAGTTATAAAAATGAAATCACTATTGCAAATGAATTTTTGCAACCTTACAATATTCTCCTTTGTTAGTTTCACCCTTACCGGTCTGTATTCTTTCTACCACTTAGCAACTTGACATTGCTGATAACTTTTCTAAATCCCCTCTCACAATGTCTTCCCTCTCTCAATTCACAATTGATCACTCTTAATCAGGCATAGATTATACCAGTTTTTCACCTCTGTGTTCAATGAACACTCCATGAGTTATTCCTTAAACTGGTTTACACTACTTCTCCTTATCAGTCAATTCTTCGCTCATAAACACTTCAATTGTTTATCCCTTTAGCTCTCAAATAGAAATTTCACACTTGTCTTTACTCTACAACAACAACAATCATAGTCTCAAGTCATAGTATTTAAACTTGAGCTTTCCTACCAAGAATCAATTAAAACTTAGGGAGGTTAGGGTTTCCTTCACCCAATAAAATATGCATGAGATCTGATCCAATTTGTCTTGGATCGATCACCTATACTCAAGGAATGTATCTATACACATTTTTCATTATCCAATGCATATTTACTAAAGATAGAAATCTCATCCCTAATTTTTTGCCTTGAAATCTATCGACTCATTTACAGTCCAGCTGTTTCCTTCTCGAGGTCATCTTCCAGTCTGATTTCTTTTCTTCGATCTAGGCGCCAACTACTCCCTGATTTTTCTCTGTCATTCTTTCTTCCTCGAGCTGCACCAGTCAGTTACCATACTGTGATTTTTGGCTATTTCATTAATGTTGATGGAGGCTTCACGGACCTTTGCATGTTTTCCACCTCAACTCCACATGGCATCACAATGGTAATACACTCATCTCACAGACACAAAGTCATTTTACACTTGAACATTCAACAAACTCATACCGGTACAATCCTTTACCGGTAAGACCTTCTCCTCCTGCTAACCTATAGTGCACACTACACCAGTGGCACATCTTCATCTCCAGTGCTTTGTGATTACTTTAACATTCTACCTCTTCATCATAAACAAGAAGCGAACCTTCATACTAGTTTGTGCTCTACCGGTTATCACTAAACATGCTAACACACACATGCATCTCACCTCATATCAGTGAAGTCACTGATAGTCTCAATAACTAGTTGTGTTCGACCATACCAGTTTCAAGCCTTCATGTTAATCTTCTCAATACCTTATTTGTCTTTTACCATATTGGTACACTCTTCTTCATACTAGATGACATACCTCTATCGGTAGCCTTCCTACAATACTGGTTGACATCAATGAAAACTCAATGCTAACAATCTCCCCCTTTCGCATTGACGTCAACATTTTATTTTCTGATCTCTCCCCCTTTGATAGCAATGGCAAAGGGAACCTTATTCTAATACCAATAATCTCTCCCTTGACTACATCTGGTTAAGGCACACTCTTTCCCTATGTCCATGCTTCATGATTCAAGAGTCATAAGATAGTAACAATTGTTGACTCCCCCTGAATCATGCATCCTCTTATGCATTTAAGTGCTGCCAGATGTTGGGAAAACTCCCATATTTTATCTCAGATACTCAAATGGACCCAATGGAAGTGGCTTCGTAAATATGTCAACAATATTTTCACCAGTGGGAACATATTCTACTATGACCTCCTTGTCTACTACCTTCTCCCTCAAGAAGTGATACTTGATTGTAATGTGTTGTTTGTATTATGGAAGTATTGCACTAGTTTTGTCATTGATGTCAACACTTATCCTTCTAGAGATCTATGGTTATGTTGTACTGACATGTTGTGTTCACCTGCATGTGTTAGTGAATTATGCATAGTCACCTGTAAATTGTTCACCAACAGATTGTATTGTTCACCGGCACTGATGATGACTTGTTATCATCTGGAGATCACCTAGTTATATCGAAGACATAGTTTGGATACTTTGTTTTGGTGTTTTGGTTATTGGTCTAGTCGACTTGACATATTTGTTGTTACCGACAAATTGGTCTAGGTTATGAACTAGCATGCATTATCTATTCCAGATCAGCATGACACATTATGGAGATGATTTAATTGAATGGATATTGTTGTAAATGTATTGAGCTAACATGATGCATCACATCTTGATTCATTTCTAATTGATTTAATTGTAATATTCTTTGTGAGATGACCTACACATTTGGTCTTAGGTTTTGGTATATATGTAAGATCTCATTTGTGAGATAATAGTAGTAAGGAATGTAACAGTATATGGTATATGGTTTTGTAACATGGTATGTGCGAATATTGAAAATCATATGAGCAGACCGTAGAGAAGGTACAAAGAAGGTTTGAAGGTGATTATCAGAGCTTAACTGATACTGAATCTAGCATTGGATATGCTACTTTGATTAGTACATTATCATTGGATTTAACCATCCAATTGTAGTCAGTGTGACTCCTATTTTGTGATTGAGTAGTGAGCTCTAGGCAGTTGGCCTTTCTGCATGTGCAGACCCCATTTGTATACACATACTATCTGCACTAGTATCATCTGATTGTGGGTAAGGTTTCCCACCGTGTTTTTCCCCCTTACAAGATTTCCATGTAAAAATATTTGTGTTATGTGTTGTGGATGTTGTTTCTCTTTCTGTTTCATGCATTAAGTTTCACCTGTATTGATATTAACTAGTAATCTATTAACCGACATTAAGTTTGGTTTACCAGTATTAAGTATCAAGTTTGATTAAGTTATATTTGTTTTGAAATTAATTGACAACTAATTCAGCCCCCCCTCTCAGTTTCCTCCAGGTCCTAACAATTGGTATCAAAGCTAAGTCCTCTTTTTGCAAGAGTTTAATAGCTTGAGGAGATTCTATGGCAACAAACTTTTTCAGGAAGGACAGTCTGAAACTTGATGGAACTAACTATGGTATATGGAAGATTAGAATGGAGACACATCGGAATTGCATTGGAAGAGACATATGGGAAGTTAAAAATAATGTCTATGTTGGTCTTGCACTGAATCAACCTAATCCACCAACATTGGCTAAGGATCAAGAGAATGATTACAAAGTAAGAGAAGCACTTTTCAACACATTATTAGATCAACAAATCATGGGATTATCAGATCGATCTACTACTAAAGCTATTTGGGATAAATTGGAGACATTAAATGAAGGAGATGCCACTATCAAAATTGCAAAACTGGAATGCTTCCAGGTCAGGCATGAAAATCTGTAATTGGAAGAAGATGAAAGGGTTAACGAAATTGTTTTGGGAATACAAAGTTGTGGAGGATCCTTAAGTGAAGATGAAATTGTTTCTAAAGTTTTAAGATAATTGCCACCGGCATATAAAAAGAAAGTAACTGCTATTAATGAGTTAAGAACAATCCCTAATACATCAGTATCTAAAGATACCTTGGTTGGAAAACTTTCAGCATTTGAGCTTGAGGAATTTGGTCCTATTGCTACAATTAAGACAGATTTAGCCTTCAAAGAATTATCATTTGGAAAATCATCATCATCATCTAACAAATATGATTAGAAAACACTTTATGCAAAAGAAATTGAAGATATCAGGAAAGAAAATGAAGAACTGGAAGAACTTGAAGCACTTTTTGCAAAGGAAAATGGCTAAAGGTCCTATTGGAAATAAGTATGAATGTAAAGCACCATTTAAATGTTTTAACTATAATAAAATTAGTCATATGGCATCTAGATGTCTTGATAGACATGCAAGATTGAAAGAAGAAGCTAAAAGAACATATAAGCCTAACTCTGAATATCAAAGATACAAATTTAAGATGAACAAAGATAAATCTTGTTACTATGTCCATGAAGGAGTTACTAATGATTCTGATGAAGAACTGATAGACAATGGATGGGATTTTGTTGCCATAAAAGAAGATCAACCAGAACCTACTGTTCCACTGGTAGAGCAGGCCCTGGTAGCTAAAATTGAAGAAAAGGATGAATGCATTATAGATTCAGGATGTTCGCATCATATGACTAGTGATAAAAGTAAATTCTTATCTTTTTCAGGAATATAATGGAGGTCTAGTAATCTTTGGGGATGATAAAGCCTGTTTGATCAAAGAAAAGGGCACTATATCTTTTGATGGTAAGCACAATACTGACAATGTTTACTATGTTGAAGGTTTGAAGCATAATCTTTTGAGTGTTGGTCAATTAGTTGAAAAGGGATTTCAGCTACAATTCAAGAATGGTAAGTACAAAATCATGAATAGAACTAGATTGGAGATTGCAACTGGTAATCAGACTAGATGTAATATCTTTCATTTGAATAACAGTGAAAAGAAATGATTGATTCCACATATTGATGAAAGTTGGTTATGACATAAAAGACTTCGTCATGTAAATTTTGATTGCATTGTAAAGATCAGTTCAACTAAGGGAGTAAGGGATTTACCTAAGATTGTAAAACGTCATAATCCGGTATGTAAGAAATGTCAAATGGGAAAGCAAGTTAGAACAACTTTTAAGAGTATTTCGGAGAAATCCAATAATGTTCTTGATTTAATTCATAGTGACTTGTGTGGTTTGGAAAGAACAAGAAGTCTATAGGGAGATAGATACTTTATGCTAATTATTGATGATTATTCTAGAATGTGTTGGGTTACCTTTCTCAGGGAAAAATCATAAGCTTTTGGAAAATTCAAACTATTCAGGGCAATGGTAGAGAATGAAACCAGTAATAAAATCAAATGTTTGACATCAGATCAAGGAGGAGAATTTACATCTAAGCAGTTTAATACATTCTGTGAAATCAGTGGAATCAAAAGACAACTATCAGCACCTCAGACACCTCAGCAGAATGGAATTGTGGAAAGGAAGAACAAAACTATTCTAGATGCAACTAGAAGTGTAATATTGGAAGAAAATCTACCTCATGTGTATTGGAGAGAAGCAGTGAATATAATGGTTTACACTTTCAACAGAGTTCACATCAAAGGTGTAACCGGTAAGACCCCTTATGAACTATGGTTTGGTAATACTCCTACTCTTAAATATTTCAGAATATTTGGAAGAAAATGTTATATTAGGAGAGATGAGTATGTTGGTAAATTTGATGCTAGAAGTGATGAAGGAATATTTCTTGGTTATTCATCTAAGAGGCATACAGATGGTTTAATAAAAGATTGCAGAAGATCATTGAGACTACAAATGTGAAGATAGATGAACACTTTAGAGGAAATTCAAGGTCTATGGATTCTGAACCAGTAGTTGAGATGATCATAAATGAACCTATACAGAGTGCACCAGTACTGTCATGCCCAAACTTTTGGGCAAAAATAGAACAACAATTTTTTTTTTATAATAAGATAAATACATTAAATAATCTACATTTAAAATGGAATAGATAAGTTTTGTCTTAACTAAGTGTTAACTCTGGGTTAAATGGAATGGTTTACTAAGTTGATTTAATCAACTCCATCATTATAGCATCAACATTTAGAGAAGACTAATTATTCCCTAAAAATGGTCGTCACAACTTAATTAATTAATTAAACTAAATTAGTTAATTTTCTCTAATTAAAATTTCTCCAATAAATAAATCAAGAGATATTAGTTATCTCAATGGAATTTAATTACTCCATGACTAAATAAAATAATGCCAACTCATATTAAAAGAATTAATTGGACGTATACTTCTAAAATTAACTAATAAAGTTAACCCATCAAATATATTATTAGACTATTAAGTTCATTTTATATTAAGATCAAATTTAAAATCCCCATAGATATTTAAATTTCAACTATCAAATATCTGAATTGAAAATGAATAAACCCCTGGTTAAGGAGCCTTTGGCAAAGAAAGTTTGGTCTCTGATGCCTAGTATCTCTATGGTTGAAGCTCCTTTTGATAAGAAAGCTAGGGACTTGCACTCCTTGGTAGTTCTTATTCTGGTTTGGGGTGATAATATTTTGCTTTCCAAGATCCATCACAAAATTAACTCTCTCTGGTATGGCATGCTTTACTTTCAAGTTCTTTGTGTGAATATCTTTATTGTCATTTTTGATTCTGTGGATGCTAAACAACAGGCTTTGAAAAAATCATATTTTTGGTTGGGCCGTAATTTAATCTTTGTGGAAAATTGGAAACCTTTTTTTTCTACATCACAAGATATTGTGAAATGTATCCCTACTTGGTTCTCCTTGCCCGGTCTTCCCTATGAATTTTCAAATATGGATATCTTGCAAAAAATTGCAGATTCTTTCAGGAAATTTATTCATTTGCATTTAGTTTTCGAAGATGGGGTTTTTAGGGTTAAGATATATGTTTTTTTTCTTTGTCCTTTGTGGTTCCTTCCAATTGTAATTTGAAATCTATTGATGGTATTTGGTGTCAGAGTGTTGTTCGTGATTCTGCTTGGTTTTCTAGGGCTTCTGTGGTCGTGGATTTTGCCCTTTTTGCTTCTCTTAAGGGTTTGTCTTTTGAAGACAAGGTGTCTTGGCCTTTGAAATTTCATAATTCAAAACCTACTACTCCCTTGTCTAATACTGATGTTGGGAGCTGGCCAAAATTCCCTCCTTTGCAAGGTTTGGCTTTTGTTGACAATGTAATTTGTCCTTCAGTAATTCAGAAGGATGGGGATGGTGCAATGGTTTTAGGATCCCCTTCTCTTATGAAGGATGGCCTGTTCATTTCTCAAATAGATTCTCATCCTGCTATTAATTGTATGGATTCCTTCCTTCCTAATGCAGACTTAATTTCTAAAGTCCAAAAAGTGGTTTTTGATCATAACATTACCTTGAATTTGGATGTCACTGATATAGTGGTGGAAGAAATTGATCAAGATTTGATGAATTTAAATTCCTCCTTGGTAATTCCCCTAACTTGTAATCCTTTTGATATTCTCTCTGATAAAGCCCAAGAGGATGATAATACCTTGGGTGTAGCTAGGGATGGGGATGGGAATGTGGGTTTTATTTATAGACCTCTGGTTCAATTCCCTTTATCCCCTACCTCTCCATCTCCTTCTCCTACTAAAAGAGGTAGGAAGCTAAAGGCATTCTACATGCAGTTAGAGATTGATGTTGGTATTCAATCTATGCTCTTGATCACAAATTGATCAGGCATGAGAAAAACAAAATTTAGTCCTCCGTTTACTTGGTCTATTGCCTCCAAGCGTAGCTTGAAGGCTGAGTTGGCGAGTGCTGATTTTGCAATTGAGAAGAGGCGAGAGATTACCTCCCCTCGAGAACAATGAGGATCATGTCTTAGAATGTTAGGGGCTTAAATTACCTTAACAAAAGATGCCTCATTAAATCATAGTTGGATTTAATGAAGTGTGATGTGTTACTTTTGCAAGAGACTAAGTTGTCAAGGTGCTGATTTTTTGTTTTCTAAATAGAAGCTTTGGAATTTTTGTGTCTCCCCTTCTGTGGGGGCATCTGGGGGCTTGGCTTTTCTTTGGAATGATGTGTCTATTGAGTTAAAATTGGTTGTTTATGCTCCCTTATGGATGTTGGCTTTGGTATAAAGTTGAATTTTGAATGGTAAATTTTGGTTGTTCAATGAGTATGGACCAATGTTGATTGGGGGTAAGAAAGTTCTTTGGGATTCTTTATCTATTACCTTCTCTTTCCTGCATGGGCAGTTTGTGGTTTTTGGTGGGGACTTTAATGCCGTTTCCTTTGATGATGAGAAATGTGGGGGTATTTTTCCCAATAAGCGTATCTTGGAGGATTTTTCTTCTTTCATTCATAATAATGATTTGGTGGACTGTAAGACCTTGAATGGTCAATTGACTTGGACTAATAGGAGAAAATATTTCTTGCAGATTGCTGAAAGCCTTGATCATTTTTTGGTTTTTGCAAATTGGATGTCCTTTGATGTGGATGTTGTGGCTTCAATTTTGCCTTATGTTGGTTCCGATCATTTTCTAGTTCTATTAGCTATCTTGGATGATAGAGCTCCTAGTCGTTCTTATTTTAAATTTGAACCAATGTGGTTTCGAGATCCATCTTTTCTCATGCTTTTACAATCTTGGTGGTCCTCGGGTCCCCTTGTTTATGTAAGTAGGATGTTTAGGTTTGTCAAGAAACTCTCTTATCTAAAGCAAGAGATTAAGAAATGTAATGTTTTGCATTTTAAATGTATTTTCTTTGAGAAGCTTAAGATCCAAGAAGAACTCGAAGTTCTTCATACTATGATTATGAACTATGGTATGGATCTTGCTACTTTTCAGAGGCATAAAATTTTAAATTCTCAACTATAAGAGATTCTCTCTAGGGAAGAAATCTATTGGCATCAGAAATCTAGAGATCTATGGTTGTGTGATGGTGATAGGAATACTAAATTCTTCCATTCTTCAACTAAGATGAAAAGACAATGTTATAGGATCTCTTGTATTCACAAACCTGATGGAGCTGTTATTATAGAGGAGACTGAGATTGCTATTGAGGTTGTTCGATTCTTCAAGTCCTTGAAATCTGAGGAGAAAACTACCTTTAATGATAGCTTTGCTTATTCTATTCCTAGGCTTATTTTTGACGAGGATAATGCAATGTTAATGGCACCTTTCTCTATTCTAGAAGTAAAGGAGGTTTTTTTTTCAATGGCACCCAATAAGACTCCTAATCCAGATGGTTTTACTGCTCTGTTTTTTCAAAAAAATTGGTCTTTCCTTGGGGAGGACCTTCTACTTGTTTTAGAAGAGGCTAGGTGCAATAGGACTATTTTGAAGAAACTCAATTCAAATTTGATTGCTCTCATTCCAAAATTAGAGAATCCCAAATCTTTTGTGGATTTCCGCCTAATTGCTTTATGTAATACCTTATACAAAATTATTACTAGGGCTATTTCCTTATGGCTTCCTAAGCTCATTCCAAAGGTTGTTTCGAGGGAACAGGGGGGTTTTGTCCCTAGTAGGGAAACGAAAGAAGGGGCCATTGTGGCCCATGAGATTCTGCATTCTATTTCTTAGCTATCTATTTTGGCTATGATTCTAAAGTTGGATATGATGAAGGCTTATGATAGGGTAAGTTGGCAGGCGCTCTTTTGTGTGCTTAAGAAGTTTGGGTTTGGGGTTAAATGGGTCAAATGGATTCAGACATGTATTAGCACGGCCAGGTTCTCGGTGATTTTGAATGGTTCTCCATGTGGTTTTTTTACTTCATCTAGAGGGCTCTAGCAAGGGGATCCATTGTCTCCTTTTTTGTTTATTATACTGGTTGAAGCTCTTAGTAGAGCCATCTTAGGAGCAAGGGATAGTGGCATCTGGAAGGGGATCTTTATTCCTCATATGGCTGCTAGTCATACTCATTGTTTATTTGCAGATGACACATTATTTTTTGGTAAAGATACTATGGGGGAAGCTAAAGTCATTAATAGGATCATTTTGGATTACTCTTTATTCTTTGGTCAGAAGGTTAATCTGGCCAAGTCTAAAATTTTCTTTCTCAATGTTTCCCATTTGGTGTAGTCCCGGTTGACTCATTTTTTGGGTTTCTCTATTGGCCAGTTCCCTTGTAAGTATCTAGATATCCCATTTTTTATTGGTTCAGAGAAGCATAACTTTTGGGAAAGGATTTTAGGGGCCATTTCTTCAAGAATACTTTCTTGGTCTCATAAGTGGTTATCTTTTTCTAGGAAAATTGTGCTTATTAAAGCTCATTTAAATGTGGTTCCAATTTACTTACTATATGTTTTAAAAACTCCTAAGAAATTTGTGGTTGCTCTGCATTCAATATTAAGGTCTTTTATATGGAACGACAATGTTAATAAGAAAGGTAGGATTCCTTTGTTGGCATAGGATAGGGTTTGTGCTCCAAAAGATAAAGGGGGTGTAGGGGTTAAGGATCTTGGTAAACAGAATATGGCTCTTGGTGATAACTTAGTTTGGAAACTATATAAACAACCCTCTTCTAAGTGGGAATCTATTTTGTCTGCAAAATATTTGAAAAACCGTTCTAGGGAGGCCATTTTTACTGCTTCTTCACTCCCTAAAGGGTCTGTTATTTGGAATTTCATGGTTGAGTGCAGATCTATCATTTTTCCTAGGTTGTGCTGGCTTATCCATAATGGTCGAAAGGCTAGATTTTGGGAGGAAGTCTGGAATGGTTTTCCTACACTTTCTAGCCTTAGAGATTGGTCACCTCTTATGTCTCTTCTCAAATATTCTTCGGGTATATTTGTGGTTGATTATTTTTTTATGGATTCCTTGGGCCTCTTACCTATGGCTGGATGGAAATCTATTGATTTTCTTCAGATGGACCAAGATATTAAGTCTTCTTTTGTGGATGAGGTTAAGAAACGTCTATTGATCTTTTCAAAGAAGGAAGATGAGCTTATTTGGACCTATTCAAAATCAAGGGAATATTCGGTTAAAGAGGGGTATAATTATTTGTTTGCAGGTTGTAAGGGGGTCGATTTGCCCTATAAGTTATTTTGGCATGTTTCCTGTCCTCCAAAAGTAGGGGCTTTTTCTTGGTTGGCCATTCAGGATAGAATTCTAACTGGTATGATATTGGATAGGCTTGGCATTATTGTTATTTTTCCTTGTGTTATGTGTAGAGCATCTCTTGAATTAGTAGATCACCTTTTTCTTCATTGTCCCTTTGCTTCTCATTGTTTGTACTGGCTATCTAATAATTTAAATTGGTGCTCTTCTTTAGGCGGTGACCTTAGGTCTCATTTCATGAGTTGGCCTCTATTATATCCATCTTCATTTTATGCTTGTGTTTGGATAATTTCTTCTTATGTTCTGATCTGGAAGATTTGTCTTGAGAGGAATAATAGGATATTTAGGAAACACTCTTCCACTTTGCAAGATGTGCTCTTCTGCATTGAAAAATCAAATCTCTGAGATTGTCTTGGCCTTCATTTACAAAAGCATTAGTCTGCAGAATACTTTTACACCATGTGATAACTGGATTACTAGGCATTGGCCAGCTTTACAGTCACTCCCTTTGAGTGGGGCCATTTCTAAAATAAGGTCTTCATTAATGAATAGGAAAGAGGTGGTCTAGCTGCCTCCCCCTGCTTCTAAGTATAAATTGAATTTTGATGGAGCATCTCATGGTAATCTTGGGAAATCTGCCATTGGTATTGTGGTTTTTGATAATAGGGCTCATATTATTAAAGCACAATGTCAATGTATTTCTAGCGGGACTAATAATGTGGCTGAGTTACATGCTCTTTCTACTGGGCTTGATTTACTCCTTTCATTGCACCATTTTGATGTCATTATAGAAGGTGACTCTCAGGTTTTTTTTTATATGGTCACTAATCGCTCATCACATTCTTGGCATCTCAACTATTGGTTGGATAAGATACTTGCACAGCTTGAGTTTTTTAATTCCTTCTATATAGTCCATTGCTACAGGGAAGCTAATAAGGTGGTAGATTTCTTGGTAAACAAAGCATTAGATGAAGATATCCAGTCTTTGTTTGATGTGGATTCCAGTGTTTTACCCCCTCATCCGGTTTAATCGACCATAACCTATTGGATGAGTCTCAACCTAGTATCTTGTTGGTAATTATAACCAGGTATGCAGTTTAATGTGGTGGTGTTGGTGGCCTTTTTGGTCTTTCATGTCTCCTCATTAAGCCTGCATTTTTACTTGTAGTTCCAGCCAGGGTACTGGTTTGGACTTTGTTTTTATGGGTTGAAGTTTTTGGTGTGGGGGTGCCTTGTAATCTTGTTTCTCACTATATTATGTGCATGTTGCTTGGGTTTTTTTATTGTCTGAAGTATGATCTCTCTTGTACAACTCGCACGTGGTTTTTAATTATGATTATCTTTTAGCTTTGTACTTAATGTCTGGGTGGCTCGCTTGAAAATTTATGATTGTTTCATTATTTCCTTTCCAGTGGTAGACTTGGAATCACTTCTTTTTCATTTGGGGGATCTCATTCATGTGACAATCTTGTTTTATCATATGTTATGATTATGTGTATTTATGGTCATGCTTTTTGAGAAGAAGTTCTCATTATTCTTTCTTGAGGTGGCGGTTTGTGGTTGTTTTTTCGCACATTTTGTTGTGGGCTTGCTTGTGCTGATATATCTGCCCTACATCCTTTGGTGGTTGAGCTTGTTCTTCTATGATGGTATTTGATGTCTTTATAATCTCGATTTCTCTTTGTTTCGCATTATCTCTTTTATGGAGTCTATGGGATATAGAGTATTATTGCCTATTAAGCAGCATGACTTCTAGGAATCTCATGATTTTGATGATGAAAAGCTTGGCCGTCTATTTCAAAAAATTTCTCTGGATTTCTCTTTGGCTTTTCGCAAAGTTCTGGGCAAACGATGGCTGGTGGAAAATGCAGTTTGTTTTCTTGCTGAGATTGCATCTTGTTTTATTACTATCTGCATGGACTTTCTCTTAGATTCTTCTATGGTCACGACTCTTTTTGATGCATACTTCCATCCCTACTTTTATTCTGCTGCTGATTTGGATAATGCATTATCTCTCTATCATTTTGAGTTTGGCATTTTTTCTTATGGTGGTTTCCTACCTTGTTCTCAATTACTATCTTCTAGCTGGCATGGGGAACTTCTTTCAATTATAAGAGATGTCTTGATTTCTAACCTTTATGATGATACTATGTTTGCTTTGGTAGCTTTGTTAGATCATGTCTCGCCAGATATCTTGGCAGCGGCTGCCAATGTGTGTTCAGGTACTCACTTTCTTCTGGACTCATTGAAAGCAGTGATGGCTTCTCCATCTTCAGTTTTGCCTCTTTAGATGGTGCCTCCTGTAGTTTTTGATGATGATGTTATCCTCCCTTCCTCTCCTCCATTGGAAAGCACTCGTACTTGATTCCTGCATTCTTAATGTAATTCTCTCATTCAAAGAAATTGTGTACTCTTATTGGGGGATTTGGTTTTTTATTGCCCAATATGGCGATTGTGGAATCATTGGGTTGGCCTCTTATCTAGTTTTATTATGCATGAGAAAGATCATAGGTTTTTTTTACCTAGTTCTTTCCTACCGGTGCTCTTTGAACCAGGTTGTAAAAACTTATAAAAATTAATAAAATTTAGTGGTTCTCCACTTTTATCAAAAAAAAAAATTAACTAATAAAGTTAACCCATCAAATATATTATTAGACTATTAAGTTCGTTTTATATTAAGATCAAATTTAAATTCCCCATAGATATTTAAATTTCAACTATCAAATATCTAGCCAACCATGACCTCCTAGGTTAAAATTTTACATTATATATTTAAATATACCTTCAAGGAATTTTAACCTAATTAACCATGTTTAATTAAACATGTAATCTAGCCTATGCATATATATATTGTATTCATTTTTGGAAATAGAAAAGAAAATTGCAGATCTTGAATAGAAAATTGAGAAGTTAGAAAAGGATAAAGAGAGAATAAAGGATAAGGCAAAGAGCTTAAAATGTAAACTTAGTCCTAAACTAGATTACCTCATTTCTTCAAGAAAAGAAATTTATGAGGCTCTAGTTCCTAGACTTAAGACATCAGAAGAGAAAATGCACATACTGACCGGTATAGTTCAGAGAACACAAGAGGCATTACAGGATAGAAAAAGATTCAGCGGCAGTTTAAATTTGGGTTTGATAGATATTTTTTAGATTGTAACCCACCGGTTACAAAAATATAGGCAGGAAACAGACTCCACTGACAACGAATGACAACCTTTGTCATTGATGTCAAAGGTGGAGTAGTGAGATAAGAACAGGACATCATTAGCTCAGGGGGACCATACATTTTTGGGCACACAGTTTTGGTAAGACAATTTTGGTAGATTCTTTTTGGACATCTTTTTTTACTTTTCTCATGAGTGTTGCCATCAATGCCAAAGGGGGAGATTGTTGGTAAATGCACACTCCAATGAGAAATTGTAGGTGATTGAAGGTATTGTCATTGATGGAAACCTTACAATCATGTGATACCAGTAGGCAAACATAGGCACCAGCACCGACAAACTTTACACTGGCATATAGATCATCGACATCTAAAAGGAAGATTACCGGCACCCTGGCTGATAGGAATTTTGTGTATATATATTTTGTATTTAATTGTAAAATCTTTTGTAAAGCCAACTTGGTGGATTGTAATATGACTCATATATGTATGAGATCATTTTAGATCATTTAGTGTGTGTAAGACGAAGATAATAGCAAACCTAATGTGCGAATTACTGGGATAAAGGTTTATGCATATTGCAGAGCTTAAACCGGTACTGAATCTAGCATAGCAGATGTTGATCTAAAGCAATACAAGACATTGGATTTATATAATCTATTTTTGTAAGTCAATGTGACTTCTTTTGTAATTGAGTAGTGAGCTCTAGGCACTTGGCCTTCTAGCATGTGCAAGCCCCTATTGTAAGCAGTAATATTCTCTTATTGGCTAGTAAGTGAATATTGTGGGTAACAAAGCCCACCGAGGTTTTCCCACACCAAGTTTCCTCATTAAAATATTGTACATTATGGTGTTCTTTTCATGTTGTGGTTGTTGTTCTTATTTGCTACATTGTTTTTGGTTTACCGGTACACAGTTTTAATATGTTTTTCATGTTATAAGTTAAGAAAATTAACTAACCGACTAGATACTGATTCACCCCCCCCTCTCAGTATCTTTCGGAATCCTAATATATATATATATATACATACTTACACACCTTCTCCTAAATAAAGTCTAAACTTAAGAACTATCTTTCCTCTAGTCAAATATTAAAAGTTATGTATTTCTTCATATTGACTTTGAACAAATGGGGGTAATTTTTTTTCAAATTTCAAAAGGAATTTCCCCCTCATTACATTTATATTAATATTAAAATTCCTATTTACAACCCTAACTAGGGTTTTTTTATCTTTTTATACTAACTCTTTTCTCTCTTTTACCTTTTATTCCTATCAGGCTAACCCTGACCCAAAATTGGGTTAGGGCTGCTTGTTTACCATTCTAATTTTTTTTTTTTGTGTGTGTGCAGGTGAAAGAGGAGAACTAAACTAGAAGATAAAAGGAGATGGGTCATTGGGGATTGGGTTGGCGGTGGCATGCAGGGGATGGTGACAACGGCCACTATGAGTGGCCACCCATAGTGGCGGCCGAGGCCACCACTGGGGGTCACGGCCCACAGCGGCATCGCGGTGCCCCTGTGGGACTCAGCCTAGAGTGGCACCGCAGGCTCCCCTATGGGACACAGCCCACAGTGGCAGTCGAGGTCACCCCTATGGGTCACGGCCCACAGGGGGCCCCGAGCCACCCAAAGGTAGCTCGTAGGGAGCTTCAGCTTCGAGGGCATGGGAGATAATATAAATTATTTTTGCTATTAATTTTTTTTTTAAACATTTAAATAGTTAAAGATATATATATATAGGTATGCTGACATGCATAAATGATAAATAAACTAGAATTATTAAATAACCAAATATTTCAATTTTAGACTAGTAATACACCTATATTTTATTTTTATTTTTAAATGCAACATACACATTTATTTTTCCTTTTGTAAAATCAGTAACTTAGTTTAGAACTAAGACAAGATATATTTCTTATATATATATATGCAATTTCCATAATTTAGAACAGGTTTTATTCAATAAAACAAAGTGGATTATATTTTAATTTCTTCCAATAACATGAAGTTTTTCTTTTTTAATCAAAATAGCTAGATCTATATTACCATTATATATGCATTTCCAGAATTATAGCTTTAGCAGAAATGATTTATTTGTACTACTATAAATTAACCTTTCTAATCTATTTATTTCCTACTTAACATGCATCTACAGAATAGAAAAATTAGCAGAAATTAATTTATTTACAGATGCAATGTAAGATTTAAAAAAAATATTACTAAGTTGCCTATTAAATTTTGTATTTAGCTATAGATAGAAACATATATTCTTCTCTTTTTATTTAAAACTGCACTTTAACATTTAGACGATTTCATTTCTAATTTATTTCAAGAAGAAAATACCAATGGAGAATGGATCAAATATCTATAGAAATATCACTTCAAATTTTATTCTTTCTTTGTAAGATCAAAATCTAATAAAAGAATACATCTTGTTTCATGATAAAACTTAGTCAAATAATTATAGTTTCTTTTTTGCAACTTAAATACAATAAGAAACTCTTTTTTTCTTTTCTGCAACTAAAATACAATAAGCAATAGGATCAGTCCAAGGCTTCCTTTCCAATCTTTAACCAAGAAACCTGCAATAAAAACTTGTAGGTTGTGACCATGGAGGCTCATCTCCCAACTTAGGCTTACTAGAAGCCACCATCGACCTAGGAGAATCAAGGCTAGATGGGAAACACACATTTAAACACATACAAGTAGAAAACTCATAACAACAAAATACACTCCCAACCCAAGGATTAAACAATGTCACTTATGTGACTTTTCAATTTGGGTGAAGGTGGACTAAGTACCTCAAAGACAATTCTACAAGTACAAATCATAATGCCATAGCAAGGCTACAAATAAATGCATCCACAAGTTCCAAACTTGTCCCTATAATCCCTTATGTCCCCCAAGGCATACAAGACAACAAAACTCCCCTCATGACCCCTATTGCCTCTCACTCATAGGTTATCAAACCTCCCTTCACCCCAAGGCCACTCAACCCTCCCAAGGGTGAGTTTGGCCTTGAAAACTTCCAAAACAATAACATAAAAAACTCAACCAAAAACACATAAGGAAGAAATCAACATCTTCCTACACATATTAAAAAAACAAACAATGGAAAAACAAATACAACAACAATCTTTTCAAAAACAACAAAATACATGAGATAGGAGTTCAACCAACCTTAAATCTGCCAAAAGGGTGAAAACAAGTTGTAGGAGAGTTTCACAAATCCACAACCTTTTTTTCCTCTCAAGACTTAGCCAAAATCCTCCAAAAAAACTATAAAAAGCTGCTCAAAATTCTAAATCTCCAAAATGGAGAGTGGGTGATCAAACCTCTCCCTCCCAAACTATTCCTTGTGAAGACACTCCTCACTCTTTCCAACGCACTTGGGAAGGGTGAAGGATGTTCATTGGTTGGTCTTCCCAATACCTTACAGACTCTCTAGCCAAGACTCCTCAAAAAAGGTAAAAGGAATGGGGAAGAGAAATGCCACTCATGAGGATGGTTATCTAACCTAGGAAGGCTCTTCTAAAGATGAAATTCGGCAAACTTGGGAAACTCAATTTTTGGGGAGGCTAAACAGGCCCTAGGGAGTGGACACATTGCTAAATTTGACCTTCATCCATAGGTACATCATATGGCCCACTAAAATGCTCCTAATTTGACCCTAGGAGTTAGTTTAACCCCCTAGAAGTCCACCCAAAGTTTACCTACAGGTCAACCCTGAGTTGACCTTTCTAATGACTCCCTATCCAAGACTTTCTTGGGACCATTCTAGGATAATTGAAAAATATGTATTGGTAAAACAAATTTCCTCAAAAGAGATATGTCAATGCCAACTCATCCTACAACACATGTGTCAAGTGACACTACAAAAAGAATTACACATCACTAAATTACACATGGCAAATGTCCCTTTTTTGGAATTTAAAAGTTAAACAATTTCCAAATTAAACAAACATCCAAGCATAACGTTTACAGATTAAAACACATTTACAAACAAGGTGTTGTCTCTCCAAATAGACAACCCTTGGCTTCACAATCGCACATAGGCCTAAGCTTGATTCTTTGAATAGTTTCCATGGTCACATGGAATAATTTTCCCGCACATCTCACTTGCACATTAGTAATTCCAAAAATCACATATAATATTATAAAAAAGAATACAATTCAGACATCGCATAAAATTTCAATTATAAAAATAAAGTATCCAATTATCTGATAACATCCACATACAATAATCTACTAAATGGCATCATCATCATCATAAACATGGAATTAAATCATTTATAGAGCATGCATCCATAATTTCAAGCATCAAAATAAAGTACTGCAAATCAAAGTAAATGACATAATCATATCAATGTTATCCAAACACTGGATCATATAAAATCTATGTCCATAATGGGTCAAAATATAGTATCAATAATAGGTCCAACATGAAAATAACTAAAATTCTATGACAACTCAGGGTAGGGCCTCATAGGTACAAAATGTAGATCCAATCACACCGGCATCATTAGAGAATTCCATAGTGACTGAAGAACAACAACAAGTGAATAAACCCATGTATGTGAGACTGAATCACTATGAAAGTCAGATAATTGGGAATAAGTATCAAGGTGTTATGAAAAGAGGAAGACTGGCAAATGAAGAGGTATGTTTAATTTCTCAAATTGAACCAACATCTGTTATTGAGGCTTGTGAAGATAAACATTGGATTAAAGCTATGGAAGATGAATTAGAATAAATTGAAAAGAATAATACATGGACATTGGTTCCTCGACCTAAAGACAAATATGTAATTAGAACTAAATGGGTATTTAGAAATAAACTTAATGAAGATAGCAATGTAATCAGAAACAAAGCAAGATTAGTGTGTAAAGGATATTCACAGAAAGAAGGAATTGACTACAATGAAACCTTTGCACCGGTAGCTATAATTGAGGCAGTCAGATTATTTCTTGCATTTGTAGCACATAAGAACTATAAATTATATTAGATGGATGTAAAATGTGCATTTATGAATGGTGATCTTGAAGAAGAAGTTTACATTGAACAACCTAATGGATTTTCATTGACAAATGATAAAGATATGGTTTGCAGATTAAGGAAAGCTTTATATGGATTGAAGCAAGCTCCTAGAGCTTGGTATGCTAGATTGGACAAATATATTTTGAAGCTTGGTTACACTAAAGGTAATGCAAACAACAACTTATATTTCAAAGTGACTAATTATGTCATCTTGGTTATTGAAGTTTTTGTTGATGATATCATTTTTGGAGGAGATGGATTGTGTAAAAACTTTGCTAATAAGATGCAGGAAGAATGTGAAATGTCTATTATTGGGGAGATAAAATTCTTTTTAGGATTGCAGATTTCAGAGACTGATAAAGGTATGTTCATATGTTAAACAAAATACTTTAAGGAACTACTAAAGAAATTTAGTATGGAAAACTCTAAATCGGTAAGTACTCCTATGACTACAATAGATAAATTGACATTGAAGGATGATTCAACTCCTATTAATCCAACAAGATATAAATCTATGATTGGAGGTTTACTATATTTGACACAAACCAAACCTGATATAATGAATGCAATATGTATTATTTCAAGATTTTAGAGTAATCCTAAAGACAATCATGAATCAACAGTGAAAAGGATTTTCCAGTATCCACAAGGCACAACAATTTTTGGTTTATGGTATCCTAAAGATGAAAATTTTGATTTATGTGCATACACCGATGCAAATTTGGTAGGAGATGTAGATGATAGAAAGAGCACCACTAGAGGAGCATTCTTTCTTGGTAGCAGATTGATTTCATGGTTGAGCAAGAAACCAATTGTAATACTTTTTTTCTATCTTTCCACAACTCCTTTTGCTCACGTGTCTTGGGTGCTAATAGTTGTCTTCTAACTCCATTCACTTCACAAAATGTATTAAATTCCTTAGATGTAAATTCACCTCCTTGATCTGACCTTAAGAATTTGATTTTCTTACTCGTTTCATTCTCTACCATTGCCTTGAATAGTTTGAATTTCCCAAAAGCTTCTGATTTCTCCCCGAGAAAAGTAACCCAACACATTCTAGAATAATCATCAATGATTAGCATAAAGTATCTATCTCCCTATAGACTTCTTGTTCTTGCTAGACCACATAAGTCAGTATGGATTAAATCAAGAACATTATTGGATTTCTTAGAAATACTCTTAAAAGTTGTTCTAACTTGCTTACCCATTTGACATTCCTTACAAACCAGATTATGAGGTTTTACAATCTTAGGTAAATCCCTTACTGCCTTAGTTGAACTAATCTTTATAATGCAATCAAAATTAACATGAAAAAGACTTTTATGCCATAACCAACTTTTATCAATATGTGAAATCAAGCATGCCTTTTCATTGTTATTCAAATGAAAGATATTACCTCTAGTTTGATTACCGGTTGCAATCTCCGAACTAGTTCTATTCATGATTTTTCAATTACCATCCGTAAACTATAAATGAAATCCCTTTTCAACTAATTGACAAACACTCAAAAGATTATGCTTCAAACCTTCAATATAATAAATGTTGTCAGTATTATGCTTACCATCAAAAGATATAGTGCCTTTTCCTCTGATCAAACAAGCTTTGTCATCCCCAAATCTTACTAGACCTCCATTGTATTCCCAAAAAGATAAGAATTTACTTTTATCACTAGTCATATTATGTGAACATCCAAAATCAATAATCCATTCATCCTTTTCTTTAATTTTAGCTACCAAGGCCTGCTCTATCGGTGGAATGGTAGGTGTCAGTTGATCTTCTTTTATTACAACAAAAGCCCATCCATTGTCTGTTGGTTCTTCATCAGAATCATCAGTAACTCCTTCATCAGCATAGTAACATGATTTATCTCTATTCTCCTAAATCTATCTCTTTGATATTTAGGGTTATGCTTATATGTTCTTATAGCTTCTTCTCTCAATCTTGCATATCTATCAGGACATCTAGATGCCATATGACCAACTTTATTACAATAGGACCTCTAGGCATTTTTCTTGCAAATAGTGCTTCAAGTTCTTCCAGTTATTCATTTTCCTTCCTGATATCTTAAAGTTCTCTTGCATAAAGTGCTTTCCAATCAAATTTGTCAGATGATGATGATGATGCAAATGATCATGCTTTGAAGGCTAAATTTGTCTTAATTGTTGCAACAGGACCAAATTCTTCAAGCTCAAATGCTAAAAGTTTTCCAGCCAAGGTATCTCTAGATACAGATGTATTAGGCATTGTTCTCAACTCATTAATAATAGTTACTTTCATTTTGTATGCCGGTGGAAATGCTCTTAAAAATTTAGAAACAATTTCATCTTCCCTTAAGTAATCTCCACAACATTGTATTCCCAAAACAATTTCATTAACCCTTTCAATAAAAGAAAACATTCTTTCATTTTCTTCCATTCTTAGATTTTCATAACTGACCCAAAAGCATTCTATTTTTGCAATTTTGACAGTGGTATCTCCTTCATTCAATGTCTCCAATTTTTCCCAAATAGCTTTAGCAGTAGATCAGTCTGATAATCCCATGATTTGTTGATCTAACAAGGAGCTCAAAAATGCTTCTCTTGCTTTGCAATCATTCTCTTGATCCTTACCCAATGTTGGTTGATTAGGTTGATTCTTTGTAGGACCAACATAGCCATTCTTTGTAGCATCCCATATGTCTTTTCCAATGCAATTCAAATGTGTCTCCATTCTGATCTTCCATATACCATAGTTAGTTCCTTCAAGTTTCAGACTGTCCTTCTTGAAAAAGTTAGTTGCCATAGAATCTCCTCAAGTTGTTAATCTTTGGTAAAAAGAGGACTTGGCTCTGATACTAATTGTTAGGACCTAGAGGCAATTGAGAGGGGGGATGAATCAGTTTTCTATTAACTTCAACCCAAATATAACTTAATCAAACTTGATGCATAATACCAGTAAACCAAACTTAATGTCGGTTAATAGTAAATATGTCAACCTGATTAGACCAATAACCAAAATACCAAAACCAAGTGTCCAAACCATGTCTTCGACATAACCAAGTGATCTCCAGATGATAATAGATCATCCTCAGTTCTGGTGAATAATATAACTTGTTGATGAGTGATATACTGGTGATTGTGCATAAGTCATTAAACATGTCAGTGAACATAATGTGTCGGTTCAACATAACCAAATATCTCCAGAAGGATAAGTGTTGATAAGTGTTGACATCAATGAGAAAACCAGTGGAACACATCCATAATACTAACAGTTGCATCTAGAATAGTTATATTATTCCTTTCCACAATTCCATTTTGCTGAGGTGTCCAAGGTGTTGATAGTTGTCTTTTGATTCCATTCACTTCACATAATGTATTAAACTCCTTAGATGTAAATTCACCTCCTTGATCTGATCTTAAACATTTGGTTTTCTTACCGGTTTCATTTTCTACCGTTGCCTTGAATAGTTTGAATTTCCCAAAAGCTTCTGATTTATCCATGAGAAAGGTAATCGAACACATTCTAGAATAATCATCAATGATTAGCATAAATTATCTATCTCCCTATAGACTTCTAGTTCTTGCCGAACCACATAAGTTAGTATGGATTAAATCAATAACATTATTGGATTTCTCAGAAATACTCTTAAAAGTTGTTCTAACTTTCTTTCCCATTTGACATTCCTTACATACCAGATTATGAGGTTTTACAACCTTAGGTAGATCCCTTACTGCCTTAGTTGAACTGATCTTTATAGTGCAATCAAAATTCACATGACAAAGTCTCTTATTCCATAAACAACTTTCATCAATATGTGCAATCAAGCATGTATTTTCATTGTTATTCAAATGAAATATATTACCTCTAGTCTGATTACCGGTTGCAATCTCCAAACTAGTTCTATTCATGATTTTTCATTTACCATTCTTGAACTATAGCTGAAATCCCTTTTCAACTAATTGACCAACACTCAAAATATTATGCTTCAAACCTTCAACATAATAAACGTTGTGAGTATTGTGCTTACCATCAAAAGATATAGTTCCTTTTCCTTTGATCAAACAAGCTTTATCATCTCCAAATTTTACTAGACCTCCATTGTATTCTTGAAAAGATAAGAATTTACTTTTATCACCAGTCATATGATGTGAACATCCAAAATCTATAATCCATTGATCCTTTTCTTCAATTTTAGCTACCAGGGCCTTCTCTACAATTGGAATAGTAGGTGCTAGTTGATCTTCTTTTATTGCAACAAAAGCTCATCCATTGTCTGCCAGTTCTTCATCAGAATCATCAATAACTCCTTCATTAGCATAGTAACATGATTTGTCTTTATTCTTCGCAAATCGATATCTTTGATATTCAGGGTTAGGTTTATATGTTCTTTTTGGGGATCTGCACATGCAGAAAGGCCAAATGCCTAGAGCTCACTACTCAATCACAAAATAAGAGTCACACTAACTACAATTGGATGGTTAAATCCAATGATAATGTACTTCTCAAAGTAGCATCTCCAAACCTATATTTAGTATCGGTTAAGCTCTGATAATCACCTTTAAACCTTCCTTGAACCTTCTCTCTGGTATGCTCATATGATCTTCAATATTCACACATACCATGTTACAATACCATAACCTTATTATTGTCTACTCATACCATATCTCATCTCACAAATGAGACCTTACATATATACCAAAACCTAAGATCAAATGTGTAGGTCATGTTACTGAGAATATTATAATAAAATCAATTACAAACAAGTCAAGATGTGATGCATCATGTCAGCTTAATGTATTTTCAACAATATCCAATTATTAAATCATCTCCATAATGTGTCGTGATGATCTGGAATAGATAATGCATGTCGATCCATAACCTAGACCAATTTGCCAGTAACAACAAATATGTCAACCTGATTAGACCAATAACCAAAATACCAAAACCAAGTATCCAAACCATGTATTTGACATAACTAGGTGATCTCCAAATGATAACAAGTCATCCTCAGTGTTGGTGAACAATATGTCGGTGACTGTGCATAAGTCACTGAACTTGTCGGTGAACATAACCATAGATCTCCATAAGGATAAGTGTCGACATCAATGACAAAACTAATGCAACATGTCCATAATACCAATAATGAAGCATCACAATTTGGTATGTAAGGAATGTCAATTGGGAAAGCAAGTTAGAACTACTTTTAAGAGCATACAAGATAAATCTAATGATATTCTTGATTTGATTCATACTAAGTTATGTGGTCCAGCAAGGACTAGAAGCTTTCAAGGTGATAGGTACTTCATGATAATAATTGATGATTATTCTAGAATGATGTTGGTGACTTTTCTTAGGGAGAAGTTTGAAACTTTTGAGAAATTCAATATCTTTAAAGAAAAAGTAGAGACTGCAACTGAAATAAAAAATCAAATGTCTAAGATTAGATCAAGGCGGTGAGTTCACTTCTCATGAATTTAATAGTTATTGTGAGACAAATGGAATTAGGAGACAATTATCTGCACCTCAAAATCCTCAACATAATAGAGTGGTGGTAATAAATAACAAAACCATTTTGGATGCATCAAGACCCATGATGATGGAAGCCCAGTTACCTCACATCTAATGGAGAGAAGTAGTGAGTACAACAGTCTACACATTCAACAGAGTTCATATCAAAGGTAAAACTAGTAAGATGCCTTATGAACTATGGTTTGGACATACACCTACTGTTAAATATTTTAGAATTTTTGGAAGTAAATACTATATCAAAAGGGATGATTCAATTGGAAAGTTTGATCCTAGATGCGATGAAGTAATTTTTCTTGGATATTCAATTCAGATTAAAGCATATAGATGTTATAACCAAAGATTGCATAAAATTGTGGAGAGCACAAATGTGAAAGTGGATGAGCAATACAAAAATCAATCTATATCATATGATAGGAAACTGATAGTGGAAATGATCATAACTAAATCGACAATGCCTCAACCAATACAAAACACTGAGACAGTTACACCGACACAATATGAAAATTTAACTATGATTGATGATCAGATCAGTGAACCTGAAATTCAGAAGACACCAAGGTATGTAAGGTTAAATCACTCTGAAGATCAAATCATTGGAGATAGGAACAAGGGAGTTAGGACAAGAAGAAGACTGGCAAAAGAAGATGTATCTCTTATTTCTCAAGTTGAACCGGTATCTATTATTGAAGCTTGTAAGGATAAACATTGGTTAAAAGCTATGGAGGATGAATTAGATTAGATAGAGAAGAATGAGACTTGGACTTTAGTTCCTGGGCCTAAAAATAAGAATGTTATTGGAACTAAATGGGTTTTTAGAAATAAACTGAATGAGGATGGTCAAGTTATCAGAAACAAAGCTAGACTAGTTTGTAAAGGATATTCTCAAAAGGAAGGAATTGATTATGGTGAGATATTTGTACTTGTAGTTAGAATTGAAGTTGTTAGACTATTTCATGCCTATGCAGCATATAAGAACTATAAGGTTTATCAAATGGATGTTAAATATGCATTTTTGATTGGTGAACTTAAAGAAGAAGTATACATTGAACAACCTGAAGGATTTTCACTAACAGATGATAAGGATATGGTTTGTAGGTTAAAAAAAGCATTATATGGATTGAAACAAGCTCCTAGATCTTGGTATGCAAGGTTGGATAAGTATATTTTGAAGCTTGGTTTTACTAAAGGTAGTGTTGATAGTAATTTATGTTACAAAATTACTCATGATGATATTCTAATTATTGAAGTATTTGTTGATGATATCATTTTTGGAGAAGAATATTTAAATTGTGCATGAAATTTGCTAACAACATGAAGAATGAATTTGAAATGTCCATGATTGGTGAGATGAAATTTTAATTAGGTTTGCAGATTACTCAAATTGACCAAGGTATCTTTTTCTGTCAAACTAAGTATCTAAGGGAATTGTTGAAAAAGTTTGGTATGGATAATTCCAAACAGGTAAGTGCTCCTATGGTGACTAGTGAGAAATTATCTATCAAAGATACATTTGCACCGGTAAATCCAATGAGGTATAAGTCTATGAGTGGTGGTTTGTTATATCTAACTCAGACTAGACCATATATTATGAATGTTGTGAGTATTGTTTCAAGATATCAAAGTAATCCTAAAGAAAATCATGAATGTGCAATAAATAGGATATTTTGACATTTGGAAGGCACAACTGAATATGGCTTATGATATTCTAGAGATGATAACTACACTTTATGTGCATATACAGATTTCGATTGGGTAGTAGATATTTCTGATAGGAAGAGAACTTGTATTGGAGCTTTCTTTCTTGGAAAGAAACTGATTTCATGGATCAACAAAAAAAAGTCATGCATTTCTTTATTTACTGCTGAAGCTGAAATGTTGCAGCAACAACTAATTGTACACAAGTCCTGTGGATGAAGAAAATGTTCAAGGATATCAAGGTAAAATGTAGTGAGCTTGTAGTTATCTACTATGATAACTCTACAAGTATTGACATGTCTAAGAACCTGATATTTCATTCTAAGACTAAACACATATCAATGAAGTATAACTTTTTAAAGGACAAGGTAGAAGAAAAGGAAGTCAAATTGGTTTATGTGAATACTAAAGAGAATATTGCAGATATATTCACTAAACCTATGTCTAAGGAATCATTTGAGTATTTGAGAGATAGGTTTGGGGTTTCTCCCCCTCCGACAGAGACTTGATTGATGCAACTTGGCATCAGTCCATCATGCATTATCAGAGATACTATTCATTTTAGCACTGATGAGTGGTGCTAATACTCAGGGGGAGTAGTCCACTTTAAGAATCAGGGACTTACATTATTGCTTTGATATTTTTATCAGATCTATGGCATTGATGTCAAAGGGGGAGAGTTAGCGATGTGATGTGAAAACAAAAAATTCAGAACTTTATAGAGATATTATTCAAAGGTGGAGTTTCTTGGTTGTCTTCCATTGGGGGAGACTTGTTTGGAATTTGTTGGTACTTAGATGTTTTTCTCATCTAGTGTTTCCATCAATTCCAAAGGGGGATATTTTTGGCAATATGGAAGAATTGATTATGTGTTTTATTATTGTTTTGTCATTGATGTCAACACTAGCTATTATGGCTGGTTATCGACAGAAGATCTAGTGTTACCGGCAGTAGAGACTATCTGTTGAACGCTTCTAACATGTTTGGATCAATAGAGTATGTTTGATTTTATGTCTTACATATTATTGGAGCATGTCTTGGTCAGTTGGTATTGACTTGGTGATCAGATGCTATCATACACTCTTGTAAACCCTTATTGGTATAGGTTTAAGGTTTTACCGGCAAAGCTTTTATTGAGAATCCTTGACAAGATGCATAAGTGGTGTTGGTGCAGCTTTCAGGATGCTGAAGATGTTCTTTGATCATGTTTCAACCAAGTGGAGACATCGCTTTATTGTGGTGGACCTAGAATAGGTCCAATGCCTCTCTAGGTTATAGATTGGTACCATGTTAACGTATTCTCTACAAATTATTGGGATAATTTATGGATTGGTTAATGTTGTTTTGGTCTAAAGCTGACATGGCATATCATTGTAATATGGATTTATGTAATGATCTTACTTTAATATCTTTTAGGTGGTTAACCTATTTGGTTTAGGCCGTAGGGTTGGTATAAATTGATGTAAGATCACATTGTAGATCATGGCATGGAATGTAATGTGTGAATAATATAATATAATTCAGGAAGAGGATTAGGTCGATCATTGAGGATCAATTTGGGTTTAAGGAAGAGGTCAAAGGCCTCTGATGTTGAGCTTAACCAGGATTGTAATCAGGCATGCTAGATTCTATTTCTGGCCATTCACTCTACTCGATTGTTATCCAAATATCTTGAGGTGGTTTTAACCTCTCTGTAGTTAGTGAGACACTTTTGTAATGAGCAGTGTGCTCTAGGAAATGTGCCTTCCTACACATGTGGGCCCCTCATTGTATCACATACTTTCTGCAGAAGTATCATCTGACTGTGGGTAGGCTTCCCACCTTTTTTTTTCCCTTTCTAGGTTTTCCATGTACAAATCATGGTTCTTTGCATTGATTATCTATTTAATTGTTAATTTGTTTACCGATATCTGTTCTTACAGATATTTATTTCAGCTTTACCAGAATTTAATGTTTATGTGCTCTGTTTTACGGTTTTATAGTGGATTAATTAATAGAATTTGTTAACAACTGATTCACCCCCCCTCTAACTTGTTCACCCATTATCCTAACAGGTTGAGTATCCCAAGAAGATTCCTTCATCACTTTGGGAACCAAAACAGTTGGCATTCTAGACTCTAGTGAGAAATGATGGTGTTGTCATTGATGGAAACCTATGGGCAACCTACAGGAATCCACTTGACATTCATCTGGTAAATCATCGACAAGTGCAAGCACCGGCACCAATAGACACTTCACCGACAATGACAACAATCTATACTGGCACCCCGGCTAATAGGATTTTTTTTATTCTATTTAATTGTAAATATCTTGTGTAAAGACGACATGGAATATTGTAATAAGACTCATATATGTATGAGATTTTGTATAAGGGTTTATGGTTATAGTATGAGCTTAAACTGGTACTAAACCTAGCATAGCAGATGCTGAATTGTAGCAGTACATTATATTGGATTCTCATAATCCATTTTGTAAGTTAGTGAGACTTCCTTTTGTAATTGAGCAATGAGCTCTAGGCAGTTGGCCTTCCTACATGTGTAGGCCCCTCTTGTAAGTAATATCCATTCATTGGCCAGTGAGTGAATATTGTGGGTCACAAATCCCACCGAGTTTTTTCCCACACCGGGTTTCCTTGTTAAACATCTTGTGTTATGGTGTGCTTTCTATGATATCTTTACTATTCCTATTTACTGCATTAATTCTTGTTTACCAGTACATTGTTTTGGAATGCAAAATACTTGATAAAGTTAAATATGTGCTTTCTATGCTATCTTTATTGTTCCTATTTACTGCATTAATTCTTGTTTACTGGTACACTGTTTTGGAATGCAAAATACTTGATAAAGTTAAATATTCTATTAATCTATTAGATACTAATTCACCCCCCCCTCGCGGTATCTTTGGGACTATCATTAATCCTAACAATTTGTCTCAGAGCCTGGTCCTCAATTTTCAAAAGTATAATAGCTTGAGGAAGATTCTAACATCAGTAGAGATGGAGAACTTAAGAAATCAATTAGAAGGAGCTCTTGTGGACTATTATGTAGAGAAGTTAAAGAATATCAAACTTAAAGATGATCTAAGAACTACATAGGAATTCATTCAAGGAGTTCATGAGAATCTCACTATTGCTAGAAATAAGAGAAAAAAACTTCATGAGAAGATGCAGAGTAATGATGATGAAAATGAAACTCTTAATGAGCTTGTAAGCAAGATGAGGCAAGAAAATGTGACTTTGAGGAATGAAATGCCAGACATCACTATGAGGTTCTGTAAAGACATTGAAGACAAAGAGAAGAATGAAGATGACTTGACTAGAAGACTCAATGATGCTAGAAATAAAAATCTAAGACTCAATCATGAAAATGATATGTTGAAGACAAATTTGTTTCACATGGAACATGATAAAACTAAACTTATGAGGCAAAAGGGAATTCTGGAAAATGAGTTGGCTACTGCAAATCAACATAAAGAGAAATTCAAGAAAAGTTTAGAAGAACTTGATGGTATGCTGAAAAGTCAGAAACCTAATGGAGACACTAATGGACTTGGATTTGAAGTTGGAGAAAATTTTGGTACTGCAAACAATCATGATCACAGTAAACCAGTAAGACAACCTAGTGCTTACAAATTTAATGGGAAATGCTTTAATTGTAACAAGTATGGTCATAGATCAAATCAGTGTAGATCTAAAAACAATCAGAATGAAACAAAATTGGTCACAATTCACAAAACTGTAGAATGAATGTAAGATGTTATGTTTGTGGAAGCTTTGGGCACTTATCTATTCAATGCAGAACACAAACTGACATAGGATATGGAAAGACTATTCAGAAAAACAATGTGACTTGTTATGCTTGTAACAAGATTAGACATATTGCAAAAAATTTTAGAAGAAAGACTTCACTGACAAATAATAAAGGACCCGGTTTGAAAGGCAAAGAGAAGGTTGATGAGGTAAAGCAAGAATTTTTAAGAAAATGGATTAGAAAAGTAGATCAAAATGTTGATGAGACTATTTCTTCACCGGTAGAACAAATTATTACTCCACTGGCAGGAGACTCTTCATCCAACTAAAAAAGTAACCCTTAAGGGTATTGCAACAAGTTGAAAATCATTCAAGTTTACCCTCGGTTTATGGTGAGAAGATGGAATTCTTCTCTACCGGCAGATGTGTTAAGTTTCACTTAACCGGAGAGCATTTATTGCGGTTGTTGGAGGAAAAGACATTATAAATCAGTGATTTTCCCTCTTTTTCAATTCACCAAGTATTCAAACTTTCAGAGAGCACGAAATTTGAGTGAGGGCATCCAAAACGAAGAAGTGAAGCAATCTCTTTCAAGCACTCAAACCATTATCAGGCAAATTAAGGTGTTTGTCAATGGCTTCCTCCTCTTCTCTGGAATTTATTGCAAAACCTACTATTGTAGAAGTTGTGAAACACCCTAGACCCATTTTTAAGATTATTAATGAGATAGCGAAATAAGGTGATTCCCTTTTCAAAAATTCCAAAAGGTTTTGCATATGCTGAAGAACCTAGAATCCATATTCATTGCAATATTGAGGAATTAGGTTCAGAGGAAATATTGAAAATGTTTAAAACTGTTATCTATGATGAAAATGGAAATGTAAAACCCAAACACAAGGTAATTGAAACTTTAGGTTTTGTGGAAATCTTGGACATCCCTGATTTTCCTAAGGAGGTAGTAAGGATTGTCCTTAGCAGAGTTCATGGAGAATTCTTTTGGCTAGATTATGTTTGTAAAATCACCAGAGAAGTAGTTAGGACAGTGACTGGTTTACCCTCCACCCATAGTAGGCTAGATAAGACTAAGAAGGTTCCTAATAATATTGTCATGAAATTAATAGGAGCAACCTATGATAGTAGATCCCTAAGAGTAAATGATGTGAATGTCAGATTCATAAGCATGATCCTAGGTTACAAAACCACACATGCAAACCAACTCAACTCTATTTCACGTCTTTGTATTAAAAGTGCATATGATATGGTAAACAATGATGAAAAAATAGATGTATGTGAATGGTTAAAGGATGAGTTGATAGATAATCTGAAAAATATCAAAGGTGATAGTAAAGGTACTTTTCATTTTGGCAATCTTCTGGTATGTCTGATGTTGTTTCTCACAAAAAAGGTTCCCGGTATTGGTAAGAAAGACTTTGGTTATGATATACCGGTAGGAAAACAATTACTAGAAATATTCACTGGTATGGGCACTGATAAGGATAACAATATAACAGAGTATTTCAAAACCTCCAAAGCAAACATGAAAACAAGAGAGAGATTACCACAAAGTATTGTAGACAAGTATGAAAAGGAAATATGTTTTGTAATTAAAAACGATGAGATATGGATGGAGGCAGTTCTTCCTAGAACTGTATGGGTAACAAAAATGGGATATGAGGCAGATGTAAACATCATTGAAACTTATTGCAAAGCTCTATTAGAAGTCCCTAGAGAACCAAAAGAAAAGGTTTTTGGAAATGCACAAACAATAGAAAGTGATGTACAAACATTGAAACAGAGAGAGAGAAGAGAAAAGTACATAAGAAGTGCATCTAAACAAGTTAAGGAAATAAAAGAAAATGTCATGAACATAACTGGAATAAAGGAAAGTGACTTAGAAGGATTACAACCAGAGGTACATCTCTCACTGGTTGGAACATCCTCTGACAATGAAATTCCTATTGAGTTTAAGCGAGTTGATAGGAAGAAAAAACTATCACCGGTACCCTCTCCTCCTCCCAAGAAAACAAGAACAACAAGGTAGAAGTAACAGGCAGTGAGACCACAGGAAAAGAAGTTGACTCCAAAGAAGAAAAAGAAACAACAAGTTATACCACCTCTGGATAGCTTACTGAGTGAAATAACTGATGAAGGCAACTTAGCTAGTGTTAGCAAATTGTACAATACATTTACTGATGAAGAGAAAGAAATTATTGAGAACAACATTATTTTACATCTTGATATTTACAAGAAAATATTAATTGAAGTTGTAGATGATTTGCCTAGTGAATTGTATAGGTGGTTAGATGCAAAGAGAATTGCAGTCATGGAGCTTGACAAGAAACTAAAGATTGAAAAACTACTACTTATACATTTGGTCAACTCCATAGAAGAAATTGATGAATTAATTAGTGAAGCTAATAGATCAATTTTTGCAAGTGGACACCGGCATGTGAGCCTAATGGCTGGTAGGGTAAATGAAATTGCAGAAGAAACAATAGACAAGTGGGATATTTTCTTTGTTGAGAAGGAAAAATAGGAAGAGCTAGACAAACCAAAGAAAATGCTCAAGGTTTATTAGAAGGATAGAGACAAGGGGAAAGGTAAAGTAGGTGGATTACCCAACATTAAAGTAATTGACAACCTACCACAACCTTTAGCTACTCCACTGGTATAGATTGATAGCACATCAGCTACTAAGAATGTGGATACACCACATGAGGATACCAACCCCGAGTCAGAAATTTTGTACACTATGAATATTGACACTTAGGAAGTAAACATTGTAGTTGATAAGGAGAAACATTGTAGTGGATAAGGAGAAACATTGTAGTTGATAAGGAGAACACAGAGGAAAAGAAAAATGACATTTCTACTGAGAAACCGACAGATAATATTGGGGTTGAGACACAAGCAGAGCAAACTGAGCATTCAGTGGAAACATTGGACAGTGGAATGGCTACTGATAATATTGATGCAAGCACTAAGAAACCTGCATAGATAGTAATTGAAACACCGATAGTGGACAACATAGAAAAACAAATTGGAAAACTGGTAGAGTCATAGGTACACATTGAGGTAGTGAAACCGACAATCACAGAGAAACCAAAACTATTGCTAGTGGAAATGAAAACACAGAATGATCCACCAGAGGTCGATTCAGGAAAATTGGTTACTCCCATCGGAAGCACAAAAATTGTAAAGGTAGTTGGCCAGACATCTGGTACTTCACTAACAAAATTTAGACCTACTAATGTGACTGAAGTAATTTTGGACTCAATAAAGAAAATAACAAATTGTAATGCATTGGCCTATAAGGCAATTGATGACACAATTCCTATTCTTAAGTTGATTGCACCCAAATGCAATTTAGAGCATGTAAAGGATTCTTTAGGTCAATTAGACACATTATCCAAATATATTACTGAAAATATACTGACATTTGATCAAATAAATGATGAAACATTCAAGGAGAAAATGGAAAAGGAAAAAGGAAAATTCTTTGAGGAAACAATAAACAAGTGCATGGAACACATCAATACACTTTTACCAGCACTAAATAAAACAATTTTAGAGTATAAAGAACTATACAGAGATACTTGCAAGACAAATCTGTTGATAGTTGACATTGATAAGGAAATAAGCAAAGTTCAAAAGGGGATAATGATATAGCTGATAACATCATTAGTTCATCTGAACCTATATTCGTTATTGAGCAAGAAATTACTAGATTTGAGGAAAAACTGGAGAAGTTAGAGAAAGATAAAGAAAGGATCAAGGGAAGGCAGAGAGCTTAAGTGAAAACTAAGTCCTAAGTTAGATAACCTTATCTCTCTAAGGAAAGAAATCTCTGAGGCATTAATTCAAGGACAAAAGACACTGGAGGAACATATGCATCATCTCACCAGTACAATTCAGAGAACTTAGACAACTATGAAGGATAGTAATAGATTTATACAGAGCCTAAACTTGGTATTAGTAGATGTATTCCAGATTGTAACTGACCAGTTACAAAGTTCAAGCTGAAATCTGCACTCATTTGACAATTTTTGACAACCTTTGTCATTGATGTCAATGGGGGAGTAGTGGACAGAGAAAATTGCCTATCAGAGGAGATCATCTTCTTAGGGGGAGCACACATTTTTGGTAACTTTTTGGACTTCATTTTTGTAAACAGATTTTTGGATTTTTCTCATGAGTGTTGCCATCAATGCCAAAGGGGGAGATTGTTGGCATTCTACACTCTAGTGAGAAATGATGGTGTTTTTATTGATGGTGACCTATCGACAACCTATAGGAAGCCATTGGGAATTCATCTGGTAAATCACCGATAGGTATAGGCACCAACACTAGCAGACACTTCACCAACAACGACAACAATGTATACCGGCACCCCAGCCGAAATGATTTTGTTTATTGTATTTAATTGTAAATATATTTTGTAAATCCAACATGGAATATTGTAATAAGACTCATATATGTATGAGATCTTGTAAATCATTTTGATAGATAGGATGGACACATGGATAATGTAGAAGTGATGAGCGAATATTAATGCAGATTTTGTATAAGGGTTTATGGTTATAGTATGAGCTTAAACCAATACTGAACCTAGCATAGCAGATGCTAAATTGTAGCAGTACATTATATTGGATTCTCATAATCCATTTTGTAAGTTAGTGAGACTTCCTTTTGTAGTTGAGCAGTGAGCTCTAGGCAGTTGGCCTTCCTGCATGTCTAGGCCCCTCTTGTAAGTAATATCCATTCATTGGCCAGTGAGTGAATATTGTGGGTCACAAATCCCACCGAGGTTTTTCCCACACTGAGTTTCCTCAGTAAACATCTTGTGTTATGGTGTGAATTCTATGTTGTCTTTACTTTTCCTATTTATTGCATTAATTCTTGTTTACTGGTACACTATTTTGGAATGCAAAATAATTAATAAGGTTAAATATTATGTTAACCAGTTAGATAATGATTCACCCACCCCCTCTCAGTATCTTTGGGACTATCATTAATCCTAACAAAAACTTTCTAATCCATCAACATCTCTCTTGATGAAGCACTTACTTCCAAACACTCTGAAGTGGTTGAGTGATGGTTTCCTTTCATTCCATAACTCATAAGGAGTCATTCTACTATTCACTCTTAACTGTACCCAGTTTAAAGTGTAGGCATTAGTATGAATTGCTTCCTTTTAGTATATATCCGACATGTTGGCCTCATTCATCATAGTCCTAGCCATCTCCTTCACTGTCATATTTTTTTCTCTCTACCACCCCATTTTGTTGAGGTGTCCTTGCAGCTGAATACTATCTTCAAATTCCATGTTTCTCATAGTAGTCAACAAATTCATTGGAAGAAAATTCTCCACCCCGGTCTGATTTTAAGCATTTTAACCAATGTTCACTTTCAATTTCTACCATCTTCCTGAAAATTTTGAATCTCTCAAATGCTTGTGACTTATCATGCAGGAAGGTTACCTAAGTCATTCTTGAGTAATCATATATGAACAACATGAAATACCTTTCTCCAACCAATGCTCTTGTCCTTATTGGCCCACATAAGTCTATATGTATCAACTCCAAAGGTCTTGGGGTGTTATATTACTTTGTTTTAAAGTTGACCTTTTCTTTCTTACCTCTAACACATTCATCACAGAATGTGCTTGCCGGTTTTATGATCTGAGGTATGCTTCTCACATACCGGTTCTTGCTTATCTTAACCAGATTATCAAAATTCACATGACCTAATCTCTGGTGCCACAACCAACTTTCATCAACCTATCCCATCATGCATTGGGAGTCATAGCATTCCTTTAGATTGTAGACATTTCCCTTTGTTCTCTTTCCTTCTGCTACCACCTGACCAGTACTCTACTTTCATATTTGACAACTGGTAGAGTCAAATGAAAACTTGTACCCTTTGTCACACATTTGACTTACACTCAGCATGTTATGCTTGAAACCTTTCACATAGTACTCATCATGAGCCTTGAGCTTTCCATCAATATTCAGTGTACCCTGGCCTTTGATCTTGATGGAGGAGTTGTCACCAAATCGGATTGAACCACCATTCCAATCATCAAGCTTGATGAACTTTTTCTTATCTTTGGTCATGTGATTTGAGAAACCACTATTAACTACCCATAAATTCCTCCTTTTAGCATGTAGAGCAATCTGCATAATCAGGCTGGACTCTATCTTGTTTTTCTCCTTCTCTACCCAAACTAGTTTCTCTTCTTTGTCTTCCTCTATTGTCACTTTGTGTTCCAGTTTTATTTCCAACTTCTCATCTGGTACAATTCTCTTTTTCTTGTCAATTCTTAGCTAGCAATACCTTTCTATGTGACCAAAATTTTGACACTTATAGCATTTCACATTAGAACTATAAGATGTATTAAATGCATTCTTGTAGGACTTTTGCATATTACTCCTACATTCATAACTCTTATAACCAAACTCATTGCAATTAAAACATGTGAAATTTGTACTTCATAATGTATCAAATGAGTTTATAATCTCAAAACTACGGTTGACATTCATTTTCCTACAATCTTCCATTCTATGACTGAACTTATTCCACTAGTGACAATAACCATTAAAATTTTGAACATATCAGTTAGGTTGTCTTGATCTTGCAAACGACTGCCTCACTGGGGGTCTTCCTTTCATGTTGCTAACCCCTGTGAATCCTTCATTATCAATACTTGTATTTTTCCTTGGTTCTTCATGTCGGTGCATTGAGTATGGTCTCCAGTTCATTGATTGAGTATACCAGTTTGTGTGGCAGTTTCTAGCAGCATTAGCATATGTCTTCTTGTCGGTATCCTCGCCTACCATGAATGTCTTCTTCTTTTCACCTTCATTTGAAGAAGTGAATTGTATTTACTTATTGGATGTGTCTTTTTTGTTTGAACTTTGACCTTCTTGAAAACCTAATCCATTGGTATCTTTGGATTGCTTCTATTTGCTCAACATCTTGTCCAGGGCTTCAGTACTGCCCTCATATTTGCTTCTCACTTTTATTTCTTCCTGACTTTTCTCTAAGTCCTTCCAGAGTTTCACTATTTTTGCTTCCAGATTCTGATGTTCCTTTTCCTTTTCACTCATAATAGTACTAGTGACTTCACACATCCTCTTGGCCTCTTGCAATTGGAGTTTTAGATCTGCAACAGTTTTCTTGGACTATTCAAGAGATTGCTCCAACAATTCTTGTTCTTCAGCTACAACCTTTTTTACCTTCTTTAAGTCTCTTCTTGTTTTCTTTATCTCATCTAAGGCACTAATGAGCTCTACTTCAAGATCTAATTCTCCTTCTTTCTCTTCCTCTTCTACTTCTTTAGGTACCAGAACCTCTTGAGCCATGAAAAGGTTTGCTCTGACTTTATCTCCACTATAGTAGTCATCTATGACACTTTCCTAATCTGTGGTATCATTTTCATGAATATAAAGACTTCTTTGCTTTAGGTAGCCTCTTCTACCATGTCCGTAGACATTCTTCTTCCTATCCTTACTACATGATCTTCTACCACTTGATTGATCATCTTCATTCTTATCACCATAAGGACATTTAGTAGCAAAATGTCTAATCTTTCAACAGTTGAAACATTTCAAAGGCAGCTTGCCTTTGTATTTTCATGAACCGGTCTTAAGTCTTCTGACAAATTTTTCCATGATGTCATCAGAGTCTTCACCGGTTGCATCATGACCACATTCTTCTTTTCCTTTTCTTGATGTCTTGAATGCAGCTTCTTTCTTCACAACATTAGTATCGGTAGTCCTCATCTCATAAGCAGTTAGGGAGCCATACAACTCATCCATTGTAAAGACTTTCAAATATTTTTCTTCTTCTATTGTGAGACCTTTGTATCATACTTAGATGTAAGAGATCTAAGTACTTTCTTCACTACCACCTCATCTTTTATTTCTTCTCCAAGCCTTCTAATGGTGTTTGTTGTTTCATCAACCCTTTGGAGATAGTCAACAATCTTCTCTTCATCTATCATCTTCAAACCCTCAAGCTGTGCTCTCAATGTCTAGAACTTGGCTTCCTTGACTTTAGCATCACCTTCAAATATCTTCTACAACTTATCCCAAGTTTCTTTTGTAGAAGAGCATTGTATAACTTTGACAAAATCATTATCAGAAAACCCACTAAGAATGGCATTCTTAGCTTTAGCATTATTCTTATATTCTATCTTAGCATCTAGATTAGTAGGGGGGTTATTTGGGACAATATACCCATTCACAACCGACATCCATACATCACAACCTAGAGAGGACAAATAGGTTTCCATTCTTCTATTCCAAAAGGCATAGTTGACACCATTAAACATAGGAGCTTTTGAGGAGGTGGATTCATTTCTTGCCAATGTGAACACTTGACATGATCTACCCAATCTAGAGAATGCTTTTGACAAAATAGGGTACCTATGCTCTGATACCAATTGTTGGACACAATGGATCACTGAGAGGGGGGTGAATCAATGATTTAAACTCCTTTTCTTCAACAAGGAGATATCAATAATATATTAAACAAACCAAGTGCTAATCGGGAGATCAAACAGTGAAAAAAAGGTGTTTGAATGGACTTTCTAAAACATTAAAATAACACATGCACAAGGATGCAACACACAACACCGGATATATACAAGGAAAATCCAATGTGGGAAAAACCTTGGTGAGAATAGCTATTGGAGATCTTCTTCTCCAATCTAGCCTCCCAATAACTCTTTGATTATAATATTTAGGGCACCAACCCAACGAGCACCAGCCCCTAATTTATGAGCACCAACTTAAAGGAGCACCAATCCCTGCACAATTTATAGGCTACAACCTAAAGGAGATACAACCCTTGCACTAAGCTTTAACTTAGTGGTAATAGTATAAAACTCAGTTATACAAATTAAATCACTATTGCAAATGAAGTTTTGCAACCTTACAAAATTCTCATTTGTCGGTTTCACCCTTACCGGTTGTGAGGCCCTACCCCGACCCATCCTATCTCTTCAGTTATTTTGGAACTATTTTAGATGCTAGTTTTGACACACTATGGATATAGAACTTTTCATGGTCCCGCGATTTTGGTAACATTGATATATGTGGATGCTTCATTTCTATGCCTTGTGGATTATAAAGTATTATATGATGCTAGATTAGGGTAATATTGTGATGATGCAGATTATTATCTGAATTTCAGGAATTGTTATAATGTTAGAAAAATATTTGCATATCTTGTAGATGGATCAAATTTTGAGGATTATGATAATTGCTTTGATTTGTGATAAATCATATTTTATAATGACAAGCCTTTGTGGAATGAATGTATTGCATTCTGATTTTGTGTTGTATATTATATGAGGTTATTTGGAAAGTACTAATGTTTAAATTGAGATGTGCAGGAAATTATCCATGTGACCATGGAAATATTATGGAGAATCAAGCCTAGGCCAATGTGCGTTAGTAAAACCAGGGGTTGTCTATTTGGAGAGACAACGCCCCGTATGTACTGTATTTTATTCGTAAATGTAAAATGTTGCATGAGTGTAATTTGTATTTATTGGATTATTTAAATTGTTTAAGGGACAATTGCCATGTGTTTATTGTGATGTGGAATTATGTTGTAGTGTCACTTGACACCTATGTAGTATGTTGTGTTGGCAATTTGTCATGTCACCTTTTTGAAAGTTTTATATTTGTTAATAGTTATATCCCCTAATTATCCTTGAAGGAACCAAGAAATCTAGGTTAGAGAGCCACAAGAAAGGTCAACTCAGAGTTGACCCGTAGGTTAACTTCAGGTGGACTTTCTGAAGGTCAAATCAACTCCTAGAGTCAATTTTAGAGCTTTTCTATTAGGCCTCATGGGGTACCTATGGGTGAAGGCCAAAATTGGCCATGTGTCTTTCCCTTAGGACTTGTTTAACCACCCAAAAAAGTGGTTTTCCCAAGATGGACGAATTTCATCTATAGGAGTGCCCTCCTTGGTAGGATAACCTTCTTGGAGAGAGTAATCCCTCTTCCCCATTCCATTTCCCTTCTCTAGACACCTAGGTTAGGGAGTGTGTAAGACCTAGGAAAGACCAACCCAATGGGAGATCTCTCACTCTATCCAAGGGGTTGGAAGGAGTGAGAGAGGCCTTCTTAGGCTAAGAATGGAAGCTTAGTGAGCTAATCACCCACTCTCCATTCTTGGAGATTTTTGGAAAAACTTGGAAGGAAAAAAAAACCAGTTTTAGGAATTAGAGGAATTTAGGGGCCAAGGAATTGCAGGAAGTTGTGTGGATTGGGCAGCTCATCTCCAACTAAATTTAGCATACCTATTGGCAGAATAAGGTTGGTTGTTATCTCCTCTTGTTTATGTTGTTTATGTTAGTTATGTTGTTTTGTTGAAGGAAAGAATTGCTTGTAAAGAAAGTGTGTATGTAAATTGTTGTTGAAGAAAATAATGTGTAGTTTCATTTCTATGTTTTTCTGTTTTGTGTTCTTGTTCTGGGAGTGTCCAAGATCTTCTACTCTTGGGAGAGTAGGATGATCTTGGGGTGGAAGAAGCATGACAGCCTTGGGTGAGAGGCTCTCCTTAAGGAGAGTGATCTCAAGGGTGTCCTTTGTGACCCTTGCTGCATAGCCTTGTGTATGCATTTGGGGGTCATAAGGGGAGAGAAATGGCTTTGAGCCTTTGGGGGGCATAAGGTGGTTGGGATGAATTCTGTTGAGTATTTTGTGTTGCCATGAGGTGGCTTGTGATATATTTTTTTTGGGCTGCAGTCTCCCCAATGGTACTTGGTCCACTTCCACCCGTAGATTGATCATCACAAAATGTGGTGATAGTGTAGCTTGGGATGGGAAAGTGTATGTGTTGTGTGTTTTCCCTATTGTTGTGTTGTATTGCTTGGTTGTAACCCGTCTAGGTCTTGATTCTCCTAGCTCGGGGGTGGCTTCTGGTAAGCCTAGGCTGGGAGGTGAGCATCCCATGGTCACAGTCCTAAAACTTTACTTGCAGGTGGCTTGGGGAAAAAGACTAGGAGTTGCAGATTTTGTGTTGCAGACTTCTATTTCAGATTTCTAATTTTTATTTAAATGTAGAAAAGAAGAAAGAAATGTAACCTTATGATTTGTAGCAAAAAGAAAAAGGAAGAGAAAGTGCATATGTAAATATAGGGCTTAAAATGATTCTGTTTCTATTTAAATAAATGTAATTTTTGTTTCTGTGTAAAAATTAGAGAAAGATGACTGTTTAGATTTCCTACCCATTTTCTTATTTGGGTTATTGTAACTATCATTCTGGAAAAAACAATGTAAATTTCATTTTATGTTTTGATGTCTATAGTGTTTGTTGTAGTCTACATTTTAAATCTAGTCTATTCTCTTGTTATTTACTGCATTATTAAAGGAGAGAAACAGAGAAAGAAAAATGCACTAGAATTCCTTATTTACTATTCACTAGTTTATTTACTGCATTAGTAAGGAAAAGAAAAAGAAATGCAGTAGGGTTATTATTTACTTGCATAGTGTAAATTCTGTAATTTTATGACTGTTTTAAAAAGAAAAGAGAGAACTAGTATTGTTTTTATTTCCCACTATTAATTTGCACAATTTAGATTTCTGTTATTTTATGACTGAAAAAAAAAAAGGGGGGGTAAACAGAATTTGTTTTATTTCTGTAGAAAATTTTAAATAAAAGGAAGAAGAAGAAAATAGATCTATTCTAAATGCTGTTAGAAAACAAAAAAAACAAAACAGAATGTAGATGTTTGAAATCTCAAAACGATATAAGGGTTTTTAACCCTATTACTTCAACATTTAGTCATATATATATTTCTATATGTATATAAGTATATATATTGAAAATATATACCTATATATATAGAAAATATATATATATAAGATATCCTGTATATGTATACCTCTGTAACAACGAAATTAAAAAGAAACAAAAACATGTATTCTGAATCCTGTGCATCTCTGTTACAAATCATATAAAATATAATGCAGAATAAACCCTTTTATCCTATATATATATATATATATATATATATATATATATATATATATATATATATATATATATATATATATATATATATATATATATATATATATATATATATTCTGCAATCTCAAGTCATGCTCTGTGGGTGCCTGTAGAAGATAATATCTTCATATTCATAACTTATATTGTGCATATATATATATATATATATATATATATATATATATATATATATATATATATATATATAAAATACACATTGATATTCAAAAATAAACACATCACATAAGCTATGCCCCACGAAATGTTTAAGTGAAAAACAAAAAATATAGTAATAGTAATGCCGGCCGAACCTCTGTGTGTAAACACAGTGGACGGCTCACGGGCCGCGCCACTGTGTTTACCCATAGTGGACGGCATGGCAGCCGAGCCACTGTGTGTAAACACAGTGGGCGGTGCTCGGGCCGCGCCACTGTGCTTACCCACAGTGGACGGCATGGAGGGTGCCGCCACTGTGTGTAAGCACAGTGGACGGTCCGCGGCCGCCACTGTGCTTATACACAGTGGACGGCAACCGCCGTCACTGTGTATAAACACAGTGGTGACCGGGAAAGCCCCGCGCCGCCTCCTCTCTGCGAAACCCTCCGCCGTGCCCTAGCTTTGCCGTACCTGCAACCTCCAAAACCACAAAAAAAAAGGGACACTCAATAAAATATAGACGTTTAATAAACCCTAACCCATTTCGGGTTAGGGTATAAAAGGATGAAAAATAAAATAGGTCAAGTGTAAATTATAAAAATGCAACCCTAACCCAATTTCGGGTTAGGGTTAGCATTATAAGAATTATATATATATATATATATATACATATATACAAATAAATGTATTTATATATATATGTATATATATATAAGTAAGAGAATTAAAGTAGAGCATCATAATTAATTTTTAAATTATAATGAGGGTTAGTATTTAAAAATATATATATATGATTTTATATATATATATATATATATATATATATATATATAAGGAATTTAAATGGGGATTTTTTTTAAACATTGATTTTAATATATATATATTTTGGGGGCAATTCAATAATGGGATTTTTTTTTATATGACCATTTAGATTGGAGTTTTAAACTTGGTTTTAATATATGAAATGGGGTTAATTAATGATAGGATTATTATACGTCCATTTACTCCTTAGGAGATTTGAAATTTTAAAAAGGGATTTAAGAATGAAGGGGTTATCAAAATCGGAAACACCATACATTAACTCGATTAATTTAATTAATTAATCAATAGACTTCCCTCATTATATTTGGGGTATTAGGAAAATTTAAAAGGGGAATTTGTAGAACCAATTTTATGGACCATAAACCCTTGGGGGTAAGCTTGGGCCAAATTTAATTTAATCGACAAATTAAGAAGTTAGGGAAAATTAGAATTGGCCTTAGCTTATTGTCGGTTTTAGTGGACAAACGACATTGTAGTAATTCGAACCCTCATCAGTTGGATGTATATAATAATTTCGCAGGTGTATCAATTAATCAATAGCATTATCCTTATATGGATTGGGAATGATTTAATACCTTAAGGTAACCAATTATTCCTTGATTTAATTAGCGACAACTTGTCTTAGGTAATTGAGCTAGCTAACTAATCGGCAATGCAAATTAATCTTCACCAATCAAGTCACTCGCTCGAGTTGGTTATTTAACTTAACCTTAGTAAGTAAGTTAATTACATCCTAGATAAGACAAAACTTTAAATACAGTCGTTATGTATTAGGATTTATAGCGAGTTCATGACGTCAAAAAAAATTTTGTTGTTCCGTTTTTGTGCCCTAAAGTTTGGGCACGACAGGTCTGTATTCTTTCCACCCACTCAACAAATTGACTTTGTTGATAACTTTTCTAAATCCCCTCTCACAATGTCTTCCCTCTCTCAATTCATACTTGATCACTCTTAATCAGGCACATGTTTGGCCAGTTTGTCACCTCCATGTTCAATGAACACTCCACTGATTTTTCCTTATACTACTTTACTTTGTTTCTCCTTATCGGTCAATTGTTCACTCATAAACACTTCAAGTGTTTATCTCTTCGACTCTCAAACAATAATTTCACACTTGTCTTCACTTTGTAGCAGCAATAATAACTGTCTCAAGTCATCATATTTAAACTTGATCTTTCCTGCTAAGAATCAGTTCAAACTTGGGGTGGTTAGGGTTTCCTTCACCAAACAAAATTTGTATGAGGTCCGATCAAATCTATCTTGGATCGATCACTTGTAGTCGAGGAATGCATCTATACACGTTTTTCATTATATCCAATGCATATTTACTAAAGATAGTAATCTCATCCATGATTTAATGCCTTGAAATCTTTCAACTCATTTACAGTCTAGCTATTTCCTTCTCGAGGTCATCTTGCAGTTTAATTTATTTGCTTCGATCCACATGCCAACTACTCCCTAATTTTTCTCTGGGATTGTTTCTTCCTCAAGCTGCATTAGTTAGTTACCATCCTATGATTTTTGGTTGTTTCATTAATGTCGATGGAGGCTTCACCGACCTCTGCATGTTTGCCACCTCAGCTCCACATGGCATCACAATGGTCATACACTCAGCTCACCAACACAAAGTCAGTTTACACTTGAACATTCAAAAAACTCATACTCATACAAGCCTTTGTTAGTGAGACCTTCTCCTCCTGCTAACTGGTAGTGCACTCTACACCAGTAGCACATCTTCACTTCTAGTGGTTTTTTATTACTTTAACATTCTGCCTCTTCATCATAAACAGGTAGCCAACCTCCATACTAGTTTGTGCTCTACCGGTTATCACTCAACATGCAATAACACACATGCATCTCACCTCAGACTAGTGAAGTCAATGATAGTCATAATAACTACTTGTCTTCCACCATACTGGTTGACAAGACTTCATGTTAATCTTCTCAATACCTTATTTGTCCTTCACCATACGGGTACACTCTTCTTCATACCAAATGACATACCTCTACCGGTAGCCTACTTGCAATACCTGTTGAAATCAATGACAACTCAATGACAACAAGAGCACGTTAGGATAATCCTTAGTTTTGTACATGGAGAGAATATGTATCTCGAAAGGTTACACACAATTACGAAGGAAGCAATTCATGTAGTGACTGGTTTTTGTCAAACCGATGAAGTACCAAAACTGAGAAAAATTTCAAAAGACGCTATGATTGCACTGACTCAAACCACCTCTGATGGTCGTGTGTTTTTGGTCAACAACATTAAAGATCTAGTAGTCAAATTTGCAACTATGGTCATTAGTTATAGGATATTTCATTCCAGCAAGATGAACAGTGTGCCACCTGCTATTGTACATACAACCTACATGAGGATTGCAAAGAATGCAGATTATGACTTATGTGAGGCAATAAGGAGCCAATTGATGTTGAACCTAAAATCAATCAAGAAGGAAAATAATCAAAAGTTCAAATATGGTCAACTATTGATTGGTCTATTCTTCTATTTTTCAGAATTTCCTACTATAAATTGGTGACATTCAATGGTCAAAGGACATACTGGTTACAACTCAAATCAAGAACAACATTAAGGTTGTAAAGAATACATTTCCTATTTCCATGAGTAAATATTTAATGAGTTTCAAACGAAGATGAGCATGAGGTTAAGGCTACCTAATGTAGTGGTGAAACACTTTTAAAAAGACATTTGTTTCATAGTAACCACTGACTTTTGTTTAATGGAGGCCATTGAACCTAGGGAAGATGAGATGGAAAAAATGAGTTATGAAGTCAACTATGACTTATTAATAGGTTATGCAAACAACCTTTTGGCATATCATAAGGATAAGAAGAAGAAAAGACTAGAAACTTACCATGAAAAAGAATGCACCTGCTCAACCCAGTAGTGCCAAAGAGAAAAAGAAGAAAGTGGAGCAAGCACCTTCAATGACCACCAGTACAAGGGTGACAAGAAGTATTCAAGTCAAAAAGGAACTAGCACCCAAAGTATATGCAAAGAAGAAGACTGCAATGAAGAAGAGAGGTATAAATCTCATTCTTCAAGCAAAATCCAAGGATACTAACACTAAAGAAGAACCAAAGAAGATTAAAGTGACTAGTAAGAAAGCCAAACCAGTAGGAGACATTTCAAAGCAAAGTTTTGCTATTAATGTTACATGTCATACAAGCCTATGACTGATTTTGAGAGAACATAAAAAACATTAGGGAGGAAACATCTTCATAATGTGAAAGAGTATTTTGATTCATTTGATAAAGGACATAAACAACACATTGTTCAAGAGGTAATCAACCATCTATGTCAATACAATCGGTTGCCTCAAGATATTGAAAATGAAATTTTTAATTCTTTGTATTCTATTCTTGTAAATAAATGGAAAGTGGCTATAGAATAGGATCAAGAAATTATTGATAGAGTTTTTATTCAATATTTTCTCGAGTTATCTAGAGAGGAATTGTTAGCATTGCTTGATAGGTTCAAAGGACAGTTTCATTTTAAGTCAAGAATATTGAAGTTATTGGTTGGAAATGCTCAACCTGTTCAAGATGATACACATAGTATAGCTAAAGACATTCACAGGATGAATGAGGAATTGAAGTCTTACAAAAATAAACCTGACCAAATAGAGACTGGAGCTCCACTAGAGCTAGAAGCTAAAGAGTTTATTCAACTGAATGTTGTCTATCCTATTAAGAATAAGGATAACACAACTTCTCCACCGGTTATTTTCTTTGTAGATGATTTTTAAGAAATCCAGGACACTATTGATATAATAGGTAATATCATTGAACCAGTTAAGGAACCTTTACAACAACTAGACATTACTGTTACGTAGGAAGTAGCTGAAGCACCAGTCAATGAACCTAGTGTGGATATTCAACCACCACCAAAGAAATAACACCAAGTGGAAAATCAACCCCCAGTGGTTACTATAGTTACATAGGAGAAACAAATAGAGGAAGAGAAAGACAAACCAATGAAAGAGGCTAAAGTGAAAGAGAAAACAAAGGAGAAGATAGCAGAGAAAATAGGTGAAAAGGAAAAAGAAAAGATGAAGCAGCAAAATGATGATGAGGATGACTCAATAAGCATTAAAGGACCTATAGATGTAGATAATTCGAGTGCATGTGAGCTAATGTAGATTTCTATAGTGATGCAATCTAGAGCTCAAAAGAAAAGATCAAAAGAGCAGAGAAAAGAAGCAGAAACGATACAAACTGCTATTGATATTCTATCAAGTCTCCTACCAAAGACTGACACTAGAAATTTGACAACCCCTATCGACAAGCTTGGACAGTTGGTTATGGATGCTAATGACCAACTAAAATCACTTGAAGAAGCATCCCATACCTTAGCTGAAAAGAATTATAGAAAGAAGAGGGGAGAGAAACTAATGACAAATATTGATAAATAAAGAGGGAATATTACTTTATCTGTAAATAAAGATATTTTGGGAACTGTTGTTAAAATTGGAGGAAGGATTTTGGCCTATACATCTAATATTTCATTTTTCTATTCTAATTTGAAGAAGAGGCGAGAAGAGATAGAAAAGGAACTAGAGAAGATATGTAATGATTACATACCTCTATGGGATTCAACCTTAGCATTTGACAAATCAGTTGATGATTTGCAACATCGGTTAGATGTTTATGATTTTGAATAGGCTAAGAGACTCAAATCCTTGAAAGACCTAAAGAACTAGTTGAGACCTAAAGTTGACATCTTAGAAAGGCCATACAAGGATGCAGAAGAAGTTTTTGCAACTCCAGAGTGTTGGCAATTGACACTCTATTGGTTGGTTTCACTATGTTGTCATTGATTACAATATATTTTTGGGTTTTGGCTTCATATGGTATACCAACAGGCACTTCATAGATTCTACACTAGCACCGGCACTGGTACCGACACCGACACCAGTAGGTTAAGAAGATTTCTTTGGTCATTGAAAATGCAGGCCGACATGGTATAATTAAGGTTATCGGTATTGGATGCTGACTTATCTTGGATCCAGCATCGACAACTAGTTTTAATGTTTATTCATTTACATTATATAGCTGACATGTAATCTGATATTGTATATACCTTTGTAAGCCGACATAAGGCATAAATTTGTATAGGGTATATAGGGGAGATTGATTAGATCATTTTAAATATGAAGGATCGGAATATGGTGATGGCTATGCAAATGTAATTATTCAAAAATATTATGTATGTGAGGAATTTATTGTAAGGGTTATTCCAATAAAGGGGTTTAGGGTTTCAACCAGAATAGATAGAGCTTAAAACATAACTATATTCTGGCATAGAAGATGCTATCTTAGTAGTTCACACTTCTCCAGATTGATGTCTCAAATTTTATGTACTCAATGAGGCTCCTATTGTGATTGAGCAGTGTGCTCTAGGTTGTAAGCCTTCCTGCAAGTGTAGGCCCCTCATATATTATAATATCTCTTCATATGGCTAGTGGATTGATATTGTGGGTCACAAATCTCACTGTGGTTTTTGGTCATTGAGGTTTTCCACGTATAAATTTGTGTTTTATGGTTCTCATTTATGTGTTAGGCTTATTGATTGCTTTACTTCTTTCAATTCTATTTATATCGGTATACCGGTTGGTGTATGAATGTTTTGTTAAGAGTAAAATCTACTATTCCAGTATAACATTGATTAAGCCCCCCCCCCCTCTTAGTGTTATTGGTTTCCAACAATTCGTATCAGAGCCTTGTGCCTCGGAGGAAGTTTAATAGCTTGAGGAAGATCCTGAAACCAGATCATTGAAAATGACTTTGGAGAAGTAGCTTGAGATGGCACTTGAAGATTATGATGCTGAAAGATTAAAGAAATTAAAGCTACAAGATGAGTTTAATTCTGCTAAGGAATTCATTCTTAACCTACAAGAGAGGCTATCATCTATTCAAGCTAGGAGGAAAGAACTTTTGCAAAATCAAGATGATGAAGAGAAAAATTCACTTAAGGAATAATGTCAGAAATTGAGTCAAGAGAACATGGTTATGAAGAATGAAATGCAAGCTATAACTATGAGGATGTCTAAACAGATTGAGGATAGAAACAAAAAGGAAGAAAATCTTTCTATATCCCTGAAGAACAATTTTGAAGAATGTGGTAGGTTTGTTCATGAAAATGATATGTTGAGAAATGATTTGGTAAAATCCCTGAGCAATGAGAAAGAGCTTGAGAGACAAATGATAATACTAAGAGATGATTTAACTTCTACAAGTGAGTACAAAGAAAAATTCAAGATCAACTCAACACAACTTGATGATTTATTGAAGAGAGAGAGGCAAATTGGAGATTCCATTGGACTTGGATTTGAGCAAGGATAGAGTTTCAGTACTGCTAGTGAAGATCAAAACCATAAGGCACTGGTAAAACAATTCAATTCTTATAAATTCAATGGTTATTAATTTTTTTGCAATAGATTTGGTCACATGGAAAGACAATGTAGAAACAAAGCAATTCAGAACCCTGATTCTACTCCCGATAAATATTCTAAATGTAATAAGATTGGTCACAAGACAGAAGATTGCAGAATGAATGTAAAATGCTATACTTGTGGAAAATTTGGACATATCAGTGCAGATCAAGCAATTTCACGGGTTTTAGCAAAGCAATTCAGAAGAGCAATGTTACATGTTATGCATGCAATTAAATTGGACATATTGCTAAGTTCTGTAGAAGCAAAAATCCACCGGTTAGTAATAGAGGATCAAATAAAAAAGGAAAAGAGAAGGTTAGTGAAATACGACAAGATCATACTAAGAGATTGGTTAGGAAGAGTGAAGGGAAATCATCAGAGGGGAATATCCTGGTTACCTATCCGAAAAAAGAGGGTGCTCCTACAACGGTAGTGAGCTCATCCGATAACTAAGGTAGATGACTTAGGGGTAGGAAAAATTCATGAAGATGATGCATATGCCTTAGGAAGAGATTTTGGAAGATTTTCTAGATATTGGAGAAGATTATCCAGCATGGATATGTTCTGAGTGAGATCCAATATCTTTCACTGACAGTCATTATGTCAATGGAAGATTAGGGTTTTCTCTCGAAGGATAAAGGATTGAATACACTTATTTGTTAATCACCGTGCATTTAGAGCAATTCAGAGTGACTAAGTGTGATCAGAGGCTATTTAGAGGCAATCAGATTTCTTCTTGAGCGACCTCACTGGCATCTGGAAGAACTTGTTGAAGGTTTTCACCGAGGGCGACCTAAAGGTATTTCTCTTGAAACATGGGAGCGGGATTATCCTCTGTTCCTATTTTTGTTGCAAATCCAACTATAGTGGAGGTTAAGGACTTCCCCAGGCCAATTTTCAAGTGATATCCACATGTGGCTACCAAGGTAGATTCGGTTGGAGCATTTTCTCGCATGCTAGAGGGAGTGGTGTATGTAGAAAATTTTAGTGCATACATTCATTTTAATATAGAGGACTTAGGAAATTTAGATATCAAATGAATGTATATGAATGAACTAATTGGAGAATCTAGAAATATTAGACCACCATATCAACACATTGAAGATCTAGGGTTTACAAATATTCTAGATATTCCAGAGTTTGAGGAAAAAATAATCATATATGTACTGAGAAGAGTGCATGGGGAATTCATATGGCTAGACAAACCTTATAAAATCACTAAGGAAGCCATCCGAGCAATTACTGGTTTACCATCAGTAGGGCAACATCCAAATAAGAAAGTGTCAAATGAATTCATGAGGTAGATCACCAAGGCCATATCTGACAAGAGATTGATGAAAGTGAGCACTATCACCGACACGGACATCAAGTTTTGTAGCATGGTCATAGGATACAAGGTAACTTAGTCAAACCGACTAAATTTTGTTTTTAGGTCATGTATTTTGGCTGCATATAAGAGGATGAGAGAAAAATTAAAGTTAGATCTTTGCAGTTGGATTCTTGAAGAGTTATTGATCAACCTAGGAAATATTAAAGGTGAGGAGAAGGGCACCTTCTGGTATGGAAATTTGTTAGTCTTCTTGATGTTATACTTTCTGAATGATACACCTGGTTCTAGTAGAAAGCAATGGGATTTTGACATTCTAGTAGGAAGATAGTTTAAACAATCAATTGTTGCATTAGGAAGTCAAAGGGATGATAATATATGAGGTTATTTCAAGGATTTTCAAAAATTTATGAGGTCTAGGATAAGAATACCTGAGCATATAGTAGAGAAATATTGTACTGACAGAGAAATATTGTACCGACATTTGTTTCATGGTGAAGAAGGATGTGACTCTCATGGAGGTAGTCAAGCCCCAAAATATTTGGATAGAGTAAATGGGATATGAGGTAGATGCATAGATTCTTGATGCCTATGTGAAAATGCTAATTGATGCAAAAATAGATGAGGCAAAGAAGACCTGTGGAACTATATAGAAGAAGATTCTACAGATTGAAATAGAGTTCAACTAGAAGAGAAGGTAAAAACAAGAAGGAAAAGCAAGAAAATTTGTACAGGAGGTCTAAAAAGACATAAAGGAACTTATTGATGTTGTCCCAGAGAAAGGGAGAAAGAGGAAGGATCTGGTAGTTCACATTGAACCTATAATTGTAGATTCTAAGTCAAAGGATGACACACCATTAGCCTTCAAGAGGTTTGTTAGGAAGAAACTAGAAGAACCTAAGGTAGAAGAAATGAAGCAACCAATTAGAAAGGTCACAATCAAGTTACCGACATAGAAGCAAGCACCTAAGGCTACACCTACAGCTACATCTGATATTGTCAAGAGGAAGAAGAAGGATGACACTGATTCTAGTAAGGTTACACCAAAAATTTGTGCATAAATAATTGATCAAATAACTAAAGATGGCATGTTGGAGAATGTTAAGTTTTATTATGACAAATTAGAGGTTGATGAGAAGAGAGAGCTAGAGGAAATAGTCCTGTTATACTTAGATATTTATAAGAAAACCTAAATAGAGATAGAAAATCAAATACCAGCTGAGTTATATAACATGTTGGATGCTAGAAGGTTACCTACTATGCAAGAAGATAAACACATTAAAATGCAATAAATTTTAGCTATCTATGTTAGCATAACTCCAGATGAAATGGATAAGACAATTGAGGATGTAGATAGAGAGGTATTCAATAGAAAACATACGATAACTAGTCTGATGCTAGGGAGAATGAATGAAGTAATAAAGGAAACTCATAAAGCTTGGATTAAATTTTTGGGAGAACATAGAGGATTATTTACTTCACCGGAGACAAAGACAGATACTGTAGATACACTAGTTGAAGGGAAAGGAAAAGGGATCATGGGTACTCCACCCTTAGTTTTGAAGAATATTAAGATAGTGGAAATTGAGCCACCAGTAAATACAAATGTACAAACAAATACTGAAACACTGGTCAATATTGAGAACATTGTACAAGATACCAATAATGAGGACAATTGTCCTTCACATACTAATGTACAGGTTGAGGATATTGTTCCTAGAGAGGAACCGACAGTTGCACAGACTGCACCAAGTGGCAAAACCACAGGTGCAAGTGAGGATGTAATAAAGGATAAATCATCAGAGAAAATAGGGGAATCTGGTAGGGAACCAGTTGTTGGCACATCATTATTGACAATTGACACTTCTCTAGTGGAAAAGAAAACCATCACAAAGATGAGTCCCAAATAACTGATGATGATGGTTGCTCAAAAACTGATGGAGGGAACCACAGACAAGGGGATTACAAATCAATCCATCACTATTTTGCACAGATTGGTCTCAGAATGTAAGATTGAAAATGAAATGATCCCTTCGGGCAAGCTTAAGGTAATCACTGAGCACATATCAAAAGACTTTCAATCCTTACAACAAATATCTAACCGGCAAGCACTTGAAAGATTCACTCACACTAAAAGAGTCACTTTTGATTAGATCATTGAGAGAGAGAAGAAAAAGATTGAGGAGAAGCTAATTTTAATAGAAAATTCTTTAAAAAAATGTACAAATATATATAGTGTATGTTGCGATAATGAGATACTTACAACAAATGTAGAGAAAAAGATAAAAGAGATACAGGAGAAAATTGCTAGTATTGCTAACTCTTTTGATGGACTAATTTCACTAACTTCATCAATTGATGGACAAATTTTAACTTTTGAGAACCAAATTTTTTCTCTTGAAAAGGAAAGAGATAAAATAATTTGGAGAGCCAGAAGTATGAGAGGTTTGGTGAGTCCAAGATTGGATTCACTCTGTGTACATAAGAAGGAATGCATGGATATGTTGGTAAATCTGACACCGGAAGAGGTCAATGAGAAAGAATCTTTTTCATATTTATTGAGTGGACTTGTATCTATCTCTACCACATTTGAAACCGGTTGGGATACTTATGTGGAGTTACTAGAGAAAGATTATTTAGAAATCTTGAAACTCGTCAAGCTTCAGTAAGACATTTTTGGAGGTATTCAGTGTACAGTACTTATTATTTGACATTCTTTTTTGGGAATTTATGTCAAAGGGGGAGTAGTATAGATGTGAAAAAGGATAAAAATTTGCATACATTAGGGGGAGTTATGGAGTTTTTGAAATTTTGGAGATATGGAGTATTTTGCATATTTAGCTCAGGGGGAGCAGGGCAGGATAAAACTGGTAGATGAAACCTTGACCACTTTTCACATGAGTGTTGCCATCAATGCCAAAGGGGGAGATTGTTGGTAATTGACACTCTATTGATTAGTTTCACTATGTTTTCACTTATGGAAACATGTTTTTGGGTTTCGACTCCATATGGTATACCGACATGCACTTCACAGATTCTACACTGGCAAGTCAGGAAGATTTATTTGGTCACCGATAATGTAGGCCGACATGGTATAATTAAGGTTATTGGTATTGGAGGCCGAATTATCTTGGATCTGGCATCGACAACTTGTTTTAATGTTTTTTCATTTATGTTATATGGCCAACATGTAATTTGATATTGTATATACCTTTGTAAGTCGACATAATGCATAAATTTGTATACGGTATATAGGGGAGATTGATTAGATCATTTTGAATATGAAGGATACGAATATGGTGATGAATATGTGAATGTAATTATTTAGAAATATTATGTATGTGAGGAATTTATGGTAAGGGTTATTCTGATAAAGGGGTTTAGGGTTTCAACCAGAATAAACATAGCTTAAACTGAAACTGTATTCTAGCATAGAAGATGCTATCTTAGCAGTTCACACTTCTCTAGATTGTTGTCTGGAATTTTATGTAGTCAGTGAGGCTCCTATTGTGATTGAGTAGTGTGATCTAGGTTGTAAGCCTTCCTGCAAGTGCAAGCCCGTCATATATTGTAATAACTTTTCATATGGCCAATGGATTGATATTGTGGGTCACCAATCCCATCGTGGTTTTTCCTCATTGAGGTTTTCCACGTATAAATCTATGTGTTATGGTTCTGATTTATATGTTTGTCTTATTGATTGCTTTATTTCTTTCAATTCTATTTATACCAATATACCGGTTGTTGTATGAATGTTTTGCTAAGGCTAAAATCTACTATTCTCGTATAACACTGATTCACCCCCCATCTTAGTGTTATTGGTTTCCAACACAGAGATGATCACAGTAGATGCAATGGAAGAATTCACTGGACATGTTATGACAACTATTGAGATCATTGAAATATTATTGAAAACATCGGATAATGATTTTACTCAGATGAAGACTACTTTCAGTGACATTTTCTTGAAAATTGTAGTGAACACTCCTTGAAAAACTCTTATATGTATGTATATGTAGTTTTTGATGCAAATTTCGATATAAAATATATATGTATTTTATTTTTCAATTTGGCATTGTTGTCAAAGGGGGAGTAGAAATATGTATGTGTTTATGGAAATTTTGTATGTACTGTTAAGAGGGAGTTTGTAAGGGGAAGTAGAAATATATGTGTACATTTTTTTTTTGTAAGCACACTTAGTTGTGAAGTTGTAAAATTTTCTAAGTGTTGCCATTAATTCCAAAGGGGGAGATTGTTGTCTTGATGATGATTTTTGTAACGGATGACTTTATGTGTCATCATTGATGGCACATACACACACACATATGTTCACATTGTCATGGTCATCTTAGTTAAGACAAATCGATACTACTCCTAAGTCTTAGTATTACAAATCGGTATTATTTGTATAAAGAATTCCAATTAGTTTGAAGGTGTCTAGCCTATATATGTAGACAACTGGTATATGAAGGAATGGCATGCCACCAGTTTGGAGATATTGCGGAGATCAACAAAGAGGAAAATGGAGGACAATCGGTCTATGAGTTGGAAGAGGTGAACTATTTACCGGTATCAGTGTTCCAATTGGTTTCACTGATTGTGTGATGAGTTATCACCAGTCATGACGATTTATCCCCAACTGACATATTTGGTGGCAATCTGTGATGTTTTATGAAAGATTGTCTAGATACATTGCACCTAGGAAATTGTGATGAGGTTCTTGAGCCAACATAAAATCTAATATCTATAAAATGACATTGTGATGAACTATTTTTATGAAGCGAGATACAAGTGATTAGCTGATGAGGTTTATTGAAGAAGTTGCAGAGTATGTCAGTGATGCAGTATTTAGTGAGAAGAAGAGGATCTACACAAGCAAGATGTGTTATTTCTAAATCATACCATCTATTGTTTTCTAATCACTACAATAGTTAAATCCCCTAACTGGGTAAGCTCTAACAAGCTTCATTGTACATATCCTCTAACCAAGTAATCCATTAGTTTGGGTTTGAAATCCTCTACTAAGGTTACTCCTAACAAGGTACTACCTTTAACTAGGTATAGCTCCTAAAAGGGATTTGGGATCTTTAATAGGATTCACTCCTAGCATAGCACTTTGTAGACCTTAATCGGTCAATTACCTATTACTACAGATAGTTAACTTGTGAGTCACATCTCACAGTGGTTTTTCCCAATTGGGTTTTCCATGTATAAATACTTGTGTTATGGTGGACGTTTTACTTATTGTTGATGCTTTTATATTACTTTGGATTGCATGCATAGTTTTAAGTAAGCCGGTTAATTGCTTTTACTGGTCTATGTTTAAAGTGGTATTGTTTTTGCTATCACCGATTCAGCTGCCCCCCTCTCAGTGCTTTATAAGTCTATCACCTTTATCATTATCAATCATTTTGGCTCTCGTGTCAATCGCCAATTGTTGATCTTTTATCAGTTTGTGACCTATTTGTCATTGATCTTTGTTAGTCAATATCGGTTCTTTATCAATTATGAAATCTTTATCATTTGATCCTGATTGATCTTATATCAATTGTTTCAATTTTCTCATGACCTAATTGACATTCTTTCATTTCTAATTTTTCTTCTATGGTTTTATGATTTAATCATTTAATCCTATTAAATTTTCCCACTAGGTGAAATAAATTTATTTATTTATGCTAGGGCTCTCTTCTCACAATTAAATATTTTATTTAGTTGGCTAATGGTGTCCCCTTTTTGAATTAATTAATAATTAAAAATTTATTAATTAATGTCACCTAATTCCTCATTTCTATTTTTCCTAATTTCTTAATTACCTAATTCCTGTTTTCCACTTAAATTGCTAATTTTTAAATTTAATTTCCCACTAATTATCCTCTTCTAGTTGCTCCTATTTTTGTGATTTATTTTTTCATAGGTTGGAAGCATGACTCTCTCAATTTACTATAGAATTGACATAGCAATTTGTCATATTCTTGACATAGCAACTTGTCAATTTCTTGACATAGCAAGTTGCCATAACAACTTGTATAGGAAATTTGCCATAAAAGTGACATAGAAAGGTTTCATAACCTTTCTCTTTTCAAATAATTGTGCCAATTTCGAATTAAATTGCTTCTTTCATCTCCTTGCTAATTTGGTCTTTTTGCGAATTTGCCTATAAATTGGTCACATTTCTTCATCTTTTTGAACCACATTTTTCGAGCATCCTTACGTTGTCAACTTTTCTTGCAAACCTTGCTTTCACTTGTAATTTTTATTTATAGGTGAGATCCACAACATATTTGAAGGAGAAAGAGAAACAATGGAGGTCAATTGAAGGAGATTGTATTTGGTTTGTATTTCTTTTTTATATATTTTCGTCAATATTTTTGCTAAATGTATTAGGATCCATTTCATTGCATTTTACCTTTTGTGGTTAGGTAATTGATATTTCTTTGATGTTTTCTTGAATTCCTAGTTACATTTCTTGGTGAACCTGACATGAATATGAAAAATCTAATAATTCTATGAATCTATTTGCATGCAGGTTTTTTACGCTAATCTATTACAGCATGCAATATTTTTACACTAATCCATTGTTGCATGCATCTTTTTTGAACTAATTTGTTGTTGCATGTAGGGTTTTTCACTAATTTGTTATTACATGTAGGTTTTTCGTAGTAGTATGTTGTTGCATGCAAGTTTTTGTTGCTAATATGTTGTTGAATGTAGTATTTTTGAGCTAATTTGTTGTTGCATGCAAGTTTTATGTGATTATTTATTGTTGCATGTGAGATTTGTGGAGTCTAAACAATGATTTATGCAAGATTTATTAACATGAAATGAACAATTCTTCATATAGTTTAATTAGGAGGTTTGAATGAATCCTACAATTCTCACATAGTCTTAATAAGGATTTGGATCAAAGAACAACAACAAATTCTACATTTCATGCATGCAAATGGTTTTAAAAGAACAACAAATTGTATTTAATCAGGATTTAAATTCATCAAATTCTTTCAAAATAAAGGTAGAATTAACCTCATCTATTTTTACTAGGATGCAAATGGATCAATACTCATATCATGCAAATTTTGAAGCAAGACTATTTGACTTAGTGTAGAGAACATTCCATTTCCTAAAGGCTAAAGAACACCATGTTTGCTATGTCTTATTTTATTTTGTGTGTTCTCTTTTACCATTAGAGGGTCGATCTCAAAATTTTCCTAGCACTTTGCAGTGACATTGGTGAGAGGGAATGGCCAAAGTGGCAATGGGATAAAGCCAAGCTCTTCCGAGCCACTATAAGAAAATACATTTGTGACGAAATTTTCAAGCGATGAGTGTTACATGATATCATAATGACATCATGTCTCCCTCAGTTATTGCATGACACGTAAAAACCTATACACCATAACCTCTGTAGGTTGGGAGGCCTCCTTTAACAGAGTGGATAATACTATTGATTATGACCACTTGAATGGATGCCTTGACTACAAACTTTTGTATTTAGATACCAAAAACCTTCTATTTGCTAGTGTGAGAGGTTAGAACTTCGAAGCCATCCCATAATTTTGTGGCTCATTGTAGAGATAGAAATTCCTTGGGAAGTGATGACCTAAGAAATTTATAACTTGGTAGGCCCAAAGTGTTGGAATCAATGAACACTAAGAGGGGGGGGTGGGGGTGAATCAATTTTCTATAATTTATAACTTTCTTTAACTGATTCTTAAACCACTAGATGCAAATGAATAAAAGTAAAGTACAAAAAATTAATACAAACAAGCCCACAACCATAACATCGGAGTTTTTATGTTGAAACCTAGGAAGGGAAAAAATACAATGGGATTGAGACCTACAATATTTAAATATTGTGATCAGGAGTATAATAATATTACAAGGGGAATTCGCATTCATTCAAGCACATTGCCTAGAGCTCACTGCTCAGATACAAGAGAGAGGGGTACAACCCCAGGAGGACTCATTGTCATAGAAATGATTACAAAAGCTAATGAATTGTTTGAATTGATGAATAGTATCTACAAATGCCAATATGTAGTTTCAGTTAAGTGCAAGTAGCTATCGTCTACTGTTATGTTATACTTTTCTCTGTCATACACCAGGGCATAAGTCCAAGTATAACACAAATGAAACTATGCACACCCACTCATAAAATCTTCACACACCAATATAAAATACCAAAATTATTATATAGATTAGTCTTATATATCTGCATCACTTGATTAGGTCACCAACATGTCAGCTCCAAAAATGTGTAATGTATAACATGAAGTTGGCTCAGTCCAATTACTAATGAACATGTGGATCAAAATAAATTGATAATATGATTTACATATGTCATCTCAACAACCTCAAACTCGAAACCATTCAACAAAACCATCCTAAAGATTCTGCATAACACGCTACACCACTAATCACCCAAATAACTTTGTTCTTCCCGAAATATCAAATACTAGATCTCCAAACTTGCACGAAAATCAACACTGAAGGTGAGGGTTGTGGACTAAGAAATTCCAATAAAAAAATCAACTATTACTTCCATTGCAAGAAAAAATGTGCACCCAAAATTGAGTTCTACTCACTGTATTCATACTTTGTTGAACACTATGTTCCACCTTCCAAACTTAAGAAAATTTTCAGGAAGAATGATTTTACATATTCTGGATGAAGCTTATGAGATGAGTTTCCATCAATGAAAACCTCAAAATAATTGTTCAAGCACTTATCTCTTCCATAACAATGTCTCTTGCCAACAATCTCCCCCTTTGGCATTGATGGTAGCACTTGGTGAAAAATGGCATTGTTAAACGAAAAATGTCACACACTGCAAAATTTCAAAAAATTTGATTCAAATAGGCTCCTCTTGAGAATATACAACATTTTTCAGTTCTCTCTCTCCCCCTTTGACATCAATAGAAAAGGTAGGTAATCACTAAAAATTCTATGTACAAAGGTATACATAGAAACCTAAAAATATTTGAAGATGTCTGCAAAAATAGTCCTCAGCAACTACAAGTGATCATCCCAACCTTTCTTTAGGTTTATGAGAGGACTAAAAAGATATGCATGCATTTCTTCTCCTCTAAGGTCTAAAGGAACACTCTTATTGAATGTATTCAAGGCATCCTACTGAATTCTCAGTAGAGTATCCAACTAGGGAGTGACTAGGTTTCTGAGCTCTACAACTCTACCAATTATTTTATCCTTCTCTTGATTCAGACTCTTGATTTTGTCTAGTACAACCATCACTCGAGCTTCATAATTACTAGCAAAAATAGCCTATGGTGTATAGGACTGAGATATACTGGCCAATTATCTTTCACACTCTTTGATATTCTTATCAAGATCTATAGTGAACTTCGATAATAGAACACACGACTTGTAGATTTTTATGCTTTCATCCAATACCTCTTGAATTTACTTTACACTATTAATCAGTTTGAACCTATAACCTTCAACCATTCTCAAAACCATCCTTAACCTCATAGCATTGAAATGATCCAAAACTTTTACATTAGTAGCTTTCTCAAGAGATTTAAAATGAGAATCCACTGTCTTAAGCATATTTCACAACTTGTCATAGGGCGAGTCAAGTGTGGCTTGCTTGAAGGATGAAATTTTATTCTCAAGAACATTTATTGATGAATAATGATGAACAATACATACCCAACAGGTACTGAGAGGGGGGGTGAATCAGTACAAACAAAAACTTTCTCCAATTTCTTAAACTGCAAAGACTACACTAATTGGCAAACATCATCACCAACCTAAACCAAGACACTACCAGTAAAACACAGTAAGACTATAAAAAACATAAACTAGTAACACTTAGATCTTCTCAAAACCTCATATCTCATCTCAACTTCACTCATATGCTTAAGCAAGTAATACATCAGAAATACAATGACAATTAGATCAACATGCATTGCCACTTAACAGAAAACACTAAATCATCACATGAAAAGGCATCACACATAACACACTAATTTTTCACGTGGAAACCCAATTGGGAAAAACCACAATGGGGATGAATACCCACAAGTTGTTCTTGAACTCTTCTGAAGTTCACTTTGTTAGGAGCCTAGTCTGGTTAAAGATTTTACAATAGGTTCTTCTAGGAGCTGATCCTACTAGGGATCACCGAGTTAAAGGATGGCTAAATACTCGGTTAGAGGTTAAAACCTTGTTAAAGGTTACCTTGCAAGAGGATTTAAAGAAATAAATGATTTTGAGTCACCCTATTAAAGGATTTACAGAAAGCCTGTTAAAGCTACTCGATAAAGGGATTTTCAAACTTCTAAAATGGTTAGAAGTCAACAGGTAATACACTGATCTGATAACAACACTCAATGCCAAGGTAGATCCACTTTGGTTCCTTTACATCTACAATCACACTTAACAGATCTTCACTCACTTCTCTGGTCTGGCAAGAATCACCTCACATACATTCATTTGCCAACAACTTCAAATGAAAATCATCGTCGACCTTATAGACAACAATTAGGTGGGTGGCCAAAACCTAAAACCCTAAACATCTAGGTTAACAATACAGTCGGTCCAATCCTGAATGCTTAATCACATTACATAGGGTAAAACAATCTTGAACAAATCTTAAGACATTCTGCATCATCCGTTCTTCACCGCTTCTAGAAGCTGATAACCCATCGCGTGCTCTCCACCATTTACTAAGATTTTGTACATTCTCGAGGTGGATAGAATCAATCGTCTCATGCAAGATCCTCAAGGAAATCCTTCATGCACACAAGATAGACATGGCAACATGCTCAGATCTTCATTTCAATGCTAACTCATCACAGGATGTCATCGGTTGGAATCCATCAGTCAGAAACCCTGAAGCCGAGACTACCAACCAGTAGTCATATTAAGTGAAACCCCGATACAAACTTTTCCTATACCAGTTCACTTTCCAATTTACTTACTTCAACATACCATTTCACACTTCATCATATTGGTTCACACTTCAACATATTGACATCAATGACAACATACATTATCATCATGTCATCAAATTCTGAACATATGCCAACAATCTCCCCCTTTGGCATTAATGGCAATACACAAAGATATCTCTACATTTTCTTCCATGTTATATGTTTTTAATACTACAGTTTTTCATATCTGCTTCACATCTTCTCCCCCTTTGACAACAATGCCAAAGTGGAGGCACAAGATTCCATGTTCCACTATGCTGCTCCCCCCGAGGAGTAGCATCCTTCAACACATCAATCCTGAAAAGATTTGACAATGCAATACCCGACTGATGTGGAGCACATACCTTTAGTTCAACTCTTGAAGGGGCAGCACCCCTAATTCACCTCTTAAATAGGTAAATGTAGCCTTCGGTAGAGGCTTGGTGAATATATTTGCTAACTGCTCCTTACTAGAAACATGTTCCAATACAACCTCTTTGTTTTGAACTTTCTCGCTCGAGAGATGATACTTGAGCCCGAAGTGCTTGGTTCTAGCATGCAATACCGGATTCTTAGAAATATTGATTGCACTTGTGTTATCACAAAATATACTCACCAGTTCAGATACAGGGACTTTGAAACCACTTAATACATGCTTCATCCAAATTGTCTTACAGTTCATAAATGCTGCTACATATTCTGCTTCTATTGTGGTCTGAGAGATACAACTCTGCTTCTTTCTCATCCATGAGACTAGTCTACCACCAAGAAAGAATGCACCACTGGTTGTGCTCTTCCGATCATCCACATTGCCAGCCCAATTGACATCGGTAAACACTTTGAGATTGAAATCATTATTGTATGGATACCACAATCCATAATCTATAGTTCCCTTCAAATATCTAAGAATCCGCTTGACTGCTACCAAGTGGGATTCTATTGGACATTTCTGAAAACATGCAGCAATGTCCACTACATGCGCAATGTTCGGTCTATGGTGTACTACATAGTGCAATTTACCAATCATTGACCGGTATTCCTTCTCCTTCACCAACACTGAATCATCTTCTTTTGACAATTTACAACTGGTCATCATTAGTGTACCAACTAGTTTGCTATCTTCCATTCCAAAGGTCTTCAACACCTCTTTGACATACTTGGATTGAGTGATAAAGATACCATCTTTCATTTGTTGAATTTGTAGTCCAATGAAGAACTTAATCTCTCTGATTAGTGACATCTTGAATTCCTTCTTCATCTCATCTGCAAATGCATGGCTCATCTTATCATCTCCACCAAAAATTATGTCATCAACAAACACTTCATAGATCAGAATCTGATCTCCTTCTAACTTTAGATAGATATTGCTATCTTCACTTTTTCTTTCAAATCCAATCTTCACAAGATGGGAGTGTAAATGTTCTTACCATGCCTAGGTACTTGCTTCAATCCATACAAGGCTTTATGTAGCCTACACACCATATCATTGTCTTCAGGTAGGGAAAACCCATCTAGTTGCTCTATATACACTTCTTCTTCAAGTATTCCATTCAGGAATGTAGATTTTGCATCCATCCAATACACTTTGAATCTCTTGAAGGCTGCATATGCTAGTAGCATTCAAGCTCCTTCCAATCTAGCTACTAGAGCAAAGGTTTTTCCATAGTCTTCTCTTTCTTCTTGAGCATATCCCTTACATACTTTATTTCTTCCCACTGTGCCATCTTCATTCAGCTTGTTTCTAAAAACCCATTTGGTGCCAATAACATTTTTGTGCTCAGGTCTAGGTACCAAAGACCACATACCATTCTTTTCTATCTGGTCAAGTTTCTCTATTCAAGCTCAAAAGTAGATATCTTCCCAAAAATAATATCTCTATATAGTAGAATTAGGCATGGTTCTTAGCTCATTAATTACAATTACCTTCATCTTATATACCGATGGTAAAACCCTTAACACTTTTGAAACAATCTCTTCCTCACTCAGAGATCCACCACAACATTGAATTCCAAATACAATTTTATTAACTCTTTCCATGAATAAAAAAATTATATCATCTTCTTCCATCTTCAAGCTTTCATATCTTACCTCGTAACATTCAAGTTTTGCGATTTTAATAGTGAGATCACCTTCATTCAGAGTCTCCAACTTATCCCATATATCTTTTGTCGATGATTTGTCCAATAGTCCCATGATTTGTTGATATGATAAGGCACTTAAGAGGGCTTCTCTAGATCTACAATCATTCTTAATGCCAGTGCAGGAAGGCTAGATTTCAGATTATTAGAAGTGTAACCAATCTAAGTTATTTCCCAAATTTCCTTTTTAGTGCATCTTAGTTGAGTCTCCATCTAAATCTTCCATACTCCAAAGTTTGTTCCATCAAGCCTAGGGCTATCCTTCTAGAAAACATGAGTTGGACTATTAGTTTCCATAAGATCTTCCTCAAGTGGTTAAGCTTCTACAAAAAGATGACTAGGCTCTGATACCAATTGTTAGGATAAATGGTGAACAACTATGAGGTGGGGGGGGGGGGGGTGAATCACTTGTTAACAAATTATGTGAATTAAAGCACTTAACTCTTATACCGGTATAACTGATTAAGAATTAAAGCATAAATGAAAACTAGAGAATGAATACAATGCAACCATAACACATAACACCATGATTTGTACATGGAAAACCTCAATGATGAAAAACCACGGTGGGAAACCCTACCCACAGTTAGATGATACTACTGTAGCAAGTATATGATTACAATAGGGGCCTGCACATGTAGGAAGGCACACTTCCTAAAGTGTACTACTCATCACAATTGAGTCTCACTAACTATAGAGATGACAACCACCTCAAGATGTTTGGACTGCAATCAAGAGAGAAGAACTATTGGTGATAGCATCAAACATGCTAGATTACAGTTTCAGTTAAGCTCAAGACTAGAGGTCTAAAACCTCTTACATAAACCCAACTCGATCACCTATGATCGACCTAATCATTTGCACAAATGATTATTACATTATTCTATCCTTGCCCATCATACATGATCTACAATGATTTCTTACATATATTTATACAAACTTGAGACCTAACCAATTAGGTCGGCCACACAAATGATAATACAATAAATCCATTACATAATCCTCAAATGAAATCATAACACATGTCAACTGAAGGCCAAACAAACATCATCCAATCAATGAAACATCCTAGAAGTGCATCAGAGGATCCACCAACATGTTTCATGCAAACCAGTCCATAAGCTAGATAGCATTGGACCTAAATTAGATCCACACATGCCAAAGAAATGACACCAAATAGTCGAGGCATGAACATAATCACCATTAACATCTTGAATCCCTTCTTGAAGCTGCACCAACACCACTTATGCATTACATAAATGATCTTTAATAAAGTTTTGCCGATGAAACCCTTACCGGACCAATAAAGAAATCTTATTTGAACATAAGATAGTATTCGATCATCAAGTCAATACCAACTAATTGAAACATACTTCAGAAGAATATGAACCATCTATACAAATATATTCCATCAACTGAATCATACCGATGGCAATCAACTAATTATCTTCCCAACCCAATCCACCTATCGAAAGCTGGTAAACAACCATAACAACAAGTGTTGACATAAATGACAAAACATCAATGCAACACATAATCAATTTCATCATATGGCCAGCATGTATGTTAAAGGTATGAGTGTAGGAAAAGTCATGGAAGTAACCAGGGAAATGAAGACAATGAAGATCATGTAATGGAACTTGAGGCACTGGTAAGTATAAAGGAAAGCTACCTTTGAAATGTTTTTCTTGTAGCAAAATTGGTCATATTGCTGCTAATTGTCTGAATGCTGACAAGAAAGAGAAATTTAGAAAGTATAAAGGAAAAGGGAAAAAATAATGTAATGTTGTAGTGGATGAAGGTGTGACCGATGAAGAGTTTGAAGATAATGAATATAATTAAGAGATAGTGTTTGTAGCCATGAAGGAGGAACTACTAGATGAAAAGGCATTGGTATCTCATATGGAGAATAGTGATGAATGGATTATAGATAGTGGCTGCTCACACCACATGACTGAAGACAAAAGTAAGTTCATTACTCTTGATGAATTTGATGGAGGTGTTGTTAGATTTGGAAATAAATCTCCCTGCATGGTGAAAGGTAAAGGTTATATTTCTTTAAATGGAAAGAGAAATGTTGATGATGTATTTTGTGTTGATGGTCTTAAGCATAATATTCTAAGTGTTGGTCAACTTAATGATAAAGGTTATTTGCTTGAGTTTAAAAGTGGAGTTTATAGAATTCTTGGAAGTAATGGTGAATTGATTGCGACTGGGAAGCAAAGTAGAGGTAACTTATTACATTTGAACAATATTGTTAATAATTTTTTGATTGCAAGAGTGGAAGATAGTTGGTTGTGGCATAAGATATGTTTCCATGTTAATTTTGATAATTTGGTCAAAGTAAGTCAAGTGTTGTAAGAGGATTTCCACAAATTGTTAAACTAGATAATGTGATATGCAAATATTGTCAAATCAGTAAGATGACCTCTATTTCTTTCAAAAGAAAGAATTGTACTTCTGAGAATATTTTTGATTTGGTGCAAACTGATCTTTTGTGGCCCTATGAGAACAAAGAGTTATTATGGTGATAGATATCTCATTCTTTTCACCAATGACTATTATCAAATGATGTGGGTGACATTTTTGAAGGAGAAATCATAAGCATTTAGTAAGTTTAAATCGTTTAAAGCTCTAGTTGTAAATGAAACCGGTAAGAACCTGAAGTGTTTAAGATCAAACCGAGGAGGTGAATTTATATCTGATGAATTTTTTAAGTATTGTGATGAATAGGGTATCAAGAGACAATTATAGAGAGGATGAACAAAACAGTAATTGATGCTGCTAGAACCATGTTATTATAAGGTGATGTATCTAAAATGTTTTGGAGAGAAGCGGTCAGTACTACTATATATACTTTAAACCAGGTACTAGTGAAAAGAGGTAATTAAAAGATACCCTATGAGCTTTGATATGAAAAAAATCCTTGTGTAAGTTATTTCAAAAATTTTGGGAGTCAATGTTTTATTAAGAAAGATAATTACACTAAGAAATTTGATGCAAAATCTGATGAAGGAATCTTTCTTGGTTACTCTACTAAAAGTAAGGCTTATAAATGTTACAATAAGAGAACTAAGAAGATTATTGAAAGTTCCAATGTGAAGGTAGATGATCTATCTAGAAATTTAGAAGGTACCAACACATCTGAGTTTGATAAAGATGATGAGAAAGTTGTGATTATTAAATTGGAAGCCCAAGACAATGAAGAACTGACTAATGCAGGATTAGGTGCTCAATCGATAAGCGATGATAGTAAGAAATAAAATGAAGATCATGATACGAAATATTATAAAATGGCACAGACAATACCTAGATATGTCAGGTTGAATCATTCACAAGAACAGGTAATTGGTGATAAGAATGTAGGTGTGCAGACGAAGAGAAAGATCCGAGAGAATTCTTGTTTGATCTCTACAATACAACCCAAGGTAGTTAAAGAAAAAATGAAAGATGATGATTGGGTCAATATAATGAATAAAGAATTAGATCAAATTGAAAAGGATCAGACATGGTCACTTGTTCCTAGACTGAAGGATAAGAATGTCATTGGGACAAAATGGGTCGTTAGGAATAAATTGGATCAAGGAAAAATTGTAAGATAGAAAGTAAGGTTAGTCTACAAAGGGTATCCAGAGGAAGAAGGAGAGGATTATGGTGAGACATTTGCAATGGTTTCTAGATTAGAAGGAGTGAAAATGTTGTTGGCAATTTCTACATACAAAGGTTTCAAAATTTATCAAATGGATGTCAAATCAGCTTTTTTGAATGGAGTACTAGAAGAAGTATACATTGAACAACCAGATGGATTTTGTTTGTCTAATAATAAAGATATGGTGTGTAAATTGCATAAATATTTGTATGGTTTAATGTAGGGATTGAGAGAATGGTATGAGAGACTACATGCACATTTGATTAAAATTATATTCCAACGTACCAGTGAGGACAACAACATTTATCTAAAACCTGGTGGAGACAAGATGTTGATAGCAGAACTGTTCGTAGATGACATAATTTTTGGTGGAAATGATGATATGAGTATGGATTTTTCTAATGAAATGAAAAATGAATTTGAAATGTCTCTAATTGGTGAAATAAAGTTCTTTTTTGTCTTACAGGTCCAACAACTAGATGACAGTATCTTTATTTGTCAAACTAGGTATATCAAAGAAGTGTTGAAGAATTTTGGTATGGAAGACTGCAAACATGTAGGAACACCCATGATGACAGGATACAAGTTGACAAAGCTAGATGATTATCCTACTGTCAGTGAAAAAGAGTACAGGTCTATGATTGGCAAGCTACACTATGTTATTCATAGAAGACTAGATTTTGCTCATGTTAGTGGCTAGATTTCAAAAAGAGCCTAAGGAAAGTCACATGGTAATTGTGAAGAGAATATTTCAGTTTCTTAAAGGCATAGTAGACTATGGCTTATGGTATCGTTATAAAGGAGATTTTACTTTGGATGTATTTACTGATGTTGATTGGGTAGGTAATGTGGATGACCAAAAAAGAACAACTGGTGGAGCCTTTCTAGTTGGAGGAAGATTAGTGGCATGGAAAAGTAAGAAACAAACATTTGTTTAACAATCTACAACTAAAGAAGAATATGTATCCGCATCCATGAATTGCACGCAATCCATATGGATGAGACATGTGCTATAAGGATTCAAGATAGATATGTCTGAATAGGTGACTATCTATTGTGATAATACAAGTACAATAAATATTTCTAAGAATCCTATACTTTATGCTAGAACCAGGCACATTGAGTTTAAATATCATTTTCTAAGGGAAAGAGTTTAGGAGAAATAGGTGAAGATGGAGTATGTGAAGAATAAAGATCAGTTGGCTGATATCTTTACTAAACCCTTATCGAAGGCTACCTTTGAGATTCTTAGAGACTAGGGGTTAGACCCCTACACCGGAAGTACTAAGATGCTAGAGATGTATCAATCCTGCGGATTTCATTTTTATTTTTCACTAAGGATTGATGAAGGTGCAGGCTAATCCTGTGGAGGAGCAAGTCTGATGTGATGTTATGATTTAATGTTCTAATATTTTTCTGATTTGATTAGTAGAGATAAAGGAAGAGATAGCAGTAGAATTGAAGATAAGTAATGTATTTATACCTTTGGCATTGTTGTCAAAGGGGAAGAAGGAAAGAAAAATCAGATATGGGAGAAGAAAGAGAAGAAAGAAAAGAAAGGGAGAAGAATAAAAAACAAGATTAGATTGAGAGATGCATTTATTAAGGGGGAGAAGTCAAAATGAGGAGAACTAACAAATGATGTGAAACCGATAACATGTTGCAGATGATGATGTTACCCTGATTGTATATCTGATTCGACAAATGATGTAAAGTTGGTAGCATGTTGTAGATGATGATGTTACTCTGATTGTATATCTGATTAGTATTACCATCAATGCCAAAGGGGGAGAATGTTGGCATTTGGCATAAGTGATGCAGATGAGATGATGCAGTTCAAGGATGTCGACTAAACCAGTAAAAGATAGAAGACCGAGATTTTGTGGTTAGATGACATGATCAGTTATTTGTGTTGTCATTGATGACAACTGATGCTAAATGGTGTCAATTGATGTTTCTTGATGATTTCTGATGATTGGTTTCTCATCTAAGTAATTTGGTTTACTAGAGACAAGGTTTACTGACAAAGAACAAAAGAATGTGACTTAGGACTTTAATCCATAAAGAAAAGATGTTTTGATTGAATCAGGTGATTGGTGATGATTGGTGATTTGCGGTTTGAAATATAATTTTGTATGATGGACTTGAGTATGTTATCATAACTGCATCTTGTCATGTTTACTAGAAGGCATTCTTTGAATTTATGATGAAGTTTTAGTAGGGTTTAATGATTGGTGATGATATCACTCAACTAATAAAGATTTTTGATATGACAGTGATCGACGGTGTCAACATGAAGGTGGTAACATGACACAACCTGCATGGATGATTTAAATGGTTTATTGGCACGTATGATGGAGGAATTTCTTAAGAAATGGGAAAACGCTTAGAAGAATGTTCTAAGGGTTTGACTTTGGTATAGATCGGATTTTTGTGATGGGTTTCAATCAACTAATGGTTGATATTGCATTGTAATTTGATGTAATGAATTGTATATTTTTCTAATATGAGCTCTTATGATTTGTATCATAAATTCATGATGTAATTAGGGTCTATTGGCTAGCCTAGTTGAGATGACTATTTAGGATAACACAGTTTATGTTTTATGTGTCAGTGGTCTTAGAAGAATTCATTGAGTCATCCAAGAGAAGATTGAATTTTCTTGAGAGTTGTAAAGTTTAAGAGCATAACTTTATCTGATTTAGCAAGCTAAGAACTGCAAGTAACAGATCATTCTTTCACTGTTGTTCCCTAATAGCTACAATAGGTTAAATCCCTTAACCAAGTAGGTCCTAATAGGCCTTAAACATTTAACAAAGTGGTAAATCCTCTCATGAGGTTGATCCTAATAGATCATCAAGCTTCTAACTCGGCTGCTAGGCAAATCCCTTAACCAGGTGACTCCTAACAGGGTTTTCTCCTAATAGAGCATATTGTAAGCTCCTAACAGGGCTAAGCTCCTAATAGGGCATACTTTAGAAGAGTACCAATTTTAGGAGGTACCAACTCCCATCGTGGTTTTTACCATTTGAGTTTCTACCTCAAAAAATTGTGGTGTTCATGTGTGGATTGTTTTTTATGTGAAGTTATTGTTTATGTTTCTTATTATGCATTCTATCTTATTACTAGTTATCTTAATTTATTAGAGATTAATCAGTGATTACCGGTACTGATAAGAATTGATATAAGAACTATTTGATGAGGTTAATTAGTTGGTAAATGATTAGACTTTTGATTTCTTAAGTGGTGGAAGGTTTGATTATTGTGTTGACTGATTTCAGATCTGTTATTAATTTGATTTGAAGTTTAAAAGTTTCATTTACTATAAATACTGATTCACCCCCACTCTCAATATTTATCGGATCCTCATAGAATTAACAATTGGTATCAGAGCTTTGGTCCTCTGTGTGCAAAAAGATTAACCGCTTGAGGAAAAGATTATGAGGTAGTCAAGATGATGAAGAAAGAGGGTCCCAAGTTCAACAAGGATAACTATAAGATCTGGAAAGGTAGAATGAAAATCTACATAAAAGCTCTTGGTGCACAATATTAAAAGCAAGTGGAAGTACAATATGTTGCTCCTACTACTGCTCCCTTGACATCAAATGAACTCAAAGATGAGAAAGAGAACATGGAAGCCTTAGAAGCTATTGTAAGTACTTTATTTAATTCAGAATATATTGATGTTACAGGATTGGAATCTATAGGTGAGATATGGGAAAAGTTAGAGGTAATGTATGGTGGAGATGAGCATGTACAAAGAGAAAAAGTGGAAATCTTGAGAGGAAAGTTTGATGATATTAGAATACAGGAAGGAGAGAATATTACATAGTATGGTCAAAGAATCAAAGAAGTTGTTGGTGGCATAAAAGGTGCTTGTGGTAAAATAAATGATGATGACATGGTAAGAAAAATGATAAGAACTCTTCTACCTCAGTATTCTATAAGAGTATCTGCAATTCAAGAACCTAGATCTATTTCAAAAGATAAAGTTACTATTGATTCTTTAATCAGTAAGCTAACTGCTTTTGAGCTCAATAGTTTTGACAACAATGTTACTAAACCTAGTGAATCTGCCTTTAAATCTTTGTTACTGGTTCATCTTCTAGAAAAGGAAAGGATGTATTGTTAGGATAACCAATGAAAAACTTAGAGGGGGGGGGTGAATTAGTTGTTAACAGATTATGTGAATGAAAGCACTTTAAACCTTATATGTTGCTAATATGTTGATCATGAGGTGTTAATAATATACTATCAAGAAAGTGAAAACTACTTCATGTGACATATTGTTTTATGTAAAATGTGGCCTACTCAATTAATTCTTGAGGATTCATAATTCACAATAATATTTAGGTATCTTCAATGTAGAACCCATGTATGCTCTGTATATTTCACATGGTTGACTGTAAGCCTACATTGACTCAATCTTTTGAGGGGTCAAACTTGAAAGTAAGTTTTCTTCACCCTTTAGTGATAAAAATTTATAGGAAAATATTTGTGGGAGTCTCATATACTTGGCCCATACAAGACCTAATGTTTTAAGTTTAGTAATAATTTTCTCTATTCATGCAAGAGTCACATGAGCTGGATAGTAAAGAAACATAGAGGACCTAAACTACATGTAGTGTACTTATTGTTATATGATTTAATATGTAACACCTATGTATATTGAATTGGTGGGACACAATGATTTACATTAGGAAATGAATTCTCAAAATCAAAGTTGTACCTTAGGGTATTACGTCTAACTTAGTTTCAACCCAATTTATTGATTTGAAAAGAAGTAACTCGTAAATTATCTTTCATCTACATAGAGTATCAAGAAGAAGTTAATGTTGTTGTTTTGGCTATTTGGATTCAAAATATTCAAAATAGGTTTATAATTTCATTTGTTATCATATTCTATGATAACTATAGTGTTATAAAAGTCAATAAATTTAATCCTTGACTAATTGACCAAACACATTAAGATTTATATGGACTATATAATGTTGGAATTAGGGATCACTAATAGGGGGGGTGAATTAGTGATCTCTTGGAAATAAACTTCACAAACTTATTGTTTATCCACTGGTTAGAAATGTATAACAATAAAGAAAATAAACAAGCAATAAATAGACCATAGGTCCAAAACACTTGAATTTTTACATGGAAACCTAGAAAGGGAAAAACCACACTGGGGCTAGAACCCACAATATTAATATACTATGGCCAGGAGTACATAAATATTACATAGATGGGGAATACACTTGCATTTAGGCTCACTACCTAGAGCTCACTGCTCAACTACAATAACCTAGAAGGATACAACCTTTAGGGAAGTCAGAGTGACTTACAATTCAATTACAATGAGGAAATATAGTGGAATGAATTCTGAAGTAGCATCTGACAATGCATGAATGTGTTTCAGTTAAGTACTAGATATATGACTGTACTCGCTCTATAAATACACTATTTATATCTCAGTCAACTACCGAATTATATGTGAACTAAATGCGTATGGGAAATTGCGCTCAATCACACCAATAGCAATCACCACAACTATATCACACTAAAAACCAATCGCTAGTTTAGTCTTATATATCGGGTCTTATAAAAAATAATCTCCTCCAAGTCGTCTTCAAGAATTGTAATGTGTAGCTTGAAGTCGGCTTCAATTTGTAACAAAAAACAACACCAGACCAAAAGAGTATAATCACATTCTTCCTAAGGATCTTCCCATTCACCAAGATCATAAAATCAATCATTAAGATCACCGCAATCATCGGAAATATTTTTGATCTAAAACATTACTGAGATAGCCTTGAATTACTAGTTAACTACCTACTGATTAACTCCCTCTTATGGATAAGAGGAATTGTGACCACCAGATGGAATCTCCAAGAATATTTTCCATCAATGACAACCATTAACCATGAATCAAGAATTGAAAGTCACCGGATGAGTGTCAATTGCTAATAATCTCCCTCTTTGGCATTGATGACAACACTTGTGAAAAATGGCTAAGTGTTGAAACCTATGAAACTTGTACACCAGATGAAGAATAAATAATTCTAAGGCTAGATAATTTTTCTACTAAAATAGACAAGCAAATAGATCAACCTATTTTCTTGTCAAGTAGAAAAATTATCTATCTGATTTTTCTACTAATAGTATCAATTAGTTTTGGTTCTTTGTCAAGTTGGGTCTTATGACTATCAATCATTTGCAAAAATGTTTGTTCTTTGGTATCTCTGAATTTCTCCATAGCCTGCATGGTTGATGCCTTGAGCAAAGAATCAAATTGAGAAGATATATGATCTATTAAGTGTTGAAGCTTATCGGATGAGCTGATATCAATATAAAGTTGTAGTTCTGGTACCACCCATTCTAAAACATTAACAGATTTATCAATAAGATTCTCTTCTTCTAACTCAGATTGCACTAACTCCTGACTAGCTTGAGCTTGAAGAGTAGCAACAACAATCATCTTTTCGTCCAAAGACATTTCATTTAAGGGCTTGTCAAAATTGATGTTAAATTAAGGAAAACTCCCTTGGCTTTGTATTTTTGAAGTGTCAATTGCCACGAGGCATGGAGTTTCTGTTACTTTAGCTTTCCCTTTGATTTTTCCCTCCTATTTTTCCTCTTCCTTTTTCTCTACCTTTATCCTGCATTAATTTTAATCTCCATGGGTTCCTCCTATGCACCAGTGTGACAATTAGGCACACCAACTTCTATCTAAGTTGATTTATCATACACCTTATCTACCTCAACCTCTGATAAATCAAAAATTTGTTGCCGTGCAACATCTTGAAAGTTTGCCACCTTATTTACATCATGCACCAAAGGATTCTTTTCCCGAGTTGCTGCATCTTGCGAATCAAATTATACTAGATGTTCTTAGTGAGAAATTTCTTTCATATCTCAATAGTTTCTCTCCTTATTTCCTTTGCTTCTAAATTCCTTTTTATTTTCTAACAAAATCAACCTATCAATTTCTTCAATAGTGATACTAGTGCACTGATTGACCAGATCATTTTCCCTTATTTCCTTATCCATCTGACTTGCATATTTTCTTCTAGCATCAATTAGACTGTACAAATATTTTGGAAGACATCTTTTTAATTAAATTAAATTTTTACTAAATACATCCATATACAATACTACAACTTCTTCAATATTCCTTTTATCATTATCATCTAAATTCTCATAATATACAAAAAAATTCCTCAAATTTCCATCTTTAATGATTTCATCTATTAATTCTTGAATAGATAAGGGAGGAATAATATGATACTTGGTTTTAGTGGTCTCCATCTTACAAGATTCAATCGTCTCATCCAAGTTTGATTTGGTTCTCTCTCCTCGCTTCGGCCTACTAGTCGAAAAAGGATCAAATTTTCCTTTCTTCTCCTTTTGCCCTTTCTTCTCTTAATTGGATTGAGATTTCTAGATCACCCTTGCAAACTCTCCTTTATTAGGGGCCTTTTGAATCTCCACATCTAAATTAGTTTCCAATACCATCAAGGAAGCTGCCACATACTCCCTCAGAGGTTTTTGCTTCTTCCTCGTAACACCCTTTCCCTTAGCAAATGAACCAGAGGGTTCTAAATGAGTCGTCGGTGTCTTTACCAAAGTGGGAGAAGACCCTGTCACCTTAGGTTTGGATGGAGTTGGAGCAATCATTTATTTCTTTTACTTTTCTACTACATCTCTTGTAGATCTGACTCTCTCTTGGGTGACCTTCCTCAATGAGGATTTCCCCTACTATCTTGGCAACCTTCCTTTTCCTTGTGGGTTTAGTGAACTTGGTGTGAAGTTCCATGGTTTTTTCTTTGCAATTTTTGAACCTTTCTTCTTTTGAGTCTACCAAAGCATTCCATAGGTGTTGTGCATAAGCATATAGAATTCCTACATTGACCTCATATCCCATCGGCACAATCCACATCATTCGGGGTTCAACTACCTCCATGAGACATTCATCTTTATTCACCTTGAAACCTATTGTCCCTTCATATTTGCAGACAATCTCCTTAGGGATTTCGACCCTCTCCTTCATGTTATCTTGAAAAGTCTTAAAAATTGCCCACAAAGTAGCATTTTGGTTGTCTCTATTTCCAAGCCTTTTGAAGACCCTGGTTAATCTACTGGGCCATCGATCTGTCAAATGCCCACTTCACTCTACCAGTTTTGGGGATTTGATTCAAAAAGAAAGGTGCTAAACATATTTGATAGGGAGGAATGGGCAAGGGGGTTGCCCAATTAGGATTGTATTTCACTAAGAGCTTATAGGCAACCTAGCAACCCTCCTTGATCCACCTCCCTAAGTCAAACACTCCCTGGTTGCTAAAGGGCTTCAACTCCATTGTTTTAGGCTTTGTGGTCTAACACATTACTCTCTCAATTGGAATTCATTTCCTCTGTCCCTGACCTATTCTCTGACTGGACAAGGTCTCCTCTTGATGAATTATAATTCTGTGTCAAGTTCTACCTCCTTGGGTGTCTTTGGTCTTCTATGGTTTGGAGTGCAGTAATCCTTCACAAGTGCTACAAACCGACTTATGGAGTCTATCTCACCAAATGTGTTAAATTCATGCAAGATTAACTTGTTTCAAATTTTTTTGATGGGTTTTATGCTTTACAACCTTCCTTTGTGTACCCGATTTGACAAAAAGACATATTTTAGGCCTAAAATGGGCTACAAGGAATTAGCCCTCTTTTTGGGGTTTTGTGGTCACCCTGCTCCAAGGATGGACTTCCAGACAAAAAGAAACTTATATTTGGATACCCTTTTGGACGTTCTTGAATATTTTCTAAGTCTTAGGGTCCATTAGGCCTCCTCCATGACTGTCCCAAAAATGGGTGCAAAAAGAAGGGTTTGCAAGGGTTTTGATGGCAAGAATTAACTTGCAAGCTAGAAACCTTCAATGTGAAACAAGAAAACTTAGTCCTACCATGCCAAATAATAATTATGCCAAAAAAAAAAAGTTATACACCTTCAAAGGTTAGAGAAAAAGGTTTAACAAAAGATGCTCATAAGGAGTGAGCAACATTTACAACTTTTCCTTTCTTGCTTTCCACAAACATATCATTGCACAAGTTCCAATTACATTCAAAACATGTCAACATGTCTAACATTAGTGAAAAAGGAGAATCACATTAGCCCTACACAAAAAGGCATTAGGCAATTACAAAACAATGAAACATTCACTGTCAAAACGTGTTATCACTACACTTTGCCTCTTTCACTGCTTTTTCACTTTAACCTGCATTTACCACTATCAAAACTCCTTCTAAAAGGTCTATTTGGTGCTTTTAATCAATGCTCTATCTTGGTATGTTTGTTTTCCTTCATACCTGCTATTTGGAAGAGGAAGATTACATAAACAACTTCAACAAAAATGCAAAAATTAGTCATAATTGATTGTTGCTGCCAGCTGGGCGTTACAACTTTGCCTAAAGGATCATTAATTGATCTTGGCAAACTCAAAACCTATGGGCAGGGTCAAAGACCACTCCTTGTTCTTGTTTGAAAGAAAATAAAATAAGATACAAGGTTTTACAAGAACCAACATATGTTGGAGAGTGAGCAAATGAGTGGGAACCAACACCAAAAACAGTGACTCGCTATTTTTTACACAATTTTCCCAAATTGAAAAATGCCACCATCTTTATCATGGCTTAGAAAGCCTCTTTTCTTTCACATGCAACTTGAAATCAAGACAAGTCAGTCCACCTGATGAATTCATTTTCTATAGAAGAGTAAAGCATCAAACTTCTTTAAAGACCCTGGCCAAATGACACACTTGCCTAGGGCCCCATGGCCACAAAACTTCTTGCACTTACATTTTTGAAATAAAAACATGTATTTACATATCTTACAAGTTGACCAACTGGTTCTTGGGAAGCCATGAACATTTAGGGCTTCAAGAAGCCAAGTTGGTCAAGCATCCTTGCCAAATTCAGTAGGTGTACGGACTGCTGCTCACATGGAGCTAAAACATAGAGAAAAACAAGGTAAAATTAGTGCAAACTTCTAAAATGATTGATATCTCCAAATGATCAACCCTTACAATGGTTAAAGCAGGAGAAAAAATACCTCTACAAGTTAGTTATCCTCTTGTACAGATAGGTACATGTCCAAGAGCACTCAAATTTGACATTTTCATGTCTAAAATGACAGCTTTTAATGCCTAGATGATGCAAGGTTGATCTCAAAGACTACCAATCACCTAAGAACACTACTCACACCTAGAAACCAAACATGAAACATGTCTACAAACTTTTCAAAATAAAAACACATGAAAACTCACTTTTTACAACATTTTGCCACACAACTCCAAACTGGCAACTTTGAGCAAAAAGATGAAAACAGGAAACATGACCACACAATGAGTTCAAAACTCATGCAAACAACTTAGAACAACTCAAAAACATCTTAGACAAACTTTCCAACTCAAAACTAATAAAAATCAAACCTGCTATCAAACCTGTGATGAAAAGAAGCTAGGTGCTCCTGCACCAATATTGTTAGCACATATTTTTACAAAATATTTTATGCTATATGGAGGCCTTTTCCTTTTATCATATGAGAATTTATTTCTATCTTGCATGTGCAGGAACCTTATTACCATGAGAAAAGTTCTCTAAGGATCAGCTATTTCACGAATGCTAAGGTATGACTTGGGCACACTGAAGGCATGCATTGAGTATAGATAGCACAAGCAATCCATTATGGAAGCATTTGTTAGCAGAGAAGTCATTATGGTATGATATAAGATTGTCTTCTAGTATGTATCAGACCCTATGAGAAAATTTGGGATCACCAATATTCAGGATGGATGGCTCATTTGTGCTAGATTGTAAAATTTCAATTATCGACATAAGTAGTCCCGATGAAAGAACATTCGCAAGTAAAAGAAGGATTATCATCATCACTTATACCGATGAAGTAGAGGGCAGATTCATTGGAGTGCTTAAAAAATACTCAGCACGGTGTGTGCTCTTGAAAAAGTCATACCATCAGGATATCTTGTTTCGATGAGGTAGAAGGCGATTGTTTTCTATCGACATGTATCATCTTATCGACAAAGCGTAGAAATTTCTATACTAATAACCTATGAAGCTATCAATCTAACTTGTAATGATAAGGAAATGTAGATCATGGACTTATAGCATCGGGAGATCAGAAGTATTGAGAAATTTCTATCCCAATACCCGATGGTTGAAGGAAAATGAAGGCGGGCCCATCGAAGAAAAATACCATATTGGGAAGTGCAAAAATAACTAGACCAATCCCCAATTACATGGAGAATCCGAAGGCGGAACCATCGATATTACCTATAATAATAAAATAGACTCGGAAGCATAAAGCATAAAAGTGCATCAAAGACTCATCGAGACCTCGGGAGGAATAGAAAAAGGCTATTCTGACCCTCAGTGAAGATAAAAATGTCTGTAGGGATATCAGTGTAAATTCTACTAATAAAGTAAACATTAAGTGAGGACTCATCGGGACATCACAAGAAGAAATTTTATGCTATACCGAGTCCCGATAGGACTGTTAAGGCAGATGGTGAGTGGATAGAAGTTCTTTAGGGTGAGTTATGTCAATAATGCAGGGGACCTAGTCAGAATGCGGATTGGTATATTGAGATCATTTGGGCATCAGAGGGACATAAAATGAATTATGCCGATACCTGATGCATTAAGTAAGAGGAAACTGATAGTGATGTAACAAGGAGAGTTATGCCAAAGGAGCGTCAAAACAAAAAACAAATCCAAGACTGAAGGAGTGCCCATCGGGGTAAAGCGAACCATTAGCATAGGAGAAAAATTGCTATCCCAAGACCCGATAAGACAGTCGGGATAGCTTGTGCTGATTAGATGGTAAAAAGTAATAAAGTCATAACAAATGGCACCAAACAATTGAATCATCAGGAAAAGTCTCGCCGATTAGCCGTTGGAGGTCTTGATGTGAAAAAATGACAAAATGGCTTCCATTAAATGCATCCAATGAGTAGGTCCATTTCCACATGAAGCATATCCATCAAGATTGCAGTAATTAATCACAAGATTGGACTTCTTGGGATATATAGCCAGTGTTGCATAATAACATTTTTCACAAAGTTATTTAAGGCAGATATCAGGTGTTTATTGAGAAATATTTTGAGTTGCTGAGCATAGAGTAAAGGAATTTGTAGAGATGGAAGGGTCAAGCTCAAAAGGGAAGCGAAAGGTTGTTGAAATATCCAGTACCACGATAAAAAAATCAAAGGGTGAAGTCAGTGAAGCCCAAAGAAAATTAAATCAGGACATGTTAGATCAGATGGGCTCTCCAGGAGCAAGGTTATGCAGAGCTAAGGTAAATTTGCCTATTCGCGACCAGTTGGAGGACAAATACAGAGAAATAGGAGATGTATTCACAATAATGTGAGGGCACGAGCTGTTTCTTTTCCATTATTTCCATAGGGATGAGCCCATGCCAATTTCAAACCCATGGAATACCAGTATAGGTAAACTCGTAGTATCCAATATCTTTGTAAATATTGATTTGTTGAAACTCTTGGTAAGACATTATGATACAAACAAGCGATGTATTATGTCAGCCAATAGGACTGCTTTAGTTCACTTTGCAGTAGCCACAATTCCAGAAGCTTTTGCAGTAGATCTGGAGGCAAATGTACCCTTATCTTTTGTGGATTTGGAAGAGGAGTACAAAATAATGGATACTACATACCAAGGTTGGAACCTCACTATCCACAAAGTAGAGAAGGGGAGGCTAATAGAGGAAGATGGTCCTCCTTATGATATGACTATTTTCAAAAAATATTTACAGTATACATATATGGCTTGTGGTCAAGCTGGAGGAGTTGAAACTCCTGATGTGGCAAACATAGGACCATTGGTCATAGAAGTAGATATTCAGAGGCCTGAGCCTAGAGCTTTTGATTTTGCTTCATATCTGGTGTATAGGCTTCATGAACTTGAAAGATAATCCAGATAAGCATTTCAAGCATTATTCATTTTTAATGCATTTTATTTTATTTTATGGGAGATTCATAGGATTATGGTCAAAAGGTTTGAATGTAAATACAGTTGGGAAGAATGGACAAGATCAACCAGTGCAGTTGTGGGTTTCTCTCTGGGATTAAAGATACGTAAATTCTCATTACCTCAAATTTGAGGAATTCTTTGTTAAGACAATTTTCTTTCCCTTTGGTGAGCCTCTGCAGGGATCATTTTCTGGGGATGTCAAGAAGTTTCTTAGGCCTCACAATGACAAAAATCCAAAGGTTAATCACAATTGGGGTGATTGGTACTTATGCCAAAACTTCACTTTTGTTCGATGTTACGAATTTGAGGGTTATCCCTATGTGCTACCAAAGCCTACACTAGACAAGATTAATTTTTTGGAAATTGTAAGGCAATTAAGTGTCTCTAGTGCCAAACATTTCGGAGGTGCCCACAAGAAAACCTTCCTCCCTGACACACTTCATTTCAAGGATTTTAAAATTTTATCTACCAGAACATATGAGGTTATTGACATGAATCTAGTGGATGAATACAACCTGCTCTAGCACACGTCTAGAACATATTATGATCCTAAGGGTTACATCCATACAAGAAGCAAGAGATGAGTTGAGAGACTACTTTCATCAGGAGGATGAATTTGAAGACATGTGTAAAAATAAGGAGGTGGAAGAGTTTGTAGAGGTTATGTGGACTTTGGAGAAGAAACTAAAGGAGAGAAGGCAGAGACTATAAAACATGGAGGGATAACTAGGCCAAAGTGATTGAGGGGAGAATGAAGTAGTTTCCAAGTTCCATGCACCCAAGAAAGAGAAGGATCCAGAAGCACATGATAAGCTCATCATTGCATTGAATGTAGAAACAGATGAAAGAATGAAAGAGCATGTTTATTTTGTATAAGATGATCAATTCATAAAGTCTAACGAGTTCAAATAATTCTTGTACCATTTCAAGGGTTATAAATTAAGGGAAGAAGTGCCAAATAGTACCCCTAAGAATGAAGCAGAAATGAAGATTAGGTTGAAGGAAGATATCTATACGAAAGTTGAGACTATGACCTCACTAAAGGGGAGGCAACTATTAGTAGAGGATGAAATAATTGTGTTTCCAGGTTGGGACTTGAGTGCCTCATTTATCTTTGATTCTTTGTTGCACTCGAACAATAAGGACATCAAATTGAATATCCCAGGAGTAAAAGATATTTTTATTGGATTAAGATATGATCCAAATGAGGAAGAAATGTTGTTGTGGGCCTTATACCCTCCCAATAAAAGTCCAAAAATCATAGATGTGGATAAATATTTTGGTCACATGATGACCCTAAAAGTTGGAGAGGTAGATCCTATGGTCACAGCTAACATAGGTATTAACATATCAAAATTTGATAAGGCCTAGATGAAACATGAGATAGCAGAGAAAAATAAATATAATGCCTTATATGAAGAAACCCTTAAGAGGAGTGGGCACCTAGTCCCTCAAATTGTTGGTTCAGGGGGCCACTAGAAGATGAAATTTGAAAACCTAGCTTATGAACATGCTAAGTTGAAAAGAGAGATGAAAGTAATCAGGGTTGATACTGCTTGTGTATTGATAAGTAGAAGGTATGGTAATATGGAGAGGGCATTGAACAAATTCAGGGATTTATATCAGATAAACATGGATAATATGGTTTCTAATACCAGAATTCAAGATAGACTTGACATGTTATTACAAGATGCATTGACTAGGGAAAAGGGAAAGAAGAAGGTTCAGGTTTTTCTTGTCACACATGATGAATTTACGAAGGAATTAAGATCTGAATTTGATGAGTGCCGACAAATTGTTTAGCATGGGGTTCCCAGTTTGGTAGATGATGCAAGTGTGATTAAAGATAAAACCGTATGGCTCTCTGAGTGCAAGTTTATGCTTAGTGTAGCCCAAGCCATTGCCAGGCTAGATATTATTGACATAAATGACATGACCAATTAGTTGGAGAACTTTTACGTGATCGAGAATAAAATGAAGGATGCAATATTCAATGCAACAACCTACAAAGATGCGGGCTATTTGTGACACATTTATAAGTGTGCACAGTGGCTGGATCAAAAAATCATATGCCATTGTTTAGTTTACTTTTGTGTTTGTAGTGCAATTGATGCTTTAGTTAGTTGTTAGGATAATGAAAGGGTGTATCCTTTCATTCATACCTCTTACCATGTGTATTTATAATAAGTCATTTTGTATTTAAAGGCATCTAGATTTCATAGAAAAAGATAGATACTGCCTAGAAGGACTGCAAGTTATATGTATTAGGGAGAGTATATAGAAAGAAGAAGTATATTTTTGTGCACACAAACTATAATGGAGTATTTTCAAGTGTATCTTATGTATTCAATTATTTCCTAAGAATTAATATACATGGTTCATTTCTTCTTTTCTAAATATTGTGTATACTTTTGTGTAGATGAGTAATTTGTGTCCTCTTGATAAATCTATCATTTGATTTGCTATGGTGTGCCATGACATGTTGTTACATTAAATGTGAGATTGGGCTTTCATTATTTGTCTAAGACATACTGAAACCTTCATAGTTGATGATTAACATTGTCTCAAGAGTTGATAATATTTTTCTGTCCACAAAGTGTCCTAAATATCCCTAGATAGAGGCACTCATATGTTATTTATCCTTTAAGGTCTTGGTTGGCCATACATTTAAGTTCCTCGACAAATAAACATTCTTGCAAACTCTATATGAATTGATCTTTGCATATTTCTTTCAAATCCTGAAAGCATTCTTATTCTGAATATACTATCATAAACATTTCTTTTCAAGCGCATTCATTTAAAGCACACAATAAAGCATAATTGCAGAACAATCATTTGCCATTTTCTAACTTTAAAGTTTAAATCCACTCTAAATAACTCTTTTGTGCTTGAGAGGGATGGGTATACCTATTGGACCCTTAAAAATTAAAATTTTTAAGGTTCTAGATTCATACTAGGAAACAAATCTCTTTCTTCAATTATTTAGATCAAGTATTTATTCCACTCTGAGTTCCCTACAACTTACTTTGATGCATGAACAAGATGGTCGATTTCCAGGTATGTATATGGTTGCAAATATGGAATCAAGCCAGGTAGGCTTTTTTGAACCATAACTTCTTCTCATCTGAACTCTATTATGTCAAATTAATTATTCCTCTATATTTTATGTATATATGAGGACCTATGTTTCAAATTTTGAATTCATACGATATCATTTGATATGTTTTATGAGGCTAATCTAAATATAATTTCTTCAAATTTGCAATATACAATTTCAAAATTTTGTCAAAATGATTATAGTAGAATACTAATAAATTTCCTTTTGCAGGAGTATCACGCTGAATGAATTATGAAAGCCATTTTATTTATATTTTATAATTATTTTTCTTGAGTATAATATTAATTAGGAAGTGTTTAATTTTGAATATTATATTTTTCCTCCAATTAATATTATAGTATTTAATTATGTGTGTTACATGAAATTATATGATGCTTTTAAACTAACAAAATTTTTGAGCTTGTATAATGTGTAGGATTATTACAAAAAAGAAATAAAAGATTTTACGTTTGAGCAAATCAAATGATCAAATACTTTATAGTTGGTAGAAGGAAGTAAAAAGTTTTTATCTCAAAAGGTGAAATATTAAATCATTTTTTAAAAATAAACGATTGGGATACATTGGGGCCTGATGAGTAAAAGCCATCGAGTATCGGCATAGGCATTTGAGAGCCCTCCCTATCCCCGATAGGGCGGCCATTGTTGTACAACGGGTTGACAATGAACAATATATTCATTAATAAACAACATATACATGTTTCCTTAATAACCTATTGAGTGCTCAAGCTGAAGCATTATATATACATAATGTTGTGAGCTTTTATAGCACCTCAGCAAGAAAATGATTGGTGTGATGACAAGCAGCTGAGAACTGTTAAGTATATGAGAAGTGGAGAGGATATGATGAGAAGTATCACCAACAGCAGCGTATATGAGAGGTGGAGAGGATATGATGAGAAGTATCACCAACAGCAGCAAAAGTTCATTCACGTTTTTGCAATTTAGGGCATTTTTTGGGCTCGAATATGAGTTTTAAATGGTGATTTTTGTCTCTCAACAGAGACCCAAACCATCCACCCTACCTTGAAGGCCATTTTTACAAGATTTTTGATATTTTTGGAGTGCTGGTATATTTGTTAGTATATCTTACTATATTTCTTTTTTTTGTGCAGGATGTTACACGTGGGAAAAATTAAATTTCAAAGGGCAGGGAGAGGGAGTTGAACACTCAACCTCTCAACCCGACCTTCCTAAGTACCCATACCTACCCTCCCCTTTTACCAATTGCTCTATTGTATTATTTGAAAATGTTTGTTAGGGTAAATTAGTATGGATAATAATTTGCAAATATTTCCACAATTGTCAAGGCAATGTATTTTTATCAAGCGGAGGTAGGTATGTTTTAATCATTTGCTTTTTATTATTTTAAAGATAAAAGTGATTTTAAAAGATTATTAATTAATATTTTTCCTTTGAATTTATTTTTTCCTAAAAATAAATGATCTCAAATGTTATTTACATAATATTTTACATTTTGGGATTTTTCAAATATTATATGAAATGATTTGTATTTCTTTATAGATTTTTTTTTTCAATCACTTAATTATTCATTTGGAGAACATTTTTCGCCCTTATTTTATTATATCCTTATGAAGGTTAATTGAACATATTTTCTTAGGGTAAAATATTCTAACATTTTTTGCATAGGGAATAGTCTTTTAAAGATGAATACTTTGAAATTTCCCTAGCTAATAAGGATATTATTTTAATTATTCAAATTCCTTATTATGTGCCTTATGTGTGCAGGATAGGATGACAAATTATTTCTACTAAGTGCATATTAAGGGAGTATTTTTTACCTATAGGCTTTAAATAATTTTTCATTTTAATTATTATAATGGGTAAAAATACTTTGATAAAGAATAGCCTTTTTTATAATGTTTGATGGTGAAAATCTAATGTTTTTATCTTGAATCATCTTTAAAGTATTATTGATGAAAAAGATTATTATATCAAGGATAAGTGATTATTAGCATTTAATAGTTTATTTTTTACTTTTTTGGAAAAGAGGTAATTAGAATAATATTCTTGCTTTTGGAAATGGTTAAAGCGAGAGTAAAAAAAATTTCAAAACATTATTGATCTAGTATCTTCATTGGAATGTTTTATTCTAAAAAGGCTATTCAAAGGAAATTTCATTTATTTCTGGAGCTTTATATTAATTATTATGATATCATATTTTTTAGGAACACTTTATCCGAATTATGTACAAAGGTTATATATCCCTTTAGGGGATAGTATTCTTATTTGCATAGGGAAGATTTTATCAATGATTTTAAATATATCCCTAGAAAGTAAAAAATATATGAGTTATCAAGTTATTTGATTTTCTTATGTTTTGTGCAGGATATTTTATTCTTTAGCTTACACGACACAGGAAGTATCCTTTACTTAAAATTTTTTAATTTAAATATTTTGATATTGCCATTCATCATTTGCAAAAGTACTTTGGTAAATAAAGAATTGTTTAAAATATTTGACATGATAGTATTTTGACATTATCCTTTTGAGAAATTATAAAGGGATATATTTTATCATAAGGAAAATTACATTTTGGAAGTGCTCTTACCATGAATAATGTTTTTAACTCATGATGACCTAATATATTTTAACATTACGTTATTATTATTTGCTTGTAAATATTTTCACCCTAAGTGAATAAATGATACATGTATGTATTAGGGTTGATTTTATGCCGAATCAAAGTATGAATTTTTGCAAAAGTATTTTCCCAGAGGGTTAAATATTTGGATCAAAGTGAATTACGATCAAATTTTACATATCTGAAAAGATATAGTTTTTAATGCAAAACTTAATCAAAGGTAAGTCATGATCTATTTTCTATTTAAGGAACTTGATTGGTTCAATTTATATGCAGGAACTTTTATCAAAGTTTGTAAATGAGGAGCTTAAGCAAGAGCGGAAGTGGAATTTTATCAAAGTGAAAGATTATAAAGAATATTAATAAAACTTTATTTAGTGTGTATTTTAGGGATTCAAATGTAATTATCTCTGTAAACCAAAGGGTGTGTCCTTTGGAAAAACAACTTTCTGTAACTCCCTCCCGTATGCAAAAGGGTGTGTCCTTTCACATATGTCTTTTGGATCAGGTATTTATAGGGAGTCCTTTTTTAATAAAAAAATCATTCGGAAGACAATTCACAATCCATTAGGCTGCCAATAGGGGCTATGGGATGTCTGTATTGGAGAAGTCTGTAGGAATGGAAGTATCATTTTGAGCAATCACTGTGTAATGTAGTATCTGTAAGTGTAGCTATTGTATGCATTCACTCTCCAAAAATTAATATACAAGATTCATTGTTTCAGTTCCAGAATTCGTGTATACTTTTGTGTTGATGAATTTCATTTTGTCCTCTTGATAAATCTGATAAAGGGTTTAATATAGTGTGCCACCACAAGTTGTTATAATTGAATATAAGATTTGCTTCTTCATGTTCTTATAGAACTTAATGGAACCTCTGTATTGAGAGTCTTGTGTTACAAGTTGCATGAAAACTGTCTCAAGAGTTTAATTGAATTATTTGTCCACAAAGTATCGTGCATGTTCCTGGATAGAGGCACTGGTCTGTTATTTATTTCTGAGATTTTGATTTGTATGCATAAGGTCCTTATAGAGCAACATTCTTCCATATCCTATTTGAACTAATCCTTGAAGATTTCACTCAAGTCCTGAAAGCATTTCATTTTCAATATACAATATCTTTAACATACACTTTTATTCATATTCAGTTTTCAGTTTTCAAAGTATTCAGCTAAATAACATGATATAGCATAGTTGCAGAACACTAATTTGCCAGTTGTGTAAACTTTCTTAGAGGTTTAAATCCATATTTAAATAACTCTTTTGTGCTTGAGAGGGAAGGGTACACTTGCCTAGGTCTTGTGGAGCCTGAAGTGCGGAGGGATTTGGTGTTCAACCATCCCTGTTCGTTGGCCAAGGCTGATTGGATTTCCTAAGGAGTTGGCAAGGTTTTGGGTTTTTCCAATCTATGGTTTTGGGCACCAATAGATTGGCAATTGTGCTAGGGAGTTGTCATACATAGTTTGACATTCACCTTGAAGCTCTAGTGTTTATTCATTGAAGATTTTATAAGTTTTGTTTTCCCCATCTGAGTCACCGAACAGATTGGTGACTCTGCTGGGGAGGAATTATTAAGATTCTGTTGGGGAGTTAAATTGAAGATATTGGTAAAATATAATCTAGAATCGCTGGTGATAGATTAGTGAATTAGTAACTAGTTGAGACTTCCCCATCTGAGTCCCACAACCAATAGATTGACGACTCTGTTGGGGAGTTGTCATAGAAGGACTATTCAGAGTTTCTGGTGTGTTGTATCAGACTCTACTAGAGTAGAGATCCCAGAAGATCAGATAAGTTAGGAACAAGTTTTTCCTCGAATTTGAGGTGGTGATTCTATTCAACAAAATATTTCAGTAAGTGACTCTGCTAAGGGAGACAATCCAAAAGGAAATGAAAATTTTTTTTTTAGTTGAAATTAATTCAGGATGTATTGAAATGGACAACCATTTCAAGTAAAACCATTTATTCCAGATGGCATCAGGCCATTGGATCTCAGAGGATTTCAATGTGTCCCTACTAAGTGCATACTCCCTAAACTTTCACCACTGGTACCAAAGTTTCATGGATAATGGGATGAATTAGCGATTGATCATTTAAATGCATTTTACACATTTGTAAAAGATTATGAAATCGATGTAGAGGATCTAGTGATGAACCTTTGCATCAGGACATTATGGGGTTATGTGAGAGAAGCTTATGAATCATTACCTACACAGACTATTTCATCAATGAGGGAATTTGAGCAATGGTTCTTATATGAGTTTCATGTTGAAGATGATGAAGAAGATGACATTTGCTATAAAGAGGATGAGGAACAAATTTGCAATATGCAAGAAGAATCATGCATATCCCCTTTGGATGCCTTCTTTGATTTAGAAAGATACGAGGGTGAATCTATAGCGAGATTGCTCACTAGGATGATAAACATTTATGTAAAAATACCCGTAGATAGCATGCCTTCATTTTCAAACAAAATCGATGAATTAGGGATATCTCATGATCTTGAATTAAAGCATATATTTAAATCTTTAGAAAGACATGGTATTATTTGGACACCACATGAGGTAGAAAATATAGGTTTAGAAAAGGAAGAGGGCATGTGTGTAGCTAAATGCAAAGGGGGGGAAGAACCATTTCTTAGTATAGAAGAAATTACTTATCTGTTAGAAAAGGAATATGAAAGGTATGTTCAGAAAAATGGTCCAATTTTTTTTCAAATAAAGCAAAGTAATGGATTAGGGCACATTCAGGGTGTGTTTGATGAAGTAAAATATGATTCCCAGGGAGATAATATATCAGAGGAAAAGATCGGTGAAGATAGTTTTCTTGATGACAAAACAAATGATGATTCTTAGAATAATGAGAAATACATACATAATGATGAGTGTAATAAGGAGTATGTGCTTGAAAATCCTTTTGAATTTTATTGAAATCTTCAGTATCATGAGACTTCACAGGAATGTGAGGAAATAATCTCTAAATGTGAATATTTTTTTAGTCCCTCTTGTGAAATAAACATTTACCATCTATGATGTGAAGATGAAATGGATTTACATTCGGTATACAGATTTGAAGAAGCTTCAACAAAGCACAATGATGAAGATTTTCAGGAAGATACTTTCAGTAAAGGTATGTATTGTCGCATGATTTCTTACATATTGAAGCACAGGAAGATTCCCAAGGAGATAGGAAGGATTTTCCTATGTTCTTAAATAAATCAGTTAAAGAAAATACAGAAAGGGTCATGTTTGGAAATAATTTTAATTTTTCAACAACACTATATAGTGAAACTATGGGAGAAAAGGAAATATTGTCTCTGCATGACATTGTTGAAAGGGACATGTGCCCTAAGTCTTTATGTGAAAAGGGTAAGTTATTTCCAAAACACAAGGAAAAAGAAAATGTGTTTAAAGATTATATAAATTTTTTATCAAGTTTACATTATAGTAAAATCATATGTGATGGGTGCCCTAATTTACTATTTGAGGAAAATAAGATATTTAAAAAAAATGAGGATATCATAAAAATCAAATATATAGAACATAATCCCAAAGGAATAATTTTTTTAAAAAATTGCAACATAGGTTGTGTTAATCCTAATTTAGACATTTCATTGGGAGGCACGAATACTTTGCAAGAAAAAGGAAAGGAAAAATTTTTACCAAGTATTTTCCCTCAAGTGAATGTTGCAAAATATAAAAATGGGAATTTTGAATGGTGTTTTGAAACTCATATGCAAATGAAATTCACATATGACAAAAGAGATTTCAAAAATTTTCAGGAAGAAAAGGAATATAAGAATAAGGGTAAAATACTATCGAGATATAATTTATTTCAATTAAGGTTGATACAAGAGGATGAAAGAGATTATGTGTATCACATTTTAACCCAAATAACAAGGAAGTTAATTAAATATATTGGGAAAAAGTTTAATAGCAGGAAAAGAAACAATATATCAAGCAGTGGAAGTGGTAAAGCAAATAGTGTTTTCAGAAGGTGCATATTACATGCATGACCAAAATAGAGTATTTGATAGAGGAAAGGGAATATCGTCATTTTTGGGGAGCCTCGGGCCACCCAATTTTATTTAGAGGAACCTACAAAAGGGGTGTTATCTGATGGTCTGCTTTTCCAGAGATAACTGAGATCTTGCTATGCTCACAAGGAGCATACGTCCCCAGAAAGAGCCACTGTTGGACCCTTAAAAATTAAAATTTTTAAGGTTCCAGATTCATACTAGGCAGCAAATCTCTTTTTGCAATTATTTAGATCAGTTATTTATTCCACTCCGAGTTCCCTGCAACTTACTTTGATGGATGAACAAGGTGGTCGATTTCTAGGTATGTATATGGTTGCAAATATGGAATCAAGACAGGTATGCCTTTTTGAACCATAACTTCTTCTCATCTGAACTTTGTTATGTCAAATTAATTATTCCTTTGTATTTTATGTATATATGAGGACCTGTGTTTCAAATTTTGAATTCATACGATATTGTTTGATATGTTTTATGAGGCTAATCTAAATACAATTTCTTTAAATTTGCAATATACAATTTCAAAATTTTGTCAAAATCATTATAGTAGAATACAAATAAATTTCCTTTTGTAGGAGTATCACGATGAATGAATTATGAAAGCCATTTTATTTATATTTTATAATTATTTTTCTTGAGTATAATATTAATTAGGAAGTGTTTAATTTTGAATATTATATTTTTCCTCCAATTAATATTATAGTATTTAAATTATTTGTGTTACATGAAATTATATTATGCTTTTAAAACTAACACAATTTTTGAGGTTGTATAATGTGCAGGATTATTACAAAAAAGAAATAAAAGATTTTACGTTTGAGCAAATCAAATGATCAAATACTTTATAGTTGGTAGAAGGAAGTAAAAAGTTTTTATCTCAAAAGGTGAAATATTAAATCATTTTTTTAAAATAAATGATTGGGATACATTGGGACCCGACCAGTAAAAGCCATCGAGTATCGGCATAGGCATTTGAGAGCCCTCTCGATCCCCAATAGGGCGGCCATTGTTGTACAATGGGTTGACAATGAACAATATATTCATTAATAAACAACATATACATGTTTCCTTAATAACCTATTGAATGCTCAAGCTGAAGTATTATATATACATAATGTTGTGAGCTTTTACAACACCTCAGCAAGAAAATGATTGGGGTGATGACAAGCAGCAGTGAACTGTTAAGTATATGTGATCTTCATACATAATCCAGTAAGCTCAGCAAATATTAGAGAAGCAGAGAGGATATGATGAGAAGTATCACCAACAGCAGCAAAAGTTCATTCACGTTTTTGCAATTCAGGCCATTTTTTGGGCTTGAATATGAGTTTTAAATGGTGATTTTTGTCTCTCAATAGAGACCCAAACCATCCACCCTACCTTGAAGACCATTTTTAGAAGATTTTTGATATTTTTGGAGTGTCCGTAAGCTCAAAAATGGCCTAGATTTGAAAGTGATGGCCTGCAACATTTCAGTAAAAAATATATATTGTTTTATCCTTAACAAAATGATTTATGATTTGTTAGTATATCTTACTATATTTCTTTTTTTTGTGCAGGATGTTACACATGGGAAAAATTAAATTTCAAAGGGCAGGGAGAGGGAATTGAACACTCAACCTCTCAACCCGACCTTCCTAACTACCCATACCTACCCTCCCCTTTTACTAATTGCTCTATTGTATTACTTGAAAATGTTTGTTACGGTAAATTAGTATGAATAATAATTTGCAAATATTTCCACAATTCTCAAGGCAATGTATTTTTATCGAGCAGAGGTAGGTATGTTTTAATCATTTGCTTTTTATTATTTTAAAGGTAAAAGTGATTTTAAAATATTATTAATTAATATTTTGCCTTTGAATTAATTTTTTCCTAAAAATAAATGATCTCAAATGTTATTTACACAATATTTTACATTCTGGGTTTTTTCAAATATTATATGAAATGATTTGTATTTCTTTATAGATTTTTTTTTCAATCACTTAATTATTCATTTGGGGAACATTTTTCGCCCTTATTTTATTATATCCTTATGAAGGTTAATTGAACATATTTTCTTAGGGCAAGATATTCTAACATTTTTTGCATAGGGAATAGTTTTTTAAAGATGAATACTTTGAAATTTCCCTAGCTAATGAGGATATTATTTTTATTATTCAAATTCCTTATTATGTGCCTTATGTGTGCAGGATAGGATGACAAATTATTTCTAGTAAGTGCATATTAAGGAAGTATTTTTTACCTATAGGCTTTAAATAATTTTTCATTTTAATTATTATAATGGGTAAAAATACTTTGATAAAGAATAGCCTTTTTTATAATGTTTGATGGTGAAAATCTAACGTTTTTATCTTGAATCATCTTTAAACTATTATTGATGAAAAAGATTATTATATCAAGGATAAGTGATTATTAGCATTTAATAATTAATTTTTTACTTTTTTGGAAAAGAGGTAATTAGAATAATATTCTTGCTTTTGGAAATGGTTAAAGCGAGAGTAAAAAAAATTTCAAAACATTATTGATCTAGTATCTTCATTGGGATGTTTTATTCTAAAAAGGTTATTCAAAGGAAATTTCACTTATTTCTGGAGCTTTATATTAATTATTATGATATCATATTTTTTAGGAACACTTTACCTTAATTATGTACAAAGGTTATATATCTCTTTAGGGGAAAGTATTCTTATTTGCATAGGGAAGATTTTATCAATGATTTTAAATATATCCCTAGAAAGTAAAAAATATATGAGTTATCAAGTTATTTGATTTTCTTATGTTTTGTGCAGGATATTTTATTCTTTAGCTTACACAACACAGGAAGTATCCTTTACTTAAAATTTTTTAATTTAAATATTTTGATATTGCCATTCATCATTTGCAAAAGCACTTTGGTAAATAAAGAATTGTTTACAACATTTGACATGATAGTATTTTGACATTATCCTTTTGAGAAATTATAAAGGGATATATTTTATCATAAGGAAAATTACATTTTGCAAGTGCTCTTACCATGAATAATGTTTTTAACTCATGATGACCTAATATATTTTAACATTACGTTATTATTATTTTCTTGTAAATATTTTCACCCTAAGTGAATAAATGATACATGTATGTATTAGGGTTGATTTTATGTCGAATCAAAGTACGAATTTTCACAAAAGTATTTTCCCAGAGGTTTAAATATTTGGATCAAAGTGAATTACAATCAAATTTTACGTATTTGAAAAGATATAGTTTTTAATGCAAAACTTAATCAAAGGTAAGTCATGATGTATTTTCTATTTAAGGAACTTGATTGGTTCAATTTATATGCAGGAAATTTTATCAAAGTTTGTAAATGAGGAGCTTAAGCAAGAGCGGTAGTGGAATTTTATCAAAATGAAAGATTATAAAGAATATTAATAAAGCTTTATTTAGTGTGTATTTTAGGGATTCAAATGTAATCACCTTTGTAAACCAAAGGGTGTGTCCTTTGGAAAAACAACTGTCTATAACTCCATCCTGTGTGCGAAAGGGTTTGTCCTTTCACATATGTCTTTTGGATCAGGTGTTTATAGTGTGTCTTTTTAAAAAAAAAATCATCCGGAAGACAATTCACAATCTGTCAGGCTGCTAGTAGGGGCTATGGGATGTCTGTATTGGAGAAGTTTATAGGAATGGAAGTATCATTTTGAGCAATCACTGTGTAATGGACTATCTGTAAGTGTAGCTATTATATGCATTCACTCTCCAAAAATTAATATACAAGATTCACTATTTCAATTCCAGAGTTCATGTATTCTTTTGTTTTGATGAATTTCATTTTGTACTCTTGATAAATCTAATAAAGGGTTTAATACAGTGTGCCACCACAGGTTGTTATAATTGAATATAAGATTTGTTTCTTCATGTTCTTATAGCACTTATTCGAACCTCTATATTGATAGTCTTGTGTTACAAGTTGCATGAAAATTGTCTCAAGAGTTTAATTGAATTACTTGTCCACAAAGTATCATGCATGTTCCTGGATAGAGGCACTGGTATGTTATTTATTTCTGAGATTTTTATTTGTATGCATAAGGTCCTCACAGAGAAACATTCTTCCATATCCTATTTGACTAATCCTTGCAGATTTCATTCAAGTCCTGAAAGCATTTCAATTTCAATATACAATATCTTTAACATACACTTTTATTCATATTCAGTTTTCAGTTTTCAAAGTATTCAGCTAAAGCACATGATATAGCATAGTTGCAGAACACTAATTTGCCAATTGTGTAAACTTGCTTAGAGGCTTAAATCCACATTTAAATAACTCTTTTGTGCTTGAGAGGGAAGGGTACACCCACCTAGGTCTTGTGGAGCCTAAAGTGTGGAGGGATTTTGTCTTCAACCATCCCTGTTCATTGGCCAAGACTGATTGGATTTCCTAAGGAGTTGGGAAGTCTTTGGGTTTTCCAATCTGCAGTTTTGGGCACCAACATTACCCACCTAGGTTTAGTAGAACCTTAAGTGCAGAGGGATTTGGTCTTCGAGCATCCCTATTCGTTGGCCAAGGCTGATAGGATTACTTGAAGATTTGGAAAGCCTTTTGGTCTTCCAATCTATGGTTTTGGGAACCAACAGATTGGTGACTCTGCTGGGGAATTGTCATATAGAAGTTTTCAGAATATTTGGTAGTTTGTTTCAAACTCTACTAGAGGAGAGATCACAGAAGATCAGTTAAGTAGTAATATTTTCCTCTTAGGAGGTGACAAATATAAATTTCAATTTATGAATAATAATTGGCATTTTGAAAAAATAAGAGAGACCCCTGGACATTTATCAATAAAATTGATGCAAGGGAGGAGCTCTCTACATAAAGAGAAAGAAGATCTTGTTCAATTAAGTCCTAGGAAAAGGAACAAAGGAAATAAATCACATATGGTATTTCAAGGATATAAGAAATTTCCTAGCAGAGAGGAAGATTCTTCATCTGCTGACAAATCTGAAAATAGGGAAGAAAACTCTTTCTATAAAATAAATAAAAAAGATAATAGACATAGCCATGACGAGATCATGACTGCTGAGGAACAGGAAGCAAAATAGTGGGATGAACTTATTCTCAAAATGGCTGATATGAATGTTGATGATGCCAAGATGGCCAGGGAACTTAAGAGGCAACCAGATTGGGTGCTACAGAAACTTAGAATGGAGAGAAATAATATTTCAAGTCCTAGGACAATTAAGGTAGAAGAGGAGAGGGGAGAAACAAGTAGACAAGTAGTTCCAAAGTATAGTCCCCCTCATATGAGAAGAATAGACCAGCCTTTTGTAAGTTATGATAACCCATTGGTAAATGAAAGTAGAAGATGGAGGGATGTGCATAGGAATCAAGTTAAAGAGAGGCAGGAGGATGGAAGAAGGAATGGAGATAGGGTAGATGATGGGACTTGGAATAACACAAGTAGGGGTAACCATGTGGGGAATAATGGGTATGGCAGCGATCAAAATAATAGACATAATAGAGGCAACAATAGAAATTAGGGATGTTGCAATAGTGGAGGTAGGAACAATAATAATGGAAATAATAATGCCAATAATAGTGGTGGCAGAAACAGTGGGAACACTGGAAATTATGGCAACAATGGTGGATTCAGTAGAGGAATTATGAACAATCAAAACAACCATCATATTGGTAGACAACCCTTAATCATTGAAAGATACAAACGGTTGGATTTCACTAGCATTGTTGGTTATCCGAATCAGATCGTAAATGATTTAAGGTTAGCATCCCCAAATTCTCAAGAAATGGAGTTGATATAGCATAACAACATGTAGTTAGTGTAAAAAATATCATCAAAGAATTTGAGATTCCTCATGAAGATATATTCATGAAATTGTTTGTCCAATCTCTGACAGAGGATGCAGGAGAATGGTATAGAAGCCTTCCTGATAGATGTATTCGTAGTTGGTAGGTATTTGTGACACTATTCTTAGAGGAATTTAGAGACCACAATTATCCTTTATTTGCATCTCATGAATTAACAAGTATAAGAAAAAATCAAAATGAATCAGTTGTTGAATCTAATAAAAGATTTAATAAAGTATTAAATAGAATACCCAGAGATGTTATACTTGTTGATTCATTTTTTATTAACTTTTATTTGAGCTCCTTTGATAGCAAAACTCATTATGATATTTTGTCTCATATAACTTGACACTTTACAACAAGCGTTCAAAACAGCTGCTGCTATTGAAAATAATAGGAAGCTTGCTGGGAAGGTTGCTAAGAGAGATGATCCAAAATTGTATAGGTCCTGGAATCCCAAGAAAGATGATCTTACTTAGATCATGGATATTCCTAAGGACCTAAAAGGTAAGCAAAATCCTAATGAAAGGCCACCATACAGGAACAATAAGTAAATAAATTACAATAGATCGAGGTTGCATGATATGCCATACAACACAAATTGGAAACATGGAAAACCAGTAAAACCTAATATGAACAAAGAGAATCTTGATCCATTAAAGAAAGTCACAAATTTTGTAGAGGAGTATGCATGGTGTGATGTGTGTAATTTTCCTCATGCTGTAAAACAATGCATGATTTCCCCAGGTTTGTTAGAAGAGGAAAATGAAAGTGAGGATTATGAACCAGCTATGAATGCCTTATCATCGAAGCGATATTGGGGAAGAAATGATGACTTATTTGAAGAAGAAGAATATTTTGATGTGCGTCAAAAAAGAGAGAATCTACAATATAGTATACAACAGGTTCTTTCTGATGATGATGAATATGTCCCTACTTTGAGAAAGTTGTTTCAGGAGGAGTCAATGCCCTCTTTGAGAAATTTCACTAAAGAGGAGAAGAAAGATTTCACTAATGCAGTTGTGGAACAAGTGAAAAGTAATTACCAGCTAAGGAATAACAATGTCAATAATGAGCAAGGCAAGCCAGTAGGTATTTTTCCCAAAGTCACAAAATCTAGTGAAGCAAATAATAATGCAACCAAGGGCAGAGATGAAAACAAATCTGCCAAAGCTGGTCAAGCTAGTGGAGAAAAACAAATCAGTAAGCCTTCTTCAAACAATGAAACTTTTATATCTCAAGCATTGTCTTAAGTAAAAATTTCTATGCCCTTGCTTGAAGTGATGAAATTTCTAGAATATAAGGATGAGACCTTGAAAATCACATCAAATGTGGGTGATATGAGTAAAGACACTTCTAAATTCAAAGAATATCCTCTAGTGATTTACTCAGGCATGTCTATCACAAAGAACCTTAGCAAGTTGATCCATTCTATTTGACATTGTTAATTAACAATAAAATGGTCAAGAATTGTATGATAGATTCGGGGGCAACAGTTAACATCATGCCTGAAGATGTCATGAGAGAGCTAGGGATGCATGTTGACACACCTTATGGTAAGTGCTATGCCATGGAAAATAGGTTTGTACCTATGGTGGGTATTATGAAGGACATAGAGTTTAGGTTTCTAGCTTGCCCGAATACCACATATAGAATAGACATCACAGTAGTACAAGTTCCTGAAAACTATAGAATGTTATTGTCCAAGCAATGGTCAAATTTGGTGGGTGGTCACATTCAACTCGATCTATCCTCTACTACTATTCTAGTAGAAGGGACAATAGTGAGGATAAACAGAGAGTCGAGATCTCCATATCTCATAGAAGAGGTTGATCCCGATGAAGCAACTTGTTTTTACCGTTCTGATATGGACAACTTTCAAGTAAGTATTTATAAGCCTTTAGAGATTAATAAAGTTACACAAAAAGTTAAACAAAATGAAAACTCAATTTGGAAATTATACTTTGATTGTGCCTGCAGTAAGGAAGGAAATGGAGCAGGAGTTGTACTTATTTCACCTAATGAAAAAAAAATTAAATACTCTCCCTTGTTAACCTTTGAATGTACTAATAATGTTGCTAAATATGAGGCCCTTCTACTAGGACTTAAACTAGAAAGTAGACATCGTATTAAGTTACTAATGGTTTATGGTGATTCAGAATTAGCCATTTCACAAGTTAGAGGCAAATTTTCTGCAAAAAATGAAAAATTAAGAAACTTTAGGAACAAAGTTTGGGATTGCACTGAATTATATGCTTTCTCCATCAATTAGATGAAAGATTCAATAAAATTTGGGTATACTTCATGGATAACTTGGCCATGAAGCACAATGACATCCATTTGGATGACATTACCCAAGTGGAAATCAAGACCAAACCGTCAGTACCTGATAATGTAAAATGTTGGCAAGTCTTTGATGATGATAGGGATTTACTAAAATTCTTATTTTGTGAAGACCAATACAAGCACCGGTGGGTTGATTGGAATGGACTTGTGGAGGACAAGGATGACAAAGCAACTATACTTGGGCAAGCAGTATTGCAGCTAAAAACTAATAAAATCCCAAAAGGATTGATAGAGCTTGAAAGAATGTTTGATGATAAAGATGTAATGAATTTCAAGCCTAATTCAGGAGGATGTGAACAAGTTGAAAAGGTAAACTTGGGAAGTGAAATCAACACAAGGGAAATATATATTGGAAAGAAGCTCACACCAAAAATCAGAACAAAAATGATCAATCTACTGAGGAAGTATAGGCATGTTTTCACTTGGTCATATGATGACCTTAAAGCATACAGGGAGGATTTGTTTCAGCATGAAATACCTTTGAATCTTGATGCAAAGCCTTTCAGAAAAAATCAAAGGCCTATAAACCCTACCTTAGCTCTTAAGATGAAGAAGGAGTTAATGAAAATGAGGAATGTAGGGACTATTGAGCATATAAGGCACTCAACATGGGTGTCAAATTTAGTACCAGTAAGAAAGAAAAATGGTGATATTCAGTTATGCATAGATTTCAGAAATCTAAATGTTTCATCTTTGAAAGATAACTATGCTTTGCCTAACATGGAAGCTCTATTGCAAAAAGTCACAGGAAATGAATTGTTATCAATGATGGATGGCTTCTCAGGATATAATCAAGTCAAAGTTAAGGAAGTAGAAAAATTCAAAACTGCTTTCACTACATCTTGGGGTACCTATGTTTATACCCAGATGCCTTTTAGACTAACAAATGCAGGAGCTACATTCCAAAGAGATATGGATGTGGCCTTTGAGGGTATGATTGATTTTATTTTGGTAGTATACCATGATGATATGACTGCTTATTCTAAAAAGGCAGAAAATCATTGTGATGATCCAAAAAAAGAAAATTGTTAGAACACTAGAATATGGCATATCTTTGAATCCTAAAAAATGTCATTTTGGGGTTACTAAAGGAAAATTGTTAGGCCATATTGTCTCAAAAGATAGAGTTAGAATTGATCTAGATAGGATTGCTACTATTGATAAAATTCAAATCCCAAAAACTGTTAAAGCAATCCAATCTTTCTTCAGTCAAATCAATTTTGTGAGGAGGTTTGTTTCAAATTTCTCTAAGATCATAAAGCCCATTGCTAAAATGTTGAAAAAAGATGCTGAAATAAAATGGACTAGTGAAGCTCTTGAAGCTTTTATAAATATCAAAAGAGCCATCAAGGAAGCCCCTATTTTAATATCACCATTCTTCTCTAAACCTTTTAAAGTTTTTTCATTTGCCTCATTCCATACTATTGTTGTTGTCATGTTACAAAAGAATGGTGAGGGTCATCAACAACCAGTGGCATTTTTTAGCAAAACATTGCAAGCAACATAATTGAATTATGATCTAAATGAAAAATAGGCTTGTGCTCTTGTGAATGATGTGAAATATTTTAGACCTTATCTAGTTGGTCCCACTGTTATCGCCTATGTGCCAAATGTTGTTGTTAAAGACATCTTTAGACAATTAGAAACTATTGGAAGGAGATGCAGATGGATAAAACCAAATTCAAGAATTCATTATCGATCTACAAATCACAAAGTTGGTAAGAGGTCAAGGTCTAGATTTGGAGGAGGTATTAATTAGCATTGAGAGGTGTCCCTGGTATGCAAATATTGTATATTACCTTAAATACATGAAATGTCTGGATAACTTAAATGACAGTCATAAGAGAACTTTAAAGCTTCAAACATCTAGGTATGTATTACTTAATGGAGACCTATAATGGAAAAATAGAGATGGTGTTCTTTTGTTGTGTCTAGATGAGTGTCAAGCTTCTATTGTTTTAAAGGATTTACATGAGGGTGCATGTGGAGGTCTCTTTTTAGCTAAAACTACTGCTCATAAAATTCTTAATACTAGTTATTATTGGCCTCAAGTTTTCAAGGATTGCCATACTTATATCAAGAAATGTGAGGCTTGTCAAAAGTTTTCAAGGAAGCTTAAGTATAATGGAGCCAATCCTCTTAGGCCCATGCATATGGAGGAACCATTCTAGATGTGGGGTATTGACTTTATAGGTGAGATAGCAAACAAATCTAGTGGTGGGCATAAATGGATTTTGGTGGCTACTGATTATTTTACTAAGTGGGTTGAAGCAATTCCCACAAGATAGGCTACTAGTAAAGTTATGATAAAGTTTCTTTTGGAGAACATTTTGACTAGATTCAGGGCACCTTGGAAGATTGTGGTAGATAATGGGATGTGTTTAAGATCTAATGAGTTTTTTGATTTCTGTGAAAACTATGGCATCACTTTGTCATATTCATCACCTTATCATCCCCAAGGAAATGGACAGGCAAAATCCAACAATAAAAACTTGTTGAAAATTATCAAAAGGATGTTGGGAAATAATAAGAAGGCTTGGGATTCAAAATTGGTCTTAGCAGTATGGGCTAACAAAGTGATAGTTAAGAAGTCCATAGGATTTGCTCCATATGAGCTAGTATATGGCAAAGCAACATGATTACCCTTGAACAATTTGCTCCCAGTTTACAAATTTTTTATAGAGGAATTCTCAAAAGAAGTAAACTTTATGGAGGACAGGTTGATGGCATTGGCTGAGCTGGATGAATGTAGAAGAGAAGCTTAGAAAAGAAACCTACAAAGACAACAAATGGTAAAAAATTTACATGATAGGAAAGCGTGTGATAGGTCATTTAAAAAAGGGGAATGGGTGTTAAAATGGAATTCCAAAGATCAAGATAAAGGGAAGCATGGCAAGTTTGATGCACTCTGGCTAGGAGCTTTCATCATTTCAGAAAAAGGTGGAGAAAACTCTTATTACTTGTAGGATACTGATGGTCAAGTGCGGGAGTTCCCAGTTCATGCTCAGTATCTTAAGCATTTTTTCTCTTGATGAGCAGGGAGTATTTCTGTATCATTAATAGTTTAAATTTATTTTTGCTTTCTATTTTCATTTTTAATGTTGGTCTGCTTTCCAAAGATAACTAGGATCTTGCTATGTCCTTAAAGAGAACATACATCCCCAGAAAGAGCCATTGTTAGCACATATTTTTACAAAATATTTTATGCTATATGGAGGCCTTTTTCTTTTATCATATGAGCATTTATTGTTGGTTTGCATGTCCTAGAACCTTATTAACACAAGTAAAGTTCTCTAAGGATTAGTTGTTTTAGGAATGTCAAAGTATCACTTTAGCACATTGAGGGCATGCACTGAGTATAGACTGCATAAGGAATCCATTATGGAAGCATTTGTCAGCAAAGAAGTCATTATTGTATGATATAGGATTGTCTTGTAGCATGTATCAGACCCTGTGGGAAAAGTTGGGATCACCAATATTCAGGATGGATGGCTCATTTGTGCTAGATTGTAAAATTTCAATTATCAGCATAAGTAGTCTCGATGAAACAACATTGGAAAGAAAAAGAAGGATTATCGACATCACTTATACCGATGAAGTAGAGGGAGGATTCATTGGAGTGCTTAAAAAATACTTAGCACAATGCATGGTCTTGAAAATGTCATACCATCGGGATAGCTTGTTCCGATGAGGTAGAAGGCAGTTGTTTTCTATTGGCATGTATCGGATTATCGACAAAGTGTAGAAATTGCTATACCGATAACCTATGAACCTATTGGTGTAACTTGTAATGATAAGGCAATGTGAATCATGGACTTATAGCATCGGGAGATCAGAAGGAATGATAAAACTCTATCCCGATACCTGATGATTGAAGGAAATCAAAGGTGGGCCCATCAGAGAAAAATACCATATCAGGATAGTGCAAAAATAGCTAGACCGATCCCCAATGACATGGAGAATCTGAAGGTGGAACCATCGGTATTACCTGTAATGATAAAATAGACTTGGAAGCTAAAGCATAAAAGTGCATCAGAGACTCATTGAGACTTCGGGAGGAATAGAAAAAGGCTATTCCAACCCCCGATGAAGATAAAAGTGCCTGCGGGGATATTGGTGTAAATTCTAGTGATAAAGTAAACATTAAATGAAGACTCATTGGGACATCAGAAGAAGAAATTTTATGCTATACCGAGTCTCGATTTGACTATTAAGGTGGATGGTGTGTTGATAAGAGTTTTTCAGGTTGAGTTATGCCAATAACACGGGGGACCTAGTTAGAATGCAGATTGGTATATTGAGATCATTGGGGCATCGGAGGGACATAAAATGAATTATGTTGAATGGATTAAGTAAAAGGAAACCGAAGGTGAGTGCATAGAGGAGAGTTATGCCGATGGAGCGTGAAAACAAAAAGAAAATCCAAGACCGAAGGAGTGCCCATTAGGATAAAGTGAACCATCGGGATAGGAGAAAAATTGCTATCCCGAGACCCGATAAGATGGTTGGAATAGCTTGTGTCAATCAGATGGTGAAAAGCAGTAAAGTCATAACAAATGGTGCCAAAAAATTGAATCATCGGGAAAGGTCTCGCTGATTAGCTTTTGGAGGTCTTGATGTGAAAAACTAATAAAATGGCTTCCATTAAATGCATCCATTGAGTAGGTTCATTGCCACACAAAGTAGATCCATCAAGATTGCAATAATTAAATACAAGATTGGACTCCTTGAGATATATAGCCAGTGTTGCATAATAGCATTTTTTCATAAAGTTATTGCAGAAAGATATCAAGTGTTTATTGAGAAATATTCTGAGCTATTGAGCATAGAGTAAAGGAATTTGCAGAGATGGAAGGGTCAAGCTCAAAAGGGAAGCAAAAGGTTGTTGAAATATCCAGTACCACGAAAAAAAAATCAAAGGGTGAAGTCAGTGAGGCCCAAAGAAAATTAAATCAGGACATGATAGATCAGATGGGTTCTCAAGGAGCTAGGTTATGCAGAGCTAAGGTAAATTTGCCTATTCGCGACTAGTTGGAGGACAGATTTAGAGAAATAGGAGATGTATTCAAAATAGTGTGAGGGCATGAGCTATTTCTTTTCCATTATTTCCTTAGGGATGAGCCCATGCCAATTTCAAACCCATGGAATACCAGTATAGGTAAACTCGTAGTAGCCAATATCTTTGTAAATATTGATTTGTTGAAACTCTTGGTAAGACATTATGATACAAACAAGTGATGTATTATGTTGGCTGATGGGACTGGTTTAGTTCACTTTGCAGTAGCCAAAATTTAGGAAGTTTTTGCAGTAGATCTAGAGGCAAATGTACCCTTATGTTTTATGGATTTGGAAGAGGAGTACAGAAAAATGGATACTACATACTAGGGTTGAAACCTCACTATCCAAAAAGTAGAGAAGGGGAGGCCAACAAAGGAAGATGGTCCTCCTTATGATATGACTATTTTCATAAAATGTTTATAGTATACATATATGGCTTGTGGTTAGGTTGGAGGAATTTAAACTCCTGATGTGGCAAACATAGGACCGTTGGTCATAGAAGTAGATATTCAGAGGCCTAGGCCTAGAGCTTTTGATTTTTATTCATATCTGGTGTATAGGCTTCATGAAGGCTTCATGAACTTGAAATATAATCCAGCCAAGCATTTCAAGCATTATTCATTTTTAATGCATTTTATTTTATTTTATGGGAGATTCATAGGGTTATGGTCAGAAGGTTTGAATGTAAATACAGTTGGGAAGATTGTACAGGATCAACCAATGCAGTTGTGGGTTTCTCTTTGGGATTACAAATATGTAAATTCTCATTACCTCAAATTTGAGGAACTCTTTGTTAAGACAATGTTCTTTCCCTTTGGTGAGCCTCTATACGGATCATTTTCTAAGGATGTCAAGAAGTATCTTAGGCCTCATGATGACAAAAATCCAAAGGTTAATCACAATTTGGGTGATTGGTACTCATGCCAAAACTTCACTTTTGTTCGATGTTACGGATTTGAGGGTTATCGCTATATGCTACCAAAGCCTACACCAGGCAGGATTACTTTTCTAGAAATTATAAGGCAATTAAGCGTCTCTAATGCCAAACATTTTGGAGTTGCCCACAAGCAAGCCTTCCTCCCTGGCACACTTTGTTTCTAGGATTTTAAAATTGTATCTACTAGAGCATATGAGGTTATTGACAGGAAGCTCATGGATGAATACAACCTGTTCCAGCACACATCTAGAATGCATTATAATCATGAGTGTTACAATCATACAAGTAGGAAGAGACAAGAGTTGGAAGACTAATTTCATCAGGAGGATGAATTTGAAGACATGTGTAAAAATAAGGAGGTGGAAGAACTTGTAGAGATTATGGAGACCTTGGAGAATAAACTAGAGGAGAGAAGGCAGAGACTAGAAAACATGGAGGGAGAACTAGCCCAAGGTGATTCAGGGGAGAACAAATTACTTTCCAAGCTCCATGCACCTAAGAAAGAGAAGGATCCAGAAGCACAAGATAAGCTCATCGCTGCGCTGAATGCAAAAACAGATGAAAGAATGAAAGAGCATATTTCTTTTGTATCAGATGATCAATTCACAAAGTCTAAGGAGTTCAACTCATTTTTGTACCATTTCAAGGGTAAGAAATTAAGGGAAGCAGTGCCAAATATTACCTCTGAGAATGAATCAGAAATGAAGAGGAGTTTGAAGGAAGATATCAATACGGAAGTTGAGACTATGACCCCACAAAAGGGGAGGCAATTACTAGTAGAGGTTGGAATAATTGTTTTTCCAGGTTGGGACCTAAGTGCCTCATTTATCTTTGATTCTTTACTGCACTCGGACAATAAGGACATGGAATTGAATATCCAAGGAGTAAAAGAAATTTTTATTGCATCAAGATATGATCCAAATGAGGAAGAAATGTTGTTGTGGGTCTTATGCCCTCACAATAAAAGGCCAAAAATCATAGATTTGGATAAAGCTTTTGGTCACATGATGACCCTGAAAGTTGGAGATGTAGATCCTATGGTCACAACTGACATAGGTATTAACATATCAAAATTCAATAAGGCCCATATGAAACATGAGATAGAAGAGAAAAATAAATATAAGGCCTTATATGAAGAAACCCTTAAGAGGAGTGGTCACTTGGTCCCTCAAATCACCGATTCAGGGGGCCACTGGAAGAAGAAATTTGAAAACCTAGCTTATGAACACACTAAGTTGAAAAGAGAGATCAAAAGCATCAGGGCCGATACTGCTTGTGTATTCATAAGTAGAAGATATGATAATATGGAGAAGGCATTGAAAAAATTATGGGATTTATATTAGAAGAACATGGACAATATGGTTTCTAATACTAGAATCCGAGATAGACTCAACATGTTGTTACAAGATGCATCGACTAGGGAAAAGGTAAATAAGAAGGTTCGGGGTTTGCTTATCACACATGATGAATTTATGAAGGAATTAAGATCAGAATCTGATGAGTGCCAACAAATTGTTCAGCATGGGGTTTTTAGTTTGGTAGATGATACAGCTATGATTAAGGATAAAACCACATGGCTCTCTGAGGGCAAGTCTATGCTTAGTGCAACCCAATCCATTGCCAGGGAAGATATTCTTGACATGAATGACACGACCAATCAGTTGGAGTACTTTTAAATGATCGAGAATGCAGCCAAGGATGCAATATTCAATGCAACAACCTACAAAGATGGAGGCTATTTGCGGCACATTCAGAAGTGCGAACATCGGCTTGATTGAAAATCCTAAGTAATTGTTTAGTTTTGTTTTGTGTTTGCAGTGTAATTGATTCTTTAGTTAGGTTGTTTAGTTTCTATTTAGTTAGTTGTTAGGATAATGAAAGGGTGTATCCTTTCATTTGTATCTCTTAGCATGTGTATTTATAATTAGTCATTTTTTATGTAAAGGCATCTAGATTTCACAAAAAAGATAGATACTGGTTGGAAGGACTGCAAGTTATATGTATTAGGGAAAGTCTATAGAAAGAAGAAGTATCTTTTTTGTGAACACAAACTGTAATGGAGTATTTTCAAGTGTATCTTATGTATGCAATCATTTCCTAAGGATTAATATACATGGTTCATTGCTTTTTTTCTAAATATTGTGTATACTTTTGTGTTCATGAGTAATCTATGTCCTCTTGATAAATTTGTCATTGATTTGCTATGGTGTGCCTTGACATGTTGTTACATTAAATGTGAGATTGGTCTTTCATTATTTGTGTAACACATACTTAAATCTTCATAGTTGATGATTAATATTTTCTCAAGAGTTGATAAGATTTTTCTTTCTACAAAGTGTCATAAATATCCCTGGATAGAGGCACTCGTCTATTATTTATCCTTTAATGTCTTGATTGGCCATACATTTAAGGTCCTTGACAAAGAAACATTCTTCTAAACTCTATATGAACTAATCTTTGCATATTTCTTTCAAATCCTGAAAGCATTCTTATTCTGAATATACTATCATAATCATTTCTTTTCAATGGCATTCATTTAAAGCACACAATAAAGCATAATTGCAGAACAATCATTTACTAGTTTTGTATTTGCTGACTTTAAAGTTTAAATCCACTCTAAATAACTCTTTTGTGCTTGAGAGGGATGGGTATACCCACCTAGGTTCAGTGGAACCTTAAGTGTAGAGGGATTAGGTCTTTGACCATCCCTATTCATTGGCCAAGGCTGATTGGATTACTTGAAGATTTGGCAAGCCTTTTGGTTTTCCTATCCATGGTTTTGGGAACCAACACATATAATCAACGAACCAAATTTGAAAACATTATTTTTGTCCTGCTTAATCTTCTTCAAATTGATTATTAATTCCTCCAACATGGCACTACACAGATCATAGCATGCATCTTCTTTAACCATCTTATAGGCTGCATGGATGGTTGTGTCAGATACTGAGTTTATTCAGTTAGACTGATATACCTTATATCCAATGACCATTACAAGAAACTTTACATCATTCTCTTTAATTATGTTGATTCTCATCCATCTTCTATCAAATTTTAGACCGATTAACTTGTTGACCATAGGGTTTGTGACCTTCTACAGTCCTAGCTTCTTACTAGTTTGGTGCAAGCATGTAACTTCCCTAATTTCCTCTATAGAGATTTTGTAGGGTTGATCTAGCCATATAAACTCGTGATTAATTCTGGTCAACACGCATCTCACCCATTCCTCTTCATCAAATGATGGAAAATTCATGAACTGGGTGAAACCCTTTCTCTACAACTACATAAATTCTAGCTTAGGATTATCAATTTCATCCATGATATTGTCGGTATAGAGATCCAAAATTTCTTCAGTGTTGATTTATTCGATCTCATAGTGAATATACGCCTTTATGTCATCAACATTCAAGACTCCGTGTGGAATGGAAGAGAAAGCTCCAACCAGGTCGACCTCCATGGATTTGTAAGGGTGCTTTTTGAATACAGGACAAGCTTTATCTTTGACTTCAACAACCAATGGTGTAGAAATGAAAGAAAAGGATTCCATTTTAAATTTTTAAAAATTCAAACTCAGAAATTCTCTTTGAGAAATACCTCAACTAATTGTGAAATTCCCTAGTTCACCTGTCAGATCGCTTCGAGCTCTCTAATCGCCTGGAAATCTTAATCGCCTTGTTCTGTAGCTCAAAAATATTATTTACAAAGTGAAGAATAAATCTCATATTTTCCCTTTTAACTTTGCAAACCCTACTTTTACTTTGAAATAAATGCACCTTAGATATCCAATTGGATGCCTTGTTTAGCTACTGGATGCCGAAATCAGCCATCGGAATCCCAGATATCAACTGAAATTCAATTACTGCCATCTATAATCCATTCATTATAGATCTCTTCAAGGGTTACTGCAAGGTTTGAATGAATTTTCCTCCCCCTAAGGCCAAAATACCTAGTTACCAGATGAGGGTTCTCCACCGGATTCAGGTACAGATCCACCATCTTCCTTAGATTCATCTTTCTTTACCGACATCTTCTTATGTTGATCTTAATCTCTTCAACCTTTTCCTTTCCTTTTTCATTTGATTTGTTCTTGTCTATCAAAACAATGTTCTTGCTTCTACAATACTTTGCACTGTGACCAGTTTTGTTGCATTCTTTGCAAACAACATTATTTTGCATAGGTCTGAACTTCATCTAATTTGGTCTTGTCCTACATTGATTATAAACATGTCCAAACATTCCACAATCATAGCATCTTTTTTTTTGGAAGTTGTTTATCAATGTTATACACATCTTTGACTTGTGCCCAAAATTATTGCATATGAAACATTGTCCGGTAAAGGTAGGACACTCTATTATTCATCTTACTTCTGCACTAACTTTCCATATGACCAAACTTATTGTGAATAAAGAATATACCATTAAATTTATGGGCATTAGGTTGTCTTACCAAAGGATTCTTTCTCTTCTTCTGATAAGGTTTTGCATTTCCTTTTCTAGATCCGAAGGATTCACCTTTCTCAAATCCAAGTTCTCGCATGTCCTTACCATGTCTCTAGCTTTCCATCATCTCATCAAGCCTTGCTGAGATATATTTGAATTTGTCTTTGTATTCACTAGTAGTAGAAAGTTCATCCCTCAAGGTAGAAATTTGTCTTTCAAGCTCTTGACCATTATTCCTTGATTGTGTCAATTGAAGCTTCAACTGATTATTCTCATAGGTAATCCCGAAGCATTCATCAACTCTTTTCTTCAATTATTGTGCTAGATCCTCTTAATTCTTCTTTCGGTCTTCAATTTCCTTAGTCAGCCTCATCACTATGGATTGCATCTCATTCTCCAAAGCAACATTCTCTCTCTCAAGCTTAATAACTTCATCATGTTTATCTTGGTATTCCATGATTTGATCTTCTTTCTCCTTCAACTTGTCCATTAATGCCTTCCTCTTCTTTCTACAGATCCTTGCTTGATCATTTAGGTCATTAATGAAATCATCAACAACATTTAGATTCTTCTTCAAAGTACAAATCTCATTTCTATCTAAATCAAGGTCCTCAAGTGCCACACTGAGTTGTCTTTGAAAACCAAAATCCATTGAATCAATCTCCTGGATCTTCCTCAAGTGATTAAGCTTCTTCAGAGGAACTAGGCTCTGATACCAATTGTTGGAATCAGGGATCACTGAGAGGGGGGAGTGAATCCATGATCTATCATAAATAAAATTCACAAACTTATTTTGTATCCAACGGTTAGCAATGTATAACAATAAAGAACATAAACAGGAAATAAATAAACCGCAGATCCACAACACCAAAAAATTTATGTGGAAACCCAGAAAGGGAAAAACCATGGTGGGGTTGGAACCCACAATATTCATGTACTATGGCTAGGATCACATAAACATTACATATATGGGGAATGCATTTGCATTCAGGCTCACTGTCTAGAGCTCGTTGCTCAATTATAATAACCTAGAAGGCTACAACCTTCAGGGTGATGGTATGATGAAATAATAAGTATCCCATATAATACTAAGAGGAGGGTGAATCAATATATAGAAAAAATGAAACAAAGTTCCAAAACTCAAACTCAGTCCAACAAAGTATACTTATCTCAGTCAAGATCAATATTCATAAGAATACTTGACATCAACCGGTTCAACTATTATGACAACTTCAACATCTATGTAAACATCAACAATGCTTAATCATAACTCAACATATTCATCTTCAATGCTTCTACTTGAGATGGCTTATCAGAAATTAACCATATCAACAAATAAGATCACAACCACAAAAGCATTCACCACTTAACACAAATGTTTATACATGGAAAACCCAAATAGGTAAAAACCACAGTGAGATGGGACTCACAAGGATAGCTATCTAAACTCTTCTGAAGTTCACCTTGTTAGGAGCCAAAGCCTATTAGATCTTTACAATAAGTCATGCTAAGAACTAATTCTGGTTAGGAATCACCTGGTTAAACGATTTACAAATATGTTTGTTCAAAAGCACAATACCCTATTAGGAGTAACCTCACTAGAGGATTTAAGAATCCAAGCTAATGGATGACCTTGTTAGAATATTTAATGAGTAACCAAGCTTGTTAGAGCTCACCCGATTAAGGGATTTAACTTTTGCTGTAATTGTTAGAAAACAATAATTTTGTTGATCTATCTGAATAGAAATACTTTTGCTTGATCAAATCCTTCCATAACCTTCAATCTGCCTTCACTCAAAGTGTAAATCCATTCACCGATTTGGCAACTACACACTCAATAGGTTTTCTACCAACCTTGCCAAAAACCTATTTAAACAAACAACTTCATCGACCTTAAATAGAAATCAATTAGGTCGGTAACTTAGCAAAAAGATAATTATCATCGTCGAGATTATAAAAAAGTTGGTACAATCTTGACCGATAGAAATCATGACAATCTATTCACTTTCTTGAAGACAATTTCAACTGCTCCATGATCACTGCTCCAATGGACTTTGTAACTCATCACACACTGTGCATTAAATGCAATCCACTTTGCTCCTTCCCTAGACAAGAACAAACATGCCAAAACAATTTGAATATATCCTCAATCAAATGAGCACACGTGTCTCCATCATTACTACTTATCAGATAATAAACCAACAAACTTGGTAGGCTAGAGTTTAACAACTGATAGGGTTTTACCGCTTATGTTACATAGAAAAGTTTAACCCTTTATACCATTTCAATGGTTTACAACATGTTCCACAAAGCTCTTTTACCAATTACTAGCCAATAAAAAAATCAACAATATCAGTAATAACATGAATACCCTTACTGGTTCAATTGACATCAATGAGAACATATCATTAATGCAATCTCTATGCAAAGTACCAATAATCTTCAAATACCAACAATCTCCCCTTTGGCATTGATGGCAATACAAATATCAATGCCTCTAATTGCTGCTGAGATTGGTGAATAGGAATCCTGGTTTACATTACCAAGTATTCACCTTGCTCTATCTGTCTTTAGCTTTCTGCTGGTTCACTTAATTAGACACATAATTCTTCTCCCCCTTTGACAACAATGCCAAAGTGAAAGTAAAACATGTAATTTGGCTCTGACTATGATGTTGATGCTCCCCCTATGGAATACATCCACTCCTTCATCAATCCATGTAATAGTTTGCAAGTAATTTAGGGACTGATTGTAGTACCCCTACTTGTTTGAACTCATTGGACTCATATTTTATTATTGTTTGTTTTCAGTGGGTACATTACCATGATATGTTATTCAAATTTGTATGACATTATGCTTTATCTGGAGATGAGATGTATAATTTATTTGTAGTATTTCAGTATTTGTGATTTATGGAATTTTATGGATTATTGCTATGTACTGACATTTTACTTTATCTATGTAATGTGTAATTATATGTTGTGTGTTTGCGAGTGTATTGGATGCAAGGGGACGATTTTTCTTCACTCATTTCAGTGAGATAGGGAACATCGCGATTCTCCTTCATCGGTGTGTATGCCGTGTTTTCTATATTATATATATGCATCTATGGTTCGGTGATGCAAGATATTGCAGGTACAAGTATCGGGTAGGTACGGGGTATCGTCTCCACCTAACTTCACAAGTCTAAGTGTGCCTTATATTTTCCAATGGAAGTGGAGGAGATAGTAGTTGACCCTATTTTACTCAGTTACACTCATGTGAGTGTCGTTAGTTGGTCGTCTTGTTAGTTTGTTCAGCCTTCATATTCTGTCATTTGATATTTGTATGGGTAATTGCTTGAGTTTTGTTTAATTTGAGTGTTTTAGTAGATTGAATTAATTAATTAATTAAGTTTATGGAATTATCTCATAGCTATATTGTTTATGCATTGAGATTATAAATTTAGTTAATTAAAAGAAATTATTAAATTAAGTTGCAAGCTGCATGATATTAGAAATATATTTTTATTTAAATGGAAAAATAAATTAGATTAATTGTATTTATTATTTCCTAGAATTATAATTAAATAAATGAATAAAAGGATTAATTAGAATTAAAATATTGTTTTAATTCGTTATTTAGTAAATTAATTAATTTGCATGAGAAAAGAAAAGAAAGAATAATGATTTTTAATTATTGCATGTTAGTTTATCTTTTGTTATAAATTTAGAAAAGAAAAGAAAATTACTATTATTCTAAATTTAGGTTTTTTGAGAAAGAGCTATGAACCTAGAATTTTAGTTTAAATAGGGGAATAGGTCTTTATTTTAGTTACACAGGAAACAGGTCAAGAATTTTAGGTGAAGAAATTTATTGGAAGTTTATTGAAAGGATTAGGGCTCTTCTACAGATTTCTTCCAGGAAAGCTATACCAGGTTGGATGATTTCTTAGTTATGGGTTTTTAGTAAATATTTCTATTTTTCTCTGCTTGATGTGTGTGTAAAATTATTGTCAAATCCAAAACCCTCTTCAAGTTAATTTGGGTTTTGATTTAAAATTCATGCCTGCTGATTATTTCTAGTTTATGGGAAAAATGTAATGTTGAGAAAATTAGAAAAAAAAAATTATTATAGAAAATTTAGCAAGGTTTCATGATGCATGGAGAATTGCAAGATTTGTAATAAAGGGTATTTACTTGAGAAATCATCTTCTCTCATTTGATTTTGTTTTAAGTTTTGGCTATGGCAGTTTTGTTTATTAATGGAATCTTTGTGAAATGGTTTATTACCTTAAGAAAATTTTATTATACCTTATATTTATTTGGGTTAATTAAATCTTAGAAAAATAATTTAAGAAAAAAAATAGAAAAAAAAAAAAAAAAAAAAAAAATATATATATATATATATATATATATATATATATAGTGAAGGATTAAAATGAAATTATTGGAAAAGGATTGTTTTTATTGAAATTACTGTAAAAAGGTTTTATTTAAATAAAAAAAATATAATAAATAAACAAATAAATAAAATAAAATTTAACTAAAAAAAAACTTTACATTTTAATAGTAGTTAGGTAGGGAGCTACCTACGATAGCATTTGCTACCAGTGGTAGTACGTAGTAGTAGTGATGGTTATAGTGCTATCAGATGGTAGCACCTGCTATCTATGGTAGCAGTGCTATCGGATGGCAGTGCCTGCTACCTATGGTAACAGAGCTACCAGACAATAGTACTTGTTACCGTGCGGTGGCATGGGCTACCGTGCACGATGGCAGGGGGGATTAATGCATTTCTTTTTTAAATCATGCGTACGGTCCAAAAATAGTGTTTTCGATATCCGTGTAGGGTTTGTTTTTACAAATGGTTATTTTATTAAATTGACTTTGTTTAAATATATATGTATATATATATATATATATATAAATTTAGATATGTATATATACAATTATACAAGTTAATTTTATAAAGTTTGGTATTATTTTTATAATACTATGGAAATTAAATTTTGAAGTGATAAACATATATTCTATAATATAATTAAAAGTAATTTATATATAGGTAACCATTTAAATATATTATATGAATATAATTTAATCTATAGTTATAATTATATTTTATGAATATAATTAAATTATAGTTTGGGTGTTTTCAGATAAGCTTGTAAAGTCTAGATTTAGATTTATGCTTGAGAACATTAGGAGATTAATTCATATGTGATTTTATTTAACTTTATTGGGCAAATGACAAGATGGATTTATTTGTATTAAATAGTTGTATTTTCTTATTATCTAGAAAATCTTTATTTGCAAATAATTTATGCTTTGGCTATTTTAAAAAAAGTTGCATGTATTAGGATCTTGTGTAATGGTGTTCTCAGTCAAGTTTAATTTCATTGCAATTCTAGTTGAATTGTCGTTGTGTCCTATGTTACTATTTCTCCTTGGTCAGGTGTTGTTGTATAACCTTATTGATGTGAGGCATTGTGTGTGTTTGTCCAAATGGTCAATCTTGGGTTAGTGATTATGTATCCTTCACCTGTGCTTTGTCAGGATTGTTTATGGTTGTCTTTTTCACCATAGAGTTCTTGTAGAGAGACCTTTCTTGTTAGTGTCCTATGAGAGAGAGTGGCTTTTGAGTGGGGGTCATGCCCGAAGTGGATGACAGGATAACCCATCAAAAGTCAGTTAAAAAGTGATAACCTAATAATATATTGGGGGGGAGTGAGATAAATATTAATTAAGATAATGTACCTCATGCATAGGTGTAGTGCTTGTACAGGGCTCATAATGTTACGAGAAGGCCTGGAATGAAAAACTTACCACCTTGTCTTCAGGAAAAGATTGGTAGGGTCCGCATGAGACTTAGTTGGAACCGGAGGCTCAGGAGAGGTTACTAGGAGAAACCCAGGATGGGGGTTGGGACTTATGGAGGTTGTACCATGGTATCCACCGCAAGACATGTGATGACACTCTCTCCTTAGAGTCACTAGTGTTTTGTGAGTTGAGTCACATGGATGTTTGCAGAGTCATGTAGTTCTTTTGTATTTGTCTTACTTTGCTTTCTTGAGGGTTTTCTACTATCTCCTAGCACGGTGGGGTGGTTCTGTTTTAGGATCACATGGTCGGGTGGTAGTGCCACTTCCCATTGGATGTTCTGGATTGTATCTTTAGGTGAGGAAAGGCTTTGCTGGTGTTTCATGGATCGTGGTTCATGTACCAGCTCTTGTTTGAGATCATTGTTCAGTTGAGACCTTGTGGTAATTGTATCAAACTTTGATGTAACCTTGATATTGTAACTTTGTAATCTGTGGCATTATTTGAATCCATGTATTTGTGGATATTGTAATAGTATGTTAGTGAAATGTATGTTATTTCAGTTGCTATGATCTTATGTTAAATTGTTTTATGGAATTTGGATACATTGGAATACTTTCATTTCTTCATTATGGAATTTAGATGTATGTGTAGTTTTAATCTTAAGCATTTAATTTGTCTAATTAAATGGACAATTGGATTTACTGTGGTGTTAATATAATCTATGAATTAATATTCATTGGTAACCCTTAGGAAATCATATGTTAGACTTCTTCTGTGTTATTAAACGTGCAATGGTTATAGCTAACGCACTTAGTCTTTAAAAAAATAAATTATTTCACCCTTTAGTTGCCTAGTTGTGTTGTTTCCTTTAGGGTTCCTGGTGGGGCATTACACTGATGCAATCAACATCATGTTCAACTGACTTCATGAAGAGGGAAAACCCCCAATTCACTTCTAAGATACTCGAAAGGTGTCTTAGGTATAGGTTTGGTAAAGATGTCTACAATCTACTCCTTGGTAGAAACATGCTCCAAGATAACATCTTTACTTTCAATTTTTCCCTCAAGAAGTGATATTTCAATTCAATGTGCTTAGTCCTTGCGTGCAAAACAAGATTTTTGGAAATTTTTATTGCACTTGTATTATCACACTAAATCTTTATAGGTTCTAAGATTTCCATCTTCAAACCTTCCAAAATGTTCCTCTTTCACATAGCTTGTGTCCAATTCATATAAGCTGCTACATACCCAGCTTCAGCAGTAGATTGTGAAGTGCAACTATGATTTTTACTACTCCAAGAGACTAACCTTCCTCCTAAAAAGAATGCTCCTCCAGTAGTACTCTTCCGATCATCAATGTTTCCTGCCCAATCAGAATCTGTGTATGATTTCAAATCAAAATTTCCACCATATGGATACCATAATCTATAGTCCACAGTACCTTTTAGATATCTCAAAATTCTCTTGGTTGTCATCAGATGTGTCTCGTTAGGATTCTTCTGAAATATAGCAACAATACCAACTACATGGGCAATATCCGGTTGACTGTGAACAACATAGTGTAATTTTCCAATTGTTAACCTGTATTCCTTTTCATCTACAAACGTAGATGCATTATCTTTGGACAATTTATAACCTGTAACCATTGGGATTGCAATTGGTTTACAGTCACTCATACTGAAATTCTTCAAAACCTCTTTCACATACTTGGATTGAGTAATGAAAATACCATTCTTGATCTGTTGTAACTATAAGCATATGAAATTTTTTATTTCCCCTACTAATGACATCTCAAATTTATTCTTCATTTCATCTAAAAAACAATTACTCATGTCATCATTACCTTCAAATATAATGTCATCTACAAATACTTTGCTAACCACTATATCATCTGCTTCAGACTTGAGATAAATGTTGTTGTCATCACTGGTTCTAGAAAATCCTATCTTCATCAAATGAGTATGAAGCCATTCATACCATGCTCTAGGTGTCTACTTTAATCCATACAAGGATTTATGAAATTTGCATACCATGTCTTCCTTATTTGTTAATACATAACCATCAGGTTGCTCTATATAAACATCTTCTTCCAGTATCCCATTTAAAAATGCAGACTTGACATCCATCTAGTATACCTTGAACTTCTTATGAGCTACAAATGCAAGCAATGTTCTGACACCTTCTAGTCTTGCTACTGGTGCAAAAGTTTCTCCATAGTCTTCTCCTTCTTCTTGCGCATAACCTTTGCATACTCATCTTGCCTTATTGCAAATTACAATACCATCTTCATTTAATTTGTTTCTGAACACCCAGTTAGTACCTATAACATTCTTGTTTACTGGTCGGGGTACCAGGGTCCAAGTGTTGTTCTTCTCAATTTGATCAAACCCATCCTTTATAGCTTTCACCCAATGATCATCACCAAATGCCTCTTTAGCACTTCTAGGTTCAAAGGTGGAGATCATGCAAGAGTTCTCTCTTAATCTTCTAGATTGTACACCTACATCCTCATCCCCAATTATCTATTCAGGGTTGTGATTGAGTCTCACATACCTAGGTAAAACATGATCATCTCTTCAAGTTTAGCTTCATCATTGTCATATTCCTTTGAATTTATTTATTCTGATTGAACAACTTCATCAAGATTAGCTTTACTAGTTTCTGATTTAACAGTTTCAGGTTCTAAAAGAAAAATACAAGGATCTTCATCCTTTTTCTCAGAACTGGTTCCTTCTGAAATTTCAGGACATTCATCTACATGAACATCAACACTTTCAACAATTTTGTGTGTCCAGATGTTGAAGCATTTATAGGCCTTACTCTTGGTGGAATAGCCAAGGAATATGCCTTCATCACTCTTAGCTTCAAACTTTCTTGCGTAATCACCTCTTTTAATAAAAATTTTTCTACCAAATATTTTAAAATAGCTAGCATTAGGTGATATCGCATACTAGTACTCATATGGGGTCTTGTCCTTACCTCTTTTTACCAGAACTCAGTTCATTGTGTATACAACTATACTTATAGCTTCTTTCCATATTTTTTGATACACCTCCTTGTATCAACATAGTTCTAGCAGCTTCAACCACTGATCACTTGTTTCTCTCTGCTATACCATTCTGTTGTGGTGTCCTTGGTGCAGAAAACTGCCGCTTGATACCATTATCATCACAATATTTAGTGAACTCTACAAAAGTGAATTTACTACCTTGATCTGTTCTTAGAAATTTAATCTTTTTCCCACTCTCTTTCTTAGCTAAGGCTCTGAATGCCTTGAATTTACCAAAAGCTTCATTTTTATCCTTAAAGAATGTGACCCACATTACCCTTGAACAATCATCAGTGAAGATCATGAAGTATATATCACCTTGAATGCTTCCTTTTCTTATTGGTCCACATAGATCTGTATGAACCAAATCTAACAAGTGCTCTACTGAGAAGGACTTGGTCTTGAAAGTTGAAGAAGTCATCTTTCCTAGTTGGCATTCTTTACAAAGAGCACTAACCAGTTTGTCTAGCTGAGGTAGACCTCTTACAATCTTAGACTTTCTTACTTTAATAATATTGTCAAAATTAATATGACAAAATCTCCTATGCCAAGGAAAGCTATCATCCATCTTTGCAATCAAACAGTTGCTAATTTTAGGATTGAGATGAAACAGATTACCTTTGGTTTCTTTACTAGTTGCAATCAATTCTCCTTTGTCGTCAAAGATTTTGCATATACCATTTCTAAATTATAGTGGGTATCCTCTATCATTAAGTTGTACGATACTAAGAAGATTGTTCTTTAGGTCTTCAACCCAGTAGACATCATCCACATTGCTTTTCCCATTAAGAGAAATAACTACTTTTCCTTTCACCATATAGGGTGGCATTGCCAAATCTGACAACATCACCATCAAATTCTTTCAGGGAATGAAATTTGCTTCAATCACCATTCATGTGATGTGAACAACCTATTGGCATTATAACAGACAAAGAGAGATTGTTGGCATTTCAATAAGGATATTGAGAGGGTTGTTGATGATTATGGATATAACTGATTAAGGATGTTTACTGTCTTAATATTATTATTTTGTCATTGATATGAAGAAATTGATTTTCTGATTTAGTATGATGTTGCCATATCTTAAGAAATATGATTTAATGAGTATAAAGATATCGGTAAAAGACACAAAAATAATTGAATGAATAAGGGGAGGAATAAGTTATTCGATAGGCAACTATTACCGAGTTAGACAATGATGAGATCATGATGTTTAGATTGTTTTGATATCCTACATATGTTATTGATTGTAAGGTTAATACTATACTATGTTACCAAGCAAAGAACCTAGTTGGTAAACCCTAAGGTTATTGCTATCGGTTAATGAAGGCAGAATGTCTACCGAGTAAAGTTTAGTATTTACCGAGTTGCAACTGAGTAATAACAAAATGCATTGAATGAATAAAAGCATTATTTAATGAAGGAAGCTGATGAACTGGTTATGATTAAATGATGGGTATGTCGTGCATGAAGTTTGTTAAAGAATCTATGGCAAAGGAAAACTAGTAGGAAGATCTACAACTTAGATTGAACCGCAATACCCTAGCATAAGTTCCAAGAAATGTATGCAAGGATACATTCAAACCTGGTCAATTTTGAAGATCTGATCAAGGAGATTAAGTGGTTGGCGAATTGTTTATAAGTAAGGAACCGTTGATAAACAATGTATGCAGGCAAGTGTATGCACAGGGATGCTACATAGTGATTACCGAGCACTGAAGCTTGAAGACCTATTTGAGTAACAGAGTATAGAGCCTAGCAGATGGACAAGATTAGTCCTATTGTATTGAGCAAAGAAGAATTTGCTTTATCATATTAGATGTGAAGTTGCAGATAGATTTTTATTACTGTTATTTTGTGAAGTGACAAAAAATCTCTTAAGCGAGTGGACTTAACAGTCTTATTTGTAAAACCCTCTAGCAAGGTGACATTCTGATTAAGTGTTTGAAATCCTTTAACAAGGTCACTTCTAACAAGGTGAAGATCCTAACAGATCTGAGGGAAATCCCTTAACCGGGTCACATCTAGCAATGTGTTTGGAATCTTTTACAGGATTTGCTTTTAACCGAGCATACTCTAGAAGAGTATATTTCTTAGTGGGTCCGAAATCCCACAGTGGTTTTTCCCTATTTGGGTTTCCATGTTAAATCTGGTGTTATGAGTGTTATGATGTTTATATGCTTATGAGTTTGCATGTTTAGTAGTTTTGGTTATATTGCTGAAGTATATGTTAGCGAGGTTGAATTTGTTGTTTTTATGGGAAATTAAGTTTGCATGATTCACCCCCCCTCTCATCTTATTAGCTTGGCATCTGTACTTAACATTAAGTATCAGAACTATCACAACCACTATCAATGATCCAATCATCAGAGTTATCCATTCTAGATACTAGTGCCTTCTGATATGATATTTATTCCTTAATTGCTACAAACACAATATCTTCACCATCATCAGCATCATCAGATTCTTCATCAGTAATACCACTGTCAATAGCTACAAGACAATCTCTCTTACCTTTACCCTTATACTTCTTAAATTCTTCTCTCTTGTACTCATTTTCACCATTAGGACACTTTGCTCCTATATGACCAATCTTGTTGCATGCAAAAAGTTTTAAAGGTAGCTTACCTTTATATTTATCAGTGCGTCTAGGAAGTTGTTTTGCCAACAATGCTTCAAGATCCACTAAACCATCATCATCTTCAACATCTCTGCTAGATCTAGATTAATAGTTATGGAAAGTATCTCAACTTCAACATATATGCAAAGATCAATAATGCTTAATCATAACTCAACATATTCATCTTCAATGCTTCTAATTAACATGGCTTATCCGAAATTAACCATATCAACAAATAAGATCACAACCACAAAAGCATTCACCACTTGTATCAGAGCCAAGTTTCAACACTGGGCACTTTGGGTTTGTAGTGAGCCTATTCAGCTTGACCTTTTTGCTTAGGTCTTAATGGTTGTGTTTCCCTTGCTATAGATGCCTTTATTCCCAGTTGTGAGAGAGAGATCACCCAGGAGGAGGGAGATTCCAGCTGATCAAGAAGAAGGATGGTTCTCTTCAGTTATGCATTGATTACGGACAGTTGAATATGATAACCATCCAGAATTGATATCCATTTCCTTGTATAGCTGATCTTTTTGATCAGGTAAAGGGAGCCAAGGTGTTCTCTAAGATTGACCTGAAATCTAGATATCATTAGTTGCACATTCAGGATGCAGATATTCATAAGACAACATTCTATACTCGTTATAGTCACTATAAGTTCATAGTGGTTACATTTGGGTTGATGGATGCGCCTTTAGTTTTCATGAGCCTTATGAATGGGTTTTTTCTCACCTACCTTTATCATTTTGTCCTCATGTTCTTGGATGACATATTGATTTATTCTATAACTATGGAAGAGCATGAGGGTCACTTATGTCAGGTATTGCAGTGCTTGAGGGAGAATCAGCTTTATGCCAATCTAGAAAAGTGTGACTTCTTCTAATCTGAGGTGAACTATCTTGGTCATGTGGTTTCGGGAGAAGGTGTATCTATGGATCCCTCAAAGATCCAAGCCATTGTTGATTGGCCAGCGCCAACCAATGTTTCAAAAGTTCAGAGTTTTATGGGTTTGGCTAGACATTACCGTCACTTTGTTCACGGCTTTTCCCAAATAGGACATCCAATTACTTCTCTTTAGAGGAAAGGGAAGAAGTTTGTTTGGTTAGAGCAGTGTGAGTCAGTTTTTTAGACCTTGAAGGAACTTGTCAGTGCTCCAATTTTGGCAGTTCCTGATCCATCTAGAGATTTTATGGTATGCACAGATGCCTCTTTATAAGGTATAGGTGCAGTGCTTATGTAGGATGGACATGTGGTTTCTTATGAGTCTTGCAAAATCAAGAACCATGAGTTGAACTATCTAGTTCATGATTTAGAGTTGGTAGTTGTAGTTCATTCTTTGGTTAGATGGCAGCATTTCCTATTAGGGCGTCAGTTTGAGCTACATAGTGATCACAATAGTCTGCACTATATATTCACATAACCAAAATTGAATGCTCAATAGTGGAGATGGATGGAATTCCTCTGCGAGTATGATTTTGAGGTTCGTTATATTTAGGGGAAAGAGAACATGGTGGTAGATGCTTTGAGCTATAGGTGGCATGAAGTTTTAGCATTGTCCCTTGGACTAGACTTGAGAGAGAGGATTCTTGGAGTTCTTCCTCAGGATACTTGGTATCAGGATGTTAGAGCCGTGATAGAGTCTGGAAGGCCTTTAGAGGGTATATTTTCTAGATATAACCTTGAGGCAAATGGACTTCTTCATCACCATGGATGGATCTATGTACCTCCTTTGGAGGGTCTTCACTTTTTTATCATGACTAAGGCCCATTGTGCACCTTACTCGGCACATCTAGGTGTCAAGAAGATGCATGTAGATCTTAGATAGATTTATCATTGAGATGGTATGAAACATGACATTTATGATTTTGTGTCGAAGTGTTTAGAGTGTTATAAGGTGAAGGCGGAGCATCAGCACCCGACAGGGCTTTTACAACCTAATTTGGTACCGGATTAGAAATGGGATATCATTTCCATGGATTTTATTGTTGGTTTGCCTGTATCTTTGCATCATCATGATGCCATCATGGTCATTATCAATAGATTGACAAAAGTTGATCATTTTTTTCCTATTCGAGCTTCCTATACGACAACAATGGTGGCATGAGTCTTCTTGGAAGATGTGTTGAGATTGCATGGGATTCTGAGGTGAATCATCTTTGATAGAGATCCTTTCTTTACCTCAGCATGGTGGACCTCACTTCAGCATGCTTTGGGGACTCGGTTGAACTTTAGTTTAGCTTATCACCCAGAGACAGATGGTCAGATAGAGCAAGTGAATCAGGTTTTGGAGGACATGCTTCACATGTATGTTATGGACCAGCAGTCGCACTAGGATGATTATATCTATCTAGTGTAGTATTTTTATAACAATGGATGTCATAGCTCCATAGGTATGTCCCCCTTCTAGGCATTGTATGGTCATCCTTGCCAAATGCCTTTGAGTTGGGATCAACTAGAGGACAGGGTGCATATAGTACCAAGTATTCTTCGAGAGATGGAGTAGTAGGCAGAGCAGATTCATGAGCATTTGGTAGCTACACAGGATAGGCAGAAGAAGTATGCAGATGCTCATAGGGTAGATTGTCAGTTTTCTGTTGGCGCCCGTGTGTTCTTGAGAGTGCATTTGTGGAAGAGTCTATTCCGTTATGGAAAGGGTTCTAAGTTGGTGCCACGGTTTGTCGGCTCTTTCGAGATCCTTGAGAGGATAGCACATGTTGCCTATCATCTTACCTTGCCACTGAGTTTATCCCACATCCACGATGTCTTTCATGTTTCAGTTCTTCAACCTTATCATCCTGATGTGACACATGTTCTTGATTGGAACTCTTTGTAGGTCAAGGACCAGTAGCTTTCCATGGAGCCCATGGGCATTCTTCAGTGTTAGGATTTGATCCTTAGGGGTCGCACCATCGACCAGGTAAGGGTCCTATGGGATCCAAATGATGAGACCTCGACGACTTGGGAGGATGCAGCAAAGATGAGAGAGATTTATTCTTATCTGTTTTAGGCTTCCAGGAGTAAGCCTAGTTTTGGGGGGGAGAATGTAGTACCCCTCCTCGATTGAACTCTCTAGACTCTTATTTTATTATTGTTTACTTTCAGTGGATATATTACCATGATGTGTTATTCAAACTTATATGACATTATTTCATGCTTTATCTGGATATGAGATGCATAATTTATTTGCAGTATTTCAGTACTTGTGATTTATGGTATTTTATGGATTATTGTTGTGTACTGACACTTTACTTTATCTATGCAATATGTGATTATATGTTGCATGTCTATGAGTGTATTGGATGCAAGGGGAATATTTTCCTTCACTCACTCCGATGAGACAAGGAACGTCATGATTCTCCTTCATCAGTGTGCATGTCGTGTTTTCTATATTATATATATGCATGTGTGGTTTGGTGATGCAGGATATTGCATGTACAAGTACTGGGTAGGTACAGGGTATCATCTCCACCTAGCTTCACAGGTCTGAGCATGCCTTATATTTGTCCGATGGAAGTGTAGGAGGTATTAGTTGACCCTATTTTACCCTGTTACACTCTTGTGAGTGTTGTTAGTTGGTTGTCCTGTCAGTTTGTTTGGCCTTTGTATTTTGTCGTTTGAATTTTTATGAGTCTTTGCTTGGGGTTTGCTCAATTTGTGTGTTTAGTGTATTTTATTAATTAATTAAATTTATGGAGTTATCTCATAGTTGGTATTTTTGGAATTATGTATTTTATGCATTAAGATTTTAAATTTAATTAATTAAAAGAAATTATTAAATTAGGTTGCAAGTTGCATTGTATTCAAATTTTATCTTATTTAAATTTTAGTGAAAAATAAATTAGATTAATTTCATTTATTGTTTCCTAGAATTTTAAATAAATAAAAGAATAAATAAATGAATAAAAGAATAAATTAGAATTAAAGTATTGCTTTACTTTTTTTTTTTTAGAAATTAATTATTTAAGCATGAGAAAAGAAAAGAAAAACAAAAAAATAAAGGATTATGATTTTTGCATGTTCATTTAATTATCTTTTTAGTGGGAATTAAAAAAAAAAAAAAAAACCATTTTTACTACTAAAATTAAATATTAGGTTTTTGGAAAAAAATATGTGCAACCTAAAATTTTAGGTAAAAAAGAATAGATCTTTTTCTTTTTGATTCACAAGAAGGAGGCAGATATTTTGGGAAGAAAATTATTTTGGAAGCAATATTTTGTTGAAGAAGAAATTATCAAAGGATTGCTAGAAGAGGGATTGGTTTGGAAAACCGGTACAGGACTAAGTTCTTCCACATGAATCTTCCAGGAAAGCTATACAGGTTGGGTGGCCTCTTCTGGTTGTTTTTAAAGAAATTATTTTATTTCTTCCCTCTTTCTGAATGATGTGTGTTAAAAATATTTGTCAAATCCAAAACCCTTTCTGGTTATTTCATGTTCTTGGCTAAAATTCATTCCTGAAATTAATTTTAGCTTATGGAAAGAAGTTATTTCCTGGGTGTTTGTAGATTAAATTTTGTTAGGATTTTGGAAAAGTTATTCTCGCAAATTTTGCCAAGATGGTTTACTGTGCATAAAAAGTTGCAAGTTTTGGGAGACAATGAGATTTTCTACAGAAAATATTCCCTCTTGTTTGGTATTTGTTTCGATAATTTTAGGACTATGATTGAGTTTTCTCTTCCCTGTGCTATCTCAAAGATCCATCCAGAGATTTGATTTTCTCTGTTATTTTCTATGGCTATTCTTTTAATATTTGTACATCTCTATGTAAATTGTTTAGTTTACTATAGTAATAAATTTAATTATTATTTAAATTTATTGGTTTATTAAATATATGGGAAATTGGTATTAATTAAATTCTTTAGGAATAAATTTTATTTGAAAATGAAATTCATTATATTTTTTTATGCTATTGAAAATTTTAATTAAAAAGAAAAAAAAATTATATAAAAAAAATATAAGTGGGGAGGTGGAGCATGCTACCCAAAGGTAGTGGCTGCTGCCATAAGGTAGCGGTTGCTGTCATAAGGCACTACCCAAAGGTAGTGGCCGCTTCCATAAGGTAGCAGCTATTGTCATAAGGCAGCTGGTAGCAGCGCTACCCAAAGGTAGCAACTGCTACCTACAACAACAGCGCTACCCAAGGGTAGTGGCTCCTTAGGATCAACTTGTGATATAATTATATAATATTATATATAATTTTTAATTTGGAATTTAATTTAGATTATTGATACAATCTAATTGGGTTTATTTGTAAATTAAACATGAACATATAATTAGGGGGTTAATTTTAATATGGTTTTATTTAACCTTATTGGACAAATGACAACATCGATTTCCTTATATTAATATAGTTGTATATTCTTATTTTCTGGAAAATTTTTAATTGCAAGTATTTTATGCTTTTGGTTGTTTAAAGAAAAGATTGCATGTATTAGGATCTTGTGTAAATGGTATTTGTAGTCAAGCTTAATTTCCTTGCAATTCTGGTTGAGTTGTCATTATGTCAAATGTTGTTATACCCCCTTGGTCAAGTGTTGTTGTGTAACCTTGTTGATATGAGCCATTGTGTGTTTTATTCCATATGGTCAATCCTGGGTTAGTGATTGTGTATCATTCACCTATGGTTTGGTAGGACTAGATATGGCTGTCAGTTTTGCTATAGAGTTCTCAAAGAGAGACCTTTCCTATTAGTGTCCTATGAGAGATAGTGGCTTTCAAGCAGGGGCAGCACCCAAAGTGGATGGCAGGATAACCCCTCAAAATTCAGTTAAAAAGTGATATCCTAATAATTAATTAGGGGGTGGGGAGCTATAATACTAATGTAAGATAATGTGTCTCGCACATGGTTGAGTGCTTGTACAAGCTTAGGATGTGTGAGAAGGCCTGGAATGGTAAACCTACCACCTTGTCTTAATGAAAGGATTGGTAGGGTCTACATGAGGCTTAGATGGAGCCAGAGGTTCAGGAGAGGTTACCAAGATAACCCAGGATGGGGGTCGTGACCTAAGGAGGCCTACTAGGGTAACCACCTTAAGCCATGCGATGACACTCTCTGATTAGAGTCACTAGTGTTTGTGAGTTGAGTCACATGGATGTTTGCCGAGTCATGTAGTTCTTCGTACTTGTCTTATTTTTCTTTCTTGAGGGTCTTCTACTATCTCCTAGCATGGTGGGGTGGTTCCATTTCAGGATCACATGGTTGGGTGGTAGTACCACTTCCCATCAGATGTTCTAGATTGTATCTTTAGGAGAGGAAAGGCTTCATTGGTGTTTCTTGGTTCGTGGTTCATGTACCAGCTCATGGTCATGATCTTTGTTTAGTTGAGACCTTGTGATCATTGTATCAAACTTTTATGTAACCTTAATATTATAACTTTTGGATTTCATGGTATTTTTGGAAGCCATGAATTTATGGATATTATAATATTATATTGGTAGAATGTATGTTAATTCAGTTGCTTTGATCTTATGTATAAATCAAATATGGATAAATAAATGCATTGGAATACTTTGATTCTTTCATTATGGAATTTAAATGTATGTGTAGGTTTAATCTTAAGCAGTTAATTTTCCTAATTAGATGGACAATTGGATTAACCATGGTGTTAATATAACGAATTAATCTTCATTGGTAACCCTTAGGAAATCATGTGTTAGACTTTCGATGTGTTATTAAACGTGCTATTGTTATAATTAATGCACTTAATCTTAAAAAAAAAAACATTATTTCACCCTTTTGGTTGCCTAGTTGTGTTGTTTTCCTTTAGGGTTCCTGGTGAGGCATTACAACTTGACACAATTGTTTATACGTGGAAAACCCAAATAGGTAAAAACCATGGTGATATTGGACTCACAAGGATAGCTATATGAAATCTTCTAAAGTTTACCCTGTTAGGAGCCAAATCCTATCAGAGCTTTACAATAAGTCTTGTTAAGAACTAATTCTGGTAGGAATCACCCGGTTAAAGGATTTAAAAATATTATTTGTTAGAAGCACAATACCCCATTAGGAGTAACCTCACTAGAGTATTTAAGAATCTAAGCCAATAGATCACCTTCTTAGAGGATTTAAGGAGTAACCAAGCTTGTTAGAGATCACCCAGTTATGGGATTTTAACTTCTATTGTAATTGTTAGAAAGCAACAGTTTTGTTGATCTGTTTGAATAGCACTACTTTTTCTTGATCAGGTCCTTCCATAATCTTCAATCTGTCTTCACTCAAAGTGCAAATCCATTCATTGGTTTGGCGACTACACACTCAACAAGTTTTCTACCAACCTTGCCAACAACCTATACAAACAACATTATCAACCTTAAATAGAAATCAATTAGGTTGGTAACACAACAAAAACCTAATTCTTACCATCAAGATTAAAAACAAGTTAGTACAATCTTGACCGTTAAAAATCATGACAATCTATTCACTTTTTTGAAGACAATCTCAACCGCTCCATGATCACCGCTCCAATGGACTTTGTAACTCATCACATATTGTACATTAAATGAAATCCACTTTACTCCTTCCCTAGACAAGAACAAACGCTCCAAAAAAATTTGAATATATCCTCAATCAAATGATCACACATGTCTCCATCATTACCACTTATTAGATAATAAACCAACAAACTTGATCGGTTAGGGTTTAACAGCTGATAGGGTTTTACCGCCTACATTACATAAAAAGGTTTAACCCTTTGTACCCATTCACCAATTTACAACATGTTCCACAAAGCTCTTTTACTAGTTACTAGCCAATATCAAAATCAACAATATCAGCAATAACATGAATACCATTACTGGTTCAATTGACATCAATGACAACATATCATTAATGCAATCTCTATGAAAAGTACCAATAATCTCCAAATACCAACACAGGGAAGTCACACTAACTTACAATTCAATTACAATGAGGAAATATAGTGAAATAAACTCTAAAGTATCATTTGACAAGGCAAGAATGAGTTCCAGTTAAACACTAGACCTCTAACTATACTCACTCTGTAAATACTCTATTTATGTGTCAGTCAACAACCGGATTATCTATGAACCAAATGAACACATGAAAATACACTCAATCACACCAAACTAAATCACCATAGCTATATCACACTAAAAACCATCACCAATTTAGTCTTATATACCCAGTCTTATAAAAAATAATCTCCTCCAAGTCCGCTTCAAGAAGTGTAATGTGTAGCTTCAAGTCAGCTTCAATCTCTAACAAAACATAGCACCGGCTCAAAAGAGTATAATCACATGCTTCATAGGGATCTTCCCATTCAAAGAGATCACAAAATCAATCACCAAGATCATCGCAATCACCAACAATCTTTCTGGTCCAAAAAATTACTAAGATAGCCTTGAATTACTGGTTAACTGCCTACCAGTTAACTCCTACTTCCTATTAAAAGGAATCATGACCACCAGATCAAATCTCCAAGAAGCGTTTGCATCAATAAAAGCCCTAAACCATTAATCAAGCATTGGAACTCACCAAATGAGTGTCAACTGCCAACACATTATAGGTCTAATTCAAGGAAAGGCCGTTAATCTTAACTATTATTTATCAATAAATAAAATTATGCACACCTTTAAGAAATCCTTTATTAAAAGAATTTTCCTTCATATAAAATACTTTTTATGAGTGTGAAAGGTGTATAATTTATGGGAGCTTCTTATTACTTCACTTTCTCTCTCATTTATAGAGATATTTTCTCTTCATATTTGAGGATGTGGGTTCTATTCCTCTTATGGTGAATTTTTTTTTTTATGGGAGATCTCTATGTATTTGAGTTTATTATTAGGATTTAGTTTTTAGTACTCATCTATTCACCCACCTAGTCTATGATTAAGGGGGTGTTATTGTAGCATTATCTCTTCCTTACATTAGAGGATTAATCATTTTTAATTTTCATATTATTCAACTTGATTGAGTTAGTTAGACTTAGTTAATATGATGCCACATGAGATAACGTATTTTCTACATACATTTCACTCTTTTCCAAACTCACATATTTGATTTTTATATGATAAAAATAGCCCGATACCACTAGGGCAGACAATTGAGAGGGGGGTGAATCAGTCATCGGAGAAACTTATGCAACTTAAACTTATTCTCAGATCTGATAATTAAGAATGAAAGCATAAATCATCAACACATCAAGAACACACATAACACTGATATTTTTGATGTGGAAAGCCTAGTCAAGGGAAAACCGTGGTGGAAATGAACCCACAAAATAGGTATACTTTGTTAGAAGTATTACAATGGGGAATGTGTATGCATTCAGGCACATTGCCTAGAGCTCACTGCTCAAAACAACAACAAAAAGGCTTATTGCATATACAAATAATGTTGGATCAAATCTGGAAATCATGAACTGAGAAATAACATCTACTTAATGCCTCGATTAGTCCCAATGGAGAAAAAAAAAATCTTCTTCTCACTTCTTCTTTGCTTCAAACAGATATATACATTCAGTGGACGTACATACTCATCCACTCAATCACTCACCATTCTCAAATACAAAGATATTACATTTATTTATACATGACATCAACCTTGGAGAAATCTACAAGATTGACTCAACACTCATCACCTAATTAGAAAAATATAATCACACTCAATACAATATAACATGTGGATCAAGCAATGTTGGTCAAAACACAACACAGACCCAAATCATTCACCTTGAATACACTACACCTCCAAAAATTATACCTTGATCTTTTGCAACACACTACAAGCATCTGGTCGATGAAAATCTTGAAGAAAACTAACACATCGGAGAAAAACATCAATTATGAGCTCAACGATCAATGCAGACTACCAACAAAAAAGTCACATGATCCAAAAATATCCACAAGCATCATGAATTACCATCCTAGCACTCGTACCAACAAAAAATACTAGAATTATCAGCCTCATCATACTGAACCTCATAAACACTAACTGCAAGGACTGTCAACCAGGAAAAATTACTTATAGAGCTCCAAACCATGAACCACTCAAATTTAGGATACACACCAACATTCCAAACATCCCTCCAAATCTGCAGATCAAGATATTATATTGTAGAGAAATGCACATTAAAATACGGACACTCTATTACCATTTAACAATTGAAAAACCAGTCACAAATTAGATACCCACAATTCAAGAAAATCTTCATGCAGACCTCTAAAATTGCACTGAATCAGCTAAAAAAAATCCTCTACAAACCCTTTAATCCACAAACTCTAATCTTCAACATGTTGAACAAACAAACTCACTGAATTTCACTACATCACTGTCATAGACAAATAAATATGTTGACATCAATATCAACACATCTCTTAGATATCTCTCAAGCACATATTTGTAGTGTAATTCCAACAATCTCCAATAACCTCCCCCTTTGGCATTGATGGCAACATATGACGTACAAAACAATCAATGACAAATAGATCAAATCCCCCTTATAAACCTTGCATATTACTCTCTCCCCCTTTTTATATCTCATCATATGACTCTCTCCCAACATAATTTTTCACATGAATCTCTCCCCCTTTGACATCAATGGGAAAGACATATTTGCAATCAAAACAAAAAATTGACTCACAAAACTGAATTATTGACTACTCTCCCTGAGTAGCAACCACCACTCATCAATTCGGATCACAAGATATGACTGTGAAATGCACTAGACTGATGCATACCAGTGTATCTTAGTTCTGATCAGGAGGAGAAATCACCCCTAACTTCCTTTTGAGATACTCAAAAGTATCCTTAGGAAAAGGCTTCATGAAAATGTCTGCAATCTATTCCTTTGAAGGCAAATACTCCAATCTAACTTCCTTCTCATTTACCTTATCTCTCAAAAGGTGAAACTTGATTGATATATATTTAGTGTTTGAATGAAATATGAGATTCTTAGAAATGTTAATTGCACTTGAATTGTCACAATAGATAGCAATAGGTTCATCATACACTACTCTAATATCTTTTGACATTTTCTTCATCCATACCACCTAAGTACAATTGTTAGCAGCAATAATATACTCTACCTTTGTAGTAGATAGAGAAATATAGTTTTGTTTTTTTCTCAACCATGAAACCAACCTTTTTCCTATGAAAAATGTACCACCACTAGTACTCTTTCTATTATCCACATCTCCTACCCAGTCAACATCAGTATAAGCTCTCAAAGTAAAATCATCATCTTTAGGATACCATAGACCAAAATCAATAGTTCCTTTCAAATATCTATAAACTCTTTTAATATCTACAACATGAGATTCCTTAGGATCAACTTGAAATCTAGAAACAAGAGAAACAACATTCATGATATTAAGTTTGGTCTGAGTCAAATAAAGAAATCCACCAATCATAGATCTGCATCTAGTCTCATTTGCTTTAGGAGAATCATCATCCTTAGTCGACTTACATATGGTTACCATAGGAGTTCCAATTGGCTTTGTATCTTCCAAACCGAACTTCTTCAACAACTCCTTTTCATACTTGGACTAAGATATAAAGATCCCCTTTCTAACTATGTGATTTGTAATCCTAAAAATAATTTCATCTCTTTAATCAAAAACATTTCAAATTCACTCTACATTACATTAACAAACTCTTTTCACAAACTATCATTCCCTCCAAAGATAATATCATCAACAAAAAATTTAGAATATCAAAATGTTATCATGATCAATCTTGAAATACAAATTATTATTAGAAATACGTTTGTTAAATCCAAGGTTCAACAAATACTTATCTAGTCTAGCATACCATGCTCGTGGCACTTGCTTCAATCCATTAAATTATTTCTTCAACTGACAAACCATATCTTCTTGATCAAATAATTGAAATCTATTCGTTTTTTCTATATATACCTCTTCTTCCAATTCACCACTTACGAATTCTAACTTGATATCCATCTGATAGACTTTGAAATCTTTGTATGAAGAAAAAGAAAGAAACAATCTTACAACTTCAATTCTTACCACTGAAGAAAAAGTTTTCTTCAAAATCAATTCCTTCCATTTGAGAATAACCTTTACAAGCAAGTCTAGCTTTGTTCCTAACAACTTCACCTTGCTCATTCAATTTCGTCTCGAAGATGCATTTGGTTCCAATTAAATTTTTGTTTTTAGGTCTAGGAACAAGAATCTATGTATTGTTCTTTTCAATCTATATCAATTCTTCATTTCTTGTTACCCAATGTTCATCTTTACATGCTTCATTCACGTCTTTAGGTTCAATCTTTGAAATCAAACAATATTCAATCCAATGTTCAACAATTCTTCGTCTTGTTTGGAAACCTTTATTTCTATCTCCTATAATCTTATTTTCAAAATGATTCAATCTTAAATACCTGGGAGTCTTAGGATTTTCTTGAATTTCAAATTCGTGTTCTTTCTTCAACACTTGTACTAGTTCCCTCTCCTTGAGTTAATCAATTCACCGGAATAATCTGAAATTGATTTTGGGTCTGAGGTTGCTTCCCTTGGTTTGTACTATCATTCTAATCATCTAAATCATATCTATAAATTTTTTTCTATTTCTCATTCCTTTCATCAACCCTGACATTTGCACTCTCAACTATATTTCTTAGTCTCTTATTATAACACTGGTAGGCCTCACTTTTAGTAGAAGTACATATACAGAAGATAATGAAAATAGATGAAATACACATACATACACACATATCAGGAAGAACACATACCACAAAGACATACAAGTAAAACCCAAAGTGGGAAAAACCTTGGTGAGAATAGCTACTGGAGTCTACTACTCCAATCCTACCTCATAATGAAAACTAATTACAATAATTTTTAGGGCACCAACCCAAGGATCAACAACCCCTTAAGTTTATAGGTGCCAACCCAAATGAGAACCAACCCCTAAATTTTAAGGACACCAGCCTAAAAGAGCCTCAACCCCTGCTCTAAGAACCTAATTAGACATTATACAAAGAACATAAATTAAAAATACGATTTATGCACCTTGTTACAAACAAGATTTTGTAGAACCTTACTATTTTCTCTTGAGATGGACTTGACTCCTTTTTGGACTCTGATCTTAGACTTCAATCTTTGCTACCTGCTCTTTGTTTATCTCTAATCATATCCTCTAACATCTACACTACATTTTTTGCATTGATTACTTTCTCTTCTCTATCTCTCAAAGTGTATATGACACACTATGTTATCTATTATTTAGATTGACTGACTCTTACTTGCTCACTATCTTTTTTGTTAATATTTGTCTTATGCTCAATGTCCTCTTCTTATCACAACATTCAACTCTCTAATATTTGTTTGGGTGAGTCCCCTTTCTCTTCCCCACATAGTGTAACTAACCTACTGCGTTATGCTCCTTTTCTCTAAACACTCTAGCCTTTGATCTATGATATCCACTTCTCTCACTACCAACTACTTTCTCTATTTTATTTATTTTGTTTCTATAGAGCTTCTAATTCAACTCTATGCAACTCAAATGAATCCTCCCTATTCTTCAGTAACACCTGCACTAATCATTTTTCTTGGCTGTCGTCTGTACTCTTCAAGTATTTTCCCTCTAAATCATGATAGAATATTCTAGCTAGACTTTCCTTCCAGAAACTACATTCCCAAAATGATATTCCTTTTGACCTACTCAACAATCACACCTACCCCTTACAGAATTTTATCACTCACTATACACACAATATTTTCCCTCCAAGGAATCAATTAAAAAAGTGATGTTGTCAGCATATGAGAAAACAAATCTGCATGTTGATTTGATCTTTTATACATTCTATGTAGACAACTAGCCGCCAATAATAAATATATCCCCTTGGTATCATTCTAAATTCTTATTATATTTCTAAACATAGATTACTCTGTTTAGTAATCTTGGATCTAATTTTCTTTGTTGAGCTCAAAAAATGTTCTCCAACTAGGTCACCATAAATGCTCTTCATCTCTGTCGACCTCCCCTGAAAAGATATATGCCTACCTAGTTTATATGTACCATCTCTACAAGTGATGTCTTCTGCAAATTTGATTGTCTTTTTGTATACACCTAAAAATGGTCTGAAGATAATTAATTAAATAAGCAATTATTTAATTAATCTCTCCTCCCCAATTTAATTGAAGTCACTAAGCAATCTGATTAAATTTCCCTTTTCATCTACTTATTAATAAATCTAAGGATTTATTTAATAGGTTCATTTCACCCCTTTAATTAATTAATTCCCCCCATGCAAATTCATTTCTTCTAAATCTCCTAATTAATTAAAACAAATCAAATCATGAGTTGTTGAGATTAATTAGCCATTTTCCTAATATTTGAATTTCTAAATTCAAATTCTCCTAACTTCTACCACTCCTAAACCTAACCATTCCTAAACCTAACCCATTCTACCTACCACCTTGTCCCCTTTCATCCAAAATCTTCTAGAACCTTTGTGACACTTGTCACTAAGTGTTCCCTTTAATCCAACTCCCTTTACCAACTTCCTCCAGTTTAACCATTGATATCTTCAGATCAATCTCAATCGTTGATTCATGCCAACTCACCCCTAGCCTTGGGAAATCCTATAAATAGACCTCATTTTGGAGCAATAAGGGTCCTAATTTGATTTCATCATTTGCATTGTTATTATAGGCATCTAGCTTATAGTTTATCATTCTTAGCAATGTTATCATGCTCAATTTAGCTTAAATCTTAGCTTAATCATGCTAGGATAATCAATCATTCATATAGCTTAATCATGCTATTCCTGCTAGATCATGCATTTTCAGCATTCAAATCCTCCATCTAAGTGTAGTCAAGTCACTATAATTTGCATACTAAGATCTGAGAGCAAAATTCATACTCGCATTTACTAGGAGGCAATAAGTCAATTAGCTATGGTTTTGTGTTTCATTGATTATATCTTCTAGCCATTGCTTGTAATGATTTATTGAGTGCATTGTGTTTGCAGGTACAAGTACACTTCACAGAGCACGACATTTTGGCACCCACCGTGGGGCCGAAATCATCATTTTCAGCCTCCCAAGCTTCCTCAAACTTCATCTCTGCCAGATCAGAATCAGATTGTCGTACGAGTTGCCTTTCTGGCTCGTACGAACTTCCTTTTAGTCTTGGATGACACCTCATCCTGACTCATACTAGGTATAATCCTGACTCATACGAGATTTTAGACTGCCAATTCTTTACTCGTACTAGGCTGATCCTGTGTCGTACGAGTTGATTTTCACACTCGCACTAGAGCTAATTTTGTGTCGTACAAATTTCTGGCTATTAAATCTTATGTCATACAAGTCAATTTTGGTCCATGTGCAAAATCTAATCATTTTTCGTTCTATCTGATAAATCATTTCGTATGAGTTTTTGCATCTAGAACTCTTGGAGACCTTTCCAACGAGGTAAATGGCTTGTAATTTTGAGTCCCAAGCAAAAAGTTTGCAGCCTAACTCTTTCTTGCAGATAGTTTTTCTGAAAATTTCATAGTTTGGATCACTAATGCTAATCTTGTTATGTCAATGAGATGTTTGCAGCCTAACTCTTTCTTGCAGATACGCTTGTCAAAGACAAAATTCAAAACAATGACTACTAATGAGTTTTTGCAGGTTGCCTAAGGATTCAGCAAAAAACTTTGTGTATTCTTTAAGATTTTTAGGCACATTTCAATTTGGGCTTAAAGAAATGAACTATCATGTCTTATGTGCTTGTGATGATAGGTGAGTATGTTCTCACCTTTCTTAGGTGATCAAAAAGCTAGACTCATCTTTTTGCTTTCATTAGTGCATCTTTTTAGTAGGCCTGCCCTCCTGAGGAGTTATTAACTCTTAGCCATTAAGGCCAGTGAGAGGGGAATGACCTAAGTGGGAACGGCTAACGCCAAGTAATCCAACCCACTATAAAATAAATATGTTTTTGATGAAAATCAAAGCAGTGGCAGTGCTCGAGAATAGCTCTCCTCCGTACCTTCAGGTATGTCAAACCTTGGTTTTCAAGGCTGGGAGACCTCTTAATTGAGTTTATACCTCGACGTGTCGAATGGATCCCTTAGTAGTGTCGGTTAAAATAGAAGCTACTTGATTCACCCCCGAAAGGGTGATAATCTTTGTGCAAGAGAGATAGTAACTCTCCCAAGACACTTGCCATATCGTGCCCCCATTAGCATTTGGAGTCGGATAATACGGCGTTGAGAATCCATTGTGTGAGACTCAGCGACCGTATTCTGATTAGCTATTGGGTGTGTACCTAAGTCAGCAAGCAAAGGTTTTCATTCTCAGCCAACTTCCTTAGGGTTTAGCTTGATTGAGAGTCATGTATCACATCATGTGTTTTCTATGTATTCATCCCTAAATTGCAAAATTAGACAATTAAAAACTGAAAAACCAAAGCAAAATATCAAAATTCAATGATCAAAAACTCAAACAAACAAACACTTGTTATCTCTATCAAGTTACCTATCGTACGAGTCAGGAGTCTTTGTCGTATTGCTTGATCTTTTGTCGTACGAGTCAAGGTTCTATGTCGTATGAAAAATTGTTGTTCACATGAAGTCACTAGTCTGTCATTCTGTCTTGTATCTCTTATCGTTCTATGTTGCATAATTTGTCGTACAAAACTCTGCATCTCTCAGTTCAAGTGCATTGTGTTTGTAGGTACAAGTACACTTCACAGAGCATGACACTTTCAACTATTATATGTGTTCCACGTCTTCAACCTAATCTTCCACATTACCTAGTTAACCTTTGTCAAGCACCTACGTAGACCATTTGTATATTGGGCTACATTTGAGGTGTTAAACTCTTTCCATTTGGTCACATTCTATAGTTTGAAAAATTTCACCCAGACTTTGAGTGCATCACAGAGAAAATGAAGCCTATTGATATAGTTTCCAAGGGCCTGCAAAGCCAATTTGTGTCATAGCAACATGCCATGTTACACCAAAAAGAATCATTGTCGCCAAGATATTTTTGTTGTCACACTAAAGTGGAACTCTCAACAACATAATGGAGAGTTCGTTACACCAAAATGAAATGCTTTCGGTATAACCCAATAAGGGTGGCCAAAGGGATGGATCATCTTTCCAAAGGGCAAGGTCATTGTGAAAACCTTTTTTCTATGACACAACAGAAGGCCCCACACAGTCACACCATCTGCACACCTAGACCAATGAATATTTTTCACATGGATCCCTAGGGCATTCTGAAAAGTGGGTCTTGCACAAACACATCACCACCTGTGTGGACAAATAAACATGTCCCAACAAGATTCTTGCATAGACAAGGTGGACCCCTCATCTTAATGAGATTAATGACCAGAACGGTCATATCACTAAGACATTCAAAGAGTCATGTCAAAAACAAATTATCAACATAACTTCCAAAGGACTATAAGACTCCAACTGGATCATGTCAAAAATCAATGTTACCTCAAAATGCATCATGTCATTGAGACATCACAGAGTCATACCAAAATTGGGGAAAGGACAAGATAGGAAAGAACACGAAGGTTCCACAAGCATGCATCGTCATTTGGATGGTGTTAGAAGTGTGGTTGCCATTGCACCAAAAAATTGACCTATTAATACCTGATACAACCACTAGACTTTAGAATCCACAAGAGGTGGTTAAGCCATTCCACAAACCTAAGCGTTGCACTACACAACACAAGGAGACCAAGGGTGTACACCTTGCAACAATCCCCCCTAGCACAATTGAGGGGTTTGAACATGTGACCAAGCTCTGATACCACTTGTTACAAGTGTGGTTGATATTGAACCAAAAGATCGACCTGTTAATGCCTAATACAACCACTAGACTTATAGAATCCATTGCAGGCGGTTAATCCATGTCACAAACCTGAGTGCTGCACTGGACAACACAAGAAGACCAAGGGCACACACCTTGCAATAGAGCCTACTGTCATATGTTATAATATTTCTAGTATTATCTGTATGTCAAAGAGCCTGGTGCAACATTCAGAGACTAAACATGTGTCAATCAAATATCACTTCTTAAGAGGAAAATTCAAGAAGAAGTGAAGCTAGAGTATGTGTCTATAAAGGAACAGATTGTTGATATTTTCACTAAGCCCTTACCTACAGATACATTTGTCTATTTGAGAGAAAAATTAGGGGTATCTACCCCTCCTGATGAGAACTAGATGCATTGAGTTGCATCAATCCAGTGGACTTCATAGTCTTATTCTTCTGTCTAAATTGACGTGCTAGTGTTGCTACTCTACTAGAGTAGTCAGTGAGTTTAAGGGAGAAGAAAGTCGTGATTTGTTTATCTATGGGAAAGAGTAAGTTTGGTTTTTTGTTTAAGAAAGTCATGATTTGTTTATCTATTGGAGAAGAAAGTCATGATTTCCACTGCTATGATATGTTGTTGTCATTGATGTCAACATATTCTTGTGATTTATTACAACCACCATTGCAGATTGGTTTATTGGGATCATGGTTTAGTGTATGGAGTATTTATTGTATTATTACATCTTTCTATATTGATTTTAGTAATCCAAAAGCCTAATTGATCATATCATATGATCTGGTTTGTAGTTATTTTTTAATCAATTCTTTGTAGAGTTCTATATTTCCTCCAGTATATTCTGGTGTGATCAAATATTGAGCTAATATTTGGGAGATTTTTTAGAATGGTCTTGTGTATCTTCATTTCAAATGGTTAATTATTTGGTTCTTTGCAAGCTATCTTTCTTCATGACAGTTGCTACTATTTGAGTATTCTTGAGTTTTAGATATCGATCAACAAAGATTTAATAAGTAGTGTTGGTGTAGCTATTACTATTGATTCTAACGTACTTGTTGGTGTTTCCTAATTGTTTCCTATTTTTCTTGATGATCCACATTTATTATGGTGTGAATTTTTGGTGATTTTGTTGATCTAGTGATGATCTTCATGTTATGTAGTTTTCCTAGTGTAGCATGTTTGGGATGATCTTGGTGTAATTACCAGTGGAGATGAGCATTTGGAAATTTAATTTAGGTCCATGTATATCATTATACTGGTCTGGTGGTCAATCTTTGTATTGTATGGTCCAATTTTCTAATTGTGAGTTGAGGGTTTAGCCAAGCTTGTTGTCAAGGATGATGAATTGTTTAAATATGTAATATTGTCATATAATTTGGGTGTTGAGGTTGTTTCTTCATTATTAGAGAGTGGTGTATGTTGGAACAAGAATTCATCTATCGATATGGTGTATTGAGAAAAGACTGGTGTTGTAGACAAGACAAATGTGCATAACTAGAACTATCATCAGGCATTAACAGATTCTATTATACCAATTCATTCTTCAGTATTATAGTTTGAATCTTGTTGTAAGTCAGTGATAATTCCCTAAGGGTTGTAGCCTTCTGGGTTATTGTATCTTACGCTATGATCTCTAGGCAGTGTGCCTGAATGCATGTGCATTCCCCCTTGTAATATTTTCACATACTACTCTAGAGTATCATCTCATTATGGGTAGATTCCCACCATGTCTTTTCCTATAATCAAATTTTCCATGTCAAAATCTCTGTGTTGTGTGTTGTGCTATTAGTTTTCTTATCTTTCTTGTTGTTACAATTTATTCTATATTTGTGAATAAGTTTGTAGATACGGTGAAAACTGATTTACCCCCCCTCTTAGTTTTCCTTCATTGTTGTTGCCAACAGGTAGACCAACACATGGTTTCCAACTAGAATTATATAGATGATAGGTTGAGGTGAGCCCAACCTAGGTCCCACCAAAGAAATAACCCTCTTCTATTTGTCAATGTGAGAGTTGTCGTGTCACATCAAAAACTCTTTTCATTGAGTCTCAAGAGTGTCGACACAAGGCTTTGTGGGTCACACTAAAGCCTTAAGTCATGCCAAAAAAGATGTTTGCCACCACATCACCTCAGGCTCCATACGAACACTTCATCTGCATAGTCCAATAAATGCAAGCCAACTGACATCTCCATGTTGTTGCCAATTTGAACTGGACTAAATTATGAGACGACCCCTACAAAACTTGTCTATTTCATATCTCACATACTTCAAGATCGGTCAAATTGCCTTGTAAGTTGTTCCCTTTTTGCATTTTAGTTAAGCATCTATTTACTTTTTGGGAGTTGGTTTTTATTTTGTCTTTTTCATGCAGGTCGGTTTTTAAAACCCAAACTACAAATTTGATGTCTTTGGCTTGCATATAGGGTTTTAAAGCCCAAACTGCAAGATCTTTTGCCTTTAGCGGCAATTCGTGTTTTATTTCCTAACCTGCCAATTGGTCTTGATTGCATATTAGACTTTAAAATCTGACATGCAAGTGTTTGCATGTAATTGCAGATCATAGTTTAAACTCTGACTTGCAGGTCGGGTTTTAAAACCTGACCTGCCAAGTGCACAAAGTGCATTAATTGCACTTAATTAACCCTTTTGAATACTTTTTTATTTTTATTTTGGTAATTTGTAACTCGCTTTGTGCATTTCTCATCAAATTTCTCCGTCTTCTTCCATTCTAGGTAAGTATTTATTATTTTTCTCTTTGTATTTTCACTTGTGTTTGTCAGTGTTTATTTTTGCTATCATTTTTATTTGATTCCTTAGGTTTTTCTTTATGTTTTCATATCAGGATTTATATCCTGATATTTCTTTTTCTTTTTTGCTTGTATTTTCCTTAGTGTAGGTTGGAATTTATAATCTGACCTGCGAGATTCACTTGCATGTTTATGGGCAAGCCAATATTTTGATCTCAAATTGCCATTTTTCTTCTCACTCAACATATTCTTCATGTCGAGATTTAAATCCAGACATGAAGTTACAATCCACCCAAGTGGTAGGTCTGTATTTAAAACACAACCTACTAATTTTCTTGCTATTTTTCATCCTAAGGAATTTTTGTCTTCTGGTTTTTGTTCTGATCAACAAATAATGTAACTTTGATGATGTTGATTCTCTGAACACTGATCTTTGGTGTTAAAATCTTGTCTTTGGAAAATGTCCAAGCCCTCTCCTAGAAAGTCAACAGGGAAGAAGATTAAGTATAAGTACAATAAGTACTTGAACATGTTCTCGTAAAGATTTGTCAAATCCAGTGTGGACCATAACTAGGACACTGAAATAGGGCATGTTGACATGGAGGAGTTTCTAAAAAGAGTTCAGGAGGCCCCCTCAAGGATGACCCATCTCATAGCTAGTGAGCTCCACAAATATGCATCTTTCCCAATAGAAACTCATGACCCTGACTTTGTATTATCAACAACGTAATTATTTGATCCTACTACTAGATAGATCAAAGATTCAGATGTGTAGAAATGGTATGAGGAGAATGAAGACAAGTGTAAGAAAAAAATCAATAACATTTTCTTGCAAAGTGCTACAAACTCTACAACATCCCTTTGGCCAAATTTATTTCATCAAAGTGATTTCACTAAGGATTATAATGATATTATCACCTTTTTGTCACAAAAAAAAGGGCTTCCAGATTCTCACTTTTTTCAAACATGGATGTGCTAGTATATGAATATCATTAGGGAAGGGAATGACAAAGTAGTCTGTGGTGAGAAAATCAGTGATGCAATTTGCAAACAATTTAAGGAAATCAAAAGCACCTTGAAATTATATATGACTTCCTACCTTATGTATGCAACCACCTCAATGAGGGAATTTCTAAGGCTGTCTACAAAAGGTGACAAAAGGAAAACTCTAGTATGGGATTATTATTCTCAATTGACCATTTACAATTGGAGAAGCCACTTTTGAAGGGTCAATGATGCTTTCTTTCCTATATTGAAGTGCTTATTTGACAAAGAGTTGAAGAAAAAGAGACATTGTGATGCAGCATATAACAAAGTTTGTGAGTATGGACGTGTCTTCATACAATTTCCAACATTCACATATACATCCGTGTAGGTTGCTTCATTGGCGAACCTTTTATGATACCAAGGTATCCATCTGATAAGATTATTGTGATGGAGCTATGTCATCAGTTAGTGTATGTACATGAGAGATAGTCTGTTTTACACAAGACTGGTCTAATGTCCTCTAAGTCTATTTTTTAGATATTCAATACTAACCACCGCTCAAGCCAGGAACATGGAGGAGGAAATGCAATGTGTGAGAATGAGAAGATTCAAAGCCTACAATAACTTTGATTTCTATGGAATGAAGAATAAGATCCATAGGACTTATGTACATGTACATCAACTAGATGATGTTTCGGTAGATTCTAGAGATGATGAAGATGTGAGGAAACTTGTTTTTAGTCACCTCACACTCGAGCATGATAATCTTATAAGGCACTGAGAGGGGGGCGATGAATCAATGCAAGAAAAAACTTAATAAATTTGATAACAACTTTCACAAACTTGAAAATCAATAAGCATGCAAGAAATATAATCACATAAGAAAACATCCAACAAAGCATACAAACCATAACATAATGATTTTTCACATGGAAACCAAAATGGGAAAAAACAAGGTGGGAATTAGTACCCACAAATATCTTCTAATTGTAGTATAGAGATTTGACCGATTAAGCTCATACAATCATCCTGGTAGGAGAACACTTGTTTAAGAGTGTTTTAGCCTTGTTAAGAGCTATAGAATAAGGCATGTTAGGACCTAGCCCTATTAGGAGATATCCACATTAGTGGGGTTTACAAACACAAGCTAATGTGTCACCTAGTTAAAGGATTTCACCTTTGGACCTGCTAGGATCCTACTACACCCTTTTAGGAGTGGCCTTGTAAGAGGATTTTCTTGTTGCCATTGTTAAGAAGACAACAAGTTAAACTAATCTAAACTTAAAAATTCTATGCCTAATTAGATCCGCTTCTACTCCTCTTATATCACTGACTAAACATAAAACCCTAACTTCTCCTTCCACCACATGATCATATTCTCACTCTTGATACATGAAATCATACAACTTACATCTCCTTAAAAGAACTATGTTAAGTCAGTTAAGAACCTTGGAACAATTCCCTAGGTTCATTGAATCTAGACACCTTTTACATTTTCCTACTCATTACACTTTTCTTTTATCAGAAAAATAATTCATAACTTAAGAACATAACAATAAGTCTACCGGTTACCGATCAAACTAACTATGCTATACCGGTTCTCTATTCTTCCTAACTATGATAGGAAAATCTATCGTAACTCGCTCAATACGTTAAATCTATTGATGTGGTTTGGAACATAGGTGCATGTTCCTCTCTCCAACACTCCTATAAAACCGCAACATCTAACTCTTCTCCAATTGTTCATACTATTTGCTTGATCAATGCTTTGTTCCTATTTACCAGTTGACAACAACTTAGCAGTTTTGTTGTCTAACTAATTCCACTACTAGTTAGGCTATATCAGTTGGTCTAGATGACCTACATGACTAAAAAAACATGGTTTCCATTAATGAAAACACAAATAAATTCATCAAACAACCAGTTACAACAATATCATCATCATCAAGCCAACAATCTCCCCCATTGGCATTGATGGAAACACTTAGCAAATTTTTGTCTAAGTGTCACATTACAACAATCATGACTCAACATAAATACATAATTCAAAACTCCCCCTTAATAATTACATGCAATTACAAAATTTTGGTTAACTTATACTACTTCCTTTTTGACAACAATGACAAAGGTAAGCAAATACATTTGAAACAAATGAATACAACACACCAAAATTTGCATTACCAAATGTACAAGAGTTCAAAAAGTTTATAATTACATTTTAAGAGAAACATCAGCAAAATTAGTCTTCAAGACTTTCAAATCATTCTCCCATGTCTCTGAAAGAGTAGATGTAATCACAATGTGTGTTCAGACCTGGTATGCAATCTCTTCCATAACATAAAGTGTACTCATTACTGGTATAGACAAAATTGCTTTGATCAATGTCTCAATTCTTTTCTTCTCATATTCTTTCTCTACATTATGTAGAGAAGCCTCTCCAAGACTTTTCGTTTTCTCTCCTGCTGATGTGACCAAGTGGTCCAGTTTTTCAATGGGAGTTGTGAGACTATCAGTATCAGTCTTTGGTAATAGAATGGAAAATATGTCAATAACAGTCTGTATAGTTTGAGCTTCTCCCTCCGAGTTCTCATTAACTTATTCTTAGCCTTGGATTGCATACAGGATGCAATCCCCATCAATTCATTTGGATTCAACATATCCATATTTATTGGTCCTTGGATTCTCATTATATCATCATCCTCATCATCATCAATGATTTTCTTTGAAGTGACGGGTAGGTCACTTTCTATTCTTGTTCTTCTACTTTTTGCTTCTCTTCTTCCTTTACTGGTGGCTTTGTATTTTGGACAACATCAATTTGTACACTCTCTTGTGTATCTTTTTGCATCTATTATCCCTTCTCTGATGGCCCTGTGGTTTATGATGGTGTGATGAAATAATAAGGATCCAGTCAAGTACTTAGAGGGGAGGTAAATTAGTAGATAGAAAAACTGATAAACTTTCACCTTACTAAGAAATAACCTCTCAAGTAAACTTTGAAACTGACAAGTTAAATGTCATGCCCAAACTTTTGGGCACAAACGGTATAAATTTTTTTTTTTTAAATACTTAACCTAGTACGACTAACTTAATTAAAATAATGCCACTTGTTTGGTCTTAACTATATTTTGAGTGAATCAAACAACTAAACCAATCGGCAAAATAAAACATCTAAGTCACAAGCAGATTAAAAAATCCTCCAGCAAAAGAATATTGTCTTCCATTAATAAATAATTAAAATCTCAAACTTAACGAATAATCTCAAATTTAATTGATCAATAATCTCTTATAGTTATTTAATTACCTAGGGTCTAAATAAATTGTCCTAGTTATTAAATTTAACAACCCTATTAAATAAAATCTCCATAACTTAAAATACCTTATAATTTAAAATTTAAATGGGCCAACTTGACCCTACATATATCGTTATATTTTTCCCAAGGGTTTATTCTACCCAAGAATTTTAAAATCTTCTTTTTTTAAGAATGCATCTACATTCATTTAAAAATTAAAAGAGCATTACCTAATTTACCAATAACTATTTGATTCCATATAAATATAGAATTTAATTATATATATATTTATATATAAATAAATATATATATATATATATTTATATATAAATAAATATATATATATATATATTTATTTATATATAAATATATATATATATATATATACTTATAAAGATATTTCAAAGAGAAAGGGGGGCGTTTTCTTTTCTTTATTTTATTAATTTACTTATAAGGTCACAACTAACCCTAACTTTTTAAACACCCCACCCCACACATGTTTTATTCTAAAATGTATGTGTGTTTGCGCTAAACCGAAACTAGGGTTAGGGCTTGTGTGTTATAACATACACATATATTATTTTTCTTTAATTATTAGCATTTTGCCCTAACCTGAAAATTGGGTTAGGGCTTCAAAGTGTGTGTGTGTGTGTGAATGCAGGTCGAAGGATTGGGCGGCGGCTAAAGGAGGGAGCGGCGTTATTATTTCTTCCATGGCAGGCGCACAGGGCCGAGCCGGGAGCTTTTCCACGGAGGAGGAAGCGAGGTGGTGCGGGGGTTACCCGCGAGCTGCGAATAGCGCCGCCCACAGCTGCGGTGACCCACAGCCTGTGGACATCGCCGCCCACAGCTGCAGGCTCCCGCAGTCTGTGGACGTCGCTGCCCACAGCTGTGGGCTTCTGCAGCCCGTGGACGTCGCCGCCCACAGCTGCAGGCTCCCACAGACTGTGGGCATCGCCGCCCAAGGCTGCAGCCCACACTTTCCTCTTGCCAAATTTTTTTAAAAATTCCTCGTATTTTTAAAAATAAAAAAAAAACAATGCTTAACACTTATTTTTATTTATATATATATATATATATAAAGGTAAGTAAATATATAGTTTTTTTGAAATATGCAGACTTCACATATAAATGAATAAAATATATATATATATATATATTTTAAATGACTTATTTAAACAAGTTTATCCTTTCTTTTTCTTTTTCTTTTGTATTATTAAATCTGTAAATACATTACTGTTTTTTTTTTTCAAAATAAATAGATTTTCAAAATGAAGCATTTAAATAAATAGAAGGTATATATTCATTATATATATATATATATACAAGTATATATTGCTGCTTTTTTTATTATAACTCATTTAGGCATCTTATGAGTTTGATATTTTTGTATATCTTTAAAAAGCATGCAAAGATTTTCCTAATATTATTTGTAGTTTGTATAATGGGAAAAATATCCTTTTCTTAAAAGGCTGCAGGAATATATGCTTAATATTCTGTTTTATTTTTTTGTTTAAAAACTAACATTCTGTAACTAATATCTACAATGCATTCTAACAGCAACGTAAAATATAATCTTTTTGGTAAACAAAATAAAAACTACGTCTATATGCTAATCTTTCCGTTGATAAAATAAGCTACTACATTAAGATTTATTTTCTACATTAAATGGAAAAATAAATGGCAGATTTCTTTTATTTGCAGCAGCATTAATATACATAAATGAACATGTAGAAACAAAATTAATTTATTTGCAGAATAAACATAAATGCAACAACATCATTTCATTTTTTTAAAAATGAAGATTTAAATACAAGTTCATATATTCCATCTTTTTTTTTTGTTGCAAAACTAACCAAAGTAGGAAAAATATATTTCTTTAGCAAATTCAAATACAAAGTAAATAATAATACCAATGGGTTTGAAAACCCAACTAATGTTTCCCTTCCATAGGAGTATGAATAGAATAAATGCACTTCTTTTCTTTTAGAATTTAAATACAACAATAGCTCCCTTTTTTTTTGCTACAAATTAAAAACATTCTTTTTCTTGAACTATTTCTGCAACTTAGAATAGCAACTAATCCCTTTATTGTTTCTTTTCCATCCCAAGCAACCAGCAATAAAAATACAACTTGACCATGGAGAGCTCACCTCCCAGCCTAGGCTTACTAGAAGCCACCCCCGAGCTTGGAGAACCAAGCACTAGACGGGTTACAAACAACAACCAACACAACAAATAAGGGGCAAACACTCAACATGCATTTTCCCATCCCAAGCTACACTCTCACCACAACTTGTGATGAACTTTCCATGGGTGGAAGTGGACCAAGTACCATTGGGGAGATTGCAAGCTTAATACAACTCAAGCCACCTCATGGCAATACAAAATACAACAAAAATTCCTCTCCACACCTTATGCCCCCCAAAGGCATAAAAGCCATATTTTCTCCCCTTATGACCCCCAAATGCATTCACAAGGCTATGCAGCAAGGGTCACAAAGGACACCCTTGAGATCACTCTCCATAAGGAGAGCCTCTCACCCAAGGCTGTCATACTTCTTCCACCCCAAGACCATCCTACTCTCCCAAGAGTAGGAGGTCTTGGACACTCCCAAAACAAGAACACATAAACAAAGAACATGGAAATGAAAATCTACATTTTTCTCATACAAACAAATTACATATACACATCTCTTCATACAGGCCTTTCTTTCTTTCAAAAACAACATAAACCACATAAACAAAAGGAAGTAAAACCAACCTTAATCTGCCAATAGGTATGTTAGACTTAGTTGGGGATGAGCTGCCCAAATCCACACAAACTTTCCACCAACCCTTCACCAAAATTCTATCCTACAACTAAATTTCAAAAATTGCATAATCTCCAACAATGGAGAGTGGGTGATTACTCACTAACTCCCTCATCCTTGCCTAAGAAGGCCTCTCACACACCTCCCAACCCCTTGGGTGAGGTGAGAGTTCCCATTGGTTTCTCTTACCAACCTCTTACATAATACTAAAACTAGAAAGGGAAAAGGTGAGAGAGAATGGGGAAGAGAATTTGACATCAAAAGGGAAGGTTGTCTATCCTAGGAGGAACCTTCTAAGTTGAATTTTCGCTCACCTTGGGAAAACCACTTTTTAAGGTGACTAAACATTCACATGGGAGTAGTCACATGGTTAAAAATACCCCTAACCCATAGGTCTACCCTTTGGACCTTTGGAAAAGCCCTAAAACTAACCCTAGGAGTCCATTTGACCCCTTAGAAACCCAACTAAAGTTAACCGACGGGTCAAACCTGAGTTGACCACTCCCAAGACTCCCTACCCAATGAAAATTTGGGACCACACTCATGTTTTTGAATGGCTTTGGTAGAAACAAAACTCCCTCCTAGAGACAAGTCAAAATCAATGACACTAATCATCACATGTGTCAAGTGACACAATAAAATACAATATAAAAATCACACATGGAATTTGTCTCTTGTAAGTTTACACAATTAAATAAAATCAAATTAACACACATGCATCATTTACTTTCACGAATAAAATACATTACAAATGGGGTGTTGTCTCTCCAAATAGACAACCCCTAGCTTAACAAACGTACATTGGTCTAGGTTTGGTTCTCCATATTTATTCCATGGTCACATGGATAATTTTCCTGCGCGTCTCAATTAACACATTAGTAATTCAAAATAATCACAATTATACATAATTAAATACATATATTTCATTGCACATCAAACACTCATACATTTGACAATAATAATTCAATATCCCGTTCATTCAAATTTGATTCCACATAAGCAATTATCATAATTCTCAAAATTGAACCATTCATTAAATAAGCATCCTTTTTCTATCATCAAAATGAAGTCCTGGAATTCCAATAATAACATTCACCATTTCAAAGTAATTCTATTCTAGCAACATATAAAGTTTCATAGTCATAATGCATAAAATAAAGCATCAATATTTGTCAATGTCATCCAAATCATGGAATCATATAGGTTCTAAATCCATAATGCATAAAATAAAGCATCCATAATAGTCTCAATATGAAAATAACTGAAAATGTCAAGCTGAGTCGGGGTAGGGCCTCACACCCTCCCCCTCTAGGCATGAACTTCCTCCTCGAGTTCATCAAAAAGGTGGGGGTACTGTGATCTCATACGTGCTGCATCCTCCCATGAGGTTGTGACCTCATCATAGCAATCCCACTGGACCCTAACCTGGTCCAGCTCTCGACCTCAAAGGCCCAACGTCTGGCATGCCAAAATTCAAATGGGCTCCGAAGCTAGCTACCCATCTGACTCCACCTACAAGGGATCCCAATCTATAATATGAGACTCATCATAGATATACTTCCTCAAAACTGAAACATGAAACACATCGTGGATGCGCGATAGGCTAGGTGGCAATGCTAAACGGTAGGCAACTAGTCCTATCCTCTCAAGGATCTCAAATGGTCCTACAAATTGAGGTGCGAGCTTAGAAGGCTTTCCATAATGGATTGGACTCTTATGCGGTTGCACTCTCAAGAAGACTCTGTCTCCAACCAAGTAACTACAATCTATCCTCTTCACATTTGCATATTTCTTCTGTCTATCCTGTGCCTCTCTAAGACACTGCCTAATCAAATCCACCTGCTGTTCCATATCCTGAACTATCTTAGGACCAATAGCAACTCTGTCCTCTATGCGATCCCAACTCAATGGTGTCCTACAAGGTCTGCCATATAATGCCTTATAGGGTGGCATCCCCAAGGACGTGTGACTATAGTTGTTGGCCACTGAAATCGATCAAGCATGAGAATACTCTTTCTTGAACTCCCTTCTCGCAAGATAGAAACTAGGATGGAGCCATAACCATAACTTCATTTCTGTGGAGGGTAGTGATATTGTATCTTGAACTCCCTTTCGAACAAACTCTATTTTGAGCTGGCCCCGAGGATAATTCTAGTTGAGGCATCAATGGGTGGGCCTCCCTGCTGCTTTGTTACTTGTTGCCTTCCTCCCAGAACTACCTCCCTCACTATCTTGCCCCAACCCCCTTATTAATTAGGCATTTTCCTACAAATGCAACTTACACACATTTATTGAAATAAATGAATTTTTATTTTTAATAAAATCCTATTTTCCCTCACCCACCAAATCCACTTGCAAAAATCTAATCCCCTTCTAGATTCTTCTAACCCCTTCCTAATTAGCCTAATCCATCCCCTAATTATTGTCACATTCATAAGCAAAATGGAGTCACTTCTCAAAGTCTAAAAGTCTTTGATAACCATTAAAGGCTTTCAACCTTCAACCACTAAATGGCTCAAAGTCTTTGATAACCATTGAAGGCTTCCAACTTTCAACCACTTAATCCCCAAAGTCTCCAATAACCATTAATGGTTAATTCAACCCTCCCACATGATTAAAACATTTGTTTTGACTCAACCTCTACTCAACCCAAGGGTCTCATCAAGCCTTTAATGCTTTGACCGTGATTATCTCTTAATCATTTGCACAAAGGTTTATCCTTGGATTAACTCTTAATTCAATGGGTAATCTTAATTTAGACTTGACCCTTAGCCTTTAGATAAACATGAGGTCTTCTCAGGCCTTTAATGCCTCCAACCTCTTCTTTCAACCCAACCCTATGTGGACATTTGTCATCATTTCATTGGTGCCAATTGTGCACATGGATCCCCAACTTTCAAACTTGGCCCTTGATTAAACCCTTCAATCCTGGCCATCCATTGCTCCATTTTTCCTATAAATAGAGCCCATTCCTTCATAATTCAGATCCTGAAAACTTGTATGCATTTAGGCTATAGACATTTTTAGAGAGCATTTAGCATAAGCAATCTAACATCTTATCATTTTGGTTAAAATACATCATTTTAGCATTAGTATTAGCTTTTTATTTCACATTTAGAGCTATACTACAATCTCAATCCTCCATAAGCATCCATAGTGCAAAAAGCTGCTGAGAGCTACACTATTTTGGAACTTGGAGAGGAGAGGAACAAGGGAGAAGAAGCTAAAGCCATGCTAAGAGGCAGTTGGAGATGCCTCATAATCTGTGTTTTGTTTATTAGATAAATTAGCATGTCTTTTGTGTCTCTTTTGGTATGGCTTCATAGTTTAGTTTTAGATTGATTAACACTAATGTTTTGTGTGTTTTGTGTTCTTTGATCATAGACTAACCTTGTGCCATTTAGGAGGGCATCATCTGGTGAACTTGACGTGAATCGAACACGCAACCTTCTGATATTTTTTTGTTAACTAACATGTTTGATTGTTGAAAGTGCCACACAGGTCGTGCTTCGATGCTATTGAACACGTTTCAGCACTACCGATAATTTTTCTTTTAGCGCTATTGTTTTTACAATAGCACTATTGTAAAAGTTTCGGCGTTGTTGAAATCTTTTTAGCGCTTCTGTTGTTATTCTAGCGCTATTGGAAACATTCTAGCGCTTCTGCCTTTCTGTAACTTCTGTTCTTTCAGCGCTAATGTTTAAATTAGCACTTCTGTTCAACGCAGACTAGCGCTATTGTATAAATTAGCGCTTCTGTAAAAACACAGACTAGCGCTATTGCGACAGAGTGTTGTCCAAGTCGCCTTGTAACCGAAAAATTGAGTATCTTAGGCTTGTGGAAGCCCCCCTTGAACACTGATTTTTACTAATTCGTTTTTGTTCATGCAGGTCAACAACTCACCATAAAAATCACAAATTTGTCATTTAGTGCTTAAAAAGAACTTGAAAAACAAAAAAAAAAATTCATTGTTTTCTAGTTAGGACTCATCTTTCTATTGGTGCTTAAAATCAACACACAAAGTTCTTTTCTTGCATAAAACTACAAAACAAAAAAAATTCATTGTTTTCTAGTTAGGACTCATCTTTATTTTTCGTGTTTAAAATCAACCAAACAAAGTTCTTTTCTTGCATCAAATCTAAAAATCACAAGCCACACTTCAAATTTTGGTGCAGTTAAAAACTTACAAACCACTTGTTTTGATTTTTTTTTGCAAAAACGATTTTTACTTCAAAGAAAACGTGTTTTCCATTAAGTTGACCAGGATTTTTGAATTCTAGATTACAAAACACATTTCTTTTGAAGTTAAAAAGAACACCATGGTTGTTGGAGCAACATCTCCAAATAGTTAGATCACATTTGCAATGATGGATTAAAAAGAACAAGTGAATTTCGTGTTTGGCATGCTTGTGCACAAAGGTCAGTCGGGTGGTCCTACTTCTAACACACACTATCCTCTCCCTTGGCTCTCGTGGTCCTAGGTGCAAGAGAAAAGTGTTAGTAACACTCAAAATTTTATCTTTTTAAGAGAGGCCTGCCAAGGGATCGATACTCTTGGGAACGACCTCGAGCGGTAAATCCTTCGAGCCACTATAGAAATCAGGTGAGAGCGAAAGTTGTAGCCTTGGGTATAGCTATTCCTACAGTGTAACTAGCCAAAAGGACAAATGGGCCCCACCACCAGTTACAAGGCTCTTAAGTGAGTCACTGCAGAATGAACTTATGTCCAAAAACATCGAACATGACTAAACACCTTTAAGTAGTAGCCCACCCGTTCTATTGATTGAGGATATTTGAGATATAATTTAGTGCAAGAGCATAGAAGGTTTTTCTCCCAAGATACTCACCATACATATTTCCTTGAGTAGAAACATAGCTTTTTGAAAAGTCACTTGTGGCTTGATAAAAGTGGTGACTCCCCCATCATAGGGATCATCTATTTGTTATGCTCATGCAAGACTTAGTATATCACATCCTTACCTGCCACGGCGGGATTCATAAGGTATGTAGTACCAAAGTCGAAGAAATATCAAGATGTGGGCTAAATTTATCACAACTGGCCATTTGACCTTAGGGATAAAAAGTGTTTGAAGTGTGTTCGTTTTACAGACCTAGTGCAAATTGAGCCGACTTTAGGCTTTGGAAATACACCTTAAAATAAATCTAAAGGAAGGGTCAAAAACAAGTCCAAGGATTGGGTTGATCTAGACCCATACTTATTTGTGCCTTTAAGGCAACATTCTTGTGTTTGTGTACTTGCTTTGTTTTCTTGTCAAAGAAAAATCAGAAAATCACTTTCAAAAACAAAGTACTCTTCCAACATTTCTCAAAAACAACCAAAAACAATCAAAAACAAAGTACAAACAAACAAAGAGTCAAATTTTATGACCATTCTTCACATCTTGCGAAAGAAGAAGTGTCATCAGAATATCAACTTGAAAAGGAGACCATTAAGCTCAAAGGCTTTGATCAAGAGGAGGAAATTCTTCTATATCAATCGACAAATCTTTGTCTCCCATAGAGTCTTTCTACATCGCATGCGTCTCTACCTTCAAGGCAAAACAAATGAATTTGATTCCGAATCATTGAACCGCAGAGCTTTTATGCAATATAGAGCTCTGAGTTATCACAAAACTCAAGGAGGAAAGATTAATCCCAATTTCTTCCAAAACATCTATATCACCTACAACACAGCTCGAGAAGTGCCACCAACGCCTGAAAGGGAAGAAGAAGAGTTTGTCCCATTTGTGACACAAATTTTTTATTGAAAGTTGAAAAACAAAACATCCAACATCTTATTCATACATCATCACTTCATCATCAATCTTATCCAGTTATAATCCTCCTCTAATTGGATTAATGAATTATCAAAATGATAATGATAACGGAATATATAGGTCATTAAAAGAAGATCTAATAAGCAAATACCTAGAGTATACCATCGAATCATTTTATTTCCTTTATGGGGAAATAATGGGATTAATAACCCCGCAGATATGGGCAAAATAACAATTATTGTTAACCAAGGTAAATTACTCGTAATGAAGAGAAAAGAGACTTTCGATATCAAAACCCATGCTTTCAATTTTGGGTCGAGTATGGGTTTTGATCAGTGAAAGAGGAAAAGGAGAATAAAAAATATGTATGGGATGAATCTAACTATCTTTCTTTTTTCATGGATCAGTAAGCTAGACCCATACTGCGTGTTGTTTCATGCCATAAATAAACACGTACGCTTAAGAAATCCGTTGGACAAGCCGATTCACACCTCTTACAACCTACGCAGTCTTCTGTTCTTGGAGCAGAAGCAATTTGCTTAGCTTTGCATCCTTCCCAAGGTATCATTTCTAATACATCTGTGGGACACGCTCGTACACACTGGGTACAACCAATGCATGTATCATAAATTTTGATTGAATGTGCCATTGAATCTAAGAACTCCATTATTATATAAAAAGTTTTTAATTGAATAATATTTTTTAATATATGGTAAATGACAATATATTATGAATGAATATCAAGCAAATCAATAATTGTATTATCGGTGATATAATGAATAGATTCAGATTCTAGCTGTTTGTTTTATAAAACAGACAGATTTGACCGAATCTGGTCTAATCGTGTTAGACAGATAATTTGGATAATGAGTTCAATATGAATTATGCTCTTGATTGATCGTAATACTTATAATAAATAAAGATAAAACAAAGATCTAGATCTATTTTTAGAGAGACAGGTCTAGTATCTATTTGAATCGAAATAGGTATATAAATTCCTCATATGGAAGGAGATCTCTATTACCATTTTGACAAATTAAATTGATCGATAAGAGTTGATTTTCTGTTACGATATATTGCTAGAACAATAGCTAATCCAATAGCTGCTTCAGCAGCAGCAATAGCTATAACAAAGATCGAGAAGATATCCCCCTTTACTTGCCTACTATCAAAAACATTTGAGAATGTTACTAGGTTTAAATTAACCGCATTGAGTATTAGCTCAAGACACATAAGTGCTTTAACCATGTTTCGACTTGTTACTAGTCCATAAATACCGATAGAGAATAAATAAGCACCTAAAATAAGCGCATGTTCGAGCATAATAAAGAAACTCCTCATACCTTAACCTCTTCAGATACAAACAAAAGTTATAATAAGTTTCTAACTTTCCATTATCGAAAGAAGAAAATGATTCTTTCACGATCTATGAAGATAAAACAGCGTATTTCTGCTACTAATGCGCAGGAGAGCTCTCATTTTCAAATTGTTTCTTCTTGACGAGCTATAGTAATGGCTCCTATAAGAGCGACTAGAAGAATTATAGAAATAAGTTCGAATGGAAGGAAAAAATTAGTGGATAAATGAGCCCCAATACGTTGAATATTGTTTGTTAAATCTCGTTCTAACATTTGATCTGATTTTTGAGTCAGAGATATTCTGAACCATGATATGTTCAAGATAATAGTAATTAATGAACAAAAAAGACTCGTACAAACTATTGAACTAATGCTATCTCCGACGGTCCAGGGAGGGGCATAATTAGGATATTTCGGATTATTCATCAACATCACGGCAAATAGAATCAAAATATTAACAGCTCCTATGTAGATCAGGATTTGTGCAACAGCTACGAAATCCGCGTTCAATATAATATAGAAAAAGGATAAACAAATAAGAACTAGCCCCAATGAAAGAGCGGAATAAATTATATTAGTAAGTAATACTACTCCTATACCTCTGAATATAAGACTTAGCATTAGAGGAGCCAAAAGAAGTTCATATATCGATTCAGGTCGATTCATTATGTGTACAATAAGTTTGAATATTATTTCCTCCCATTCACTAAATAAAAAGTTACCCCATTTACCTATATGCTATACTGGATTTATAATTTCATTTGATATGGGCACTGATTAATTAATCTATAGATCAATAATAGATTCCGATCAATCACACATGTGACATTATTAATGGAATATTATTAATTCCCGATTTGTCAAAAAAAAATATTTTATTTATCAGATACTCTTTGATCGGAGCTCAATCTGAATAATCGTAGAAGTGATTAAAACATAAAATTTGTTCGTAGTTTCTTCAGACATACTAAGTTAATATGTTCAGCTCAGAATTGTTTGAATTGTTAAATCTTCAACAACCAATATTGGTAAACGTCCTAAAGCAATATGATCATAATTTAATTCATGACGATCATAGGTCAAAAGTTCATATTCTTCAGTCATCGCCAGACAATTTGTAGGGCAATATTCCACACAATTTCCACAAAAGATACAAATTCCAAAATCAATACTCTAATTTTCCAATCGTTTTTTCCCAATATCTATTCCGACTTTCCAATCCACAATAGGTAGATTGATCGGGCATACACGGACGCATACTTCACAAGCAATACATTTATCAAATTCAAAGTGGATGCTCCCGCGAAATCGTTCTGATGGAATCAATTTTTCATAGGGATATTGAATAGTAATAGGTAAACGATTCATGTGATATAAGGTAACCATAAAACCTTGACCGATGTATCTCGCAACCTGTATTGCTTGTTCACTATAATTCATAAACCCAGTTACCATGGAGAACATGTGTAAAATCTCCTTGAATATATAGCATGAGATTGGAGCAACCCACCTGGATGGCGGTGCTCCGCCTTGACTCTCTGACACTCAAGGCATCAGGCTACCAACTCGGCAATAAGCTATCGCATTCCTGGCCAATGGTATAATTCCCTCAAGTCTACATGCATCTTCTTAACCCCGGGATGTGCTGCATAAGGAGCTCTATGAGCCTCTATGATAATGAACTCCCACAAACCCCCGGAAGAAGGTACATAGATGTGCCCTCTATGGCATAATAAACCATCAGACTCTAAGGAATAATCCACATATTTCCCTTCTAAAGTTTCATGAGATCGTATAGCCTGACAAACCTCTAAATACCATCCATCCTCTGGCAACTGCTGCATGATCCGATCTCTCAAATCTGTGCTCATAGATATGGTGTATACCTCGTGACGTCTCCTACTCAAAGCATCTGTAGCTACGTTTTCTTTCCCTTTGATGTAGTGAATGTCAAAATCATACTCGCACAAGAATTCCATCCATCTCCTTTGACGTGCCTTAAGATTTGGCTGAGTGAATATGTACTGAAGGCTCTGATGGTTTGAGTGCAACTCAAAATGATGACCCAAAAGGAAATGTCTCCACCTCACAAGTGCATGCACTACTCCTGCAAGCTCATGGTCATGGGTAGGGTAGTTAAGCTCGTAAGTCTTGAGTTTCCTAGACTCAAAAGCTATAGCTCTGCCACCCTGCATAAGGACTGCTCCTAAACCCTCTAGGGAAGCATCTGTGTAAACCATGAAATTAGCTGAAGGATCTGGTACTACAAGGATAGGTGTGATAGTAAGTGCCTTTTTAAGTTCCTGAAAGGCCTTCTCGCACTTCTCTGTCCACTCAAATTTCTTCCCTTTACGTTGAAGAGAAGTAATAGGATGAGCAACTCTAGAGAATCCCTCAACAAAACATCGGTAATAACCTACTAAGCCCATGAAGCTCCTGACCTCTGTCACACTAGGCGCTGGCCAATCCATAATGGCTCTGAACTTCGATGGGTCTACTGAGATCCCATCACCGGATATAACATGACCAAGGTACTTGACTTGACCTCTGTTCTAAAGAAAGCACACTTTGACAAACTGCCATACAACTGATTATCCCTCAAACACTGCAAAACCTGTCTCAGGTGCTCCTCATGTTCCTCCTCATTCCGTGAATATATCAATATGTCATCGAGAAACACAATCACAAAATGGTCAAGGAATGTGCGGAATACTCCATTCATGAGACTCAGGAAAACTGCTGGGACATTCGTAAGACCAAATGGGACCACGATGAACTCATAGTGGCCATATCTAGTGCAAAATGTGGTCTTGTGGATATCGCTATCCACTATCCAAACTGATGGTACCCTGACTTTAGATCAATCTTGGAAAATACTTTGGCACCCTAAAGTTGGTCGAATAAGTCATCGATCCTGGGCAATGGATATCAGTTCTTGATAGTTACTTTGTTCAACTGACGGTAATCCATGCATAATCGGTGCACCCTAAGGGGATACACTAGGGCCAATGTGGCCCTTCTCTAGGAGTTCCTCAAGCTACATCTTGAGATCATTAAGCTCATTTGTGGTCATCCTATATGGTGCTCTTGAAACTGGTTCGGCTCCTAGAACAAGGTCTATATGAAAATCAATCTCTCTACGGGGTGGCATACGGGGTAACTCTGAAGGAAATACGTCTGAAAATCACTTAAGGATAGGATGGTCGTCAATAGATGGTTCCTTTTCCTCTTCTTCTTCTCTATCACTAATAGTGATGGCAAATAACTAACACCCCTTTCGCATGCTCCGCTTAAGCTGCAAGGCGGAGATCATACGAAGAGACATGGGTCTTTGAATTCTAGTGATCACTATGGGAGAACCATGATCATCCTCACACTCGTTCCTTTTCAGGCGACAATCCATCTTGGCTCTGTGGGCATAAAGCCAATCCATGCCAAGTACGATGCCATATGATCCAAGTGGTGTAACTCTAAGGTCTACTAAAGTGGTGGTATTACCAATCTGAAGCTGACAACCCCTAACCTCTGATTCCACTGACACTATAGCCCCTGAAGCTAATTCCACTTCCCAACTGACCTCTTGTCTAATTGCCACTAGCCCGCAACACTCCACAACCAATAGAGATATAAAAGAGTCAGCAGCTCCTAAATCAAATAATATAGATACATTGCTACCTCTGATCATACCTACTACCTCAATAACAGTGGCCTGATGCTCTACTTGGTGGTTGTCAACCACTGCGAAGACCCTATGGGACTTGCCCATATCCCCAACTATTGGCTCTGATGCTGCCATCCTCTGATTCCCTACCATTTGACCCTGAGGACACTCTCTCACCATGTATCCCATGGCTCCACATGTGAAGCAAGTGCCACATGCCTAGAACAGCACTCCCTATGGTCTGGAGAAAGACTGTCCCCCTATCCTGCTAGAACCATTATACCCACCTCTGGAGGACTGTTGAGTCCTCACCGGAGGTTTGTAAGGAGCCTGAGATCTCTAATCTCGCCTCTGACCCTTTGACTGCCACTGCTTGGGCTTCGCACCCTACCGACTCTACGGAGGCCTTTGCGTCTAGTTTTGCTATGACTACTGCGGAGGAGGGGATTTGGAGAACCCCGATGTGTGTCTATTGTTACCCTTCCAATGGGGCTTCTGAAACCCATAAGTCTATGGTGTAGTGTTACGGTTCTAGAACCGATCCCTCGAGTCCTGGGGTCTTGCCTGAATCTCCTCGGCTATCAAAGCCTTCTCCATGGCAACCCAAAGGCTCCCTGGAGCGGCCATCCTCACTGGTCTTGCTATGCCGGAATTCAATCCTCTGATAAAACGGTTGACGAGAAGCTTCTCATCTTTCAGGTAGTCTACGTACGGTAAGAGTTCAAAGAACTTGTTCTCGTACTGGGTCACTGAAAGACCCTTCTGCTGGAGGTCATGAAACTCATCCACCCTACACTGTCTGAAATGCTTTGATAAGTACCTCTCCCTAAATCTTTCTGTGAAAATCTCCCAAGTGAGGGTTTCTATCTCTAAGCCACACTTATATTCTTCTTGTCTCCACCATGTGGAGGCTATTCCTCGCAATAGGTGGACCACTGCACGTGCTTTTAGATTGCTCTCATAGGAGCGCAATGCAAAGCACCTATCTAGGCTCAAAAGCCATGCGTCTACTTCTACCCCATTGGTAGATCCCCCAAAAGATGGTGGTTGAAGATGCATAACCTCTCTGATTAGATCCCCTGGATCCCGACGTGCCCTCTCATAATACACCGGTGCGACGACTAGAGGTGGTGCTGGTAGGTGAATGGACTCGGGCTCATGCCCAGCCTAACTCTCTATGACATTGGGAGGTGGACTCCTACTCCTTTCCCATTCCACTATTCTACGGCTTCCTGAGTTCTGGTTCTCAACATTATGATCTACTACCGGAAGTCTATCCTGAACTATGCCAATCAGGTTCTGTAGAGCTACCAAGATGTCTCGGTTCGGGTCAACTGATCGTTCGGGAGGACCTTCTGGGTTCACTTCTGGAATTGATTCCTCCCTATTGACCTCTTCGTGTGCCATGCATTCACGCCTAGGGCCTCTACCACGTTTGCGAGTTTGTCGTGTAGTTGGAGGCATCCTTATTAAGAAAATAAAATAAAATGAAATAAATAATTATTTTTGGAGAAATATTTTAACTAATTAAAAATAAATATAATAAAAAAAAATGAATATAATTTAATTAATTTAAATATTTATAGTGAAACGTAATGGAGTAAGCTTCCTAGTGTTGGTAACTTGGCTCTGATACCAAAATGTCATGCCCAAACTTTTGGGCACAAACAGTATAAATTTTTTTTTTTTAAATACTTAACCTAGTACGACAAACTTAATTAAAATAATGCCACTTGTTTGGTCTTAACTATATTTTGAGTGAATCAAACAACTAAACCACTCGGCAAAATAAAACATCTAAGTCACAAGCAGATTAAAAAAATCTCCAGCAAAAGAATATTGTCCTCCATTAATAAATAATTAAAATCTCAAACTTAACGAATAATCTCAAATTTAATTGATCAATAATCTCTTATAGTTATTTAATTACCTAGGGTCTAAATAAATTGTCCTAGTTATTAAATTTAACAACCCTATTAAATAAAATCTCCATAACTTAAAATACCTTATAATTTAAAATTTAAATGGGCCAACTTGACCCTACATATATCGTTATATTTTTCCCAAGGGTTTATTCTACCCAAGAATTTTAAAATCTTCTTTTTTTAGAATGCATCTACATTCATTTAAAAATTAAAAGAGCATTACCTAATTTACTAATAACTATTTGATTCCATATAAATATAGAATTTAATTACATATATATATATATATATATATAAAGATATTTCACGGAGAAAGGGGGGGGTTTTCTTTTCTTTATTTTATTAATTTACTTATAAGGTCACAACTAACCCTAACTTTTTAAACACCCCACCCCACACATGTTTTATTCTAAAATCGATGTGTGTTTTCCCTAACCCAAAACTAGGGTTAGGGCTTGTGAGTGTGTGTGTGTGTGTGAATGCAGGTCGAAGGATTGGGCGGCAGCCAAAGCAGGGAGCTTTACCACGGAGGAGGAAGGGAGGCGGTGCGGGGGTTACCCGCGACCTACGGACAACACCGCCCACAGCTGCGGTGACCCGCAGCCTATGGACGTCGCCGCCCACAGCTGCGGGCTCCCGCAGTTTGTGGACGTCGCCGCCCATAGCTGCGGGCTTCCGTAGCCTATGGACGTCACCGCCCATAGCTGCAGGCTCCCATAGACTGTTGGCATTGCCACCCAAGGGTGTGGCCCACAGTTTCCTCTTGCCAAATGTTTTTTAAAATTCTTCCTCTTTTTTAAAAAAAAAAACAATGCTTAACACTTATTTTTATTTTTATATATATATATATATATAAAGGTAAGTAAATATACAGTTTTTTTGAAATATGCAGACTTCACATATAAATGAATAGAATATATATATATATATATATTAAATGACTTATTTAAACAGGTTTATCCTTTCTTTTTTTTTTTTTTCTTTTGTATTATTAAATCTATAAATACATTACTCTTTTTTTTTTTTAAATAAACAGATTTTCAAAATGAAGCATTTAAATAAATAGAAGGTATATATATATATAAAGTATATATTGCTGTTTTTTTTATTATAACTCATTTAGGCATCTTATGAGTTTGATATTTTTGTATATCTTTAAAAGGCATGCAAAGATTTTCCTAATATTATTTGTAGTTTGTATAATGGGAAAAATATCCTTTTCTTAAAAGGCTACAGGAATATATGCTTAATATTCTGTTTTCTTTTTTTGTTTAAAAACTAACATTCTATAACTAATAACTACAATGCATTCTAACAGCAACGTAAATTATAATCTTTTTGGTAAACAAAATAAAAACTACGTCTATATGCTAATCTTTCCTTTGATAAAATAAGCTACTACATTAAGATTTATTTTCTGCATTAAATGGAAAAATAAATGGCAGATTTCTTTTATTTGCAGCAGCATTAATGTACATAAATGAACATGTAGAAACAAAATTAATTTATTTGTAGAATAAATATAAATGCAACAACATCATTTCCTTTTTTAAAAAATGAAGATTTAAATACAAGTTCATATATTCCATCTTTTTTCTTTTTCCAAAACTAACCAAAGTAGGAAAAATATATTTCTTTAGCAAATTCAAATACAAAGTAAATAATAATACCAAGGGGTTTGAAAACCCAACTAATGTTTCCCTTCCATAGGAGTATGAATAGAATAAATGCACTTCTTTTCTTTTAGAATTTAAATACAATAATAGCTCCCTTTTTTTTTGCTACAAATGAAATACATTCTTTTTCTTGAACTATTTCTGCAACTTAGAATAGCAACTAATCCCTTTATCCTTTCTTTTCCATCCCAAGCAACCTGCAATAAAAATACAACTTGACCATGGAGAGCTCACCTCCCAGCCTAGGCTTACTAGAAGCCACCCCCGAGCTTGGAGAACCAAGCACTAGATGGGTTACAAACAACAACCAACACAACAAATAAGGGGCAAACACTCAACATGCATTTTCCCATCCCAAGCTACACTCTCACCACAACTTGTGATGAACTTTCCATGGGTGGAAGTGGACCAAGTACCATTGGGGAGATTGCAAGCTTAATACAACTCAAGCCACCTCATGGAAATACAAAATACAACAAAAATTCCTCTCCACAGCTTATGCCCCCAAAGGCCTAAAAGCCATATTTTCTCCCCTTATGACCTGCAAATGCATTCACAAGGCTATGCAACAAGGGTCACAAGGGACACCCTTGAGATCACTCTCCATAAGGAGAGCCTCTCACCCAAGGTTGTCATACTTCTTCCACCCCAAGACCATCCTACTCCCCCAAGAGTAGGAGGTCTTGGACACTCCCAGAACAAGAACATATAAACAAAGAACATTGAAATGAAAATCTATATTTTTCTCCTACAATCAAATTACATATACACATCTCTTCATACAAGCCTTTCTTTCTTTCAAAAACAACATAAACCACATAAACAAAAGGAAGTAAAACCAACCTTAATCTGCCAATAGGTATGTTAGACTTAGTTGGGGATGAGCTACCCAAATCCACACAAACTTTCCACCAACCCTTCACCAAAATTCTATCCTACAACTAAATTTCAAAAATTGTATAATCTCCAACAATGAAGAGTTGGTGATTACTCACTAAGTCTCTAATCCTTGCCTAAGAAGGCCTCTCACACACCTCCCAACCCCTTGGGTGAGGTGAGAGTTCCCATTGGTTGCTCTTTCCAACCTGTTACATAATACTAAAACTAGAAAGGGAAAAGGTGAGAGAGAATGGGGAAGAGAGTTTGACATCAAAAGGGAAGGTTGTCTATCCTAGGAGGAACCTTCTAAGTTGAATTTTCGCTCACCTTGGGAAAACCACTTTTTGAGGTGACTAAACAGTCACATGGGAGTAGTCACATGGTTAAAAATACCCCTAACCCATAGTCTACCCTTTGGACCTTTGGAAAATCCCTAAAACTGACCCTAGGACTCCATTTGACCCCTTAGAAACCCAACTTAAGTTAACCTACGGGTCAAACCTGAGTTGACCACTCCCAAGACTCCCTACCCAAGGCAAATTTGGGACCACACTCATGTTTTTGAATGGCTTTGGTAGAAACAAAACTCCCTCCTAGAGACAAGTCAAAATCAATGACACTAATCATCACATGTGTCAAGTAACACAATAAAATACAATATAAAAATCACACATGGAATTTGTCTCTTGTAGGTTTACACAATTAAATAAAATCAAATTAATACACATGAATCTTTTACTTTCACGAATAAAATACATTACAAACGGGGTGTTGTCTCTCCAAATAGACAACCCCTGGCTTAACAAACATACATTGGTCTAGGTTTGGTTCTCCATATTTATTCCATGGTCACATGGATAATTTTCCTATGCATCTCAATTAACACATTAGTAATTCAAAATAATCACAATTATACATAATTAAATACATAGATTTCATTGCACATCAAACACTCATACATTTGACAATAATAATTCAATATCCCATTCATTCAAATTCGATTCCACATAAGCAATTATCATAATTCTCAAAATTGAACCATTCATTAAATAAGCATCATTTTTCTATCATCAAAATGAAGTCCTGCAATTCCAATAATAACATTCACCATTTCAAAGTAATTCTATTCTAGCAACATATAAAGTTTCATAGTCATAATGCATAAAATAAAGCATCAATATTCATCAATGTGATCCAAATCATGGAATCATATAGGTTCTAAATCCATAATGCATAAAATAAAGTATCCATAATAGTCTCAATATGAAAATAACTGAAAATGTCAAGCTGAGTCGGGGTAGGGCCTCACATTAAACCACTGAGCTATAAATGCAATATCTCTATCAGAATAAAACTATCAAGATAAACCAGTTGACTATTACAATAGATAAAATTAAACAACTTGAAACTTACAATCATCCAAATACTTTTACTTAATATAAGTAAAACTTTATTTCGAATTGTTACCAGTTAACATAACTTATCAAAGTAGATTAAGTAGTTAAGAAATTCAGCCATAGAAACATAACGACAAAAACATTCACCACTTGACACAATATTTTTGACATGGCAACCCAAATGGGAAAAACCACTATTAGATGAGACTCACAAGATAACTATTTGAACTCTTCTGAAGTTTTCCGTATTAGGAGCCAAGCCTGTTGAAGCTTTTGCAAAATGTCTTGTTAAGAAAAGATCCTGTTAGGAACCACCCGATTAAGGGATTGACTATAATGCCTTGATAGAAGAAATACCCTTTGAGGAGTAACCTATGTAAAGGATTTAGAATCCAAGCTAATGGATCACCCGGTTAGAGGATTTGAATAACACCAAGCTTGTTAGAGCTTACCCTGTTAGGGGATTTTACTACTGTAATTGTTAGAAAATAATAGGGGTTTGCTGATATGTTTGAATAGCACTTCACCTGCTTGTTTAGATCCTTTTCAAGCTCCTATCTTCCTTTCCTCAAACTACAAATATATATTCTAGTTTGGAAACCACACACACAACTCAACTTTTCCAACACACTTAACAAAAATAACTCATTGACCTTATAAACAAATAAATTAGGTTGGTAACACAACAAAAACCTAATTCTCTCATAGAGATTACAAACAAGTTGGTTCAAGTATGACCATTGGATTACATAACAATCTCTACACATCATTCAAGAAATCCTCAACTGCTCCTTGATCACCGCTTCATTGAACTTAATAACTCATCACATGTTTTGCATTACATGGAATATACTTTCTCATTCTCTAGATAAAAACATTAACTCAACATGCCAAAAAATCTTTGAAACTCTCTTCATATAATATGTATATGTATCATAATCATTACCACTCATCATCAGCTCATAAATCAATATAACCAATTCACCAGACTTAATCAGTTAGGGTTTATCAAAACAATGGGTAGGGTTTACCGGTTCAACTCTCCAATACTTAACAATATCGGTTCACTCCTGAAACTTACCTACTGGTTATAGTTCCTTTCACTTAGCTCTTCCTACAGGTTACAAAGAATTATTATAACAATATCATTACTGGTTTATTGACATCAATGACAACATAATATTTCATTAATGCAATCTTCAGGCAAATTCCAACAATCTGCCCCTTTGGCATTGATGGAAATACAAATATCAATATCATTGATTACTGTGATTGTGAATAGGAATCCCGTTTTACATTTTACCATGTACTCTCCTTGTCTTCAGCTTGTCACTAGTTCTTCTCCCCATATTCACATATTTCTTCTCCCCCTTTGACAACAATGCCAAATTGAAAGTAAAACATGCAATGTCAAACTCATTGTGTAGCATCAACAACCTGGAACTTGATGCTCCCCATGTGGAACAACTCCACTCCTTCATCAATCCTACTGTAAAATTTTGCAAGTAGCTCTAGGACTAATGTAATCTACATCATGCTCGATTGACCTCATGAAGGTGTACAACCCCTATCTGACTTCTAAGATACTCAAAAGTAGTCTTAGGATGAGGTTTAGTAAAGATATCTGCAAGATGCTCCTTTGTAGCAACATGTTGTCAAATCAAATCTTTACTTTGCACTGAATTCCTCAAGACATGATACTTCAATTCAATGTGCTTTGTTCGTGCATGCAAGACAAGGTTCTTTGAAATATTTATGGCACTGGTATTGTCACATAAGATCTTTACAGGTTCTGAAAACTTCATCTTGAAACCTTCCAAAATGTGTCTCATCCAGATAGCCTGCATACAATTCATATAAGCAGCAATGTACTCAGCTTCAATAGTAGACTATGAAATACAACTCATCTTCCTGCTACTCCATTAAACAAGTCTTCCTTCCAGACAAAATGTTGCACCGGTTGTGCTTTTCTGGTCATCAACATTACCTGCCCAAACTGCATCTGTATACACCTTCAAGTCAAAGTTTCCTTCATATGGATACCATAATCCATATTCAATAGTACCTTTCAAATATCTTAATATCCTCCTGGTTGCTATCAAATGTGTTTCCTTTGGATTCTTCTGAAATCTAGCAACTAGACCAACTACATGAGCTATATTTGGTCTTTTGTGAACAACATAGTGCAATTTTCCAATCATTGACCTGTACTCCTTTTCATCAACAGATGTAGAATCATCTTCCTTAGACTACTTACAACCTGTAAACATTAGCATCCCAACTGATTTACAGTCACTCATACCAAATGTCTTTAATAACTCTTTCACACACTTAAACTGTGTGATGAAAATACCACTCTTCATTTGCTATATTTGCAAACCTATGAAAAATTTAATCTCTCCCACTAGAGACATTTCAAACTCACTTTTCATTTCATTTGCAAATTCATTTCTCATGTCATTATTGGCTTGATGATTATTGTAATGTATTCATCATTTATTATCATTAATGAAACACGCTCACACACACACACATGATTATATTGACTATTGGTGTAACTTTAATTGTTTACACTGTTAACTGGTATGTTAGAGGTTTCTCTCTAACCGGTACTTTGTGTCAACTAGTATGAGCATAAGAGATAACCTATGGTTATACTATGTCAGCATCAAGATGAAGATCAAGTTGGAGATCAAGTGGAGACTCAAGGACAATGGTTCATATGTTTTATTCAAACTGGTATTAATTATTCCAATCGGTATTTGGTTAATTTTTGTGATGAGTTACCAACACTGACTACTTGGCAATAATTTTTGTGATGAGTTATGGTCACTTGTCAAGATACACTGCACCTAGGAAATTGTGCTATGATTTCCTTAAGACGATATGAAATCTTAATTTCTATATATATCGGCATCTCAGTACAACTTTAACAACTGATGGTATGCATGAAGAGAAAAAAACTTTGTTGAAGAGTGATAAGTGTTAAGATGAAAAGTTTGTTGAAGAGCAGTGTTGAATGTACTTAGAAGGATCTGATCAAGCAAATATTGTGCTACTTAGAATAGATCAAACCATTCTTATTGTTTTTAACCATTACAAAAGAATCAAATCCCTTAACCGAGTAAGCTCTAACAAGCTTCAATGTATAAATCATCTAACAAGGTGATCTATTAGTTTGGATTCTTAAATCTCCAGCGACGTTACTACTAGCAGGGTACTAGTGCAGGAGCACCTAGGACTTAGGCTCATAGTCCTTTTACAATTTTGGCTTATACTGACCTTAGCCAGGTCAGGTTTCTAATAAGGACTCCAGGAGGGTCCAAGGTGTGTGTGTAATTTTTGTTTTGAGTCAAGTGTAGGCCTAGTTAAGTTAGTTTTTGTCCTAGGTTTGCACTTTGTGAGTAGGTGGTAGTTTGAGTAGGTAAATGGTCAAAAGAGGCATAGCTTGGTGTGAATATTATAGAGATTTAGAATAATTTTAGGAATTTTTAAAAAGTCATGATTAATGACTTGTAATAGGTTGCTTGGGTTGAAAAGACAAAATGTGGAAAGTTGTAAAAGTTGTCATGACAACTTTGGTCCTAAAAGAGCTTAGCAATGGAGTTAGGGTTATCATATTGACATAGGATGCCTTCACACATGGGGAAGACTATTTAAACCCCCTCTTGCATGGTTACCAAGGTTGGAAGTTTGATTTTGTATGATTGACAATCTGAAACTACTCATTTTTGGACTGTTATCACTGTTTTTGTCTTATTTTGCATAAAATGTGAGCACAAATGGATTGTCGGTGACCTAAGAAATTCTTCTATCATTTGATATCGGTGTTGGTGCTAGTGTTGGTGAATTATCTGTGAAGTGCCTATCGGTACACAACTAAATAAAAGTATGAAGCCGGAACACAATACTATGTTGCCATCAATGACAACATAGTGAAACCAACCAATTATGTTGAACATAGAGTACTACTAAGAGTGGGGGTGAATAAGTGGTTCCTAAACTTTTTGACTTTCAAATAAACTTTAGAATATCATTTATTCACTTAAAAACTAAACAATCAAACTAGTAGAACAAGAAAGAAAGACAAAGAGATCATTCACACAAATGTAACTCTCAACACCATATTTATGAGGAGAACCCAATGTGGGAAAAACCTCGATGATAAAAGTTGTTGGAGACTACTTGGTGTGGGGGAACTTGAGAAATTTTATTGTGTAAATTCTCGGAGTTTGGTATCACATAAATGAGAACCATAACACACAAATTTATATGTGGAAAACCTCAAAGAGGAAAAACCATGGTGGGATTTGTGACCCACAATATCAATCCACTAGCCATATGAAGGGATATTGAAAAAAATGAGGGTCCTGCACTTGTAGGAAAGATTATAGCCTAGAGCAAACTGCTCAATCAAAAAAGGAGCCTCACTGACTTCATAAAATTCTAGACTACAACCTGGAGAAGTGTGAACTACTAAGATAGCATCTTTTATGCCTGAATGCAGTTCCAGTTTAAGCTCTATCTATTCCGGTTTGAAACCCTAAACCCTTTACCAGAATAACACTTAGATTAATTTCCTCACATACATGATCTCTCTGATACATTTTGCATCATATTACACTCTTATATCCATAATTTCCTATCTCATGTCTATATCAGAATGATCTATCAAACTGACGTATATACCCTATACAAATTGACATGTCTTATGTCGGCTTACAAAGATATATACAATATCAAATTACATGTCGGCCAAATAATATAAATGCATAAACATTAAAATCAATTGCCAATGATAGATCCAAGATATGTTGGCCTACAATATAGATAATTTTTACTAAACCATGTTCGCCTGGATCGTCGGTGACCTAAGAAATCCTTTTATCATTCGATGTTGGTGTTGGTGCTGATGTTGGTGAAGTATCTATGAAGTACCTATCGGTACACAACTGAACAAAAGTATGAAGCTGGAACACAATACCATGTTGCCATCAATGACAACATAGTGAAACCAACCAATTATGTTGAACACATAGTACTACTAAGAGGGGGGGTGAATAATTTGTTCCTAAACCTTTTGACTTTCAAATAAACTTTAGAATATCAGTTACTCACTTAAACACTAAACAATCAAACCAGTAGAACAAGAAATAAAGCCAAAGAGATCATTAACACAAATGTAACTTTCAACACCAGAATTATGAGGAGAACCTAATGTGTGAAAAACCTCAGTGATAAAAGTTGTTGGAGAGTACTTGGTGTAGGGACACTTGAGAAATTTTGTTTTGTAAGTTCTAGGAGTTTGGTATCCTATGATTTTTGGTTTGTAATAAGGTCTAAGGGTTTTAGAATAAGTGCTTAGATGTTTGTAAGGGCCCTAGGACTTACTGATTGGTCAATTTTGGCCTATGGGCTCTTAAGGGTGCCAGATAGAGAAATTGGTCAAACAAGTTGATTTTGAGTTAGAATAGGTTGGTATGATGTAGTTGAGGAGGTTTTAAGGTTATTTGATTCTATAGAAGTGACCTAGGTTGGAATTCGGCAAAAGTTTCTCATAGCAACTTTGCAACATTTTGATAGCTCAGTCACTATGGGTGCAGAGCGACGAGCAGGAATCCCAAATTTCAAATATGGGAATGGTAGATTTCCTAGGGAAGGCAGTCTTTCTAGGGGTGGAAGTGGCAATTAGGCAAGTTTCCAGGCATCCCAAGGTATAGAAGAGGACAAGGAGATAGTCAAATTAGTGGAAGACAAAGATTCCAAAACTGGGGACCCACATGATAGAGGTAAGAAAAATAAATGGTCTTCACTTTTTGGAGGGAAACCGCTGGTAAAATAGGGACTCCCGGAAGTTACAAACATCTCTGATCCAGTTTCAGAGGTGGTTACTATTTCTGTTCTAGATAAGCTGGTTGATCTCACTGTCGATGGTTTAACAATGACATTAGTCAGATGATTTGCTAGTTTTAGGCCTAACATTGATGTTGTTAGGAATTTTATAAGGAGGAAATGGGTTCTTAAGGGTCAAGTGGATGTGGCGGCGTTGCCTAGGGGATTTTTTTCCTTTGCTTTTAACTCTAAAGAAGATATGAACAAGGCTCTATGTGAAGGCCCATGGATGTTTGTCAAGAAAACTTTGGCTCTACAGAAATGGGCTGCTAACCTCTCTCTTGATGAGTCATTTTTTGTATCGGTGCCTATGTAGACATGCCTCCCGGGCATTCAGTTGGGATTCTGGAATGAGGAAGTCTTTAAGGGGATAGTGAGTTCTTTTGGAGAACTTCTCTTGATCGACCTAATGACGGCAGCTAAATCAAGGTTAGTCTTTGCTCGCATTTGTGTAAATGTTAATCAAATGATGAACATGCCCCAATCTATTGAGAATATTTCTAAATAAGGGAAATGGACCCAAGCGATTGAATATGAATCACTCTCGTTTGCTTGCTTCCATTGCAAAAATTTGGGCCATTGGGTAAAATTATGTTCACTTAAGAAAGGTAAGGACAATAAGACTGATAGTAGTGTGCAGCATAAGAAGAAATGGCAAACTAAAGAAAAAAAAGGAGACCCATCAGTAGGGTGTGATCCAGAGAATGAAGTGATGAAGCCAGAAAAGGAGGTGACGAAGGATGTGAATAGTAATAATGAAAAACCTGCTTGTGCTTGTGTCTGTTCTAATAATCAAATAGAAAGTACTAAAGAAGATGAGAAAAGAAGGGAGTTAAATAATAAAAATGATCCAGAGGACTAAGAGGTTGGATTAGTTAGTCAGGAGAAAGTAGAGGAAATTCCCAATGATGATGTGTCTGCATCGTCCTACTCAAAAGCATTTGAGGAAGACTTTAATGAAGTGCAAAATTTTAACCTTTTTGATTTTGAGCCTCTGTTGCTTCTAACCAATGGAATCCCAAAGCCATCCTAATGCAAAACCCCATCACATAGTTTGGAAATGGAAATCTTGGAAGGAAATCTTAGGATTCTTGGCACGAAAGAGGGAAAATCAAATAAGGAGGGACCCCATGGAGGTATTGCAACTAGAAGCAAGAATTAAAAAAGGTAGATGTTGGAAGCCAAAACAAAAAGTAGGGGAGACCATCTCTAAAACATCAGAGGGAATAGGAAAGTTGGAAGAACCGTGTTGATGGAACTCAATGTTCCATTGAGTCAGCCCTATCTCCGGTTAAAGTATGAAGATAATTTCCTGGAATATAAGAGGGTTGAATGCCCCTCACAAGAAGGATGTGTTACATAAAATTATAAGAGATCATAAACCAGATGTGGTCCTTGTTCAGGAAACCAAGATGTGTAAGGATAAATTTGAGAAGATTAGAATATTTAAAAATAATAGAGTTATAGGATCTAGCTCGAAGGGAGCCTCTGGAGGAACTGCGATTTTTTGGAACCAAAAAACTATTAAATGTAAGGAAATCATCTCTGAATTTAATAGGATCTCTATGCATCTTGAGCATATCAAGGATAACTTTCTCTGGGTTTTATCCAATGTCTATGCGCCTAATACCAAAACTGGGAGAGCTAAATATTGGAGAAGCCTTGCTAAAGATAGACTTAATTTTGCTGATTTAAGCTGGATTATAATGGGAGATTTCAATACTCTGCTAAATGAGGAAGGGAATATGGGAGGCATTCCCTTGTAGCTTGATGGTAAACAAGATCTTATGGATTTCATTAATGATCAAGCTCTTATGGATGTGGATCTCCAAGGGATTAACTATACCTAGAATAATAGAATAACTGGAGTTGATCTTATTCAAGTTAAGTTAGATAGAACTTTAATTTTTCCTGAGTGGTTATCTAAGTATAGTTGTTCTCTAGTGTCTATTATCAAGATTGGTTTTGATCATTACCCTATTTCTTTCACGGCCAACTCTTTTTCTGCTAAGAGAAATTTCCCTTTTAGATTTGAAAAAGTGTAGTTATCCCATCCTTCCGTGGAAGCTTGTGTTGCTGATTGGTGGAGTTCTGAGGTTGAGGGAACGACTCTTTTCAGAATAGCTAAAAATCTCAATATTATAAAGGCTAAAATCAAAATCTGGAACAAAGAGATTTTTGGGGATATCTTCAAGAGTAAAATTCAAATAAAATCTGAAATAAAAGAAGTTCAAGATAAAATCCAAGAGGATGGGCTTTTTGAAGAGTTGAGATCTGTGGAAAATGGTCTGTTGTCTAAATACCACACTATCATTTCCAGTGAAGAGGCATTCTGGAGACAAAGATCTAGAGCCTTGTACTTGAAGGAAGGTGATAAAAATACCTAGTTTTTCCACTTAACTGCTATTAAGCATAAGCGGCTAATAGGATATCTAGGTTATCCAATAATAAAGGGATTTTAATAGAGGATAATGATATAACAAAGGAAGCTCTGGATTATTTTGGTTCCCTTATGGGAGAAGTGGATAACCTTGACGACAGTAACCAAAATCTTTTGTTGCAAGCTATTCCTCCCACCTTGACTGAGGAAGACAATAAACATCTATCCAGAATTCCTTCTAATCAGGAAATCAAAAAGGGGGTGTTGTCTTTTCAAGGAGATAAGTCTCCTAGACTAGATGGTTTTCCTATGTTCTTTTTCCAATCTTTTTGGCATATTGTGGAGACTGACATTTGTAAAAGGTGTTAAAGAATTCTTTGGTTCTAGAAGGCTTCTTAAAGAACTGAATGCTACCTTCATTGTCCTTATTCTGAAGATCTTTGGAGCTAATTCTCTTAATAAGTTTAGACCTATTAGTCTCTGCAACTTTGTCTACAAGATTTTGTCCAAGGTTCTTACCTCAAGAATGTTGGATATTCTTCCAATAATTATCTCAGCCTAGCAGAATGGTTTTGTCCCTGGTAGACAGATTCTGGATTCCATTATTTTAGTTCATGAAAATATTCATTCTCTAAAGGCGGCTAACAATTAGGGGTTCTTTTTGAAGTTAGACATGGAAAAAGCTTATGATAGAGTGAATTGGCAGTTTCTCTTAAGGATTATGAAAGCATTTGGATTTGGAGAAAAAATTATTCAGCTTTGCTCACAATTTATGGAAACTTCCTCTTCTACTATTATTGTCAATGGATCCCCTTCAAGTTTCTTGAAAAGTACCAGAGGTCTTAGACAGGGGGATCCCATCTCCCCTATCTTGTTTACTATTTAGCTGAAAGTTTGGGTAGATTCATCTTTAAAAATGTGGAAGAAGACAATCTTAGAGGACTGAAACCTTCCTCCTCCAATTTTACCTGTACTCATGAACAATTTGTTGATGATTCAATCACTATGGGAGAAGCTACTATTAGGGAAGCTAAAAATATGAAGAATGTTTTGAATATTTATGAATCTGCCTCTGGTTAAAAAATTAATTGGGATAAGAGCTCTTTGTTCTTCATCAATACCCCTATTCAAAGACAATTAAGGATTGAGAGAATTATTGGCTGTAAAATTGATGAGCTTCCCTCTACTTATCTGTGACTTCCCCTTTTTATCAATCCTGTGGATAATTTTTAGATTAAGTTGGTTGATAGATTCAACTCCAAATTGGTTGGTTGGAAAGGGGCAGTCCTTAGCCAAGCGAGCAAAGTTACTTTGCTCAAAGCTTCTCTCCAAAACCTGCCTGTTTATGCCCTTAGTTTGTTTAAAATTCCTAGAAAGTTTGTGGAAGCAATTGAAAGAATCCAAAAAAAGTTTCTTTGGTCTGGAGTGGAAGTCAAGAACAAAATTCCCCTTATTGCATGGAATAAAATATGTTCTCCTAAGGCCTCTGAAGGGTTGGGTTTAAGGGATATTAGTTCTATGAACAATGCCTTATTAGCTAAACAAATTTGAAGAATGAAAGGGGAGGAAAGAGAGTGGAATTTAATCTGGAGAAATAAATGTCTTCACATGCAACCCTCTGATGAAGAATTTTTAGATAAATCTTTTATTGTTGAAGGTTCTGCAATATGGAATGCAGTTCAATCGGCAAAAAGTTGGGCTGCAATTGGTAGAATGTGGAATCTAGGAAATGATAGATAATGGATAAACCTCTAGAGGAAATTCCAATCCTTTATGATTGGAAAGATTGGTTCAAAAGAAGGTTTGGGGGTCTGGCCAAAGATTACTGGAGAAATGGGAAATGGATTGATTTTAGCCAGTAGAGTCCGGAGTTAAAATTTCTTGAGGTTGTGATTTCTTATAAAATTCTTAGAGACAACAAAGAGGATAGTTTGATATGGAGGGAAACCCCAGATGGGAAGTATTTTGTGTCCTCAGTCATGGCTATCCAGAGTAAAGTTGTGGAAGAAAATCCTATTTGGGCTAAAGTTTGGAAGAAAAAGTTAGTTCCTACATTTAATATCTTTATTTGGATCTTTATCCAAAACAAGGTATTAACTTTGGACAACCTTCAAAAGCGAGGATTTTTTTTTCATAACAGGTGTGCTCTTTGTTGTAGGGAAGAAGAGTCTGCTTGCCATATCCTCCATCAGTGTACCTTCAGCTAGGAAATTTGGAAAATTATTTTAAGTAGGTGGAAGCTAAGTTGGGTCTTTCTGAACTCTCTAGGGGAATCCTAGCAGCAATGGCAATGCCCTAATTCCAACCCAAAGATAGTGGAGCTTTGGAAACTTACCTTCCCGGATGTTATCTGGAATATATGGAAAGAGCGTAATAACATGATATTTAGGGATAAAAGTGCCATCACTGATGTGGTGGTGGATAAAATTTATAGGAGTATCTTCGAATGCGTCAATGATATTGATGATGGACCAGTTGTTAAAGAAGACTTCGATGACAGGTGGAACCTCTACACTACCAAACCTAGTAAGGAGAAGGGTAGAGAAGGTCTTGTTTGGTGTTTTCCACCTTAGGGATGGCTAAAGGCTAACTTTGATGGGGCTTCTAAGAGGAATCCAGGTAAAGCTGGTTATGGGGGCATTGTCAGGAATTTTGCTAGAAGTTTCCTAGTGGCGGTTGTTGGTCCTTTGGGGAGTCAAACCAGTCATTTTGTTGAAGCCTTAGCTATGCTGAACACTCTTATTGTAGCAAAGAACCTAAATCATGATAAATTATGGCTTGAGGGAGACTCAATTAATATCATTAAGTGTTTGAAGGAGGAAACTGAGTCATCATGATCCATTGAAAACTTTATTTTTAAAGCTAGGGAAATCATTGCTAGTTTTAAAGCAATTATCATTGAACATGCCTTTAGAGAGAAAAATATGGTGGTGAACTATTTGGCAAACCTAGGTGTTAACTATGATTCTCATATAATTTGGCATGGGGGAGATATTAATATGAGTATTAAAGAGCTCCTTAGAAAGGATATATATACGAGGAAAGAAGGACCACATAATCATGATAGCTTATATGAATAATTTATGCTCTGATGGTAAGGTTATGACTACCTCGCAAAGTGACATAATCCCTGTCAAATATAATATCACTTTGCACACTTTGTGGGTCATCTTTTTTGAAATCTTGAGAGACAACACAAAGAAAGTTTTGAGTTTGCAGAAGAATAGAGGCGAAAGTCTGAAATTGAATATGGGAGGAGATTTAAGGAGGGAGGAACCAGAAAACATCTCCAGATGGAAGGACATGCCAAACATTTGGGCGAAGCTGGAAAAAGGATCCCTTATGAGTTTCATGGAGAAGCTGGCTGATTACGACAAAGGTAGGGTTAATCTTGCTATCTCCAAAATCTCTGAAAATTGGTGTAATGGGTCCTTTAAAATCTATGGTGTTAGGTTCAAATTGGACATGGGCCTCATAGCGACTATGATAGGTATGCCCCACTCAGGGCTTAATTTCTTTAGAGATCTCAAGGTTTCCAATAATGCGGTAAATTTGTTCCCGCGTAAGGAAAAGGAGAGGGATAAAATTGGTAAAGCCACAGGCGGTTATTACGAAGCCTCCAACATCAAGAAAATCTGGGGCTGGGTTTTGAATGCCATACTGGAATACATAACTATTGAGGGCCACTTTTCCAAGGCCCACACTTATCATTTTGTGTTATTAAACCACTTTAGACATGAGAAACGGGTATCCTTGCCCTACTATCTCTTCAGGTCCCTTTCTAGGTCTCTCAAAAACCTGCTGGTAATTATCTCGAATATCTTGTTTGCTTTCACAAAAAACCTTGAGGATATTTTGAAGGTCCTCGATAATTCCAGCTCTCCCAAACTAGTGGTGGACCTCGACATGGATGATGATGCTATCGAGATTGGAAGTGGTGAAGCTACACTGGAAACAAAACTAGAGCGAGTGTTAACAAAGTTGTTGTTGCGTCTGCTAAGGAGATCCCTAATCTTAGGGAAAATATCAAAGACTTGTATGGGATTAGCAATAACTTGGCTAATGCCCTAAAAAATATTAATTATTTCCTTTTGTCGGGTCTGGTCGGCTTTTGCTAGTTTTTTTGGGGCTTTAGTTGGTTTTCTCTAGTTATTTTTCTGGCTTTTCTTGGGTTTGTTCCTCTTGATTTCTTAATGCTTTTATCTTGTAAGGTCCTTTTGTAAAGGGTTTCGGGGTCCCTTCAAAACCTATTTTTACCTTAATCAAAAAATTTGCAACATTTGGATTTTCCAAACACCAATGGCTAGTTGGTTGTCCTTTTCAATTAAAGACATTTGTAACCAATCCAAGGCCGATATAAGGCTTGGTAAAACTGATGAGAATGTTGGTTGAAGAATTGAATCAAGGAGAGCAAGTTTAGCCTTTCAAATTTTTTGTTTTCAGCGAGTAGAGTTGAGTTCTATTGGAACTGTATGGTCTTCCAAGCCCAAAACAAGACATGAAGTGTTAGAGAAAACACATATCTTTCATTTGATAGTGATTTTAGGCTTTGAACTATTATAGTTTGCAAGTTTTGTCATTTTTAGTACAGCCAGGTCTTGGAGACCTAAAATTCAGGGTTTTGAAGACTCTATGGCTCATTCCTAACATTCCATGATGGAGCTTTGTACTAAAACCTTATGGAATTTTAGGAGGCCTTGTAAAGTATGTTTTCATTTTTTTTTAAGACAAGGGAGGATAAACTCCAGATTTGCCACCATACCCTAGGCTTAGCACGTTGAGGTGGAAAGCAATGGGGATCATGGACAACAGGCCCTAAATGGGTGAATCCTTTGGATGGAATTGATACAAGGGTGGATTTTACATCCTCATGGATGTACATAACTGAAAAAAGCATCATATTCCTTTTCCTATTGGACTAGTCAAGATTTTCAAGCAAAACCCTATTTTGTAGGCTTAAAAGGAGGATATAATGCCTAAAAAGGGTTAGAAGGGTTAGAGACCAAAACCAAATCCAATTCTGTGATATTGTATGAAAATTCCAAAAGGTTGTTTCAAAATATAAAGAGTTCATAGGGGTGTTCAAGACTTCTGATGGATAACTGGAAAATACCTCGTAGGTAGGCCTAATTGGACTAGGTCTCCTAATAGGTTGAAAAGAGAAAATTAGTCCTTAAGATTGGAATGGGTAATATCCAAAGACCTAGATTAAGGGATAGGCTTGGAAAAAAAGAAAATCAACCCTATGTGTTTTGGGAGTGTGTGAGTGAAGATCCTAAAGTAGAGTGGGGTGGCTCTTAGTGAAGGTGTGAGAAGGTGTTGGGTAGGTGAGTCTCAATTAAGGAGTTTTGGACACTCACAAGATAAGAGGTGGCCACCATAGTCTAAGTACCTTGGGAAGGTCAATAAGGGTGAACCCTACAACCTTTGGAAGGTTGGGATATTATGGAAATAGTGGATGGCTTAGGAGACTACCTAGAGAGACATCAAGAATAAGAAAACCCTGTAGGAGTGAGCATCCTCTCTAAATCAAATTGGTATCAGAGCCACTTGATTTAATAAAGTGGTGTATATCACACCAAGAGGTAGAGTCAGAAGCCAATAGAATTTCCCCTAAGGCAATGAGTAAAGAGGCCATTAGGAAGTTGGTCCAATAAATGCTTAATGAAGCACGAGAGAAAGACTCCAAGCAAGGTAAGGGCAAGATCATAGAGTGGGGTGATGAAACTGATGATGAAGATGCAAATGTGATAGGAGTGGTAATAGAAAAGAAGGAGTTGAAGAAATATCAGCAAATATTTTTGGATTCCCTTAAATCACTCAATAAAGATATCCTAGATTGCATATCGGTATATAGTGGAAGCCCAAATGGAGAAGACCTATTGGATTGGATAGAAGCTTTGAACAATTATTTTGAATACAAGGAGATTGCAGAAGAGAAGAGGGTCTATATGACTAAGACAAAGTTGAAAGGATCAGCTCTAGTATGGTGGAACATGATGCAAGAAGAAAGGGAACAAACCAAGAGAAAGAAGATCAACTCCTAGGAGAGAATGAATATTAGAATCAAAACTCAATTCCCACCTCTAGATTATGAAATGCAAATACACAAGAAGTTGATGAGTTTGAAGAAAATATATATGGATGTGAGTGCTTACATAGAGGAGTTCAACAAACTAACTCTAAGAAAAAGGAAACAAGAGGAAGAAGTGGAGAAGGTAGCAAGATACCTAAATGGCCTTAGACAAAACATTCAAGATGAAACTAGCATGATGGCACCTAAGATAGTCCATAAGTGTTTCCAGTTAGCCTTGAGAGTAGAGGACAAGGTCAAGAGGCAAAGTGAGTTCAATCAAAGAGGTAGAGTGGTAGAGGATTCTGAGGAAGAGGAACCTTTGGAAGGGGTCATAACTCTAGAAAGAATGAAGAAAGTAATCAATCTGAAAATAGTGGGGATAACTTTAGCAAGCATGGTCAGTTTAGAGGCAACTCTAGAGGAAGAAACAAATTTAGGTGCAAATTTGGCACTCAAGGAGGAGGACCCGTAGTCTTCACTAGTAAATGATTTCATTGTCATCAAGTGGGCCACACAATGAACCGGTGTCTTGGAAAGACTTCAAGCTCTTATGTAGGTGAAAGGAGAACTCAATTGGTGTAGGAGGAAGACAATCAAAGTGTTACCTCATCAATCAACAAAGCTGGACTAGTGATAGATGGAGAGAACCTGATGCTAAGAAGAACCTTGTTGAAGATACCATAGGCCAAAGAACCTACTCAAAGAAAGACACTTTTTAAAACCACTTGCAGATCATACGGTAAGATTTATAAGGTCATAGTGGATTCAGGGTCTACAAAGAACATTGTAGCAGTTGAGATGGTTGAGAAACTCAACTTGAAAAGGTTGCCACACACCAATCCCTATAAGGTATCATAGTTGAGTAAAGGACAACATGTGTTAGTTGATGAGAAAGCTTTGGTAGACTTTGAAATTGGAGAGTATAAAGACAGGGTACTATGTGATATACTACGCATGGATGAATTCCATTTGTTGCTTGAATGCCCTTGGCAATATGATGTCAAAGCCATAAATGATGGGGAGAAGAATTCTTATGTTATCACCAAGGAAGGTAGGAAGTTCCAAATGGATCCTTTGGTTGTCTAGGGAGAAGAAATATATGTAGGTTAAAGTGTGATGTTTCTTACTGGGAAAGAGTTCTTTAAGGAGTTGAATCATGAAGGGAACCAATAATGTTCCATCATAGTGAAACCAAAAGTAGAGGCAAAGACTGAACGCAAACTGGTAGTACCTCAAGAAGTGAAGGCCTTGTTGGACCAGTACAAGAATATTGTTGTCAATGAGATACAGGATCATTTACCCCTATATAGAGATGTGAACCATCAGATAGACCTCATAACCAGAGTTACCTTGCCAAATAAAGCTGCTTACAAAATGACACCTACTAAAACTGAGGAAATAGAAAAACAAGTGTAGGAGTTGTTAGATGAGGGATTGATAAAGAAGAGCTTGAGCCCATGTACATTACCTACTATTTTGGTACCTAAGAAAGATGGAAAATGGAGAATATGAACCAACTCAAGAGCCTTCAACAAGATTACCATCAGATACCATTTCCTAATGCCAAGAATTGAGGACCTAATGGACTACCTAGGAGGAGCTTGTTATTTTTCAAAGGTGTATTTGAAATCAGGCTATCATCAAATAAGGATCAGACCTGGTGATGAGTGGAAAACAACCTTTAAGACCAATGAGGAGCTCTATGAATGGTCGGTGATTCCCTTTGGGCTCACAAATGCACCTAGGACTTTCATGAAACTCATGAATGAAATGCTTGCAGAGTTTATTGGTAAATTCGTTATTGTTTATCTTGATGACATTCTGATTTTTAGCAAGTTAAGGGAGTATAATATCAGACATTTGGATGAGGTCTTGAGGAAGCTACATCAATAAAAGTTGATGATCAACTTAGACAAGTGTGAGTTCTTCAAAACTAAACTAGTATATCTTGGTTTTGTAGTTTCTCAAGGTTGTTTGAAGATGGATCCCACAAAAGTAGATGCAATAGTTAATTAGCCTACTCCTAAGTCAATAGGAGATGGTTGAATTTTTCATGGATTAGCTTCAAACTATAGGAATTTTATTAGAGGGTTGAACCATGTATGTGCAACCATATTGAACACAATCAAAGGAGGAACAAACCAAGAAGACATGAGCAGGTCAAGAAGACATTGTTGCAGCACAATGAGAAGTACAAGGCACTAGCAGATAAAACAAGAAGAGAAGTACACTACAAGGTTGGTGATCTAGTATTGGCCTACTTTAGGAAGGAGAGGTTACCCAAGGGACAACCTAGTAAGCTATACATGAAGAAGATTGAACCTCTTAAGGTGATGCATAAATTTGGCAATAATGCATATGAGTTAGAGTTACCTCTAAACTTGGTAATATCCCCAATCTTCAATGTATGTGATTTCTATTCATACAAAGGGTCTCAGATAGATATACCTCAAGAAGAACCTACTTCTATGGAAGAAGTATACTGGTTACAAGATTTACCTCCAAGACAAATGCTCACATTGGAATGCATTTTGGATTCTAAGGTTGTGAAAAAGACTAGTAAAGGAGTCTATAGAGACTATCTAATCAAATGAGAAAGGATATGAGAGTCATAGGCTACAAGGATGTCAAAGAGAGATATAATACAACATGGTACCACTGTTCAAGCCTTATCCACTCAAGGGACTTGAGTTCTTCTAACCTCCAGAGCATGGTACAGTGGCACTTCAGCAATTTTGTTGCATAGGTTCCAGGAGTGTGGTATCTTGTGATTTTTGGTTTGTAATAAGGTCTATGGGAATTAGAATAAGTTCTCAGATGTTTGTAAGGGCCCTAGGAGTTACTGATTGGTCAATTTTGGCCTATGGGCTCTTAAGCATGCCAAATAGAGTACTTGGTACAACAAGTTGATTTTGAGTTAGAATAAGTTGGTATGATGTAGTTTAGGAGGTTTTAAGGTCATTTGAATATTTGGAAGTGACCTGGTTGGAATTGGGTGAAAGTTGCTCAACTATATAAAAGTTGTAAAAAGTTGCAAAATTTGCTCATAGCAACTTTGCAACATTTGCATTTTCCAAACACCAACGGCTAGTTGGTTGTATTTTTCTATTAAAGACTTTTTTAACCAACCCAAGGTCAATATAAGGCTTGGAAAAACCAATGAGAATGTTTGTTGAAGAATTGAATCAAGGAGAACAAATTAGCCTTTCAAAATTTGTGTTTTCAACAAGTAGAGTTGAGTTCTATTGGAATTGTACGATTTGTATGGTCTTCAAAACCCAAACCAAGGCATGAAATATTAGAGCAGAGACATATATTTCATTTTATGGTGATTTGAGGCTTTGAAATGTTATATTTTGCAATTTTTGTTGTAGGTGGGTCCTAAAGACCTAAAATCCAGGGTTTCAAAGACTCTATGGCTCATTCCTAGCATTCCATGGTGGAGCTTTGTACTGAAACCTTAGGTAATATTAGGAGGCCTTCTAAAGTATGTTTTCATTTTTTTTTTAAGACAAGGGAGGATAAACTATAGATTTGCCACCATACCCTAGGCTTGGCATGTTGAGTTGGCAAGCAATGGGGATCATGGACAACAACCTCTAAATGGGTGAATCCATTGGATGGAATTGATACAAGGCTGGATTGGAAATCCTCATTGATGTACAGACCTAAAAAAATCATCATATTCATTTTCCAATTGGATTAGTGAAGACTTTCAAGCAAAACCCTATTTTGTAGGCTTAAAAGGAGGGAATTAGGCCTAAAAAGGGTTAGGAGGGTTAGAGACGAAAAGCAATTCCAGTTTTGAGATATTGTATGAAAATTCCAAAAGGGTGTTTGAAAAGATAAAGAGTTGATAGGGGTTCTCAAGACTTCTAACAGATAACTGCAAAATACCTCGCAGGTAGGCCTAAAAGAGAAAATTAGTCCTTAAGCTTGGAATCTGTAATATCCAAAGACCTAGATGAAGGGATAGGGCTGGGAAAAGAAATAAAATCAACCCTATGTGTAGTGGGAGTGTGTGAGTGAAGATCCTAAAATAGAGGGGGTTGGCTCTTAGTGAAGTTGTGAGAAGGTGTTGGGTAGGTGAGTCTCAATTAAGGAGTGTTGGACACTCACAAGACAAGAGGTGGCCACCATAGTCTAAGAACCTTGGGAAGGTCAATAAGGGTGAACCCTACAACTTTTGGAAGGTTGGAATAGTATGGAACTAGTGGATGATTAAGGAGACTTCCTAGAGAGACATCAAGAATAAGAAAACCCTATAGGAGTGAGCATCCTCTCTACATCACTACTGCTCCAATCCAACCTCATAGGTAAAACGCTAACTTACAAAGATTTAGGGCACCAACCCAAGGAGCACCAACCAAAGGAGAACCAACCCCTACACCAAGCTTCAACTTGGTGATGTATATTGAAATACTATTTGAATACAATTATGACTTCTTGTTGCAATTAAATTTTACAACTCTTTGATCAAATAACTTATTGCTGGTTGACACTATTTTCTCCTGCACTGAATCTCACACTATTGGTTGTGAGATTAGTTTCTCTGATTCTTAGCCTTTGTTATCTTTCTCTCCCACTCTTACACAGTCTCTCAACATACTATGTCACACTTCAATGTTGCCAGCTCTGACACACCTTGCCCATTTGGCTCAAATACAAAACTATAGTTATGTCGGTAGAATCCTCTCAAAGGTATGATTTTTCACCTACACTACAACTTCCTTAGAACTATTTATTAGGCTAGCAATTATTCTCTTTCACTAACTCTCTCTTTTCTCTTCCTCTTCTCCATAGCATCAACTCGCTCTATCTTGAGATCTCTTCTTTTATTCCATGATTTCCCTCCAGAAAGCAATTCAAACTTTAGAACAGTTAGTGTTTCCTCTAACTGACACAATCTTCATGTGATCCGATCCAACCTATCTTGGATTGATCACCTATCCTTCAAGGATGCATCTCTACACACTTTCCATTATCCAACACATATTTGCTGAAAATAGCAATCTCGAACAAGATCTCCTACCTTGAAATATGTCGACACATAAAACGCTTCAGCTGTTTCTTTTTCAACATCGTCCTTAATTATATTTCCTTTGCATTGATCTAGGCGCTAAATACTCCCCGATCTTCCTCTGTCATTATTTTTTCCTTGAGTTGCAATAGTCATATACAATCTTGTGGTTTGTGCTTGTTTCATTTATATCAACAGACAGTTTCACCAACTGTGTCGATGATGGTTTTATCAACCTCTACCTATTTTCCACCTTGACTGCACATGGCATAACCATGGTCAATCACTCTGCTCACTAACATTTAGTTGGTTCAATCTTAAACATTCACCAAACTCATATCGGTACTCACATTTATCAGTAAATCCTTCTTCTTCTGCTAACTTGTAGTGCACACTAACCAGTAACACATCTTCACCTCCAGTGATTTGTGACAACTTTAACATTCTGCCTCTTCATCATAAACAAGTAGCTTTCCTTCAAATTGGTTTATGCCTTACTAGTAACCCTTCATTCTGTCTGCTCACACTCATGTGAATATCCATCATACCGATTGACATGAATGACAACTAAATGCCAAAATGACAACAATCTCCCCTTTTAGCATTGATGTCATGCCAATTGACATCAATGACAACTAAATGCCAAGATGCCAACAATCTACCCCTTTTGCATTGATGTGTCAACTTCTCGCAAGATATTCTATACTAATACATTTCTCCCCCTTTGACACAATGACAAAGGGTACTGTACACTCCCCCTTTGATCTATACCAACCTCCCCCTTTGACTGCTATCAGCTCCCTCCAAATGACATAAAGCCTTCCTATACAAATGACAACTCCCAACTTGTGTTAGAGGTACTGAAAAGTGCTTACCGGTAATGGTTTGGTGAAAATGTCTTCTACTTGTTCATTAGAAAGAACATAATCCATCCTTACCTCTTGTCCTTCAACCTTCTCTCTGAGTCAGTGATACTTGATAGCAATGTGCTTTGTCCTAGAATGCATGATTGGATTCTTTGTTATGTTGATTGCACTTGAATTGTCCCACTGAATGAGAACAGGATCAGTGATGTCCACTTGTATGTCTTTGAGAGTCTACTTCATCTAGAGAACCAGAGAGCAACATGTAGCAACAACAATGCATTCAACTTTAGCAATAGATAAAGAGACTAAGTCATGCTTCTTGATGTGCCATGAGACCAACTGGTAACCTCGAAAGAATGCACCACCACTTTTTCTCTTTTGATCATAAATGCAACTTTCCCAATCAGCATCAGCGTATGCTTCCAAGATAAAATATCCTTGTTTAGGATACCACAAACCATAGATGAGTGTCCCTTGTAGGTACCTAAAAATTCTTCTAACAATGTTCATATGTGACTTCTTTGGTGCAACTTGCAATCTGGCCACCATGTATACTGCCTGAACTATATCCGGTCTTGAAGTAGTTAGATATAGTAGACTGCCTATCATGGATCTTTACAGAGTCTGATCCACCACTGGTGATTCATCATTCTTGTTCAATTTGCTGCCGATCACCATGAGGTACTTACCAATTTACAATCTTCCAGTTAGAATTTCTTCAACATCTCCTTTGCATACTTGATTTGTGAGATAAAGATTCCTTTATCTTGCTACAATATCTACAAACCAAGGAAGTAAGTGAATTCACCAAGAACTGACATCTCAAATTATAATTGCATTTGATCAACAAATTCTTTGCAGAGGGTTTCCTTGTTTCCTCCAAAGATGATGCCATCTGCATACACAACCATAGTGATCATGTGGTTCCCATCTTTCTTTATGTACAAATTGATATAAACACTTCTCTTTTTGAATACCTTCTCCTTCAAATATAGATCTAGTCTTGAGTGCCATGGTCTAGGAGCTTTCTTTAAACCATACAAGGCCTTCTTCAGCCAGCACACAAATATCTCATCATCATGTAGTAGACACCCTTCTGGTTGCTCCATGTACACTTCTTCTTCCAAATTTCCATTTAGAAAGGAAGATTTTACATCCATTTGGTATACTTTATAGCCCTTGTAGGAAGAGTAGGCTAGAAACATTCTGGTTGCTTCTAATCTAGCTATTGATGTAAACATTTCTTGAAAGTCAATCCCCTCTACTTGAGAGTACCCTTTGCAAACTAGTCTAACGTTATGCCTAACAATCTTACCTTCTTCATTCATCTTGTTCCAGTACATCCATTTAGTGCCAATGATGTGTTGGTATTTTGGTATGGTTTTGTCATTGATGTCAACACCTACTAACACCTATCAACTCTAGCACTTTGGAGAATCAACAACATTCACCGGCAAGCAAATGACTCATGCACTATCACCGGTATCTGGTACACCAGGAGGATATAATGATCACCGACACTTGGAATGGCATGGAAAATACTTTGTTATGTCAAAGACATCGTTTGGACACTTTGTCTTGAAGATTTGATTATTGGTATATTCGTATTTGCATATTTGTTGTTACCGACAAATAGGTCTAGGCTATACACCAACAGGTTTATCTTTTCTAGATCAGCATGGCACGCTATGGAGATGATTTATTATTGTTGTAAATGCATTAAGCTGACATGTTGAATTGGTTATTGCATTGGGCATTAATTTAATTATAAATTGATTTTATTGTAATATCCTTTAGAGCCGACCTACTAAAATTGGTCCTAGCTTATGATATAAATGTAAGATCTTATTTGTAAGATCAAATGTGGAATGCGAAGAAGAATTGTGGGAAGGTATATGAAAGAATAAGCAGAGCTATACACATAGACATCATTTGAAGGTAAAACAAAGGTTTTTAAAAGTATATCAAAACTACAGTGGTACTGAATCCAGCATATGAAGATGCTATTTTGAACAGTACATTCTTATTGGATTTAACCATCAAATTATAGTCAGTGTGACTCCTATTTTGTGTTTGAGCAGTGAGCTCTAGGCACTTGGTCTTTCAACATGCGCAGACCCCTTTTGTATACACTTACTATCTGTAGTAGTATCATCTGATTGTGGGTAAGGTTTCCCACCATGGTTTTTACCCTTACAGAGTTTCCACATAAAAATATTGGTGTTAAGTGTTATGGATGACTTTGTCTTTTTGTTTCATGCATTAATATTTACCGGTATTCCAATTAACTGATAAAACTGTCTACCGGTATAAAAGACTGGTTTACCGGTATTAAGAAATAAGTTGGTTAAGTTATTTTGGTTTGAATTTATTTGACAACTGATTCATCTCCCCCCCTCTGAGTTGCCTCTGAGACCTAACAATTGGTATCAGAGCCTAGTCCTCTTTTCCAGAAGTTTAATAGCTTGAGGAGACCCAATGTCTACTAACTATTTTAGGAAGGACAATCCTAAACTCGATGGAACCAACTATGGCATCTAGAAGATCAGAATGAAGACACATCTGAATTTCATTGGAAAGGACATCTGGGATGTTACAAAGAATGGCTATATTGCTCCTACTCAGAGTCAACCCAATCCACCTACCTTGGGGAAATATAAAGAAAATGATTGCAAAGTAAGAGAAGCACTTTTGAGCACATTAACAGATCAGAAAATCATGGGATTATCAGATAGGTCTATTGCTAAAGCTACTTGGGATCATTTGGAAACACTGAATGAAGGAGATTCCATAGTCAAAATTGCAAATCTTGAAAGCTTCCGGGTCAAGTATGAAAATCTGAAAATGGAAGAAGATGAAAGGATTTCTGCTTTTATGGAAAAAGTTAATGAAATTGTTTTGGGTATTAAATGTTGTGGAGGAACCTTAAGTGAAGATGAAATTGTTTCAAAAGTTTTAAGAGGATTGCCACTGGAATATAAAATGAAAGTCACTGCTATAAATGAGTTAAGAAGAATTCCTAATACATCAGTAACTAGAGATACATTGATTGGAAAACTTTCAGCCTTTGAAATTGAGGAATTTGGTCCTCTTGCTACTATAAAGATAGATTTAGCCTTTAAAGCATCAACATCATCTGCATCATCATTTGACAAATCTGATTGGAAAGCCTTTTATGTAAGAGAACTCTAAGAAAGCAGGAAAGAAAATGAAGAACTTGAAGCACTATTTGCAAGGAAAATGCCTAAAGGTCTAGTTGGAAGTAAGTATGAAGGTAAAGCACCCTTTAAATGTTTTAACTACAATAAGATTGGTCATATGGCTTCAAGATACTCTGATAGACATGCTAGACTTAGAGAAGAAGCTAGAAGAACATACAATCCTAACCCTGAATATCAGAGATAAAGATTTAAGAAGAATAAAGACAGATCTTGTTATCTTGTTGATGAAGGAGTGACTGATGAGGATTTGATAGACAATGGATGGGTTTTTGTTGCTATAACAAAATACCAACTAGCACCCACCATTCAACCAGTAGAGCAGGCCTTGGCAGCTAATGTTGAAGTAAATGATGAATGGATCATTGATTCAGGATGCTCACATCATATGACAGAAGATAAAAGTAAATTCTTGAACTTTCAAGAATATAATGGAGGTCTAGTGAGATTTGGAGATGATAAAGCTTGTCTAATCAGAGGTAAAGGTACAATATCTCTTGATGGAAAGCATAATACTAACAATGTCTACTATGTTGAAGGTTTCAAGCATAATCTTTTGAGTGTTGGTCAATTAGTTGACAAAGGATTTCAGTTACAATTCAAAAATGGAAAATACAAAATCATGAGTAGAACTGGTTTAGAAATTGCAACCGGTAATCAAACTAGAGGTAATATCTTTCATTTGAATAACAGTGAAAAGACATGCTTGATTGCACATATTGATGAAAGTTGGCTATGGCATAAGAGACTCTGTCATGTAAACTTTGATTGCATGGTAAGAATCAATACTACTAAGGCAGTTGGAGATTTACCTAAAATTGTCAAACCTCACAATGCAATATGTAAGGAATGTCAATTTGGAAAACAAGTTAGAGCCACCTTCAAAAGTATTCCAGAAAAATCCAATAATGCTCTTGACATAATTCACACTAATTTATGTGGTCCAGCTAGAAGTAAAAGTTTACAAGGTGATAGATATTTCATGCTAATCATTGATGACTATTCTAGAATGTGTTGGGTTACTTTTCTCAGAGAAAAATAAGCACTTGGGAAGTTCAAACTATTCAAAGAAATGGTAGAAAATGAAACCGGTAAGAAAATAAAATGTCTAAGATTAGATCAAGGAGGAGAATTTACATCTAAGGAATTTAATGCATTATGTGAAGTGAATGGAATTAGAAGACAACTATCATCACTTCAAACACCACAACAAAACGGAGTTGTTGAAAGAAAAAATAGAAGTGTCTTGGATGTAGCTAGAAGTATGTTATCAGAAGCAAACCTACCACATGTATATTGGAGAGAGGCAGTAAGTACAACGGTTTATACATTCAACAAAGTTCACATCAAAGGTGAAACCGGTAAGACTCCTCATGAACTATGGTTTGGTATTACTCCTACTTCAAAATATTTGGAAGTTAATGCTATATTAGAAGAGATGAGAATATTGGGAAATTTGAACCTACAAGTGATGAAGGAATATTTCTTGTTATTCATCTAAGAGTAAAGCATATATATATTTTAACAAAAGATTACAGAAAATTATTGAGAGTACAATTGTGAAGATTGATGAACAATTCAGAGGAACTTCAAGGTATATAGACTTTGAATCAGCATGAAAAATTCCAACAAATGAACCTACACTGAATCCACCGATACAAAATGAAGATCCAGCTACACTGGTATCATCTAAAAATTCCACAGTAACTGAGGAACAACAACAAACAAAGACACCCCAGTATGTAAGACTGAATCATTTTGAAGATCAGATAATTGGAAATAAGTATAAAGGAGTTATGACAAGAGCAATATTGGAAAATGAAGAGGTATGTCTGATTTCTCAAATTGAACCATCATCAGTTAATGAGGCATGTGAAGATAAACATTGGACTAAAACTATGGAAGAAGAATTAGAAAAAATTGAGAAGGATAACACTTGGACATTAGTTCCCCAGCCTAAAGATAAAAATGTAATTGGAACCAAATGGGTATTCAGAAACAAACTTAATGAAGATGGTAAGGTAATTAGAAATAAAGAAAGACTAGTGTGTAATGGATATTCTTAGAAAGAAGGAATTGGTTATAGTGAGACCTTTGCACCGGTAGCCAGAATTGAAGCAGTTAGATTGTTTTTGGCTTTTGCAGCACATAAGAACTACAAAATATACCAAATGGATATTAAATGTGCATTTCTGAATGGAGATATTGAAGAAGAAGTCTACATTGAATAACTTGATGGATTTCTCTGACAGATAACAAAGATATGGTTTGCAAGTTAAGGAAAGCTTTGTATGGGTTAAAGCAAGCTCCAAGAGCTTGGTATGCAAGATTCGATAAGTATCTTTTGAAGATTGGTTTTTCTAAAGGTAACATTAACAACAACTTATATTATAAAGTGACTAATGATGACATCTTGGTTATAGAAGTTTTTGTTGATGATATAATCTTTGGAGGAGAAGATGGATTATGCAAAGAATTTTCTATTGAAATGCAGCAAGAATTTGAAATGTCTATGATTGGAGAAATAAAATTCTTTTTAGGATTGCAGATTTCACAGACTGACAAAGGTATATTCTTGAGTCAATCCAAGTACTTAAAGGAGTTACTAAAGAAATTTGGGATGGAGAACTCTAAACTGGTAAGCACACCTATGACTACAAGTGAAAAACTATCACTAAGGGATGAATCTACACCTGTTAATCCAACTAGGTACAAATCTATGATAGGAAGTTTACTGTATTTAACACAAACAAGACATGATATCATGAATGTAGTATGTATTGTTTCAAGATTTCAGAGTAATCCTAGAGAAAATCATGAATCAGTAGTAAAAATGACTTTTCAGTACTTACAAGGCACTACAAATCTTGGATTATGGTATCCTAGAGATGAAAACTTTGAATTATGTGCATACATAGATGCAAATTGGGCAGGAGATGTGGATGATAGAAAAAGCACCACTGGTAGAGCATTTTTTCTTGGAAATAGACTAGTTTCTTTTTTGAGTAAGAAACAAAGTTGTGGATCCTTATCAACAACAGAATAAGAATATGCTACAGCAGCAACGAATTGTACATAGGTATTATGGCTTAAACAAATGTTGAAAGACATAAAGGTCAAATGCAAGGAACCTATTACTATCTATTGTGACAACATTGCAACAATTGATATATCTAAGAATCTGGTACTACATTCTAAAACCAAACATGTTTCTATCAAACTAAATTTTCTAAGGGAGAATGTTGAAGCAAAAGAAATAAAACTGGTTTATGTGAATACTAAAGAGCAGATTGCAGATATATTCACTAAACCTCTGCCTAAGGAGACTTTTGAATATCTTAGAGATTAGCTTGGGGTCATACCCCCACCGGTAGATAATTAGGAAGTTGATGTTTGTCATCAACTGACAGAATTAACAGAGAAATATTTTCCTCCTGCTTTGATGAGGAAGCTACTTCTCAGGGGGAGTAGTTGGTATACTGAATTGGTTGGTATTTTGTATCTGAAAAATGTTTTTACTTTGGCAATTTATGTCAAAGGGGGAGAGATTGGTATGGAAAAATACAAGGAAAAACATATCAATCTCAGGGGGAGAGATTGATACTTTGGGAGAGATTACTTATATTTTGGTAATTGTTGATATGTTCGTATTTGGCATCTTTATTTTGGCACTTTGATGTTTTTTCCATCTTGTGTTGCCATCAATGCCAAAGGGGGAGATTTTTGGTATTTTGGTATGGTTTTTTCATTGATGTCAACACCTACTAACACCTATCAACTCTAACACTTTGGAGAATCAACAACATTCACTGGCAAGCAAATGACTCATGCACAGTCATCGGTATCTGGTACATCAACAGGATATAATGATCACTGGCACTTGGAATGGCATGGAAAACACTTTGTTATGTCAAAGACATTGTTTGGATACGTTGTCTTGAAGATTTGATTATTGGTATATTCATATTTGCATGTTTGTTGTTACCGGCAAATAGGTGCAAGCTATACACGGGCAGGTTTATCTTTTCCAGACCAGCATGGCACACTATGGAGATGATTTATTATTGTTGTAAATGTATTAAGCCAACATGTTGAATTAGTTATTGCATCAAGCATTAATTTAATTATAAATTGATTTTATTGTAATATCCTTTAGAGCCAACCTACTAAAATTGGTCCTAGGTTATGATATAAATGTAAGATCTTATTTGTAAGATTGAATGTGGAATGTGAAGAAGAATTGTGTGAAGGTATATGCGAGAATAAGCAGAGCTATACACATAGACATCATTTGAAGGTGAAGCAAAGGTTTTTTAAAGCATATCAGAACTACACTGATATTGAATCCAGCATATGAAGATGCTATTTTGAGCAGTACATTCTTATTGGATTTAACCATCCAATTGTAGTTAGTGTGACTCCTATTTTGTGTTTGAGCGGTGAGCTCTAGGCACTTGGCCTTTTTGCATGTGCATACCCCTTTTGTATACACTTACTATCTGCATTAGTATCATCTGATTATGGGTAAGGTTTCCCACCATAGTTTTTCCCCTTACAGGGTTTCCATGTACAAATATTGGTGTTAGGTGTTGTGGATGACTTTGTCTTTTTGTTTCATGCATTAATATTTACTGGTATTGAAATTAACTAATAAAACTATCTATTGGTATAAAAGACTAGTTTACCGGTATTAAGCAATAAGTTGGTTAAGTTGTTTTGGTTTGAATTTATTTGACAACTGATTCACCCCCCTCTTAGCCTCCGAGACCTAACATTATGTTCTTGTCTTTCGGTCTAGGGACTAATTCCCAAGTCTTGTTCTTCTCAATTTGTTGCAATTCTTCTTCCATGGCATCCTACATCCATTCTTGTCTTTTGCTTGCCTCATTGAATTTTTTAGGTTAAACTTCGGTCATGAGGTAGAGATTAACTTGTTCATCAATCCGAGCAAGTCTTCTTCTAGTCTGCACACCATCACTCTTATTTCCCAAAATTTTCTCTTCTAGGTGATTCAGTTGTAAATACCAGTTGGGACCCTTCTTGGATGCTTCCTTTGGTTGAATGTCTCACTGAGCTTCATCATCTTCATCATCAAATTTATCATACCAGTTGATCTATGGTTGACATACTTTGTGTATATCCTCATCAAGTTTTACATGCACACTCTCAATGATCCTTCTTAGTATTTTATTATAACATTTGTAGGCCTTGTTGTTTGATGTGTAACCAAGGAAGATTCCTTCATCACTCCTGGAGTCAAAACTTCCTAGACCATCCATATCTTTCTTGATAAAACACTTGCTTCTAAATACTTTGAAGTATTTGACTGATGGCTTCCGGTCATACCACAACTCATAAGGTATCATCCTGTAGTTTGTTCTTAATTGAACCCAATTTAAAGTATATGCAATAGTATGAACAACTTCTTTCCAATATGTGTCTGATAGACTAGACTCATTTAACGTGGCTCTAGCCATCTCCTTCACTGTCTTGTTCTTCCTTTCTACCACACCATTTTGCTGTGGTGTCCTAGGAGTACAGTATTGCCTTCTAATTCCATGTTTTTCACAATAATCTTCAAATTTAATTAATGTAAACTCTCCACCCCATTCTGATCTTCAACATTTTAACCTGCACCCACTTTCTTTCTCCACAATCTTCTAAAAGATCTTGAATCTTTCAAATGCTTGTGATTTATCTTTCAAGAAGGTGACCAATGTCATTCTTTAGTAATCATCAATGAAGAGCATACAGTATCTTTCACCTGCAAGTGCTCTTGTCCTAGTGGGACCACACAAATCTGTATGCACAATTTCAAGTGGTCTTCAGGTGTTGTGCTCTTTTGTCTTGAAGTTCACTTTAGTTTGGTTACCTTTTAAACATTCATCACAAAATGTTCTTAACAGTTTGATGATGGGTGGAGTATTCCTCAAACACCCCTTTTTGCTTACTACCACTAGGTTATCAAAGTTTATGCAGCCTAATCTTTGGTGCCAAATCCAACTTTCATCTAATTTTCCTAACATACATTGGGACTCATAGAATTCCTTTAGATTATAAACATTTCCATATGTTCTCTTTTCCTTCTACCACAACTTTACCAGTACTGCCTTTCTTTATTTGGCAACTAGTTGCATCAAAGGTGAATTTGTAGCCTTTGTCATACATTTGACTCACACTTAGCAGATTGTGCTTTAGACCTTCCACATAATATACATCATATGCCTTCAATTTTCCATCAATTCTTAGACTACCTTTTCCCTTTATTTTGATGGAGGAGTTGTCTCCAAACCTTACTGAACCACCATTCCACTCTTCAAGTTTGATGAATATCATTTTTTCACTAGTCATATAGTTTTAGAAACCACTATCTACAACCCATAGATTTTTCCTTTCAGCATGTAAGACAGTCTGTACTATGCGACTTGATTCCGCCTTTTCCTTTTCTTTCTCAACCCAAATAGGTTTGGTCTTCTTCTTCTTATCAGCTGCTATATTGTGCTTAGGTTTAGTTGCCAGCTCTTGATTCGGATTTGTCTTCTTCTACTTGATCTTATGTTTTTCACATAACTTTCCTATGTGTCCAAACTCTTGACAATTATAGCATTTTACATTTTCATTTAAGGGAACATCCTTAAAAAATTTGTATGGTACTAGTTTATTCTTCCTACAATAAAAACTCTTATGACCATATCCATTGCACTGATAACATATAACATTCATATCCCAGAGTGCATTAAATGGATTTCTACTTTCATAACTCATAGAGGGCTTATTGATTAATCTATAGTCAACTAATCTATGCCCAAATTTGTTACACCGGTAACAGTAACCATGAAAGTTTGAAAAATATCGATTAGGTTGTTTTGGTCCTCAATGGAACTACCTCATTGGGGGTCTTCCCTTCATATTCTTGAGTCTGGTAAATCCTTCACAGTCAACTTTTGCATTTCTCCTTGGATCTCCATGTTGATATAGGAAGTGTGGCCTCTGGTTCATTGTTGTGTTCTGATTTGAGTGGTGATTTCTTACAACGTCTACATATGTCTTTTTGTCGGTATCCATTCTTACAGTGAATGTCTTCTTTTCTTCACTTTTAATTTAATAGGTGAACATTATTTCTTTGCCAAGTTTATCTTTGTGGGTTGAACTTTGACCTTCTTCAAAGCCTAGGCGACCAGTGTCATTGGATTGCTTTTGTTTGCTCAACATCTTGTCTAAGGCCTCGGTGATGCCTTCATACTTGCTCCTTATTTTTATTTCTTCCCTACTTTCTTCAAGCTCCTTTTTGAGCTTTACTGTTTCTTCTTCCAACTCTTGATGCTCCTTTTCCTTCTTTTTTAGATCAGAGGTTGTAGCTTCACATATCCTCTTAGTTTCTTCCAACTCTAATTTCAAGTCAGATATAACTTGACTAGATTCATCTAGGGATTGCTTCAAGATATCTTGTTCATCTACTGCAACAATCTTAACCCTCTTGAGTTCTCTTCTGGTTTTACTCAATTCCTTAAGAGAATTGATAAGTTCACTCTCCAAATCCACTTCATCTTGAATATCCTCCTCTTCCTCATCTTCATCAATTGGTCTATCAATTTCCATGAAGAGATTGACTTTTTTGTCATTCTTATGGTAATCATCTTCTGATGCATTTTATTGATCTGTTGTGTCATCCTCAATAGTATATAGGTTGTTCTAGTTCAGGTAGCCTCTCCTTCCTTGCTGGTAGTCGTTCCTTTCTCTGTTTTTGCCGACAAATCTTCTAAACTCTCTTGACTCTATTATCAGTGTTTAAAAATAGGTGTGCTTTTTCCATTATTGGCTAAGTCTAAATTTTTTTGAGTCTGGTATGTTCTTATTGCTTCAAGGCTGTTTCAAATCCTAATGGGTTTAGGGTTTAGGTTTTAATTCACTTTAATGACTATTAAAAACCCTTTGGTTTCTATTTCTGCATTACTTTATTCACTTAAGTAATGGGTCCCTTTGTTGTGAAGTGTTCCCCCCCTTGTAATTTACCTAGGCGGTCCCTTCAATTGTTATAATTCCCACTTTTAAATATGCCGTCTCCTAAATGTCTGTCAGGACTTGTAAGCATCATGCAACTTTCTGTTGATCTGATGGTCTGCGTTGATTTGCAACCTAAAGGTGCTCGGAATTTATCCGTTGTGAAATAGTGAAAGGCAGAAAGGTGGACCTGACACATAGGTTCACGCCAAAGTTAAATACCGGTCAAGTCCCATTTGATCGGACAGACAGCATGAGTTCATGAGATCAAGATAAACGTGGTTTACTCTTCGTGAAGTCACAAAAAGGTTTGACAGGACCCACAATGAGGACTTTCCCTTCGGTTAAAAGGTAATCAAGTCAGGCCAAGATCGACGGCTCACGTTGTTTCGCGGCTGAGAGATGCTTGCGGTTTACTCATCACGAAGTCGTGAAAAGGGTTGGTGGGCCCAAAGGGCAGGCTAAACACGAACTTAAAAGCCATTCATCTCTAGTTTTTGATCTGACAGTTCTCATGATTTCGTGGCCATAAGTTGAATGATGATTAGTGTTCACAAAGTCGCAGAAGATAGGTGGAAGTCACACGTAGGTGTGATGTGGCAAAATAGATGCTACTTTTGTGGGGCTCGATAGGGATATGTCAAGTGAAACATAGTGCTAAAAGGATTATTAAGGGCCCACTAGGGTGTAACCGACGGTTATGTGGGAGTAATAAAAGATGGCATGTGGCAGATCCAGAATGGGACCCAAGCGAGTTGCCATGGCTAATGGCCGACTACCATGTGGCATGTATTTACTGATGAAAAGGTGGGGTAAGTGATTCCCAGATGTAGGGCCCACTTAAAAGGCAATCATCTCTATTTTGATATGACGATTCTTATCAATTCATGGCCTGAAGATGCCCAAAGATTAATCTCAGTGAAATGGCCAAAATCGCTAACTGTCAAGGTGAGGCACGGTTAGTTATAAAGATTGACGATCTCAGTTGGAATTAAAGGCCGGGTGATTTGAGTTAGATCTAACGCTTGGCATGGCTTCGTGGAGGGGAAGTGCTCAATTGTTAAGTATCGCGAAGTGGCAAAAAGATGGTAGTGCCCAGAACTTAAGCAGAGAGATTAAGTAGAGGTAAAGACAATGCAAGTTCCTGTGATCCAACGGCTAGCATTGCTTCGTGAAAGAAAAGAGCATGGGTTTTATGCACTGCAAAATAGTGAAAAAGTGAAACAGAGGAAAGACTCAAAGGAATCATGACCCGTTGGAGCCATTTTTGAATTCGATTTGGTGAATTCAATTATGAAAAGAAAGCCAAAGCATGTGGAGTTAATTCCTAAAAAACTTAAATTCCAACTTGTCTTCTGTAGTCCACATCAACTTAATTGCTAATACCATTTCATTGAAGTTTGTTGCTGATTGAATTGTTGCAGAGCGAATTGTTGCAGAGTAATTTTCTTCAGATGAATAATCAGGTTTTTATGCTTTTCTTGATAACTCTGGTTTGTTCTCAAATATTTTTCGTGTGAATTACTTTGTTAGAGGTCTATGCTAGTTGCTGGTGGTGTGGTTGCTCGTCCAAAATGGCTCCTAGAAGAGAATTCACCGGGAAGGTGGGATACCAAGAATGAAATATATGTGATGATTTTTTAGAACAATTAACTATGTCTACCAATGCTAGGGCTAAGATCAAAGAATTAGTGCCCAAACACCCTGATCTAAAAATTGGAGATGGCTTGTATGATAAGGGTAATTGGTTGAGAGACCCTGAAATAGGAATGTCAGGCTTAGGACTTTTCAAATTCAGTTTTGGGAAAAGAAATTCCCCTACTCCTATGAATGGCATATGAGAACAGGATGTAGGGAAGCTAGTGGTCCCAGGTGTTTTTATGGATACAGACCTGTTAACTTTGATTGCACAGAATAATGACTCTATGGCAAGGTGCATCTAGAACATAAAGGGGTCAGTCCTAATTGAAATCAATGAAGATGAATTTAGAAAGGCTTTCAAACTCAGTGAATCCTCCAATTTATTGGAACCTATTGATTTTGAATCATTAGCCCAGATTTACAATGTATAGAGGGATCATCTTAGGAATGGCCCATTAAGAGAGTTCTTTGTGAAGATAGGGGGGTTGAGAGTTGTAGGGCCCAGCACAATGGAACCATTCTCCCTCAATTTATTCACCCTAAGAGCTAAGGGTATGTATTGGGCCTTGTGCCAGATCTTTGGGGAAGATGCTGAAAAAGAATATGCCTACCCATTATATGTTGATGATTGCCCAAATTTTGAATCCTTCTTTGGCCATTACATTTGATTATGCTCCATACCTTGTTGATGCCATTCATAAAGGGCTAATAGGAATCAAGAATGGTAAGGTTGACAAGCCATTTGGATGGTATTCTATGTTAATGCACATGTTCCTGTTCAAGGGTGCTGACTACTTTGCAAAGGAGATGGACCTAGTTAAGGTCAAGAATAATGAGGAAATGCCAGTACAATTGTGGAGTACTATTTTATCATGGGATAGAGAGGATGCAAGTTATCTGAAGTTTTATAGATGCTTTGCATCTAAGATCAGAATCCTCTTATGTAGAGAAAACCCTAGAATCTCTAAAGTTCTATTGGAATTTATTAGACCTAAGGAGTTTGCAGAGGCTATCAAGATTGTTCACAATTGGGGAGACATCTATTTGTACCCTGTGTCTACTATTTTCAGAGTGTTTGGATTTAGAGGCACCCCTTATTTATTACCCTATCAGGTCCCATTAAAAATAGGGATTGCAGAAGTGCTAAGATAGATTGGAGGGGTGCAGGAAGCTGAGTTGACTAACAGAGGTAAAGGGACTATTTTCCCAACTGTTACCATGGCCCACCATTTTGTAATCACTAAGGGTGGATGGAGATGTTGTTCTCAAAATCTGATTACCCTTCAATGCCTTTAATAATATAATCTAAAATGAGTGCCAAGAAGACATCAAGGATAAAAGGATTTCAGAGACAACATATGACAAGGTTTGGTTAGACCTTCTACACTTCGGGCTCTTCCCTAAGCCCAGGCGGGTATACCTTTTGTGAATTAAATTCACATTCTTAAGCAACAAACCCACAGCAAACCAGTCCAAAAAACCGGTGAGTTTATTCACCTTGAAAAAACAACTGAAAACAAAGAATGAAACAATATCCAACTTCAGTATATTTGATCAACAAAGCATGCAATAAACAGCTTCGATTAGTACCAGTGCTTTATCCAAGGCTACAGAGTCACTCAAACTCAAATAAAACTCCTGAAATAAAACATCTCTATACTTCCCATCAACTTGGTCTCCATTTATCCCTGTAAATGCCTAGCATCAACAAGAATTTAATCACTTCAAAATAAGCTAAGATCCTCAAAATTCAAAGTTCATCCCGAAGTATTTACTAGTAGAGTGTTCATGCCTGTTTAATTTCCCTCCTAAAGAGAAAAGCTAGAAACACCCATACTGAGATTGCCTTACAATTCCATTCAAACAGAAAAATCCTAGATTATTCCGAATGAAAGAATAAATACGATTAAGGACAAATTTGAAGACGACACAGAGCTTTACTCAAAACTGATGGTCTGTATATTGATATTCATTTGAAAAAAGATTTTACAAGAGTCTGATTCTCCATTAAACTTTGGAAAAGCTCAGATAACATTTCTGCAGCGTTTTCTTACAAAAATTGTGTGATCCCTTTCTCTCTAGTCCTGGTATCCATTTATAACAATATGGATGCACAAAGCTTCGGACTTCTTTGAGGAAAGTTTGTTACAATTACTTCAAAAATTGAAGAAGTTACAATTTCAGTTATGCGCTCTTTTCAGCTTCTTCAGCAGTCTGTTGGACAGGTTATTCAGTTGCAACCTCCTCTGGCTTTTCAGGGACGTTCTCTAACTACTCCGGATCTCGAGTGGAATATTTAATTCCCCACTCACCATACGTCTCCTCGGTCGGCCATACAAAATTAATCACATCACTTTTAACCTTAGTCAACCCTTTCCAAGAATTCCTCAGTTTGTTGACTTCTGAGTTAAGAAAACTGTAGTGTGATTTAATTCTCTCTATTTCCTGTATGGTTATAACAAAAAATGAGGTGTCATCCAGATCAATAATTCCCTTGACCCTTGCTGACAATTTAACATTTATCTCATTGAGCCATATCTGTTTGTCTTTCAGTTGATCTGGGTTAGCAAAAATTCCTGGGAGTAATTCACACACCTGATCAGTGTATTCCTTTTTAAGCAATTTAACCCTTCTTTCCACATTATCCACCTCTGTCGCCAATTGCAATAAACTCTTAGTAATATCAGAAGTGGATTTGATAATAGGGTTAGCTCTTGCTTCATCACAGGAAACACACATGAACTCTAAATCCTGCTCCCTAGGCCTCCATCTGTCAAAAATGGGTGTCAATATGACTTTATCTCTTATCAACTCAGTCCATATCTCCATGACTTTTCCTACACTATTGTGAAGGAGTGAAGCATTTATAGTGTCTGCAAAACTGGAGACTGTGGCCTTGATCTTTTCTTCATACTTCCCTGCATAATAGGCCTGAGTTTGCTTAAGACTCTCCAATTCTTGGGGAGTTATCTCTATCATCTGAGAGCTGGAAGGTGCAGGAGATGGTGGGAGCTCAATAATGGGGCTAGTAGGTGGAGGTCTTGCAGGAGAAGAGGTGATCATTAATGTTGAAGATTCACCTTGTTGACGTTGTCCTGCTAATTAGCTCTGCAATCTGGCAATAATACTCTCCTTGCCTCTTATTTCCTCCTTGGCACTGTCATAAGCCTTCAAGACTGTTTCCAATTTGAGCTGGAGAGCCTCTTTTTCTTTAGCATCCTTCTCAGCTACTGCAACACTAAATTTTGCAGTCTCCAACACCGTGCTAGCAGCCTCTACTACCCCTGTGCTTTCTACTCTCCTGACCATCAATCCGCCAATGTGACTTGTCCCTGTGGTGTCTTTACCCTTCTTGTCCTCATTTCTCTTAAGGGACCACATGACTAGAGCAGCATTGTCTTTACTGAATGTAACCCCTTCCATGGGTTTGGTTTCTTTCCTCACTGCATCCAGCACCAGAGCATCAGCAATATTCCATTCTGGCAAAATGAGCACTCCAGCTTGTGCTACTAAATCTCTCCCCTGTTCAGGAGTGATGGTTTTGAATTCTTCCATCATCTCCTGTTTTATTTCTTCCTCCACCAAGGCTGGATCTTTATTTAATTGTTCTGCCTTTCTTGTTTCACATCTAGCATTATATTTATCTATATGTTGTTTCCATATAAACTGCATGAATTCTTCAGATGTTACAAAACTATCATCGGCTAGAAAAGCACTAGTGGCCTTCTTTATCTCAGGATCCCACTCCTGGCCTTTGAGTTCAGTCGAGGTGATGTCCATTTGTGCTTCAGTGGGTTCTTCTGGCATCCCCTCTTCCACTTCATCGTATGTATACGCAATCTCCCCCAAACTGCCCAACTGAGAGAGGTATTCAGTTGCTGCTTGTTCATCTCCAATGTGGAGAGGGGATTGGGATGGGGAATATAAGGGTGTATCTGATTGCACTTCCTTCCCCACCCTCTGCTTCTTTGGGCTGTCTTGGATGTCAATGACTTCATGTGCTTTCCTCTTCCCTTTAGATGAAGAGGGTTCCCCTCTTGCAGACACCAACACACTATAACCTGCTTTCTTATGCAGGGTGTAATCACCAGGAGGGATGGCTTTAATAGGAGCTGATTTCCCCAAAATCATTCTTGCTTTCTCAGGGTTGTTTTTAATTACAACTCCCCTTTTCTCCTTTATTGTCTGCATCACATCCTCAAAACAAATAATCAAAAATTTTATCTTTTCTTCCAATGGGAAGAAGCTAGACAATGGGTCATAGCTAGCATCAAATTGATGCACAAAATCCAGGGCCTTCCTGTAAGCTACCCATTTTTCCTTCCTCAACTCCTGTTCATCCAAATCAAATTCATTCCTGATGAGGTCTTCAGGAAAGTGGAATTGGTGGGGCCTACCTCTGCATGCTACTTTCTTCCGGAATACACCATTGTAGAAGTCCTCCGGATCAGCACATCTTGACACTGCAGTGGACAAATGGTAGGGTTTGAGGAAATCCTCAAAACATTTCCAGCTGCCCTTGGTGATTACAAATTTGTGGGCTACTGTAGCTGTAGGGAAAATAGTCCCTTTACCTCGGCCTGTTAACTCTGCCTCTTGCAAGTCACCAATTTGTCTGAGAATCTCAGCTATTCCCACTTTGAGGGGGACTTGGTATGGTAACAAAAATGGGGTGCCTCTGAAACCAAAGACCCTAAACACTGTGGACACTGGATACAAATACATATCACCCCAGTTATGAACAATCTTGACATTCTCTGCGAATTCTTTTGGTCTTAGGAATTCCAGAAGAATCTTGGGGACTCGTGGATTGTCAGAGCAAAGAAGAGTCCTTATTTTGGATGCAAAGTATTTATCAAACTTTAGAAAACTTGCATCCTCTCTATCCCATGACAATACGGTGCTCCATAATTGTACTGGCATCTTCTCTCCCTCCTTTTCTTTTACCAGATCCATTCCACTGGCAAAATAATCTCCACCTTTGAAGAGGAAGAGGTGCATCAATAGTGAATACCACCCAAATGGCCTATCCACCTTCCCATTCTTTATCCCCATCAGTCCTCCATGGATAGCATCAGCAATATAGGAGGCATAATCAAATGTAATAGCAAGAGAAGGATTCAAAATTTGAACAATCATTAACAGATAATGATTTGGTATATTAGATTCAGCATCCTCTCCTAGAACTTGGCAAAGTGCCCAGTACATCCCTTTTGCCCTTAAGGTAAACATACTTAGTGAAAAGGGCTCTTGTGTATTGGGCCCTACAACTGCTAACCCTCCCACTTTCAGAAAAAGTTCTTTGAGAGGCCCATTCCTGAGATGAGTCCTCTGTGCCCTGTACACCTGAGTTAATTGTGTGAAGCTTATATGCTCCAAGAAATTGGTAAACTCACTAAGCCCAAACGCTTTTCTCAGCTCTTCTGCATTTATCTCCACGAGGGTTTTTCCATTCACATCCCGGATACACCTGGTAACTGAATCATAATTTAATGCCATCTGGGTTAACAAATCTGTATCCATGAACACCCCTGGGACTACCAATTTCCCAACATCTAATTCCCAAATGCTATTTTGAGGAGCAGGAGAATTCCTCATTCCAAAACCGATTTTAAATAACCCCAACCCAGACAGCCCAACCTGTGGGTCTCTTAACCAATTACCCTTATCATACAATCCTTCTCCAATTCTCAGTCGGGGAGCCCTGGGTACTAATTCTTTGGCCTTAGATGCCTGGTTGGTTGACAGCGTCAACTGCTCTAAGAAGTCATCACACACACTTCTTTCAAGATAATCAACTTTACCAGAAAATTCCCTTTTAGGAGCCATTTGCAATACAACCAGATAAATATTACTTCTGAAAATATTTCTGCTATACGAGAACAGTTTCACGTATCACAACACAAGAACGGCTGCAAAATAAGAAAAAACCTGATGCTTGCTCGAAGAAATTCGCTCTGCAACCAATTCGCCTTCTCTGTATTTGTAAAAGATAACTCTACGTTTGCCTCCTCTGCAAAAATCCTTTTAAGAGGTATCCTTACTTGGTTGTTAGGAAATCAAATGCTTGTACTCTGGGCTTTAACTGTAACATTGATTCCACATGCTTCGACCGTCCCTTCAAAATCGAATTCATACAAGAATTCATATTTTAGCTCCAACGGGCCGCAGTCTTTCTGCAAGTGTCTCTCTGTGAATTTCATTTTGACGGCTTTGTCCTTAGTCTAAGTCCTGTCTTTTTATTGGCCACATAATACCACGCGGCATCCGACCATTGGCTTAGAAAATCCCCTCACATTCTATTTTGATACTGGCTGAATGTCGCCCTTTATACCGTAGCGGGCCCGTGCTTTTCTCTTTTTGCCATGTCATCATCATGACACGTGGACGGCTGATATTCATTCTCGCTATTTCGCAGCCTTAAAGGGTGAGCACTTAACCCTTGCGAAATAGCGCGGGCCGTTGGATTATCTTTCAAGTTAATCACCTTTTAATCCTTCGAACAGGTCCTCAGGAATGGTGGGCCCGCTGAGTCATCAGTGACATCTAGCATCTAGTCATCCACTGTGCTGATTTGTCATTCTGTCATTTGCCGGAAGAAGAACCATGGGGGCCCCACTTCAGTCTCGACAGGTCTACCTCAGAAATGGTGGGCCCACTGAAACGCCATAGACACCTGGCTTTCTTGTCACCTTCGAAGCTGACCTGTCAACTTTTCATTTGTCGAACATACACTATAGGGACCCACAGCTGCCTTTTAGACCGCGTGTCATCAAGACACGTGGACGGTCCAGGTTAACTTTCACTATTTCGCAGCCTTAAAATGTGAGCATCTTACCCTTGCGAAATAGCGCGAGCCGTTAGATCTTATCTCGACTTGCGCGGCATTTAAACCCTGCTAGGAGCTTTCAGAAGAGGTGGGTCCACGGACACATCATGGACACCTGGCGTTCTTGTCCTGCTGACTGTGGCGGCCTGTGCCACGTGTTACCTTATAATACGCCAAAAGAAAGCCACGGGGCTCCAGCTATCACTGACAACTATGCCTTCCACTTACCCTGTCGTGACACATGGACGGCCGATATTCATTCTCGCTATTTCGCAGCCTTAAAGGGCAAGCACTTAACCTTTGCGAAATAGCGCTGACCGTCAGATCCTTTCTGAAGTTGCTCAGCATTTAAACCCTGCTAGGAGCTTTCAGAAGAGGTGGGCCCACGGACACATCATGGACACCTGGCGCCCTGTCATCTTCGAAGCTGACCTGTCGACTTTTCATTCGCTGGAAGGAGCCACGGGGTCTCAATGAATTGTAAGAGCTATCCCTGCCAGGTCACCTCCACCTGTGAGCTGACTCATCTTTGGGGCCCACTTTGATCCTTAATCTTAAAATGTTGACTGTGGCGGCCTGTGCCACGTGCTGCACTCCAATACGCCAGAGAAGACCACGTAGAGGGGGCCCCACCTTCTTGACAGCCGCAACCTTCACTTCCTCCGCATGACACATGGACGGCTGATATTAATCCTCGCTATTTCGCAGCCTTAAAATGTGAGCACTTAGCCTTTGCAAAATAGCGCCAACCGTCGGATCTTTCCCCAAGTTGATCAGTGTTTACTGGGCCCGGCACTTTAGAAGGAAATAATAAAAGGCGAAAATTTTCAAATAATTAACATGACCGCCTAGGTAAATAGCAAGGGGGGACACTTCTTACGACCCCGCGACCCATGACTTAAGTGAAATAAAGTAACGTCGGAATAGAAACCAGGGGACCTAACACAAAAGATAAAGCCTAAAACTTAGAAAAACCTTAAACCCTCTAGGTTTAGAATAAGGCTGAAGCATTTGGGGCCACATCTTATACAAATTTTTTCAAAAACCATAGCCAAATATGGGGAAAGAACCCAATTTTAAAAACAGCGATAACAGGAGATTCTTTGAAGATTTCTTTAAACCGTATAGGTTATCAACTGTAGTGTCAAGATGTGCAGACCATGAGGAATTCTTCAATGGAATGTTCAGAAAAGAGTAGTGTGCAGAGGTAGGCTTCATCAATTTCAGTTTCCTGAGGATTTGATTAGAAATGAGTTCAGCTTAGATGAGCAGGAACTGAGGAAGGAGAAGTGGGTGGCATATAAGAAAGCCCTTGATTTTATTCATCAGTTTGACACTAGCTATGACCTTCTATCTAGCTTCACCCCATTTGAGGAGAAAATAAAGTTTTTGATTCTTTATTTTGAAGATGTAATGTTGACCCTAAAGGAAAAAAGGGAGGCCATAATACAAAATGATCCTGATAAGGTTAAGATGGTCTTGGTCAAGCCTGCTTTTGCTAAAGTAATCCCACCAGGTGACTATGCAATGCTCAAGAGAACAAAGTACACTGTAATGATGCCAGTGACAGGTGAGCCTTCCTCTTCAAAAGGGAAAAGGAAAGTTGAAGATATTGTAGACATTCAGGATTCTCCTAAGAGGCAAAAGGTGGGAGAAGAAATTGAAACTAATGAGCCTCAATATTCCCCATCTCAATCTCCTATCCACATTGGAGATGAACAAGCTATGGCTAAACAATTATTGTAGTTAGGGAGTCTTGGTGAGATTGCCTATACTTATGAGGAGACCCAAGAAGGGATGCCCAAAGAGCCACCAAATGCTAAAATGGATTTAACCAAAGTTGAGTTAAAGGGCCAAGAATTGGACCTTACTATTAAGCAAGCTAGTGAAGAATTCCTAGCTAACAGCAACTTCGTTACATCAGGAGCTTTTCTACAATTTCTCTGGAAACAAAACATTGATCAATTCAAAATCAGATGTGAGAAAAGGGTAAATGAACAGCCTCTCAAAGATGTAGCCCAAATAGAAGAAGAAGTTAAGCAAGAAATGATGGAGGAGTTAAAAGAAATCACCCTCAAGAAAGGGAGGGATATGTTGGATAAAGTTGATGTGTTAATTCTTCCAGAATGGGATATAGCTGATGCATTGATCCTTGATGCAGTAAGAAAGGAAACAAAGCCAATGGAAGGTGTGACCTTCAATGAGGATAATGCTGCCCTTGTCCTATGGTCATTAAAGAAGGATGAGAAGAGGAGGAAGAAAAATGCCTCAGATTATAGCCTCTTTGGAGGAATGATTATCAAGAGGGTTCAAGACACAGGAGTGGTGGAAGCAGCTAGTACTATTCTAGAAACTGCAAAGTTTAACATAGCAATAGTAGAGAAAGAAGCCCAAGAAAAAGCTACTCTCCAATTGAAGTTGGAAACTATTTTAAAAGCTTATAATGAAGCTAAGGAAGGAATAGCCAATAGGGACAGCATCATCACTAAACTCTAGAGCCAACTGGCAAGTCAACATCATCAAGGTGAGCCTTCAACATTGATGATTGCTTCCTCTCTAGCAAGACCCCCACCAACTAGTCCAATTGTAGAGTTCCCCCCTTCTCCTATGCCTTCTGGTTTACAACCAACTGAGACTTATCAACATGAAATGGAAAAGTTGAAACAAGCCCAAGCCTTATTTGCAAGCAAGTATGAAGAAAAAATAAAGGCAACAATTTCAAGCTTTGTTGACACTGTTGATGTTCCTACAGTGTATCTCAATATGAAAAGAATTTTAGATACTCTTAATGAGTTGAATGAAGGTAAGGCTATTTTAGAGCCTATTATGAATAAATGGTTTCCCAGGGAAGTGGACTTAGAATTGATGTGTGCATCATATGATGAGGCACAGGTTGATGTCACTATCAAGTATACATGTAAGTTGGCAAAAGGATTGACAAAGTTGGCTGAAGGAAGAGCTAATGTGGAAAGAAAAGATAATTTATATCGGAAAGAATATACTAAGCATAAATTTGCATTGTTCCCTGGAGGTTTTGTCAACCAAAATCAGTTAAAGGATAAATAGGCATGGCTAGATGAGTTAGGGGCTAATTTATCCTTAAGGGTAAATGAGATAATCAATACAGATGACACCTCTTTGTTTGTTAAAACAATTGAGGAAATAGAGAAGATCAAATCTCATTATGGGTTTTTGGATTCAGAGGTAAGGAAAGTGAGAAACACCTAGAAAAAGTTGTTAAAGTTGAATAAAGAAATTATTGGCCACTCATGGCCTAATGATGATGTTTTCCAAGGATGGTCCCAAAAGTATGTGGTGGTTGATGTGGAGGTTCAAGAAGAAGATGCTCCCAAATAGTTAGAACATGTTCTAGAGCAATTAGAAGGTGCTCCTGAACAGTTAGAGGATATTGTGGAGGAGCCACCAACTGAAGAAGTCGTTGAAGCAGAAAAGGACATGTAACTGCTTCTTCAGTGAAGTAGTATTTTGTAACAAACTCTCTTAGGAAATTCTGAAGCTTTGTATGCATCCATATTGTTATAAATGGATACGAGGACTAGTAGAAAGATGATCGCAAAGAATTGTAAGAAAATGCTGTCGAAATTTATCTGGGCTTTTCCAAGTTTTAATGGAGAATATTTGAAGGTTTTTGTAATACTTTTTTGAAGAAAATATCAATATACAGACCATCGGTTTTGAGTTTAAACTCTATGTTGTCTTCAAATATGTTTGCAAGTGTTTACTGTTTCATTCTGAATAATCTAGGGTTATTTCATTTGAATAGGGGTTGTAAGGCAACTTTCAGTAGATATGTTTCTTAGCTTTTCTCTTTAGGAGGGGAATTAAATATGCAGGAATCATTTCTAATAGTAAATTCTTTGTGGGATACTTTGAATCTTGATGAGCGTAGTTTAATTTGGTATGAATAAGTTCTTATGTGTGTCAGGAATATATAGGGATTTGCAAAAGCCAAACTAATGGGATATGTGGAGATATTTGATTGTGGGAGTATTGTTTGAACTTAGATGACTCTGTGACCTTGGATAAGGCATTGGTATAGATCAAGGTTGTCTATTACATATTTTGTAGGTCAATACTAAACATGAGTACAATTTTCATTCCTTTGTTTCAGTTAGTTTTAAGGTGATTAGATCCATTGGTTTTTGGACTAGTTTGTTGTGGATTTATCTTTTAAAAGTGTGAATTTAGTTCACAAAGGTATACCCACCTGGACTTTGAATAAGTTTGAAGTGTAGAAGGTTGATCAAACCTTGTCATATGTTGTCCTGGAAGTTTCCTACTCTTTAATATCTCTTCTGCATATAGAGTTATCATGTCACTATAAGGATGTTAAAGTGAATCAGATTTTGAGAACAACAGACTCATCTCGATTGGTTTCTTTGTGAGGATAATTAGTAGCAAAGTGTCCTACCTTCACACAATTGAAACATTTAAGTGGTAGATTTCCTTTGTACCAATCGGATCCTCTTTTGAGCTTCCTGACAAAGTTTTCTACTTCTGCATCTAAGTCTTCACTAGATTCTTTATGAGTATATTCGTCTTTGCCCTTTTTGGTGATGTTGAATACTACTTCTTTCCTTGAGGAAGTATCACCGATTGTTCTCATCTCATAGGCTATTAGAGATCCAAATAACTCATCCATTGTAAAAGTCTTTAGATCCTTGGCTTCTTCTATGGCACACACCTTAGTATTATACTTTTGTGTGAGAGATCTAAGTACCTTATTGACAAGAATCTCATCTTCAATCTCTTCTCCAAGTCCTCTAAAAGTATTCACAGTTTCAACAAATCTATGAAGATAGTCTGCAATCTTTTCATGATCTTTCATTTTGATGCTTTCAAGTTGGCCCCTTGGTGTTTGCAAATTGGCTTCTTTGACTTTTGCATCTCCTTCAAATAACCTCTGCAATTTGTCCCAAGTCTCATTTGCTAAAACACAACACATGACTTTGATAAATTCATAATGAGACAGTCCACTCAAGATAGCATGTTTGGCCTTTGCATTATTCTCATACTCCTTTTTGGCATATGGATCAGAGGGAGGAGAATTAGGAACAACTTACCCATTATTGACAGACATCCACACATCAAAACCCAGAGAGGAAATATAGGTCTCCATTCTTCTACTCTAGAAGGCATAGTTGGATCCATCAAACATGAGGGCTTTTGAGGAGGTAGAATAATTTCTTGCCATTATGTTCAAAGTGTAGAATCTACCCAAGGTTTAAAGATAAATGAGAGCCTATTCTCTGATACCAGTTGTTGAACACAGAGTACTACTGAGAGGGGGGTGAATTAGTGGTTCCTAAAATTTTTGACTTTCAAATAAACTTCAAAATATCAGTTATTCACTTGAACACTAAACAATCAAACCAGTAGAACAAGAAAGAAAGTCAAAGACATAATTCACACAAATGTAACTCTCAACACCAAATTTATGAGGAAAACCCAATTTGGGAAAAACCTCAATGAGAAAAGTTGTTGGAGACTACTATTCCAATCTAGCCTCATTGGGAAAGTATTGACTTACAAATATTTAGGGCACCAACCCAAGGAGCACCAACCCCTACACTTTTAGGTCACCAACCCAAGGACCACCAACCCCTGCACCAAGCTTCAACTTGGTAATGTATATTGAAATACTATTTGAATACAATTATGGCTTCTTGTTGTAAATTAATTCTGCAACTCTTCAATCAAATAACTCACTGCCGGTTGACAATCTTTTTGCCTCCACTAAATCTCACACTACCAGTTCTAAGATTACTTTCTCTAATTCTTAGCCTCTATTATCTTTCTCTCCCTCTCTCACAAGGTCTCTCAACATACTGTGTCACACTTGGATGCTAATTGCTCTGCCACACCTTGTCGGTTTCGCTCAAATGCAAAATATAGTTATGTCGGTAGAATCCTCTCACCGGTATGCTTGCTCACCTACACTGCAACTTTCTTAGAACTATTTCTAAGGCTAGAAATTCTTCTCTTTCACTAACTCTCTCTTTTCTCTTCCTCTTCTCTGCAGCATCAACTCACTTTGTCTTGATCTCTCCTCTTTTATCCCGAGATTTCCCGCCAAAAAGAAATTGAAGCTTTAGAGTGGTTAAGGTTTCCTCTTACTGACACAATATTCATGAGATCCGATCCATCCTATCTTGGATCGATCACCTATCCTTCAAGGATGCATCTGTGCATGGTTTCTATTATCCAATGCATATTTGCTGGCAATAGCAATCTTGAATAAGATCTCCTACCTTGAAATCTGTCAACACATAAAATGCTTCACCTGTTTCCTTTTCAAGGTCTTCCTGAATCGGATTTCCTTTGCATTGATCTAGGCACCAAATACTCCCTAATCTTCCTCTATCATTCTTTCTTCCTTGAGCCACAATGGTCAGTTACAATCCTATAATTTGTGGCTATTTCATTTATATCAATGGACAGTTTCACCAACGTCTACCTCTTTTCCACGTCAACTCCACATGGCATCACCATGGTGAATCACTCTTCTCACCGACATATAGTCAGTTCAATCTTAAACATTCCACAAACTCATACCAGTACTCAGCTTTATTGGCATTCTACACTCATATGAGAATAGTTGATGTTGTCATTGATGGAAACCAATTGGCAACCAACTAAAAATAGTTTTCTACATGCACCGACATTACAAACTTCATGGACCAGTAGACATCGGCACCGGAAGCTGCTTACACTAGCATTCAGATTTCATCGGCAATAAAGCATACTGGCACTCAAGCTGACATGGGATGAACTTTTATTTATTGTAATATAATTATCTTTTGTAAAGCCGACTTTGTATATTGTAAAAGACTCATATATGTATGAGATCTTATAAGTCATTTTTTTGTAGTAGATATGGTGAAATGAGTAGGAAATTATTGTATAAGGTGATATAGTGGACAGTGATGGTTTTGGTTAATGATTGAGCTTAAACCGGTACTGAACTTGGCATTAGAGATGCTATTTTGAGCAGTACATTGTATTGGATTTAATAATCCATTTTATAGTTAGTGAGAATCTTCTTTGAGCAGTGAGCTCTAGGCTATTGGCCTTCTTGCATGTGCATGCCCCTATTATAAGTAGTATTTATTTATTGGTCAATGAGTAAATATTGTGGGTCACAAATCCCACATGGGTTTCCTCATTAAAATATATTGTGTTATGGTGTAAAGAAGAGTGAAGAAGACTTGACTTTTAGGTCCCAGAGACAACTGAGAGGGGGGGGGGTGAATCAGTTGTCTAATAAATTCAAACCAAAAACAACTTAATCAACTTTTATACTTAAGACCAAACTTTATGCTGATAGATAGTTTGTTAGTTAATTGTAGTACCAATAAAGATTAATGCATGAAATAGAAAGACAATAACATCCACAACACATAAAACCAATATTTGTATGTGGAAACCTTGTAAGGGGAAAAACCACGGTGGGAAACCTTACCCACAATAAGATGATACTACTATAGATAGTATGTGTATACAAATAGCGTCTGCACATGCAAAAAGGCCAAGGACTTAGAGCTCACTACTCAAACACAAATAGGAGTCACACTGACTATAATTGGATGGTTAAATCCAATAATTATTTACTGTTCAAAATAGCATCTTCATATGCTGGATTGGTTACTGGTTTAGTTCTGATATGCCTTCACAAAAACCTTGCTTCACCTTCAAATTATGTCTGCATGTATAGCTCTGCTTATTCTCGCATATACCGAATTATTATCCTTCTCACATTCGCACATTGATCTTTACAAATATGATCTTACATATATACCATAACCTAGGACCAATTTAGTAGGTCGTCTCTAAGAGATATCATAATAAAATCAATTTACAAGTAAATCAATAACCGATGCAATAACTGATACAACATGTCAGCTTAATGTATTTACAACAATAATAAATCATCTCCAAAGTGTGTCATGCTGATCTGGAATAGATAAGCCTATCGGTGCTTATTCTGGACCTATTTGTCGATAACAACAAATATGCAAATACGAATATACCAATGAAAAAATCTCCAAGACAAAGTGTCCAAACAATGTCTTCAGCATAACCAAATGTTTTCCATGTTATTCCAAGTGTCAGTGAACATTATATCCTATCGGTGTACCAGATACCACTAACTATGCATAAAGTCACTTGCTTGCCAGTGAATGTGGTCGATTCTTCAAAGTGCCAGAGTTGACAAGTGTTTAATAGGTGTTGACATCAATGACAAAACCATATCAATATAACCAAAATACCAAAAATCTCCCCCTTTGGCATTGATGGCAACACAAGATGGAAAAACCATCAAAGTGCCGAAACAGAAATGCCAAATACCAAAAACCAACAATCTCCCAAAAGAGATCAAAACCAGAAATCAATCTCTCCTAAGATAACAATCTCTCCCCCTGAGAGTAACATGTGTTTTTCCATATCAATCTCTCCCCCTTTGACATCAAATTCCAAAGTAGTACAAAACCAAGTTCAAATACAAAATATAAACCAATTCAGTATACCAACTACTCCCCCTGAGAAGTAGCTCTCCTCATCAAGGCCGGAAAAAGATTTTTATGTTAATTCTGCCAATTGATGACAAACATCAACTGTCTAAGTCTCTACTAGTGGGCGTATGACCCAAGCTAATCTCTGAGATATTCAAAAGTCTCCTTAGGCAAAGGCTTAGTGAAAATATCTACAATCTACTCTTTAGTATTCACATAAACCAATTTTACTTCTTTTGCTTCAACATTCTCTTTCAAAAAATTCAGTTTGAAAGAAACATGTTTAGTTTTAGAATGTAGTACCGGAGAATCCTTTTTACTACTGATTCATGATTTTCTCTAGGATTACTCTAAAATCTTGAAACAATACATACTGTATTCATAATATCAGGTTGGGTTTGTGTCAAATACAGTAGCCCTCCTATCATAGATTTGTACCTAGTCAGATTAACAGGTGTAGATTCATTCCTTAGTGATAATTTGTCATTTGTAGTCATAGGTGTGCTTACTGGTTTAGAGTTTTCCATCCCAAATTTCTTCAGTAACTCCTTCAAGTACTTGGATTGACTTAAGAATATACCTTTATCAGTCTGTGAAATCTGCAATCCTAAAAAGAGTTTTATTTCTCCAATCATAAGCATTTCAAATTCTTGCTGAATTTCAATAGAAAAGTCTTTACATAAGCCATCTTCTCCTTAAAAGTTTATATCATCAACAAAAAATTCTATAACCAAGATGTCATTATTAGTCACTTTATAGTATAAGTTACTATCAGCACTACCTTTAGAAAATCCAATTTTCAAAAGATATTTATCCAATCTAGCATACCAAGCTCTTGGAGCTTGCTTCAACCCATATAAAGCTTTCCTTAACCTACAAACCATATCTTTGTTATTTGCCAAATAATATCCATCTGGTTGCTCAATGTAAACTTCTTCTTCAAGATCTCCATTCATAAATGCACATTTAATATCCATTTGATATACTTTGTAGTTCTTGTGCACTGCAAAAGCCAAGAATAATCTGACTGCCTTAATTCTAGCTACCAATGCAAAGGTTTCGTTATAATCAATTCCTTCTTTCTGAGAATATCCCTTACACCCTAGTCTTTCTTTATTTTTGATTGCCTTCCCATCTTCATTAAGTTTGTTTCTAAATACCCATTTTGTTCCAATCACATTTTTGTGTTTAGGCCGGGAAACTAATGTCTATGTGTTATTCTTTTCAATTTGTTCTAGTTCCTCTTCCATCTCTTTAATCGAGTGTTTATCTTCACATGCCTCATTAATTGATGATGGTTCAATTTGAGAAATAAGACATACCTCTTCATTTGCCAATCTTTCTCTTGTCATAACTCCTTGATACTTATTCCCAATTATCTAATTTTCAGAGTGGTTCAATCTTATATACCGGGGTGTCTTCGTTTGCTGTTGTTCCTAAGTTACAGTGGAATTTTAAGATGATACCGGTGTAACTGTATCTTCATTCTATACCGGTGGGTTCAATGTAGGTTCATTTGTCAGTATTTTTGTTGTCGGTTCAGAGTCTATATACCTTGAAGTTCCTCTAAACTATTCATCAATCTTCACATTTGTACTCTCAAAAATTTTCTGCAATCTTTTCTTAAAACATCTATATGCCTTTCTCTTAGATGAATAACCAAGAAATATTCCTTCATCACTTCTAGGATCAAATTTACCAATATACTCATCTCTTCTAATATAGCATTTACTTCCAAATATTCTGAAATATTTAAGAGTAGGAGTAATACCAAACCATAGTTTATGAGGGGTCTTACCGATTTCACCTTTGAAGTGATATTTGTTAAATGTATAGACTGTTGTACTCACTACCTCTCTCCAATACACATGTGGTAGATTTGCTTTTGCTAACATATTTTTTAGTTGCATCCAAGATAGTTCTATTTTTCCTTTCTACAACTCCATTCTGTTGTGGTGTCCGGGGTGCTGACCACTGTCTTCTGATTCCATTCACTTCACATAATGCATTAAATTTCTTAGATGTGAATTCACCTCCTTGATCTAATCTTAGACATTTGATTTTTTTACCAGTTTCATTTTCTACCATTGCTTTGAATATTTTGAACTTCCCAAGTGCTTCTGATTTTTCTCTAAGAAAAGTAACCCAATACATTCGAGAATAGTCATCAATGATTAGCATGAAATATCTATCACCTTGTAAGCTTTTAGTTCTAGCTGGACCACATAAATCAGTTTGAATTAAGTCAAGATCATTATTGGATTTTTCTGGAATACTTTTAAAAGATGCTCTAACTTGTTTTCCAAATTGACATTCCTTACATACCAGATTGTGAGGTTTAACAATCGTAGTTATATCTCTAACTGCCTTAGTAGTACTGATTTTTACCATGCAATCAAAATTTACATGACAGGGTCTCTTATGCCATAGCCAACTTTCATCAATATGTGCAATCAAGCATGTATTTTCATTGTTATTCAAATGAAAGATGTTACCTCTTGTTTGATTACCAGTTGCAATTTCCAAACCAGTTCTATTCATTATTTTGCATTTTCCATTCTTGAATTGTAACTGAAATCCTTTTTCAACTAATTGTCCAACACTTAAAATATTATGCTTTAAACCTTCTACATAGTAAACATTGTCAGTAATATGCTTACCATCAAAAGATATTGTACCTTTTCCTTTGATCAAACAAGCTTTATCATCTCCAAATCTTACTAAGTCTCCATTGTATTCTTGAAAGTTCAATAATTTACCTTTATCACCAGTCATGTGATGTGAACATCCTGAATCAATGACCCATTCATCCTTAGCTTCAAATTTAGCTACCAAGGCCTACTCTACCGGTTGAATTGTAGGTGTTAGTTGATCTTTTGTTATAGCAACAAAAACCCATCCATTGTCTACGGGATCCTCATCAAAATAATCAGTGACTCCTTCATCAGCAAGATAACAAGATTTATCTTTATTCTTCTTAAATTTGTATCTTTGATATTCAAGGTTAGGCTTGTATGTTCTTTTAGCTTCTTCTCTTAGTCTAGCATGTCTGTTAGGGCATCCTGAAGCCATATGACCAATTTTATTATAGTTAAAATATTTAAAGGGTGCTTTACCTTCATACTTACTTCCAACTGGACCTTTAGGCATTTTCCTTGCAAATAGTGCTTCAAGCTCTTCAAGTTCTTCATTTTCTCTCCTACTTTCTTCAAGTTCTCTTGCATAAAAGGCTTTCCAATCAGATTTTTCAAATGATGGTGCAGATGATGCTGATGCCTTAAAAGCTAAATTTGTCTTTATAGTAGCAATAGGACCAAATTCCTCAATTTCAAAAGATGAAAGTTTTCCAATTAATGTATCCCTAGTTATTGATGTATTGGGCATTGTTCTTAACTCATTTATAGCAGTAACTTTCATTTTGTATGCCGATGGCAATCCTCTTAAAACTTTTGAAACAATTTCATCTTCACTTAAGGTTCCTCCAAAACATTTAATACCCAAAACAATTTCATTAACTCTTTCCATAAAAGCAGAAATCCTTTCATCTTCTTCCATTTTCAGATTTTCATACTTGACTCGGAAGCTTTCAAGTTTTGCAATTTTGACTTTGGAATCTCCTTCATTCAATGTTTCCAAATGATCCCAAATAGCTTCAGCAGTAGATCTATCTGATAATCCCATGATTTGCTGATCTGATAATGCGCTCAAAAGTGCTTCTCTTGCTTCGCAATCATTCTCTTCATCTTTGGTTAGATTAGGTGGATTAGGCTGACTTTGAGTAGGAGCAATATAGCCATTCTTTGTAACATCCCAAATGTCCTTTCCAATACAATTCAGATGTGTCTCCATCCTGATCTTCCATATTCTATAGTTTGTTCTACCAAGTTTAGGACCATCCTTCTTGAAATAGTTAGTAGACATTGGATTTTCTCAAGTTGTTAAACTTCTGCAAAAAGAGGAGTAGGCTCTAATACCAATTGTTAGGTCCTGAAAACAATTGAGAGGGGGGGGGGGTGAATCAGTTGTCTAATAAATTCAAACCAAAAACAACCTAACCAACTTTAATGCTTAAGACCAAACTTTATGTCGGTAGACAATTTATTAGTTAAATGTAGTGCTAGTAAAGATTAATGCATGAAACAGAAAGACAATAACATCCACAACACATAGCACCAATATTTGTACGTGGAAACCATGTAAGGGCAAAAACCACAATGGGAAACCTTACCCACAATCAAATGATACTACTGGAGATAGTATGTGTATACAAATGGGGTCTGTACATGCAAAAATGCCAAGCACCTAGAGCTCATTGCTCAAACACAAATAGGAGTCACACTGATTACAATTGGATGGTTAAATCCAATAATGATGTAGTATTCAAAATAGCATCTTCATATGCTAGATTCAGTACTGGTTCAGTTCCGATATGCCTTCACAAAAACCTTGCTTCACCTTCGAATGATGTCTGTATGTATAGCTCTGCTTATTCTCACATATACCAAATTATTATCCTTCTCACATTCACACATTGATCTTTACAAATAAAATCTTACATATATACCATAACTTAGGAGCAATTTAGTAGGCTGAGTCTAAGAGACATTACAATAAAATTAATTTACAAGTAAATCAATAACCGATGCAATAACCAATACAGCATGTTGGCTTAATTCATTTACAACAATAATAAATCATATCCAAAGCGTGTCGTGCTGATCTAGAATAGATAAGCATGTCGATGCTTATTATGGAGCTATTTGCCGATAACAACAAATATGCAAATACAAATATACCAATGAACAAATCTCCAAGACAAAGTGTCCAAACAATGTCTTTGACATAACCAAGTGTTTTCCATGCTATTCCAAGTGTCGGTGAACATTATATCATGTCAGTGTACCAGATACCGGTGACAGTGCATAAGTCACTTGCTTGCCGGTGAACATTCCTGATTGTTCAAAGTGCCAGAGTTGATAAGTGTTTAATAGGTGTTGACATTAATGACAAAACCATATCAATATAACCAAAATACTAGCATTGACTAGGAGACTTAATGATGCAGGAAATGAAATTTGGAGACTTAATCATGAAAAATATATGCGGAAGACAGATGTGATTCAGATGCAACATGACAAGGAGGAGCTTGCAAGACAAGTTGGAATTATGGAAAATGAGTTGATCACTGCAAATGAACACAAAGACAAATTCAAGAAAAGTTCAGAAAGGCTTGATGACATGCTGAAAAGACAAAAACCTGATGGAGAGACAAATGGACTTGGATTTGAAATTGGAGAAAGTTCCAGTACTACAAATAATCATGATCACAGTAAATCGGTAAGACAACCTAATGAAAGCTATCAGTGCAGATTTAGAAATAATCAGAATAATTCACCCACTGGTCAATGTTCCAAATACAACAAAGTTGGACATAAATTCTAAAAATTGTAGAATGAATGTGAAATGCTATGTTTGTGGTAGATTTGGGAATTTATCCAATCAATGCAGATCACAAATCGGTCAAGGATATGGAAAGGCTATTCTGAGGAATAATGTAACTTGTTATGCCTATAAAAAGATTAGACATATTGCAAAATTCTATAGAAGCAAGACTACATCGACAAACAATAAAGGATCTAGTTTGAAGGGAAAAGAAAAGGTAGATGAAGTAAAGCAATAATTTTCAAAACAATGAATTAAGAAGAGTGATTATAGAAGTAATGAAACTGTCTCTGTACGGGTAGAATAGAGTAATCCTCCACCAATAGGAGATTCTTCATCTGACTGAGGAATAACCCTGAGGGGGTATTGTAGAAAATTGAAAATCATGCATTCTACCCTCGGTTGATGGTGAGAAGATAAATTTATTCTTTACTAGTCGATGTGTTAATTTTTCACTTAATCAGTGAGCATTTAATGCAGTTGTTGGAAGATATTTCATTATATGTGATAAGAGCATTGCAAATTACTTTAAATCTTTTCAAACTAAGATGAGAGCTAGAGAAAGGTTACCATAGAGCATAGTTGATAAGTATGACAAACAAATCTTTTTTTTCATTAAGCGAGATGAGACTTGGATGGAAGCAGTAAGCCCTAGAACTATTTGGGTTACTGAGATGGGTTATGAGGTAGACCTACCTATTCTAGAGACATGCAAAAGCTCTACTTAAAGCACCAAGGGAGCCATCTGAAGAAATATTTGGTAATGTTGAAACTATTGCAAGTAATGTATCTATGCATAAACAAATGAAGAAAAGAGACAATTTTATCAGAGATGCATCTAAGAAGGCCAGTGAAATTAAGGAAAATGTTATTAATCTCAGTGGTGTATCAGCTAGTGAGCTTGAAGGATTGCAACCTGAAGCACATGTTTCACCGGTTGTCACATCTTCTGATATTGATAGTGGGATGGTAGATGAGTTTAAGAGAGTTGAAAGGAAGAAGAGAAAACCCTCACCGGTACCCTCTCCTTCTCCCAAAAGGACTAGGACACTAAGGAAGAAGCAACAGGCAGTTAGGGAACTACAAAAGAAGCTTATACCAAAGAAGAAATAGACACTAGCTACCCCTACACTTGATGATCTACTGAATGAGATTACATAGGAAGGTAATCTGGTAAATTTAAATAAATGGTATAATTCTCTTAAGGATTCTGACAATCAAAATATTGAAGAAAGAATTATTTTACATTTGGATATTTACAAGAAATTTTTGATAGAAGTAATTGATGATTTACCCAATGATTTATATATGAGATTAGAAGCTAAAAGGCTATCTGTGATGGAACTGGATAAGAAGCTTAAAGTTGAAGCACTTTTGGCTGTACATCTAGTAAACTCTAAGGAAGAGATAGATGAGCTTATATCTAAAGCTAATCAGTCCGTATTTGTCAGTGGACATCGGCAAGTAAGCTTGATGGCTAGAACGGTTAAGGAAATTACAGATGAGACTGCAGATAAATGGGACATATTTTTTGTTGAGAAGGAAAAGAAAGAGGAAAGAAATAGACCAAAAGTGGAAAATACATTCAAGATATATGAGAAAGATAAGGGAAAAGGTAAAGTTGGTGGTGTACCTACTATAAAAGTAATAGATAACATCCCTCCACCGACTCAGGACACCCCTCCATTAATTTCAACATCACCGGTACATATAGCTAATCCATCGGATATGACTACTGAAGGTATAACTCGTGATGATACTAACCTAGAGTTAGAAATTCTTTTTATCATGAATGTGGATACATAGGATATAAACATTGTTGTGGACAAAGAGACTGCAGAGGTTAAGGTAGATAATGTTAAAAACAACAAGATCTCTGAGATATCGACACACTATTGACTCTCAGGAAAATGGGATACCGACACAAGCTAAGCATTCAGAGACTGAGAAACCTATAGAGGTTTTGGCAAATAACATAGGGCAACTAGAATTAGAGAAACTGACAGTTATATAGACTGAGAAACAATCTAAGAAAGAGGTACATACATAGACAGATCCACTAGAAGAAAATGTAAGTAAAGTGGAAGCATCTGGTGGAAATAAAGAGGATATAGTGAAGGTAATTGGACAAACATCTATTGAGAAGAAACCCATAGTATAACAGAGGACATCTACAAGTGAAATTAGACCTAAGAACATAATAGAGGTTCTATTGGGGTCTATCAAGAGGATAACCAATTACAATGCCTTAGCATTTAAGGCAATTGATAACACATTACCTATCTTGAAAATGATTTCACCTAATTGTCAAATAGAGCACATTAATGATTCTTTAGGTAAATTGGACACATTGTCCAAATTCATTATTGATAATGTAATAACCATAGATAAGGTGAATGGGGATATCATTAAGAGGAGAGTTGACAAAGAGAAAAATGCATTCTTTGAGAACACTATAAAGAATTGTAGCGATCACTTGGACACACTTTTACCAGTACTCAATTCTACTATTTTGGAGTATAAGGAGTTATATAGAGAAGCATGTAAACCTTGCTATTTGACAAAGGACATTGATGAGGAAATTAAAAAGACATAGAAATAAATTGATGATATTGGATATTGTGAATAACATGATATGTTCATCTAGACTTATATAAGTTTTTGAGTAGGAAATGGCAGTTTTTGAGAAGTTGGAGAAACTTGAGAAAGAGAAAACAAGGATAAGGTTAAAAGCCCGGGAACTCAAAAGTAAAATTGGTCCAAAATTGGACAGTCTTATTACTCAGTGGGTTGAATTATCTAAGGCAACAGTTCAAGGAGAATGGTCACCGAAGCAAAAATGCACTATCACACTGGTATGATCCAGCAAACTAAGGTAACTCTAATTGATAGCAACACGTTTATGCAGAGTTTGAATCTACTTTTGGCAGAAATTTTTCAGATAGCACCCATCTTGTTACAGACCTTGAGGTAAAATTTTGTACTCTTTTGATTATTTATGACATCCTTTGTCAATGATGTCAAAGGGGGAGTAGTGGAGAGAAAAATGCATGTAAAGAGGAGATCACTTGCTCAACGGGAGCACATCTTTTTGGATTTCAGTTTTGGATAACAGTTTTGGATTTTTCTCATGAGTGTTACCATCAATGCCAAAGGGGGAGATTGTTGGCATTCTACACTCATTTGAGAATAGTTGATGTTGTCATTGATGACAACCATCTGGCAACCAAATGGCAACCAACCAACAATAGGTTTCTACATGCACCAGTAGACACTGGCACTGATAGGCACTTACACCGGCATTTAGATTTTATAGACAACAAAGCATACCAGCACATAGGCCGACATGAGATGAACTTTTGTTTATTGTAATATAGTTATCTTTTGTAAAGCCAACTTGGTATACTGTAAAAGACTCATATATGTATGAGATCTTATAGGTCATTTTGTTGTAGTAGATATGGTGAAATGAATAGGAAATTATTATATAAGGTGATATAATGGATAGTGAAGGTTTTTCTTAATGATTGAACTTAAACCGATACTGAACCTAGCATTAGAGATGTGATTTTGAGTAGTACATTGTATTGGATTTAATAATCCGTTTTGTAGTCAATGAGACTCTTCTTTGAGGAGTGAGCTCTAGGCTATTGACCTTCCTGCATGTGCATGACCTTATTGTAAGTAGTATTTATTCATTGGCATGTGAGTAAATATTATGGGTCACAAATCCCACCGAGGTTTTTCCCACACCGGATTTCCCCATTAAAATATCTTGTGTTACGGTGTGTTTCTATGTTGTCTCTATTATTTATGTTTACTGCATTAATTCTTAATGATTGAACTTAAACCAGTACTGAACCTAGCATTAGAGATGCGATTTTGAGTAGTACATTGTATTGGATTTAATAATCCATTTTGTAGTCAATGAGACTCTTCTTTGAGGAGTGAGCTCTAGGCTGTTGACCTTCCTGCATCTGCATGACCTTATTGTAAGTAGTATTTATTCATTGGCATGTGAGTAAATATTATGGGTCACAAATCCCACCAAGGTTTTTCCCACACTGGATGTCCCCATTAAAATATCTTGTGTTACGGTGTGTTTCTATGTTGTCTCTATTATTTATGTTTACTGCATTAATTCTTGTTTACCGGTACACTGTTTTGGGTAGAAAAGTTATAAATAAGTTTAAATATACAACTAACTAGTTAGACACTGATTCACCCGCCCCCCCCTCTCAGTGTCTTTGGGATTGTCATCGAATCTAACAAGCTTTACCAGTAAAGCCTTCTTTTTCTGCTAACCAGTAGAGTACACTATACCAGTGACACATCTTCACCTCCAGTGGTTTGTGACAACTTTAACATTCCGCCTCTTCATCATAAACAAGTAGTTGTCCTCCAGACCGGTTTATGCCTTACCAGTAACCCTTCATTATGTTTGCTCACACTCATGTGAATATCCATCATGCCGGTTGACATCAATGACAATTAATACCAAAATAACAAAAAAATGAGTGTCAATTACCAACAATCTCCGCCTTTGTCATTGATGGCAACACTCATGTGAAAAATGGTCAAGGTTTCATCTGCCAGTTTCATCCTACCCTACTCCCCCTAAGCTAAATATGCAAAATAATCCACATATCCATAACTCCATGACTCCATAACTCCCCCTAATGTATAAAACTCATTTTATTATTTTCCACATGTATATCACCCCCCCAATGCCATAAAAAATTCTAAAAAGAATGTCAAAGAATAAGAACAGTACAATGAATATCCCAAAAATGTCTTACCGGAGCTTGACAAATTTCATAATTTTCAGATAAGCCTTCTGTAGTAGCTCAAGATAAGTATCCCAATCTATTTTGAATGTGTCGTAAATAGATACAAGTCCACTCAATATATGTGCAAAAAAATCTTTCTCATTTACCTATGCCGGTGTGGGCTTCCCCACCATATCCATGCATTCTTTCTTATGTACACTTAATGAATCCAACCAAGGACTCACCAACCCTCTAAGATTTATGGCTCTTCTTATTATTTTATCTTTTTCCTTCTCAAGAACAGAAATTTTTCTCTCCAAAATCAAAATTTGACCATCAATTGATGTAGTCAATAAAATTAATTTGTCAAAATAATTAGCTATACTTGCAATTTTCTCCTGAATTTATTTTATCTTTTTATCCACATTAGCTGTAAGTATTTCAGTGTTAGAACATACCCTATATATATTTGTACATTTCTTCAAAGAATTTTCTATTAGTATTATCTTCTCATCAATCTTTTTCTTCTCTATTTCAATTACCTGATCAAAGGCAACCCTCTTAGCCTGAGTAAACCTTTCTAGTGCTTGTCTATTTGAGATTTGCTATAAGGATTGAAAATCCTTTGAAATTTTCCACATGGGCTTTCTTAATTTTCAATCTTACACTCTGGGACGAATCTGTGTAAAATAGTGATTGATTGATCAATAATCCCTTTATCTGTGGATCCCTCCTTCATTAGTTTTCTGTGTTGCATCATCATGAGTTTAGTAGGACTCATCTATATGATGTTTTTATTTTCAACCTATGAGATGTCAATTGACAACAATGATGGACCAACTACCGGTTCCCTGCTAGATTCCCCTTTCTTCTCTTCTGAAGATTAATCCTTTATATCCTCCTCACTTGCACTAGTGGCTTCGCCACTTGGTGCAGTCTATGTAACTGTTGGTTCCTCTGTAGGAACTATAACCTCAACCTGTACATTTGAATCTAGAGGACTATTATCCTCAATATTAGTATCTTGTACAATATTAGCTTGTTCACTCTCTGTATTAACCGGTATCTCAATATTTGTCTATACATCTATATTTACTAGGGGCTTAATTTCCACTATCTTAATATTTTTTTAAACTGAGGGTGAAGTACCCATAATCCCCTTTCCTTTTCCTTCAACTAGGTTATCTACAGTGTCTGTCTTGGTTTCTAGTGAAATAAAAAATTCTCTGTTTTCTCCAAAAAATTTAACCCATGCTTGTTGAGTCTCCTTTATTATTTCATCTACTCTTCCTAGCATCAAACTAGTTATCCTATGTTTTCTATTGAAAAAACTTTTGTCTACCACCTCAAGTGTCTTTTTCATTTCATCGGGAGCAATAGTAACACAAATAGATAATAGCTCTTGAATTTTAATATGTTTATCTTCTTGCATAGTTGACAATCTTCTAGCATCTAACATATTATACAATTCAACCGATATTTGATTTTCTATTTCTATTAAGGCTTTCTTATAAATATCCAAGTATAATAAGACTGCTTCCTCTACCTTTCTTTGTTCATCATCCTCTAATTGTTCATAATAAAATTGAACATTCTTCAACATGCCATCTTTAGTGATTTCATCTACTAATTCTGCACAAGTTCTAGGTGGTATGATAGTCACATTACCAGATTCAATTGCTAAGTCGATGTCACTCTTCTTCTTCCTCTTTACAGTACCGGATGCAGCTAAAAGTATTGCCTTTGGTGCTTTCTTTTGTGCCAATAATTTGATTGCAACCTTCCCAACTGGTTGCTTCCTAGCTTCTACCTTTGTTTCCTCTATTTTATTCCTAACAACCCTCTTAAATGCCAATGGTGTATCATCCTTAGATTATGATTCTGTAGTAATAGGCTCAATATCAACTTTAGGATCCTTCCTCTTTCAGCCTTTCTCCAGGACAACATCAATTAATGCTTTGATGTCCTTTGAGACCTTCTCCACAAATTTTCTAGCTTTCCCTTCTTGCTTCTCTCTTTTCTTCCAACTGAACTCTATTTCAACCTCCTATGTTTTCTATTGTGTACTACCATAGGGTTTCTCTACCTCATCAATTGGTGCATCAATCAACATTTTTGCATATGCATCAAGAATTTGTGTATCCACCTCATATCCCATTTCCTCAATCTAAATCTTTCGGGGCTTAACTGCTTCCATAAGTGTCTCATCCTTCTTTACCATGAAGCATATTTTGGTTGAATATTTTTCTACAATATGCTCAGGTACCCTTACCCTAGACCTCATAGATTTTTGGAATGCTTTGATATATCCCCATACCTTATCATCTCTTTGACTTCGTAAAGAAGAAATTGACTATTTGAATTGTCTCCCAACTAGGATGTCAAATGCCCATTGCCTCTTACCAAAACCAGTGGTATCATTCATGAAATATAACATCAAGCAAACTATAAAGTTTCCATAACAGAATGTACCCTTCTTTTACCCTTAATGTTCCCTATATCTATTAACAACTCATCTAACATCCAACTATTGGTATTTTGGTATGGTTTTGTCATTGATGTCAACACCTACTAAAACACTAGCGCTTTGGAGATCCAACAACATTCACCGGCAAACAAGTAACTATTGCATAGTTACTGGTATATGGTTCACCGACAGGATATAATGTTCACCGACACTTGGAATGATATGGAAGACACTTGATAATGTCAAAGACATCGTGTGGACACTTTTTTTTGAATAATTGATCATTGGTATATTCATATTTGCATATTTGCTTTTACCAGCAAATAGGTCCAGGGTTATCTAGGGTTACACCAGCAGGTTTATCTTTTCCAGATCAGCATGGCACGCTATGGAGATGATTTATTATTGTTTTAAATGCAATAAGCCAACATGTTTAATTGGTTATTGCATTGGATATTATATTGTATGTAAAATGTTTTTATTGTAAAATCTTGTAGAGACGACCTACTAAAATTGGTCTTAGGTTATGGTATAAATGTAAGATCTTATTTGTAAGATCGAATGTGGAATGCGAAAAAGAATTGTGTGAAGGTATATGCGAGATTAAACAGAGGTATACACAAAGACATCATTTGAAGGTGAAGCTAGGTTTTTGTAGAAGCATATCAGCATTACACCGGTACTGAATCCAACATATGAAGATGCTATTTTGTACAGTACATTCTTATTGGATTGAACCATCCAACTGTAGTCAGTGTGACTCCCATTTTGTGATTGAGCAGTGAGCTCTAGGCTATTGGCCTTTCTGCATGTGCAAACCCCATTTATGTACACTTACTATCTGCAGTAGTATCATCTGATTGTGGGTAAGGTTTCCCATCGTGGTTTTTCCCCTTACAGGGTTTCCATGTACAAATATTGGTGTTATGTGTTGTGGATGACTCTATGTTTATGTTTCATGCATTAATCTTTACCGGTATAGCAATTTACTATTAACATTGTCTACAGACACACTTAACTGGTTTACCGGTATTAAGAATTAAGTTGGTTAATTGGTTTTTGGCTTAAATTTATTAGACAACTGATTCAAACCCCCCTCTCAGTTGTCTCCAGGACCTAACAATTGGTATCAGAGCTTAGTCCTCTTTTGTAGAAGTTTAACAACTTGAGGAGATCCAATGTCTACTAATTATTTCAGGAAGGATAGTCTGAAACTTGATGGAACCAACTATGGGATATGCATGATTAGGATGGAGACACATTTGAATTGCATCGGTAAAGACATTTGGGAAGTTACAAAGAATGGTTATACTACTGCCGTAGCTAGTCAAACTACTCCAACTACCTTAGCTAAAGATGAAGAAAATGATTGCAAAGCAAGAGAAGCACTTTTGAGCGCATTATCAGATCAACAAATCATGGGATTATCAGATAGGTCTACTGCTAAAGCTATTTGGGATATTTTGGAAACACTAAATGAAGGAGATTCCATAGTCAAGATTGCAAAAATTGAAAGCTTCTGAGTCAGGTATGAACATCTAAAAATGGAAGAAGATGAAAGGATTTCTGCTTTTATGGAAAGAGTAAATGAAATTGTTTTGGGTATTAAATGTTGTGGAGGAACCTTGAGTGAGGATGAAATTGTTTCAAAAATCTTAAGAGGATTTCCACCGGCATATAAAATGAAGGTTACTACTATAAATGAGTTCAGAACAATGCCTAATACATCAGTAACTAGGGATGCATTGATTGGAAAACTTTCAGCCTTTGAAATTGAGGAATTTGGTCTTGTTGCTACTATAGAAACTGATTTGGCCTTTAAAGCATCAACATCATCTACTCCATCATTTGACAAATCAAACTAGAAAGCCCTTTATGCAAGAGAACTTGAAGAAACTAGGAAGGAGAATGAAGAGCTTGAAGACCTTGAAGCACTATTTGCAAGAAAAAAGCCAAAAGGTCCAGTTGGAAGTAAGTATGAAGGTAAAGCACCCTTTAAATGTTTTAACTGCAATAAGATTGGTCATATGGCCTCAAGATGCCCTAACAGACATGCTAGACTAAGAGAAGAAGCTAGAAGAATATACAAGCCTAATCCTGAATATCAGAGATATAGATTTAAGAAGAACAAAGACAAATCCTGTTACATTGCTGATGAAGTTGTGACTGATGATCCCGATGAGGATCCAATAGACAATGGATGAGTTTTTGTTGCTATAATAGAAGATCAACCGGTACCTACTGCTCAACAGGTAGAACAAGCCCTAGCAGCCAAAGTTGAAGCAAAGGATGAATGGATCATTGACTCAGGATGCTCACATCATATGATAGGAGACAAAGGTAAATTCTTGAACTTTCAAGAATACAATGGAGGTTTAGTAAGATTTGGAGATGACAAAGTCTGTTCAATCAAAGGTAAGGGTTCAATATCTCTTGATGGTAAGCATAACACTGGCAATGTCTACTATGTTGAAGGATTAAAGCATAATCTTTTAAGTGTTGGTCAATTAGTTGAGAAAGGATTTCAGTTACAATTTAAAAATGGAAAATGCAAAATCATGAATAGAACTAGTTTGGAAATTGCAACCGGTAATCAGACTAGAGGTAATATCTTTCATTTGAATAATAGTGAAAAGGCATGCTTGATTGCACATATAGATGAAAGTTGGTTATGGCATAAGAGACTATGTCATGTAAACTTTGATTGCATGGTAAAGATCAGTACTTCTAAGGCAGTTAGAGATCTACCTAAAATTGTGAAACCTTAGAATACAATTTGTAAGGAATGTCAATTTGGAAAACAAGTTAGAGCTAGTTTCAAAAGTATTCCAGAAAAATCCAATAATGCTCTTGATTTGATTCACACTGATTTATGTGGTCTAGCTAGAACTAAAAGCTTACAAGTTGATAGATATTTCATGCTAATTATTGATGATTATTCTAGAATGTGTTGGGTTACTTTTCTCAGAGAAAAATCAGAAGCACTTGGAAAGTTCAAACTATTCAAAGCAATGGTTGAGAATGAAACTGGTAAGAAAATCAAATGTTTAAGATCAAATCAAGGAGGAGAATTCACATCTAAGGAATTTAATACATTCTATGAAGTGAATGGAATTAGAAGACAATTATCAGCACCTCAGACACCACAACAGAATGGAGTTGTTGAAAGGAAAAATAGAACTATCTTGGATGCAGCAAGAAGTATGTTATCTGAAGCAAATCTACCACATGTGTATTGGAGAGAAGTAGTTAGCACTACTGTCTATACATTCAACAAAGTTCACATCAAAGGTGAAACCGGTAAGACCCCTCATGAACTATGGTTTGGTAATATTCCTACTCTTAAGTATTTCAAAATTTTAAGAAGTAAATGTTATATTAGAAGAGATGCATATATTGGAAAATTTGATCCTAGAAGTGATGAATGAATATTTGTTGGTTATTCATCTAAGAGCAAGGCATATAGATGTTTTAATAAGAGATTGCAGAAAATTGTTGAGAGTACAAATGTAAAGATTGATGAACAATTCAGAGGAACTTCAACGTATATAGACTCTGAACCGGCAATAGAAATTGTGATAAATGAACCTACACCAAATCCACCAGTACAGAATGAAGATCTAGTTACCCCGGTATCATCAGATGATTCTAAAATAATTGAATAACAACAACAAACTAAGACACCCGGTATGTAAGATTGAATCATTCTGAAGATCAAATAATTGGAAACAAATTTAAAGGAGTTATGACAAGAGGAAGATTGGCAAATGAAGAGGTATGTCTTATTTCTCAAATTGAACCATCATCTATCAATGAGGCATGTGAAGATAAATTTTGGATTAAAGCTATGGAAGAAGAATTAGGACAAATTGAGAAAAATAATACTTGGAGATTAGTTCCCCAGCCTAAAGATAAAAATGTAATTGGAACCAAATGGGTATTTGGAAACAAACTTAATGAAGATGGTAAGCTTGTCAGAAATAAAGCAAGACTAGTGTGTAAGGGATATTCTCAGAAAGAAGGAGTTGATTACAATGAAACCTTTGCACTAGTAGCCAGAATTGAGGCAGTCGGATTATTCTTGGCTTTTGTAGCTCACAAGGACTACAAAGTTTATCAAATGGATATTAAATGTGCATTTTTGAATGGAGATCTTGAAGAGGAAGTATATATTGAACAACCTAATGGATTTTCTTTGATAGATGACAATGATATGGTTTGCAGGTTAAGAAAAGCTCTATATGATTTAAAACAAGCCCCAAGAGCTTGGTATGCAAGGTTGGATAAGTATCTTTTAAAGATTGGTTTTACTAAAGGAAATGCAGATAGCAATTTATATTACAAAATAACTAATGATGACATCTTGATTATTGAAGTATTTGTTGATGATATAATCTTTGGAGGAGAAGATGGATTATGTAAGGAATTTTCTCTTAAAATGCAGCAAGAATTTGAAATGTCTATGATTGGAGAAATAAAATTCTTTTTAGGATTGCAGATTTCACAAATTGATAAAGGTATATTTTTGAGTCAATCCAAGTACTTGAAAGAATTACTAAAGAAATTTGGGATGGAGAACTCTAAACTGGTAAGCACACCTATGACTACAAATGACAAATTATCTCAAAGGGATGAATCTACACCTATTAATCCAACTAGATACAAATCTATGATAGGAGGTTTATTGTATTTAACACAAACCAGGCCTGATATTATGAATGCAGTATTTATTATTTTTAGATTTCAAAGTAATCCTAGGGAGAATCATTAATCAATAGTAAAAGGATTTTCCGGTACTCACAAGGAACAACAAATCTTGGATTATGGTATCCTAGAGATGAAATTTTCTACCTATGTGCATATAGAGATGCAAACTGGGTAGGAGATGTGGATGATAGAAAAAGAACCACTGGAGGAGCATTATTTCTTGGAAAAAGATTAGTTTCTTGGTTGAGTAAGAAATAGAGTTGTACATCTTTATCAACAGCAGAATCTGAATATGTTGCAACAACACCTAAATGTACACAGGTACTATGGCTTAAGTAAATGTTGAAAGACATAAAGGTAAAATGCAAGGAACCCATTACTAGATATTGTGATAACACTGCAACAATTGATATATCTAAGAATCCGGTATTACATTCTAAAACAAAATATGTTTCTATCAAACTGAATTTTCTAAGGGAAAAAGTTGAAGAAAAAGAGATAAAACTAGTTTATGTGAATACTAAAGAACAACTTGCAGATATTTTCACAAAACCTTTGCCTAAGGAGACCTTTGAATATCTTAGAGATCACCTTGGAGTCATACCACCACCAGTAGAGACTTAGACAGTTGATGATTGTTATCAACCGGCAGAATTGAAAGACAAATATTTTACTCCGGTCTTTGATGAGGAAGCTACTTCTCAGGGGGAGTAGTTGGTATTTTGTATGAACTTGATTTTTGTAACTTTGGCATTTGATGTCAAAGGGGGAGAGATATCTATGGAAAAACACATTATCTTTTGAGGAGAGATTGGTATTAAAGATTAATCTTTGGATAAACACATGTTGCTCCCAGGGGGAGAAATTGTTGTTTAAAGGAGATTGTTGGATTTTGGTATTTGACATTTCTGTTTTGGCACTTTAATGGTTTTTCCATCTTATGTTGTCATCAATGCCAAAGGGGGAGATTGTTGGTATTTTGGTATGGTTTTGTCATTGATGTCAACACCTACTGAAACACTAGCACTTTGGAGATCCAACAACATTCACCGGCAAACAAGTAACTATTGCATAGTTAATGGTATATGGTTCACCGACAGGATATTATATTCACCGGCACTTGGAATGATATGGAAGACACTTGATAATGTCAAAGACATCATGCAGACACTTTGTTTTGAAGAATTGATCATTGGTATATTCATATTTGCATATTTTCTTTTACCGGCAAATAGGTCCAGGATTATCTAGGGTTACACCAGCAGGTTTATCTTTTCCAGATCAGCATGGCACACTATGGAGATGATTTATTATTGTTGTAAATGCATTAAGCCGACATGTTTAATCAGTTATTGCATCGGATATTATATTGTATGTAAAATGTTTTTATTGTAAAATCTTGTAGAACCAACCTACTAAAATTGGTCTTAGGTTATGGTATAAGTGTAAGATCTTATTTGTAAGATCGAATGTGGAATGTGAAAAAGAATTGTGTGAAGGTATATGCGAGATTAAGTAGAGGTATACATGAAGACATCATTTGAAGGTGAAGCTAGGTTTTTGTAGAAGCATATCAGCATTACACCGGTACTGAATCCAACATATGAAGATGCTATTTTGTGTAGAAAATTCTTATTGGATTTAACCATCCAACTATAGTCAGTGTGACTCCCATTTTGTGATTGAGCAGTGAGCTCTAGGCTGTTGGCCTTTTTGCATGTGTAGACCCCATTTATGTACACTTACTATCTGCAGTAGTATCATCTGATTGTGGGTAGGGTTTCCCACTGTGGTTTTTCCCCTTACAGGGTTTCCACGTACAAATATTGGTGTTATGTGTTGTGGATGACTCTATGTTTATGTTTCATGCATTAATCTTTACCGGTATAGCAATTTACTATTAACACTATCTACTAGCACACTTAACTTGTTTACTGGTATTAAGCATTAAGTTGGTTAATTGGTTTTTGGTTTAAATTTATTAGAGAACTAATTCACCCCACCCTCTCAGTTGTCTCTGGGACCTAACACCAACAACATAGATCTAATTTTACATTCTCTCTCATCATTTTGTATGGAACCAAAATGTATGAAATGGAAATGAAATTCAGTCAGTTTGACTGAGTTACATTATATCCGATGATCATGCTACCGAATTTGATGTCCATGTTTGTGATAGTGCTCACTTTCATTGATCTTTTTTCAAATGTCCTGTCAGTGATCTTTTTCATGAAATACTTTGAAACCTTCTTGTCTGGATGTTGCCCAACTGATGGTAAAGTAGTGATTTCTTGGATGGCTTCCTTGGTTATTTTGTAAGGTTTGTTTAACAATATAAACCCCCCATGTACTCTACTCAAAATATATCTGATTATCTTATCCTCAAATTTTAGAATATCCAAAATGTCAGTAAATCATAGGTCTTCAATATGCTTGTATGCCGGTTTGATCTTTCAAGATTCTCCCATTAGCTCACTCATATGCATGCCCTTAATTTCAAAAGTTCCCAAGTCCTCAATGTGATAGTGAATATATGCCCTAACATCCTCTACATAGACAATTGTTGGCATATGTGCAGAGTTTGATGACATGATGATAATGTATGTTGTCATTGATGTCAATATGTTGAAGTGTGAACCGGTATATTGAAGTAATCAAACTGGCGAGTGAACCGGTATAATGAAGTGTGAACCGGTATATACAAAGTTTATATCGGGGTTTCATTTGATATGACTACCTGTTTGTAGTCTTAGCTTCAAGGTTTCCGGTTGATGTATTCCAAGTCTGTGTGATTCGGCCAACGACATCCTGTGATGAGTTAGCATTGAAATGAAGATCAGATCGTGTTGCCATGCCAGCCTTGTCCATGTGAAGGATTTCCTTGAGGATCTTGCATGAAGAAGATTGATTCTATCTACCTCAGGAATGTGCAAAATCTTAGTAAACAGTGGAGAGCGTGTAAAGGGTTATCAGCTTCCAGAAGCGATGAAGAATGGATGATGAAGAACATCTTGAGATTTGTTAAAGATTGTTTTAGCCTATGTAATGTTATTAAATGGTTAGGATTGGACCAAATGTAATGTTAACCCATATGCTTAGGGTTTTAGGTTTTTCCCACCGACCTAATTGTTGTCTATAAGGTTGATGATGGTTTTCATTTGAAGTTGTTGGCAAATGAATCTATGTGAGGTGATTCTTGCCAGACTAGAGAAGAAAGTAGAGATTTGTAGAGTGTGATTGCAGATGTAAAGGAACTGAAGTGGATCTGCCTCGACATTGAGTGTTGTTATCAGATCAGTGTATTACCTATTGACTTGTAACCATTTCAGTAGTTGGAAAATCCCTTTACTGTTAGGGGTCCCATAGATACTGAGAGGGGGGGGTGAATCAGTATCTATCTGGTAATTAGAATTTCTTAACTTAAAACATGCAGAACATAATATAACAGTGTACCGGTAAGCAAGAAATAATGCAATAAACAGAATCAAGAACATCCACATGAAAAGCACACCATAACATAGGATTTTAACGAGGAAACCCAGTGTGGGAAAAACCTTGGTGGGATTTGTGACCCACAATATTCACTCATTGGCCAATAAGAGAATATTACTTACAATAGGGGCCTACACATGCAGGAAGGCCAACTACCTAGAGCTCACTGCTCAATGGGAAGTCACACTGACTTACAAATAAGGATTATACTAATCCAATAACTTGTACTACTTTACAATAGCATCTTCAATGCCAGATTCAGTACCGGTTCCTGCTCTATTCTTTACATATACCCTTTGACCTATATTTCGCACATTAGGTCTGCCTAATATTTTTCTTTTTCCTTCTACATAACTCTTTCAAATGTCTACAATGATCTCCTTTATATATAAGAGTCATTTTACAATTTGCCAAGTTGGCTTACAATAATAAACAAAATCTTATATAACAAAATCCTGTCAGCCTCTGTGCCGGTATACTTCTTTTCTTCTATGCCAATGTCGGTGTCCTGAGTGCCGGTGTGATCTACTGATGCTGGTATAATGTCTTTGCCAATGCCATAAGATTGCAAGGTTTCCATCAATGACAAAACCTTGAATCACATACAATGTCTCATTGGAGTGTGAATATGCCAACAATCTGCCCCTTTGGCATTGATGGCAACACTCATGAGAAATTTCAAAAAGTATCCAAAAATGTGCAGTCCAAAAATGTTACCAAAAATGTGTGTGCTCCCCCTGAGCATATGATTCCTATGATTTGAATTTTCTCATCCCACTACTCCCCCTTTGGCATCAATGACAAAGGTTGTCAAGATGTCAATAGATTTTGTAGTTTCAACTATCCATAACCACAACCTTGTAGCTGGGTAGTTATAATTTGAAAAAGATCTCCCAAAATCAAGTTTATACTATCCATAAACTTCTTACTATCCTTTATTGTTGTCTCAGTTCTCTTCACTATATGGGTGAGATGCTGCAAATGCTCTGCTGGTGTTTTGCTTCCCTGTATTAATGCCTCAGAAATTTCCTTCCATAGAGATGCTAGATAGTCCAATCTTGGACTTAGTTTAGATCTCAAATGTTTTCCCTTATTTATTATTCTTTCTTTCTCTCTTTCCAATTTGAGTAGTTCTTCCTCAAAAATTGTTATCTTCTCATGAAAAACTGATAGTGTATCAGGTGAGTTGACATAGCTATCTGCAAGTTTATTTATCTCATCTTGTACCTTGCTCATTTTCTTGTCAATATCTACAGTCAAAAAGTTTGTTTTACAGGTATCTTTATACAAATTTTTGTATTCTTTCAACAAACTACATAGTTCCGGTAGAAGTGTGTCAAAATCTCTATTACACTTCTTTATTTCCTCATCAAAGAATTTCTGTTTTTCAATTTCTACCTTATCCTTCACTGACTCTTCCTTTATTTTCTCAATGTTTTCTAAGATATATTTACACAATGTATCCAATTGTCTTAAAGAATCTTTGTTATCTATATTACAGTTGGGAACTATCACCTTCAAAATTGCTATGGAATCATCAATTGCTTTGTAAGCTTGTGAGCTGCAGTCGATTATTTTCTTGATAGAATCTAGTAACACCTCAGTCATATTTGTTGATTTATATGTTGATGATGATCCAACAATCTGAGTACCGGTGGAAGTAACCAATCTTGTATTGAGCTCTGGTAGGTCAGTTTGTGTCTACATTTCTTTAAGCACTGGTTTTCCTACTTCACTAGTTATGGGTGGAACTATTTCGTTATGTACCTATTCTGGTTGATGTTGTTTTGGAGCCTTTAGCTCTATTTGTTTCTCTGTATGTTGTATTGCCTCAGTCTATGACTTAGTCTCTACCTTTTTCTTTTTATCTTCTGTCGGTTTCTCAGTTTCCCCTGCCATCGAAGGCTCATTAGCCATATCTGACTTATCAGTTGTATCTTTGTCTACTACTATGTTGATCTTCTAAGTATCAACATCCACAATGTATAGGACTTCAGAATTAGGATTATTATCCTCTACATCCATACTCTCAGCTGCCGGTTGATCTTTAGTAGTCTTTGTTTTCACCAGTGGAGTATTTAAAGAAGGTGGGGGTAAGTTGTCTTTAACTTTGATGCTTGGTGGTCCACCAACTTTTCCTTTCCCCTTATCTCTGTCTTTCTGATAAACCTTTATAGGTTTGGGATTCCTGTACTCTTCTTGTTTTTCTTTCTCAACCAGGAATATATCCCATCCATCTTTTGTTTCCTCTATCACCTCATTAACTCTTCCTGCCATTAGTAAAATATGTCAGTGTGCAGTAGAGAATACTGACCAGTTTGCTTGAGCAATTAAATCATCAATTTCTTGTGGAAAGTTTACCGGATATACAACAAGTAGCTTCTCAATTTTTATTTCTTATCCATTTCTATCACTGCCTATCTTCCTTCCTCTAGTCTTTTGAATAATTCATCAGGAATTTCATTGACTACTTCCATCAAAAATTTATTGTACATATCCATGTGCAATATAACACTATTTTCAAGTTGCTCTTTTTCATCAGTTGTTAGAGTGTCATATATTTTCTCTATGTTCTCCAGTTTACCTTCCTCTATGATTTCATTCAGCAGTACATCAAGAGGGGCCAAGTCTCTATTTGTCCTCTTCTTCTTCTTGGGTGTCGGTTTCTTCTTTGGTGTGGCCTTTCTTACCGGAGATCTCACAGCTTGTTGATTTTGCCTTGTCCTCCTAGGTGAAGGTGTGGTTGCCAGTGAGGGATCTCTTTTACTTACAACTCTTTTAAAAGTTGTAGGCATGTCACTTCCTGAAGAAGTACCTACCGGTGATAGGTGAGTTTCAGGCTGTGGAGCTACTAACTCATCCTCTGTTATGTCGGTTTTCTTCAAAACATCTTCTTTAATGGCTTTTGCTTGTCTGGACCCTTTCCTTACAATTGCCTCAACCTTTTTCACCCTTTTCTTTGATTGAATTTTTCTTTCAGTATTCTCAGCTCTACCAAATAGTTCTTCCTTTGGCTCTCTGAGGGCTTCCAGAAGTGCTTTGGCATATGTTTCAACTATGTGATCATCCGTTCCATATCCCATCTTGGTTACCCAAACTATCCTTGGGATGACCGCTTCCATCTAGATTTCATCTTTCTTGATGACAAAGCATATATCATATTTGTATTTGTCTACAATTTTCTATGATAACCTTACTTTTTTCTTCATTTTAGCTTTTAATGCTTGAAAGAAGTCATTAATATTGTTTTCATTGTTCTCACCCATGTTATTGAATAGTTCAGTCAATTGTTTTCCTACCGGTATGTCATATCCAAGTTCTTTGTAACCTATATCGGGAACCTATTTTGTTATGTGTAGCATTAGGCATACTAATAGATTTCCAAATCTGAAAGTTCCTTTCTTGTCCTTCTTGATCTTTCCAAGATTGTTAATTAATTCATCCTTTCACCACTCACATATGTCAATTTTTGCATTATCTATGACCATGTCATAAGCACTCTTAATGCATAAACTTGAAACTGAATTATGTCTATTAGCATGAGTAGCTTTATAAACTAATATCATACTAATGATTCTCACATTGATATTTGTTACATCATTAACCCTTAGAGACCTTTTGTCAAATGTAGCACTAGTTAGGTTTATAACTAGGTCATTCGAAACCTTTTTGGTTTTATCTGGTCTCTTACCATGGTCGGTAACCCTGTGACACCTTTCACAGCTTCCTTAGTGATCTCATGGATTGCATCTAACCAGAAAAATTCTCCATGTACCCTGCTTAAAACTATCCTAATCACATCCTTTGGAAATTCAGGAATGCTAAGGATTTCTGTAAATCCTAGGGTCTCAATGATTTTGTGTTCATCCTTTACATTGCCGGTATTATCACATATCATGGTTTTATACATGGTTTTAATTTCCTCATCTCCTAATTCTTCAATGTTGTAGTGGATGTACATTTGGGGGTCTTCGGCTTAGACAACTCCCTTAGGAATTTGAGAAAAAGCACCTAAGGTATCATCCTTCTTTGCTATCTTGGGAACTAACTAAAATATGGGCCTAGGTCTTTTTATTGCTTCAACAACCGTAGTGTTTGCTATGTATTCAATTATAGAGGTGGATGCCATGATTAAATACCTTTTACTACCTTGGATGGATGATTGCTTGGAGTGTGCTTGCTTCTTGCTCGAAATGCCTTAGCTCGGAGACTTCGCGCTCTTCAAAAATTTGAAATTTTGGTGAAATAAAATGGAGCCAAAACGTTGACTTTATAGTGTCTTTTCACCATCTACCACATTAATTGCATGTTGGTTAAGTATTCACTTAACATTGTTTGCCGGTAATAAGTAATTTTCAACTTCTTATCTCTAACCGAGGGAATAATTAGCACATGTATCAATAGATTTCCAAACCCTCAAGGAATTTTTCTTCAATTAGATGAAGAACTTCCTACTGGTGGAGCACTACTCTGTCCTTCTGGTGAAGCATCACTCTATCCTACCGGTGAAGCATTGATTGGTTCTATCGGTGGAGGAGTATTCCCAATATTTAGATCAGCTTTTCTAATCCATTGTTTTGAGAATTCTTGCTTAACCTCTTCAAATTTTTCTTTACCTTTCAAGCTAGCACTTTTGTTGTCTACCAGTGTTCCTTTACTTCTACAAAATTTAGCAATATGCCCAATCTTGTTACATGCATAACAAGTTACATTATTTTTCTGAATAGCTTTCCCATAACCTTTGTCGGTTTGTGTTCTGCATTGATTAGATAGATGTCCAAATCTTCCACAAACATAACATCTCACATTCATTCTGAAGTTTTCAGAGATGTGACCAACTTTGTTGCATTTAGAACATTGATCAGTGGGTGTGTTGATATTCTGATAATTTCTAGATCTACATTCATTTTCTCTATGACCATACTTATTACAGTTAAAGCATTTACCATTGAATTTATAAGCATTAGGTTGTCTTACCAGTTTGTTGTGATCCTGAATATTTGCAGTACCAGAGCTTTCACCAACTTCAAAGCCAATTCCAAAAGTGTCACCTTTAGGTTTTTGATTCTTCAGCAAGGTACCAAGTTCCTCTGAGCTTTTCTTGAATTTTTCTTTGTGTTGATTTGCAGTTTCCAGTTCTCTTTCCAAGATTTCTTTTTGTCTCATCAATTCATTTGAGTCATTCTGAGTATGCATCAGATCTATCTTCAACATGTCATTTTCATAGCTAAGTCTTGTATTCTCATTTGCTACATCACTTAGGCTTCTAGTCAATTCTTCTTCATTCTTTTTCCTATCCTCAATCTCTTTGCAAAATCTCATAGTCATATCCTGCATTTCATTTTTTGTTGTCATGATCTCTTGTTTCAACTTGCTTATCATATCATTAAGTGATTCCTTTTCATCACTCTCATTTTGCAATTTTTCACAAAGTTCTCTTCTCTTATTTCTTGCAACAGTAAAATTTTCTTGAAGTGCCTGAATGATATCCTGAGCTTCTCTTAAATCATCTTCTAATTTGATATTTTTCAATTTTTCTGCATCATAGTCTGTAAGACCTCCTTCAAGTTGCTTCATCAGATTTTCCATCTTTATCGATGTCAAGATCTTCCTCACGTTGTTAGGCCTCTGAAAATAGAGGACCAGGCTCTGATACCAATTGTTAGGGGTCCCACAGATACTGAGAGGGGGGGTGAATCAATATCTAACCACTAATTAGAATTTCTTAACTTAAAACATGAAAAACATAATATAACAGTGTACCGGTAAGCAAGAAATAATGCAATAAACAGAATCAAGAACATCCACATGAAAAGAACACCATAACATAGGATTTTAATGAGGAAACCAGGTGTGGGAAAAACCTCGGTGGGATTTGTGACCCACAATATTCACTCACTGGCCAATAAGAGAATATTACTTACAATAGGGACCTGCACATGCAGGAAGGCCAACTGCCTAGAGCTCACTGCTTAATGGGAAGTCACACTGACTTACAAATAAGGATTATACTAATCCAATAACTTGTACTACTTTACAATAGCATCTTCAATGCCAAATTCAGTACCAGTTCCTGCTCTATTCTTTACATATACCCTTTGACCTATATTTCACACATTAGGCCTGCCTAATATTTTCCTTTTTCCTTCTGCATCACTCTTTCAAATGTCTACAATGATCTCCTTTATATTTAAGAGTCATTATACAATTTGCCAAGTCGGCTTACAATAATAAACAAAATATTATATAACAAAATCCAGTCGGCCTATGTGTCGGTATACTTCTTTTCTTCTGTGCTAGTGCTGGTGTCCTGAGTGCCGGTGTGATCTGGTGATGCCGGTATAATGTCTTTTTCGGTGCCATAGGACTGCAAGGTTGCCATCAATGACAAAACCTTCAATCACATACAATGTCTCATTGGAGTGTGCATATGCCAACATTTACCAGGTAGCTTTAACCGGCTTTTTGTAAATCCTTTAACAAGGTGACTCAAAATTATTGAGTTCTTCAAATCCTCTTCCAAGGTAACCTTTAACAGGGTTTTAACCTCTAACTAGGTATTTAGCCATCCCTTAACCAGGTGATCCCTAATAGGATCGGTTCCTAGCAGAACCTGTTGTAAAAGTGTTTAACCACACTAGGCTTCTAATAGAGTGAACTTCAGAAGAGTTCAAGAACAATTTGTGGGTATTCATCCCCACTATGGTTTTTCCCAGTTGGGTTTCCACATAAAAAATCAGTGTGTTATGTGTGATGCTTTTTCATGTGATGCTTTAAGTATTTTCTATTAAGTGGTAATGCAAGTTGATCCAATGGTCATTTTATTTTTGATGTATTAGTTGCTTAGGCACGTGGGTGAAGTTGAGATGAGATGTTAGGTTTTGTGAAGAACTAAGTGTCAGCGGTTTATAAATTTCATAGTCACTATGTTTTACCAGTATTGCCTTGGTTTAAGTTGGTAAGGTTGTTTACCATTTAGTGTATTCTTTGTAGTTTAAGTTGTTTAAGAAGTTTTTGTGTATACTGATTCACCCCCCCCTCTCGGTACCTATTGGGTGTTTATTTTTCATCATTATTTATCAACAACTCCCTCTAGAACATGAGAAAATGCTCCAACCAAATCTTCCAAGGTAGCTACATCTAGATGTTGCTTGAAAATTGGCCTGGGGTGGTCCTTGACCTCTACTACAGTTGGGTTTGTAACAAAAACAAGAATAGATGATGACCCCACTTCCATGTTTAAAGATAAATATCTTTCGATTTCTCTTGGTGAAAACCTCCAACAAATTCTTCCAGACACCGGTGAAATTGCTCAAGAATAAATTTGATTTCTTTGAATTGCCTTTACTTGCTCTTAGTCCCTCTAAATTGCTCTGAAATTTCTCTGAATGCAAGGTGATCAACAATGAAGTCAACTCAACTTTTTAACCTTTGAGAAAAACCCTAATCTTCCATTGACATAAATTACTACCAGTGAAAGATACTGAATCTCACTTAGAACTTATCCATGCCAGATAATCATCTCCAATATCTATAACATCTTCCAAAACCTCTTCCTGGGACATATGCAACATCTTCATGAAATTTTCCTACCCCTAAGGCATCTACCTTAGTTATCGGATAAGCTACCTACCGGTGTAGGAGCAACCTCTTCTACTAGATAAGAAACTGGAACATTTCCATCTAATGATTGTTGTTCAGTCTTCCTAACCCATCTCTATGTATGATCTTGTCGGATTTCACTAACCTTCTCTTTTCCTTTCTCATTTGATCCTCCATTACCAACCAGTAGATTTTTGCTTCTACATAATTTAGCAATATTTCCAGCCTTATTACATGCATAACATGTAACATTGTTCCTTTGAATTTATTTGCTAAAATTGGTGAAATTTCTTGACCTGTACTAATTAGCCATATGTCCAAATTTTCCACATGCATAACATTTAACATTCATTCTGCAATCTTCTATTTTATGACCATACTTATTGCATTTGGAACATTTACCAAGAGGAGAATCAGGGTTCTGATTTATTTTGTTTATACATTACCTAGCCATGTGACCAAATCTATTGCAAACAAAACATCTACCATTGAATCTATAAGCATTAAATTGACTTACCGGTGCCTTATGGTTTTGATCTTCATTAGCAGTATCAGAACTCTATCCTTGCACAAATCCAAGTCCATTTGAATCACCAATCTACCTTTGTCTCTTCAATAACTCATCTAGCTGAACTTGAATTTTTATTTATACTCACTTCAAGTAGTTAAATCTTCTCTCATAATTATCATTTGTCTCTCAAGCTCTTGTTCATTACTATGGGATTGTACTAGATCATTTCTCAACATATAATTCTCATGAACCAACCTACCACATTCTTTAAATTTGTTCTTCATGGATACATCAATATTTTCTTCCTTCTCCTTTTTGTCCTCAATCTTCTTAGACATCCTCATAGTTATAACTTGCATTTCATTTTTAATAACCATGTTCTCCTAACTCAATTTCTGACATTGTTCCTGGTGCAGGAGCACCCAGACAAGATTGGCCACCATGAGGCCATAATGAAGATTTATGAGATATTAATTATATAAGGTTAAAATTACCATTTGATATTTTAAACATGGATAATAATTCCATTTGGAGTCATCAAACTCATGTATTGAGTCATTTTTTTAATAAGTTGTCAAAATTGCCATGTTGGGCAAATAATGTCAAAATGAGTAATGTAATGGGTTTCAATGGGTAGAATAGGTTTTTATTGAGAATTTTAAGTTTCATAAGGTCTTGTGTGACCATATTAATGTAATAAAATTGTTTAGAAAGTTTCAAGATGCAAAAAGGTTAAAAACTTGTCAATTGACAACTAAAAGTGTCAATTTGACAATAAATTAAAGTTGTAAACACCCAAAAGTGGTTGTATGGGTGGTTAAGAGTTGGTTTTAAGTTTCCATGAAGAGAAGAGGTTTAAATATGTTTGTAATGATCCAAAATGAAGAGGTAGAGGGTCGTATTTTCTTGGCATTGTAATAATTTGTGGTTTGGCAATAAAAATACAAGGTTTTCCTTGCAATTTTGGTCTAAAATCTGCACTTTATTGGTCTGAAACTCTTCTTCTTTGCTTCATTTTTTATTGGAAATAGATTTGGAAATGTAGAGGAGTGTTTTTAATATCATTTGATACTATTATTGAAGGTTTTACATTCAAATCTAATACACTTCTATTTGTTGTTCTAAAATCTGCTATAGGTGATTGTTTTTGGGAAGTTTTGAGAGTCACAATGCAAATGTGACCCATTCCACTTTATTTTGTTGATATTTCTTATGTAATGGGTCAGGAATAATGTAATATATGTATCTCTAATTTTACATGTGCATGGAATAACATGGAGATGAAGTGTTGATACCTAGGGTAAGAGATTGAGTGAGGAAAAGCATGAAAATGGAGGCATGAGTATAGCAGCAAAAGATCTACCTTAAGGATGTAGTGTTTTTATGTGAAATAGTGTTAGGGGATGGTAAATTAATGGTGAATACCAAGTTTCAAGATCTGGAAGTGAGTTTTGGGGTTTGAACAAGGAGGCCCTAGTTATTTAGGCCTAAAAAGGGGGGTTTAGTATCTAACCTGTCAAATGAGTGTGTATTGTCTTGAAACCTAGAAAATATATAGTTTTGGAACATTTTTCAAGAATTTTTTTTGGTTTGGAGTTGTGGTCATACCATTTGTTGGTACTTGCTTTGAAAAAGAGGGCTAATTGGGCCTAGTTGGTGTGTAGCAGGGTGCTGGTTTGAGTATTTCGTCCAAAATACCCATAGTTGATTTTCACATATGTTAGGTAACTTCCAAAACAGAATCTAGATATGCAATTTATTTGTCAAGTTTTTTTAAATTATTTTGAGTAAATGACAGAATACCCGTTGAACAGGGCTACTAGGGAATTGGCCTATTTAGGGACCTAGGTAAGAGTTTGTGAGAAAACCAATTGATAGGGTGAGTGAAGCCTATTGGGTAAAGTGGAATAGGGTATGTAGAGACCCTAGGAAGTGCTGGAACAAGTTGGTGAGGTTGATAGTTCTATTTGGGCATCTTGGTGAAGCCTAGTGAAGGAAGGTGAAACAAGAAGAGTTGAGTTTTTGAAGAAGCAAGAATGATAAGTTGAAATGTGATTGTGGGAGGGTCCATGATGCTCTACATCAGTTCCTTAAGTGCATATTTCTCTTCATTATCCTGACTTTGCAAAAGTTTCTTCATCCTATCTTGAATAGATGATAACCTTTCTTGTAGGAAAAGAATGATTTCCTTAGCAGAATTCAATTCATCTTGAAGCTTTAATTTTTTCAACCTTTCATCATCATAATCTTCAAGTTTCATCTCAAGTTTCTTCTCCAAAGCCATATCCATGGATTCTGGTTTCAAGATCCTCCTCAAGCTATTAAACTTCCTCTGAGGCATAAGACTCTGATACTAATTGTTGGAATCCAATAACACTGAGAGGGTGGGGGGGGTGAATCAATGCTATATAGAAATGATTAATTTTAGCCTTATTAAAACATGCATACATGAATTGGTATACCGGTACATACATAATTGAAAGAAGTAAAGCAACCAATAATCCAATCACATAAATGAGAACCATAACACTTAGATTTATATGTGGAAAAACTCAAAAAGGAAAAACCACGATAGGATTTGTGACCCACAATATCAATCCACTGGCCATATGAAGAGATATTACAAAATATGAGGGGCCTTCACTTGCAAGAAGGCTTATAGCCTAGAGCACACTGCTTAATCACAAAAGGAGCTTCACTAACTACAAAAAATTACAAACTACAATTTGGAGAAGTGTGAATTGCTAAGATAGCATCTTTTATGCTAGAATATAGTTTTTGGTTAAGCTCCATCTGTTTCGATCTGAAACCCTAAACCCTTTACTGGAATAAACCTTAGATGAATTTCCTCACATACATGATCTCTCTAATATATTTCACATGATATTACATTCACATACCCATAATTTCCTATCTCATGTCTATATCAAAATGATCTATGAAAGTGACCTATATACTCTATACAAATTTACATGCCTTATGTCAGCTTACAAAGATAACATAAATGCATAAACATTAAAATGAATTGCCGATGTCAGATCGAAGATATGTCAGCCTCCAATATCGATAACCTTTACTAAACCATGTCGGCCTGCATTGCTTGTAACCAAAGAAATCCTTATGTCCTATCAGTGCCGACGCCAGTGCTAATGAAGTATCTGTGAAGTGTCTGCCAGTACACAACTAAACCAAATAATGAAGCCAAAACACAATACCATATTGCCATCAATGACAACATAGTGAAACCAACAAATTGAGTGTCAATTACAAAGATTCTTTACGTTTGCATTTCAAAGTTTGTGCAAATCTCAAAAAAAAAAAAGAAACATAGGCTCACTCTCACCTTAGGTTGTGTTGTAATTTTCATTTCCTAAAGGTGCACTTAGTTTCATGTCACTCTCATTCCAAAAATTTAAAATTCTGAAAAAAACATAGGTTGCATTGTCGATCATTTGTCACATTTAGTTGCACCTCATTGTCATTTCAAATTCAAAAGCCCAAAAACATAAGTTGCATTTTCATCCTTCTAGGTTGCATTATTTTCATGCATCAATCCTAAAATAAAAAATCCCTAAATATTACATTGCATAGTGGCATGGCCATTGAAACAAGATCTAAATCCAAGAAATCACATGAATCAACATATCAAGCCATGTCTTTTCCAGTGGATGATACCCAATTGAGACAATCACAATTCTATCCAATCCAACAACAAGGTAGTATCATACAACCAAACTTTGATCAACATGTTGGTCCACATACAAACATGCTACCAAAGTATGAAATCATTAAGTTGGGACCACCACCAAATTTTGAACCAATCTTTGTGTCAATGCAACCAAGACTTGGTAGTATTCAACCAAGATCACCCTCAAATCAAACAAACATTCAAAACCAAACCTCAAGTTTGCATCCAAAACATCAAAATCTTAGTTTGAACAAGACTAATCCTATCCCACATGCAATTTGTTTAGAGAAAATGAAGAGAGATAATCAAATACCACCAATCATAAGAGAACCAGACTCAGACTCAAAATCAGAATCAAAATTGGAATTTGAGTCATACCAACCTTCATATTCTTATGAGATTCAACCTTCACAAGTGATCTATCTTTCCTACCAGTCCAACTTAGACATGGTCCAATAGATCCCACTAACACAACCAATGGTTAAATTTCAACAATATCCTCATCTAAACACACAATGTCAACAATTGGATCAACAAACTATCAAGTATCAACATCCAACTAAGTCAACAAATCAATATGAACAATTACAACCAAAAATTCAAAAACCTAAGTTGCAACTTACATCAGAGAATGTTTCAAAAATGTCAAATCAAAACCAAATTCTTTCAAAACAAATCCAAAATCAAAACCTAACCATGTGAAAACCTCATAAGGACTCAAATGTGTCTCCAAGGAAAGGTGGCTTTAAACCACAAATCTTAAAGAAGATCTTAAGCGATCATTTTGAGAAAGATCAAAATAATGCACCTATGTCTAGCAATGGCCCATCCCCTTGTAATCAAGTTGACTCTCTAGTGGCATTTATCCCTACACCTTTTGAAGTTCAACAAGAACCTTCCATATCATCCTCATCAAATGATACACCCAAGGATGAAATTCCCCAAGGGTTGTCCACAATAGATATCCAATATGATCTAATTCATGATGCAAGTCCTTGCCATGTTGCATAAATGCTAGACCCAACTCAACCGTATGCTTCATTTCCCATAAAATCTATTGAAGAGGATCCTATTCAAAGTCCATCTCCCTCATTTCAAAGCATTAATTCCTTGCCCGAATCCCCAACACATATCCAAAGTCAAACCCCATGTCAAGGATAATTCAGATCACAAACAAATGAGTCCTAAAATAGATCAAGATCAAGATATCCCAATCCATCCTATCTCAAATGATCCTCTTCTATTTCATGACCAAAATATCCTTTCAAGTCCCATTTATATTCCACTACCTGAGAAAGATCAAGATATCCCTTCGATTCCTTCTCATAATCTCATTGAAATCCAAGCACATAGTATCTTTAAAGAGGAATCCAGTGATCTTCCTCCTTGTCAAGATCAAAGTATCCTTCCATATTCAAATCCTTCATAAGACCCTATTATCCCTTTAAATGCCCCACAAAATTATATCTCCTCAGATGATTCCATTATTCCTCCCACTCCATCTCATGAAGAGCTTGCCATTGATCCATGTCCACCAAATGATCCTAATCCCCCTAGTGATCTTGATCCCCCTCATGATCCTAATAGGTTGTCATAATATGTTCAAGGACCCCATACATTCACAATGGGTTCCTCAATTTTGGTCAAGTTTGATCCACTTCACGATCCCACCATTCCCATCGTGTCATATCCACCTCATAATGGACTTACATCTTTTTCTCAAAGAAAATAGTCTCCTACGGGTCAAAATATTCATAAAGGAAAAGGGTTAGACCCTCAGGAGAAAGAAACCCTACATGTTAAAGAAAATATTAATGATCATAGCTACACAACTCACTCTCAAGGCATTGGTATCCCTAAACCCAAATCCAAATAGACACCTTCCCCTTCATCTCTTCCATCCATTTTAGGTCCTTATATTCCTTCATCCTCTATTCAAGGTCAACAAAGGCACATATCTTTGAGAACCTTCCATCCATCCAAATTATATTCATTTCATTCCTATCCATCCATGCATTATCTTCCAATTAATTTGGATGCCAAGCATACAAGTTGTAAGTCCAACAATCTACATGTATTCAAGGATCAACATTTCCCACCTAATCGACATGTCAAAGCAAAGAAAAATATGACCCAAAAAGAAAAAGAAGAATCCAAAAGGCCACAAAGGCCCATTGAGAAAAAGAAATAAAAGTTAACATTTATATGGGTTCCTAATTCTCTTGTGCAAGCAATGCATTCCAAGGAACCACAAAAGCATGAAAAATAAAAAACCATGTGGATCCCTAAGAATCTCCTTGAAACACAACAATCTAAAGAAGCATCAATAGTGGCATCCAAAATTTATATTCCTCCATCCAAACCTTCAAAATCTATTTCTCCAAAATCTCCTTCATCCATTTTGGGTCCTTATTCCCCCAAAATCCATATCCTTTCCTCCATAAAAATCCCAATATCCAATATCTATTTTTCCTCCATCAATCCACCACCCCTCAAGGTATGTGCCAATGTTGATCTTTTCAGAATTTCCATCCCCTCAAGATCAATTCTTCCAATACCCCATCCATTATCCAATACATATTTTCCATCCTTTCGTCCCTCTTATCCAATCCTTTGCATAAATTTGCCTTAGTCCCATTTCATTTCCATGTCATTATCCTGCGAACATCTTTGAGCATACCTTAATGGTCATGGTCCAGTTTCAAGGCTACTATCCAAATAACAAGATTCTTGAGTCCTTCCATCCCCTATCATATGTCTATTTTCTTCCAAAAAGTCAAAAAAAGAAAAAAAATTAGAAAAAAAAAAGGGGAAAAAAAAGAAGAAAAAAACAAGGAAGAAAAAGAAAAAATTAAAAAAAAGGGAAAGAAGAAAATCATTTGTGCACTAGTGAAAACCTAGAAAATAGGTGTCATGTGTAATATATGAACTTCTTGCATACAATACTTGGGAGCAAGTTTCATTTATGTTATCCTATCATATCCAATTTCCCTTCATTATCCTATCATCCTATCACTTGTGATATGCTATTGTATCCCTATCATACCTTCCATTATCCTATCTTGTCCATATTCCATTTTCCACCTTTGATTTTGACAAGGTTGAGGATCTTTAGGAGTGTCATGCATCCTATTCACAACTTTTAGTCTATCATAGCTTTTGGTTTTTATCCACTGGCTTACTACAACCCTTCATCCAAATTCCTTGACTTATTGAAACCTTTTGTTAGTATCCCTTACCCTATCACATCCTTATCCTATGTATATCCTTTATCCATTTTGATCTTTCTTATCCTGTCCATATCCTGTCATCGTTCATACACTCTTTGTTTCTCTTGATCTTGATTTGACATAAGGACGTGAAATGTAAAACATGTTTCTCAAAACCTCTTGACATGTCCCTCATGCCATGCCACTGTTTTACATTGTCATATCTAGTATCTTATCTCATTCTGCAATCTGCCTTGGAAAGTCAATCCTTTGTATCCTAATAAATGGTCTTTGTCTTCCCTTCTATCCACCAACATTTCATCAGGCTTCTTTATCCATTTGTCCCATTCCTTTCCTTGGTAGACACTAGGGAAAAGTCTTGAAAAATCCCAAAAAATAAAATAATATCCTGAAAAAAATCCAAAAAAGAAAATAATGTCCTAAAAAAATCTTTAAAAAGCAAATAATGTCTTGAAAAAATCCCAAAAAAGAAAATAATGTCTTGAAAAAATCCCCAAAAAAACAAATAATGTCCTGAAATAATACAAAATAATTGTAAAATGTTCTAAAATAATCCAAAAAAATTGTAAAACATCTTGAAAGAATTAAAAAAAATCATAAAATGTCCTTAAAAAAGCACAAAAAAATAATTTCTTTTTAATAAACCTAAAAATCAGAAAACATAAAAAATCCAAAAACAATTGCTTTTGTTTCATTTTGTCAATAAACTATCCCCTTTGTACATACATAGACATTTTAGCAAACATCAGATAGAAACACATTAAACATTGTGCTTTCACAAAATCATGCATTAATAGATGAACTGTTCATCAAACAAAGCATTCAAATTGATCAAAGTTTTCCTATCAATCAACAACATCAACTTTATTAGTCCTTTGTCAATAATATCATGCATCTTATATAGGGTGTAGTATACTCAAAACCGGATTGTGTCCAGTCTTTCATGGGGTATTGCATTCCGTGAAACTAGATAGCATAATCATCCTATCAACACAACACTATAACTTTGGCAATGGAGATTAGGATGTTTGTTTGACTTGTTTTAATTGGCGTGCTTTATCTTTCATTGATTTATCTTTGATCATTTTCTTATGCTACTCGATGATGTCATTGAGTGATTTAGAGTGGCTACAACGGTCCATGGTCATTTTTTATTTTGTATTTTGTTTGTAGAGTGTTTCATAGCATTATGGGGAATGTTTGTCTTAGGATGTTTGAATCATTCCTTGTCTGCGACATGTCTTCTTTATGCAAAGGGATTTCATTCTCACTCTAGCCTTCATCGCCATAATGTTTTGCCTCCATTTTACAATATTAAATAAAGGTTTTCACCTAATTTTGTGCATTTCTGAAAGCAAGCTTTTCTTAACCACTAATTCTTCTTTGTCTATTTCCTCTTACTAACATTTCTTTTGTCTGTCCTTGCAATCACCTTGGTCTAATTTTGGTGTTATTTTTTATAAATTGGCCTCTTTTCTAAATTTTATGCCCAATTTCTCGAGGGGGCACCCTTGTAGCCCACCATTGTTAGGGAAATGTTTTATGCAATTTTTCTTTATTATACTTTGAAACAATGCTCAAAATCGCATTGTCTCAAAGACGGGAAAAATGTAAGCATCTAAAAATGGTCAAAACTTGTAGTGTCATACTTTAACATGTTTGTGTTACCTTCTTTTAGGTTTTTGCATTTTACTAACAATTCAGCTATGTTGCAGATTTGTTCATTATCATTTGTGAACATCGTGCCATTGTTCAACTTTTTCTTCCTATTTGATCCTATTTAGTTGTTTCACTTTGGGTCTTATCAATGTCAATCTCAATTGTCATTTCATGATCATGGTTAGCTATCAATTTCATATAATCATCATAAATCAGTTTTCCATCAATCATTCACCTTTCTCAATTGTCCTTGTCATTTCAATCATTATGATCAATCTTGAGCATTGATTTCAATAAATTTTAGTTAATTTGTCAATCATTATATCAATCAATCAATTAAATCATAAAATCCTTATCCTGATCATGTTAATTATTTCACGACATCATCTTGATTTATGTCTCTCTCTTAAGGTTTAATAATTCTTTCAATATTAATCCTTTTCTAATATTTCTCTTAAGGTAAATGAATTTATTAATTTACATGTCTTGTGTCAAAATTAAATATTTTATTTGATTGGCTAATTTCCCTTGTGTGGGCTAATTAATAAATGAAAAGTTATTAATTATTCCCACATTTCTCTCCCTCAATTTTCTCCAAATTTTGTCATAATTTGTCATCCCAAATTTCATGCTTTTCATTTCCTATAATTTATCCCACCATTTCTCCACTAATTTGTGTCCACCTTTTGCTCAAATTGTGAAGCTATTTTTGTGCTCAATTTATCATAAATCAATGAGAAAATTTTAAGGCCAGTTTGTCATAAATCATGAAGCATAAATATCTCTTCAATTTGTCATATTTTCACATAGCAACTTGTCAATCAATTTGTCATATTTTTTCATTCAATTATGCTTTTTTTGGATCAATTTTCCTTTCTAAATCAATCATTCTCATTTAATGATTTTCCTCAATTTTGGTCTATAAATTGAGCCTCTTTTCTCATTCAAAATAACCACACTTTGAGTATCCTTGTGTTGTCTATTTTCTATCATTTTATCATCAATTTACTTTCATTTGCACTTGCATTTGTAGGTGACGTCCATATAATTTGAAGGAGAAAGAAGAACAATGGAAGGGAATGGAAGAAACATTTCCATTGGTTTGTATTTATTTTAAATGTTTTTTTTTCATACATTTATTGAATGTGTTAGAAATATTCTCATAGCATTTACCTTTGTGGTTGGCTAATTTATGTTATGATTTCCTTTGCCTAATTTCCTACATCACACCTACCTTTTGACTCTTCCTGAGCCAATTCCTAGGTTGCATGTGCCTGAAGTGTTGTTGCCACCAAACTTTTCTTAGTCCATGACATCTTGTGATATGATTTGTCAAAACTGATAGAAAATTTTGACAAGTTCTCTTTGGCTAAGGATGAAGTGTCAATTACCATGCCAGGAGAAAGATTTGTCACAACTTCCTTACCCTTGTCTGCTAGGGAGGTAACCTTAGAATCCTTTAATTCTTGTGCACTGGTGGCTTCAACACTTGGTTCCCTATCTAGCTCCTATACATCCTCTGCACCCTAATTAATTGTATCCTTATCTACATTCACCTCTCTATCCTCTGTATTTTATACATTATCAGATAGTATATCCTCTATTGCAAAATTTGACTCACTAATTGGTACAGTGCTAGCCGGTTTCTTAGTATTTACACGTGGTTGTTTTGTCAGTTGTTAATCTTTTGGCAACTAAATATTCTGAGATTGAACAAAACTAGAACTCAATTCATAACCCAAACTCAAAATAATTCTTACCCAAATATCTACAGTTTCCTTCTGAATTTCCTCAAACCTTTCGAGCATAGGGTTGTTTATTCTATGCTTAGGATTGAATTTAGATGAGCTGGTTTTCTTTATTAGATCAGACATCTCTGGAGGAGTTAATGTAGGACATAGATTAACCGATTCTCTCTTTTATCTGTTGGTCCAAATTCTGAGCATGTAATTTTTTGGCCTCCAACTTATCATACAACTCTTTAGGAAAATTTTTCTCAAGTTCAATCAATTCCTTACTATAAAACTCAAGATATAAAAGAATTGATGATATGATGAATCAATAAGGATCCAGAAAACTACTTAGAGGTTGGGGGGGTGAATCAGTAGATAGAAAATTGACTAAAATTTCACCAAACTCAAAAACAATCTTTCAAGTCAATCACTGAACAAACTGGTTCAAACACTAAGCTACAAGCTGCAATAACACTGACAGTTTACTAGTTGACTAGTATACAAAAATAACAGTATAACAGATCTGAAACTCCCAAACCATTTAACCAAAACATCAAAATACTTTACTACCAATAGTAAAAGCACATTTCAGATTACTGTTGGTCATCTTAACATATCTAAGTGGATTTAACAGTTAAGCAAATTAACCATATCCTACATAACCACAAAAACCATTCACCACTTGACACAATGATTTTTGACGTGGAAACCCAAATGGAAAAAAACATAGTGGGGATGAATACCCATAAGTATTCTGAACACTTCTAAAGTTTGCCCTGTTAGGAGCCAAGCCTATTAAAGCTTTACAAAAATGTCCTTTTAAGAATAGATCTTGTTAGGGACCACTCGGTTAAGGGATTGACTATAATGCCCTGTTAGAAGAAATACCCTATTAGGAGTAACCTTGATAGAGGATTTGAAATCCAAGATAATGGATCACCTAGTTAGAGGATTTAGAAAGCACTAAGCCTGTTAAAGCTTACCCAGTTAAGGGATTTAACTGTTGTAATTGTTAAAGAACAACAGGTTTTACTGATTTGGTAAATAGCACTACTTTTCTTTGTCAGATCCTTTTCATGCTCCTATCTACCTTCACACATATTGTAGAAAATCCTTCTAGTTAGGCAATCAATCACACTAACACTTAACCAAAAATTACCAACACTACAACAACAAAACTCATCGAGCTTATAAACAAAACAATAGGTCGGTAACACATCACAAACCTAAGATCTCATAGAGATTACAAACAAATTGGTTCAAGTATGACCATTAGATTACATAGAAATCAACAACACATTGTCCAAGACAACCTCGACTGCTCCTTGATCATCACTCATCGATTCCTATAACTCATCACATAGCTTCCTTTTAATGCAATGTATCACTCATTCCCAAGATATGCATGTTGTATGTGAATAATGATTATGCCATGTATGCATGTTCTTTGAAATATTTATTGCACTGGTGTTATCACATAAAATTTTTACTGGTTCTCTGATCTTCAACTTGAATCCTTCCAGAATGTGTTTGATCTAGATTTCCTGGGTACAATTCATATACGTTGCAATATATTCAGCTTCAATAGTGTATTGTGATATACAACTCTACTTCTTTCTTCTCCAAGATACAAGTCTTCCTCCAAGAAAGAATGCACCACTGGTTGTGCTCTTCCTGTTATCAACATTTCTTGCCCAGTATGCATCTATATAAACATTCAAATCAAAGTTACCTACATATGGATACCATAATCTATAATCAATGGTACCTTTCAAATATTTCAATATCCTTTTAGTTGCAATCATGTGTGTCTCCTTAGGGTTATTCTGAAATCTAGAATCTAATCCAACTACATGAGTGATATCTACTCTATTATGAACAACATAATGCAATTCCCCTATCATTGATCTGTACTCCTTTTCATCAATGGATGCGGAATCATCCTCCTGAGATAGTCTCAAACATGTAGCCATTGTTGTCCCAACTGGTTTATAGTCACTCATTCCAAATGTCTTCAATACCTCTTTCACATATTTGGATTGTGTGATAAAAATAGCACTCTTCATTTATTGAATTTTCAAACCTATGAAGAATTATATCTCTCCTACTAGAGACATTTCAAATTCACTTTTCATCTCATTTGCAAAGTCATCATTCATGTCATCATTGCCTCCAAAAATGATATCATCCACAAACACTTCACTAACCAGTATCTTACCTCCTTTAGTCTTAAGATATATTGTTGTCTTTACTGGTTCTCTAGAAACTTATCTTCATCAAGTGTGAATGTAGTCTTTCATACCATGCTCTTGGTGCTTTCTTCAAACCATATAGTGCCTTGTGTAGTTTAAACACCATATCCTTTGCATCAGTCAAAGCATAACCATCTAGTTGTTCAAAGTATACTTCCTCTTCCAATATTTCATTTAAAAATGTTGACTTCACATTCATTTGATATAATTTGAATCCCCTATATGTTACAAATTCAAGTAGAGTCCTAACACCTTCTAGTCTAGCAACTAGTGCAAATGTCTCGCCATAGTCTTCTCCTACTTCCTCTGCATAACCTTTGCATACTAATCTTTCTTTGTTTTGGACTACTACTCCATCTTCATTTAGTTTATTCCCAAATACCCATTTAGTACCTATCACATTTTTGTTCATCGGTTTGGGTACTAGGGTCCATGTATTGTTCTTCTCAATCTGTTCAAGCTCCTCTTCCATAGCCTTGATCTAGTGATCATCTCCAAAGGCTTCCTTAGTAGTTCTAGGCTCAATAGTGGAGATCATGCAATAATTCTCTCTAATTCTTCTTCTGGTTAACACTCTAGCATATTTATCTTGAATAATCTGGTCAGGATTATGATTGAGTCTCACATACCTTGGTATGACATGATCATTATCTTGAAGTTCTTCTTCCTCACTATCATCATCTTCTATAGAATCTACCTATTCTAGTTGAACCAGTACTACAACGTTCACTTCACCAACTTCTTGCTTCATCGGTTTTGGTTCTAAAATTAGAATGTAAGGTTCATCTTCCTTCTTCTTCTCACTAGTTTCTCCTGAAACTTCAAGACACTCACCCACTTAGACATCATCACTTTCAATGATTCTCTTTGTCTAGTTTTTGTAACATTTGTAGGTTTTACTCTTGGTGGAGTAACCCAGAAATATGCCTTCATCACTTTTAGCATCAAACTTACCAACATAGTCACCTCTCTTGATAAAACATTTACTGCCAAATATCTTAAAATACTTGACATTAGGTGATCTACCATACCATTATTCATAAGGATTTTTAGCCTTACCTCTCTTTATCAATATCCGGTTCATAGTGTATACAACTGTGCTGACAACTTCTCTCTAGAAAGATTCTGCTACACCTCCTTGTATTAGTATCATTCTAACAACTTCAACAATTGATTGGTTGTTCCTCTCTAAAATACCATTTTGTTGTGGTATCCTAGGTGCAGAAAGTTGCCTCTTAATTCCATTATCTTCATAATATCTAGTGAATTCCTTTGAAGTAAATTTTCCTCCTTGATTAGTTCTCAGACAATTTATCTTCTTACCACTTTCCTTTTCAGCTAAGGCCCTAAATTTCTTCAACTTACTAAAAGATTCTATTTTTTCCTTCAATAATGTGACACACATCAGTCTTGAGCAATCATTAGTGAAGATCATAAAATATCTATCACCTTGAATACTTTTAGTCCTTATTGGTCCACAGAGGTCTATATGAACCAAATCTAACAAATGTTCAGTTGAGAAAGATTTGGTCTTAAAAGTTGAGGATGTCATCTTCCCTAACTGACATTCCTTGCACAAAGAATTCACCAGTTTGTCCAACTAAGGCAAACCTCTTACTGACTTGGACTTACTGACTTTGACAATGTTATCAAAATTTATATAACAAAATCTTTGATGTCAAAGCCAACACTCATCTACTTTAGCAATTAAATAGTTTTTGATTTTAGGATTTAGGTGAAATAGGTTACCTTTTGTCTACTTGCCGGTTGCAATTAGTTCACCTTTGCTCCCATAGTTTTTGCACATTCCATTCTTAAATTCTAATGGATAATCTCTATCATTTAGTTGAGCTACACTTAATATATATTTCTTGAATCGTTCAACCTAGTAGACATCATCTGAACTTCTCTTTCCATTAAGACAAATGATTCCCTTTCCTTTTACCATGCAAGGTGAGTCATTTCCAAATCTCACAACTTCTCCATCAAATTCCTTCAAAGTAATAAATTTACTCTGGTCACCGATCATGTGGTGTGAACAACTAGTATCTATGATCCAATCATCAAAACTATCCATACGAGAAACTAATACCTTCTAATCAGATGTCTCCTCTTTAATGGTAACAAAGACAATGTCTTCTTTAGCATCTCCCTTAGATTCCTCATCAGTGATTCCACCATCAACTACAATACGACAATCTCTTTTTCCTTTACTTTTCTACTCATTGTACTTCTCACACTTATTCTCATTGTCACCATTAGGATAGTTAGTAGAAATATGTCCAATCTTGTTACAAGAAAAAAACTTCAAAGGTAATTTACCTTTGTACTTACCAATAGCTCTGGGTAACCTCTTAGCCAACAATGCTTCAAGATCGGTTAGACTGTCTTCATCATCAACTTCTCTGCTGGATCTATACTCATAACTGTGACTAACATCTGTTCTTTTCCTCATAGGTGGATTAGAGACTGAAGCTCTAAATGAAGATTTAGATTTCTGAGCACTACCATCATAACCATTTAATTCAAATGTAGTAAGTTTACCAACGATGGAGTCAAGAGTTACCTTTATTTTATCAATCGATTTTAGCTCTTGAATGGCTGCAACTCAGATAGTGTAAAATAGTAGAAGGGTTCTCAACACCTTACTAACCACTGTGGCATCCTCCACTTTACCACAAGAACTCTTGATCTCACTGACTATCTCCTTTGACCACACTATTGAATATTCTCACCTTTAGCCATCTGCATGTCATCAAATTTACATCTCAGACTCTCTTCTTTGGAAATCTTCACATGCTCATCACTGCTATAGATTTTCTCAAGTTTCTTCTACACATCATAAGCATTCTCCAGACCATGGACATCAACATACTCTAAACCAGACAAAGAACTGATAATGGCCTCCAATCCTTGATTATTCTCTTGTTGCTCTTTCTTTTGATCATCATACATAGTCCCACTAGGTGCAGTATATTGTGTAAAAACATGTTCCCAATATTGAATTCCTAGACTCTTGATATATATTTTCATCCTATCACTCCATATTGTGTAGTTTGGCCTATTAAAATTTAGACCTTCTTTCTTCATCATGATATTCTAGACCTTTACCTCAAGTTGTTAGGCTTAGACACTAGAGGACCTGAAATGCTCTGATACCAATTGATTATATGATGAATCAATAAAGATATAGACAGTTACTAAGAGGGGTTAATCAGTAGATAGAAAATTGACTAAACTTTCACCAAACTCAAAAATAATCTCTCAAGTCAATCACTGAACTACAAAAGGCAATAGTAGTGACAGTTTACCAGTTGAATGGTATTACAAAAATAACAATATAATAGATCTAAAACTCCCAAACAATTTAACCAAAATATCAAAACACTTCACTAACAATAGTAAAAGCACATTTCAAATTACTACTAGTCATCTTAATATATCTAAGTGGAGTTAATAGTTAAGAAAATTAACCATATCAAACATAACCACAAAAACCATTCACCACTTGACATGATAATTTTTGACGTGGAAACCCAAAGGGGAAAAATCATGATGGGGATGAATACCCACAAGTATTCTAAACTCTTATGAAGTTCACCCTATTAGGAGCCAAGCCTTTTAAAGCTTTACAAAAATGTTCTATTAAGAACAAATCTATTAGGGACCACCCAGTTAAGAAATTGAGTATAATGCCCTGTTAGAAGCAATACCCTATTAGGAGTAACCTTGATAGAGGATTTGAAATCCAAACTAATGGATCACCCAGTTAGAGGATTTAGAAAGCACTAATCCTATTAAAGCTTGATGAATAATGATGAACAACAAATACCCTAATTGATATTGAGAGGGGGGATGAATCAGTATAGACAAAAAATTTCTCAACAACTTATCAAGCTAAAACAACACTAACCGGTTGTCTTCACCACTGAACTTAACCATGGAAATACTGATTAAACATAGTAAGACTTCAAACAACATAGACTGGTAAGTCTAAACACTTCAAATACATTTAATAATTGATAAATACATCACCCATAAACATATGCATGCATTATATCAACAATACCATAATGATTAGCTCTGCATGCATAATCACTCAAACAAATAATACTTAATCATGATAGGAAAAATGTACAACTCATGACATAGATTTTTCATGCGGAAACCCAAATGGGAAAAACCATGATGGGGATGAATACCCATAAGCCTATTTTGAACTCTTTTGAAGCTTGCTCTGTTAGGAGCCTAGTCTGGTTAAAGACTTTACAATAAGGTTCTGCTAGGAACCCATCCTGTTAAACATCACCCACCTAAGGGATGGCTATATACCATGTTAAAGGTTGAAACCCTGTTAAAGGTTACCCTGCTAGAGGATTTGAAGAACTCAATTATATTGAGTCACCTGGTTAGAGGATTTACAATAATCATGTTAAAGCTACCAAGTAAAGAGATTTTCCAAGTGTTGAAATGGTTAGAAGACAACAGGAAAAACTCTGATCTGATAACAACACTACATGCCAAGGCAGATCCTTTTCATTTCCTCTACTCTATAATCACACTCTGTAGTTTTCCTCTTACTAGTCTGGAAAGTATCTCATCACTTAGACACACACACACAACATTTTCCAACAACAAACAATAACAAACATCATCAACCTTATAGACAATAATTAGGTTGGTAGCATAAACCCTAAACCCTAAGAATTTTAGGTTTACAATACAAGTAGTCCAATCCTGACCATCCAAACACTTTGGATACAGGAATACAATTTCAAACAGATCACAAGACAATTTGCATCATCCATTCTTCACTACACATGAGAATTAGTGAACCATCACTCTCTCTTCTCATACCGCTAAGAAGAATGATCATTCCTGAGGTAGACATTTCATGCAATCAATCTTCACATGCAAGATCCTCAAAGAAATCCTTCATGCATACAAAACCGATGTGGCATCTTGATCTCATCCTCATCTCCTATCTAACTCATCATAGGATGTCATTAGTTGCATCGCACAAGTGAGATTTCCAAACTAGAAACCCTAGGGCTGAGACTACCAACCGATAGTCACACTTAGTAAAACCCCCACACCGGTTCACTGCATCTCTTCATACCGGCTCACTTTCACTTATTGACATCAATGACAACATACATTATCATTATATCAACATGTCAATTCATCATATGCCAACAATCTCCCCCTTTTTCAATGATGGCATTACAACTGTAAACATCATATACCAATGTATCTACATCATTAGATATCTACCCATACATCAGATATCATCTCCCCATACATCAGATATCATCTCCCCATACATCAGATATCTTCTTCCCCTTTGACAACATTGCCAAAGTGGATGCACAAGCTTCCATTTTTCACTATGGTACTCCCCTATGGAGTACCATCCTTCAACCCGTCAATCCTGAAAGATTTCACACTATAGTACCTGACTGATGTAGATTACACAACTTTAGTTGACTTCATGAAGGGGCAAAACCCCTAATTCACCTCTCAAATAGGTAAATGTAGTGTTCGGTAAGGGCTTAATGAATATATCTGCTAGCTGCTTCTTATTGGAAACATGTTCTAGTACAAACTCCTTATTCTGAACCTTTTCTCTCAAGAAGTGATACTTAAGTTCAATGTGCTTAGTTCTAGCATGCAATACCGAATTCTTTGAAATATTTATTGCACTTGTGTTGTCACAAAATATATTCACTGGTTTAGATATAGGTACTTTGAAACCTTCTAGTACATGTTTCATCCAGATTGCTTGAGTGCAGTTCATAAATGCTACCACATTGTTGTCCTCAATTTCAGTTTGACCAAAATCGTGAGGCAACCCTATGAACCTGGTCCGTTTTGTACCTTATGGTCTTTGGGAGAGCGTAATCGACTTGGTCGGTTAGTTCATTTCGTTCTTTGCTTTTCATTTTTCTTGTTTTCCTTGTTTCCTAGCTTTGTAGTTTTTCATGCAGATCGGACTTTGAAGTCTGAACTGCAAGAGGTTTTAACCTACAGTTCGGACTTTAAAGTCCGAACTGTGTTTTTTCTCAGCATGCAGTGTGGACTTTAAAGTCCGAACTGCGGGTTGTCTTTGTCTGCAGTTCGGACTTTAAATTCCGCACTGCAGGTGTTTTGCTTTCGTAGTTGCATGTTGGGATTTAAAGTCCGACGTGCAACTGTCCCTAGCTTGCATGTCAGACTTTAAAACCTAACATGCAATAGTGGGTTATAATTAATGGGGCATTAATTATTTTTAGGGTTAGTTAAATGCCTTTTAAGTTAATTTTTCATGTTTTTTCTTCTTTGTGTTTCATTTTCCTCTTCGTACGCTCCCTCTTCCATTTTCTCCCATCGTGATTCATCTTTTATTCTTTGTTGCTTGATCGAATCGCTCGATATCCAAATTTTGCCAACACCATAGTGAAAGAGGTAGGGTTCTTGTTTTCGGGTTTTTACTGTTTGTATGTTTTCATTTTTTTTTCTCTCCATTTCTTTTCATTTTTATTTGTTGTTTTCAAATCTCTTCAAAGGACAATCAGGTTTTGAAGTTCGATTGCCTCCTTTGTTTCTGAGAACATGTCAGGTTTCAAAACCCAATTGTCCTCCGAAACCCCCTATCTTAGTCCACATACCGGATTTTAAACTCTAGTGTGCGGTTGAAGATTTGCTTCCCCGCATGTTGGGTTTTAAAGCCCAATATGCGGCCTATAAACCTTCACATATCAGACTTTAAAATCCAATATGTGGAGGGGTATAGGGTGACATGTCAGGTTTTAAAACTTGACATGTCACCCTATTATCCTTCCCTGTTAAAGCACATCGGACTTTAACGTCCGATGTGTCTATCATATTTTTCCCTACCTTGTACATCGGGTTTTAAACTCTGATGTGTAGGTTGTTTTCTCTAGAGTGCACATCGGGTTTTAAAATCTGATGTGCTATTAAATTGTTTCAAAATTGAACATCGAACTTTAAACCCCGATGTGCGAGTTTTGTTTGTGAAGAAGCAGATCGGACATTTTTCTCTAACCTGCTGTTTTGGCAGTTTTTACTCCTTGGCCTGTTTTGAGTCTTGTTTTTCGATCCTTTTGAGAAAAAATTGATTTTTAATAATGACGAATGGATAATCATTAGTATTGAATGCAGTCATTATGCATGAATGTCAAAGAAGCCTGAGTCTTCCTCAGGATAGCCTTCTCTGAGTAAAGCATCATCAAAGAAGATGAAATACAAGTACGATAGGTACTTGAATATGTACCCTGAGAGTTCAGTGGACTCAAACATTAAGGAGATCAGGGACACCAAAACTGGGCATGTTGACATGCAAGAGCTTCTTGACCAAGTTCAAAAGGCTCCTGCATGCCTAACCAGTTTAATCAAATCTAAGCTGCATGAGTATGCATCTTTCCTAGTTGCGGCTCACGGTCCTGAATTTGTACTAGCAGTGGCTAATCAATTTGATCCAAGCACAAGGTAGGTAAAAGATGATGATCAAAAGGTCATAATGACTCTAGATAGTGTATTCTTCAATAGTGTTTTCAAAGGCTCATCAGCTGAAGAAGTAGCTGATATTTCTCAAGAAAGTGCTCAAGAGTACTACGAGAAACATGAGGATAAATGCAAAAAGGTGATCAATACAGTTTATCTCTCTACTGCAAGAACCTCCCTCATGTCACGCTGGCCCAAATCCTTCCACAAAAGTGATTTTAATGAAGAATATAATGACATGGTTACTATGTTGTCCAGAGTAAGAGGATTAAAAGACTCTCATTATTTCTAGAGCTGGATGGTTTACTACATGAATATAATCAGAAAGGGAGCCACAAGGATTGATTGGGGAGAATAGATTAGTGATGCGCTTTGCACCTAATTGAAAGAGGTCAAGGTAACCTTGAAGTTTTATATGACCTCATACCTGGTTTATGCAGCTACCTCAATGAGGCAATATCCAGGCTTGTCAACCAAGGGTGATAGAAGAGTGGTACCCGTTTGGGAGTACTATGACCAACTAATAATCAAAAATCAAGGTAATCATTACAGAAGGGTTAATGATGCCTTCTTTGTTGTTTGGAAGTGCATTTTTGATAAAGGCCTATATAAGAGAAGAATATCAGAGGTTACTTATAGCAGGGTGTCCCATTTTGGGTGTGTATCCCTACAATTTGCCACATTCACCTACATCCAGATTGGATGCTTCTTAGGTGAGCCCTTCATCCTTCCAAGGTTTCCTTCAAGCAAAATTGTCCTTATGGAGTTGTGCAGACAACTGATTAGTGTGCGTGAGAAACAATCACAAGCACACAAGATTGGGCTAAAATTCCCAGAGTCAATTGGCAGGTATTCTGTGTTTACTAATCCCAAAGCCAAAAATATGGAGGAGGAAATGTAGTGGAATACCATGAGAAGATTCAAGGAACCGATTTTGATTTTTGGGATATAAAGAGAAAACTCAAAAGGACATACACTCATGTCTATAGGTTTGAAGATTTTTGGGCAGATTGTCAGAATGAGGAGGATTTAAGGAGGATGGACTTCAGCCGCCTTACTCTAGAACAAATTGAAAATCTGGATCTAGCTAGGATCCCAATGACTATGGAAGACACATATGACATAGTGGATCCTGTTTACTATGAGACAAGAACCAAGAACAGGGCAGACTAACAAGCACTATCCTCATCTCCTCTGGTACAATCAAAAGGTAAAGGGCCTAAAATCAAATTTATAGTTAAAGAGTCAAAGCAAGGCGAATCATCATCAGCATCATAGGAGGCAATGGCAAAGCAGCTAGAAAAACCACCTTTCAGTGAAGCTGGAAAGGGTAAGGAGGTCGAAGAAGGTGAAATTCCTCAACAAGAGGAAGTACAGGCAGAAGAAGTACCACATTCAGCTGAAGTAGATACGACAACCACTTCACCAGTAGTTGTTCACTCTATTGATTCTGACTTTGATTCTGATCAAGAAGATAAAGATGTTCATGAAGCTGGAGATCTAAATATGGGCATGCCGCAATCAGAGACCGCTAGTCAATTTTTTACAATAACCAACTTCTCTACTTTAGATGATATCCCTTCATCTACTTTTGAGTCTACCATGATGGATTTTAATGAAACCTTACAAGATTCACTTGCAGAACAGGTTTCGATAGATTTACCTGACATTACTACCACTGTCACAACAATCCCTTCATTGGTAAGTACTGAAGTTACACTCACAGCACCCTCAACTCTTCCACCTATAACTGAAGCGATAGTAGCAACAAATGTTCCACTAGATGCTTCAATGTCAGCACCAACAGTTACATTGACAACTGCTTCAAGTTCTAGTCAACCCATTCCAGATTCTTCAACCCCAAGTCAGCAAGGAGCTACTAACCCATCATCCAATCCAGAACTACCCCCTTGGATGGAAGTAGTGGCACCTAAGAGGAAAAAATAGGTAATATCTCCTGATGAATTTGACTTTGAACTTTTGGTTCCTCCAAAGCCTAAGGGAATGAAGAAACCAAAGACAATATCTCGAGAGGTAGTAGACCCAGCTTCTAATAGAAAATATGCTAAAGTTATGGTGCCATCATTAGACAAGGACAAAGGCAACATACGATCAGAAGATTATACCATGCAGGTTGTGGAGCTCGGAGTGGAGACACATGAAAGTGTGAAATTAGATTCTCAGATAGCCCTTAATTCTTTGTTAAGACTGGATCAGGAGAGGGTTGAGAAAAATATCCTAAAGCAAAAGTGTGAGTAGTTGACCAACGTGCTCTTAAAGGTAACACAATCTTCTCAAGAGGTTCAACATATAGGATCATCAATAAATACTCAAGCTCTCAAGAAGATTTAGCAGATAGGAGCTAAAGGTCGAGTAATGGATGAATGGATCTCGTGGCTAAGGTCAGAAGGCTATCATCTTCTGAGTTCAATGGTGGAACTATTGTCTGATTATGAAGTGATCCAGAGTCGGATGCAAAGACTCAAAACCTCTTTATCCCAGGAAATTGAGGAAGTTGTGAAAAGCACTACCCTTTGGAGCAAAATGGAGGATTACAGGATAGATGTCCTGGTTGAGAACAAGGTAATTCCCACAAGGGAGAAGTATATTCAGATCTTGTCATTATTGTCTCATAAACAAGAGACAATGAAATTAATCATTGCAGAGCTGGATCACAAAAAGAAAGAAGGTGATGATGAGGTTGACCTTATTTTTGCTAAATGCATGGGACAAGACTTCTCACTGGATACATTTGATAAATTGTTAGAAATTCAAGTCAGCTTTGAAGTACTCGCATCCATCCTAAAGGATGTTAAGAAGAAGCACGTGAAGATCCAAGATGTAATTTCCCATGCTCAAATCATCACAAGTTCTACCTTGATGCCAAACGAATCAGAGGTCAAAGCTATCCTTGCCAAGTTTGAAGGTTTTCAGAAATCCAACAAAGAAGAGAATCAAGAATAAAGTTCCCCCTTTTGGCACTCTTTCTTCATGCAGCTGCACCAATAGATGTTGTTAATTTTTATGCAGCTGCACGTTTTCTTTATGTAGTAGTTGTAGTAAAATGGGACTGTGTGGTTGAATAAGTCAACTGTGCCCACCTTTTGCTCAACTTCTTTTCCTATATAAGGAGGACCTTTTTGTAAATATTTTTATCAATTTCATGCTTAGCAAAACTCTGCTGGATTTTTATCCCAATTAAGACTTTGGGCTTTTGTGGTGAGAATTCCATCAAACAAATAAAGAAATTTTTTTTTGTTGATTGCAAACTTTGTGTTGTATCAATAAATTTGATTATATTATTTAATGTTCCTATGTCCATTGAATACATATTATCTTTACGTATTTGATCTTTAAGATATTGCTGCATGGTTAAAGAGCTCTCAAATCTTGCCAATAGACTTTGTGCTCTTGGCATACTTGAGAAACCCGCTGATAAAGGAAGTAACTTGTAGTAAGCTTTGTATTGCTATGGTTATTAGTAGTTTAATTAATTATAAATCTATACTTGAAGACTTTGTGCTTTAAGCTAAGTTTCTTATTATTTGATTTGTAACAATAAGTGTGAATTAGTGTTACTATAAAGAAGACTTTGTGTTGCTTAAGAGTAACTCATTGTGTAGTTCGTTAGATTGATAGTTCTTTTCTTTAAGTATCTGAAGAGGTAGAGAAACTGTAACTAGGTGAAGTGAAAATAGATAAATTTTGAAAAAAGAGAGTTATATGCCCAACACCAACCCACAAATTTAATTTCTTGTTAATTAGAGGAGAAATTTCATAGGGAACCTCCCCTTAATGAGAGGAGATATTAATTTCTTAGCATAGCGTTGTGTGAATTTTATGTTTTTTCATTAAAATGCTGGTGACAAAATATTCACCCAACAGTTTTTTGGTGACTCTACTAGGGAATGACGTGCAACCGGTTTGTCTCTTGGGTTCGAGTGCATTTTCATTGTAATTTCCACATTATTGTTTTTCTTCAAATCATAATCTGGCTGATCGACGTTACACTCGTGGGCAATGATTAGCAAGAATTGTTGATCCTACCTTTGAAGTATTGCATAAATTCAACTTTCCCTTTGTGACACCTCCATAGACATTTTCACCTTTGCAACGGACACGAAGTTTTCCTCCATCTGCACGGCGATCTCCCGTACCAAGCAAGGCATCAAGTTTGCAAGTTGTAGTTGTTCCATTAGCAAATATTTTTGTAATACCACCTTATAATCCATTAAGGATGGTTGTTGCTGGTCCTTGGGGTACTTCTTTTGGTCCTTTGAACTTGATCGCACCTTTGCATGAATTACCCAAAGGTACGCGAAAAAATCTACCCAATTTTTCGGGGGATGGTGCTCAACATCCAGACGAACACATTGCTGCCTTCTACATCGCGTGTGGAGTTCTTGGTGTTCAACATGAAGATGTTTCAGTAAGATTGTTCATTGAAACTTTGCATGAAGCTACTGTCGATTGGTTATATCATCTACCCAATGCTTGTATTACAAATTGGGCATCTCTCATAACATTGTTTGAGGTGAGATTCAAGTCTGCTAAAGATGATCATGCTTTATTAGCACAATTAACTCAGTTGAAGTAAGAGCCTCAGGAACCCATGCGTAAGTTTGTAGCCAAGTTCGACAAGTTACATAATCACATTTCAATTGCTTCAAGACCTACTGCTGGAAACTTGAAATGTTTTTTCATGTACTCCCAATTGCCTGAGGTGAGTTTCCTTTTGCGGAGGAACAATCCTACAGATTTGGCTGCAGCTCAACAAATGGCCATATCAGTTGAAGATGATCTTATCCTTGCTGGCAAGATAAAGAGAGATCTTGACAAGGTTAGGAGTAATCAAGCTGCTGATGCATCTCTTTCTTCAACTAGTTCCATTGATCCTATGATACAGAATCTAGCAAATGAGTTGCTAGTGCTTAACAAGCAAATTTCCTCACAAGGAAATACTTCTTATCAAGACATCCCAAGAAGGACTTACCCAAACAATGCTTCTAATTATGCTATGCATAATCAAAATAAATTACCTCCTACTCCAAAGAGGCTTGCATTGGAAGCACCACCCCAAAATTCAGCTACTGGATACTATGAAGCTGAATAAAATGATCTTCCTCCTTTTGGTGAAGAAGATGCTAATTCATATCAAGAAGGTGATGTAGATTTAGCTGGTGACTCTAACATCAGGTTTATGCAGTACCAAGAAGATGATACATCAAATGCACGTGAAGGAGATGTCTTTGCAGTATTCACTCATTCACAAACACAAGCGGCTTCGCCACCTGCCAATGTGAAAAATGATGATTATGCTCAGATCAAGGATTCTCAACGTTTGCCAGTTTCTGTTGCTAAGTGTGGGACTCCTATACAAAATCCTCCAAGGGACACTTCTATCTCAAAGGATGTCACAAAAGATAAAGGTGTAAGTACTCCTTCAACTGCTGTCAATTTTTCTGCACTTGTCAGTTCTTCTGCACCTACACCAAAGACTAGTGTTCCTCATGTTGTAAGTTCTCAAAATGAGAACGCAAATTCATCTTTGATGAGTTCTTTTCAGTCATTTGATATTCTAGATCATGCTAGGAAAACTAACATACAAATGTCTGAGGTAGAATTTTTGAGATCTAACACCGCTCAATTTGACCGTTTGGTGAAACTTGTTAAAGAAAAAGATACTACGACTAGCAATCTTCCAAAATAAAACTTTCTTCAAAAAAATCTAGTATCTTCCCCTTCTCTTGTTGAGAAGATAGAACCATTTTACATCTCTTTGTTAATAAATGGTTACAAGCTTAGCAACTGTGTAATTGATTTCGGGGCATCTGATAATGTTATGCCATCAAAAGTTGCCAATTCCCTTGGTTTAACTTTGACCAGAACTTTTGGAAGGTGTTTCTCTATGGATAAAAAACAAGTTCCTTTGATTGGTCAAATCAAAGATACACAGTTTGCCTTTGCTTCATTCCCAGAAAAGAAAATCAAGATGACAGTACTGGTAGCCGACGTACTGGCTTCCTATGGGCTATTGTTGGGAAGGAATTTCTGTAAAGATGTTGGGGGTGAGTTAAATATGGATATGATTGAGGCTCGTATCCCAATTAAAGGAGTTGTTCAAAGGTTACTTCCAGAAAAAGAATCAAAATATACCATTGTCAAGTCTGATGATTAGCGGGCCTAGATTCTTTTTGAATCATCAGGCATGGGTAATTATTTCATGCACATTGATGATGGTCTAAAGATGACTCCTGAGAGTGAAGTTGATACTTCACTCAATTATTTCCCAGTTGATTATAAAAGTAGTTGTGAAAGTAGTGTTATTGAATCAGAAGAAGCTTCAACTTTACAACAAGAAATTCTCAATTTTGATACCGTCAGCATTGGTGGTCCAGATGATGTTTGGACACTGGAGTTTGATGGTAGCTATTCTTCCACTAGATCGGGAGCCGATATCGTTTTGATTTCTCCCAAGGGTAATCTTTTCCCTTTCTCTTTCAAATTGCAATTCAATAACATGAACAAAACTGCTGAGTACGAGTCCCTCCTTCTCGGAATGAATGTTGCTTAGCAAAAGGGAATCAAGAACTTGCATGCTCAAGGGGATGCTGAGTTAATAGTCTGTTAGATCATAAACATATATCAAACAAGGAGTGAAAGGCTACAGCATTAGCGTAATCTTGTCTGGGATCTAATAGAAACATTTGATGCTTTTGATATATCTATGGTTTCTTGTGAATTCAATGGTAAGGCTGACTCATTAGCAATATCAACAACATCTTTGATTCCTCACAAAGATTTTTCAGGATCAACTTATGTTGTTGAGTTAGTTTTCCGGCCAAGCATTCCTGACAACTCTGATCATTGGTAGGTGTTCAATGATGATCATCATGTAATAAATTTCTTGCAAACTTTTGATAATTTTGATGATCTATACTTTGAAGGTAGTCACTGCCCTTCAAAGGATGCAATTGAAAGTGTTGACACAGAAACAGGAGAAAAATTTCTGCAATTAAAAGGAAACAAGATCCCCAAGGGTCTAGTTTCACTGGAAAAGCTTTTTGACAAGCATGATCGCTATGTTAAGAAACAACAAAGATCAAAAAAAGGGTCAATGGAATATGAACAAATAAACATTGGGACTGAGGACAATCCAAAAATGATCAACATTGGAAAATGTTGCTCACAAGGAGAAAGACAGAAATTTGTTGCATTATTGCAGCAGTATGTTGACGTCTTAGCATACTCCTATGAAGATCTAAAGTCTTTTCATCCCGAAGAACTCTGCCATTACATTCCATTGAAACCAGGTATTATGCCTTTCCAACAGAAGCAAAGGCAATATAACCCAAAAATATCTGACACTATCTTTGCTGAAGTACAAAAGATGTTGAAAGCAAGGATAATCTTCCCCATCCTCCATTCTTCTTGGCTAGCCAATATTGTACCTGTACGTAAGAAGAATGGTGAAATTTGGATATGTGTAGATTTCCAAAACTTGAATCAAGCATCCTTGAAAGATAATTATCCTTTACCTATCATGGACCATGTCTTACAAGCTGTTACTGGAGCAGAAATGATGTCCATGTTGGATGGGTTTTTCAGGTTATAATTAGGTAGAAGTGTTGGAGCAAGATCAACATAAGACCACATTCACTACACCTTGGGGTACCTTCGCATATCATAGGATGCCTTTTGGATTAATAAATATGGGAGCAAATTTCCCATGTGCAATGGACTTGGCCTTTTGAAGTTTTCTTGGTAAGTTCATTGTTGTCTATTTAGATGATTTGATAGTTTATTCTAAGGAACGTCAAGATCATTTTTCCCATCTACAACAAGTCTTGGAAAAATGCCGCGAGCATGGAATCTCTCTCAATCCCAAAAAGTCTATTTTTGGGGTCACTGAAGGTAAATTGCTCAGGAATATTGTTTTGAAGGAAGGTATTAAAGTTGATGCAGAAAGGGTAAAAGAAATCCATGAATCCGTGACCTTTCCTTGCTGACTAGTAAGACTGTCATTCATTATTTCTTTGGAAAAGTTAATTTCATGCGAAGATTCATTCCCGACTTCATCGAACAAACTTGTCATATAGTAAATATGATGAAGGGTAATTCTCTCTTCAAATGGACTCCAGAAGGGAAGCAAACTTTCCATCAGATCAAAGAAGTCATGGCAAATGCTCTAGTCTTAGTGTGCCCAGATTATTCTAAGGAGTTCATTATGTATAGCTATGCGTTAGATCATACTTGTTCAGCTATACTAATGCAAAGAAATAGTGAAGGTGTGGAATCACCTATCGCGTTCATGAGTTATCTGTTGAAATCTCATGAGTTCAAATACTTAGAAATGGAGAAGCATGATTCTTTTGCCGTGGTGAAAGCAGTTAAACATTTTAGGTTCTATATTCTAAATTCACATGCCATTGCTCTTGTTCCTGATGCTGTTGTCAAGTCTATTCTGACACAACAAGAGTTTGGGACTAAAAGGGGCAATTGGGTTGCCAAGATTCAAGAATATGATATGGAAATCAAGCCCACTAAGTTGGTTCATGGGAAAGGTCTATGTCAGTTGACAACTGACAATAAATTGATAGATGAAATGGTACTTGAAAAAGAAGGTATTAATCAGGATCTTACTCATGTTCTATTTATTAGTACTACTGACGAGTGGTATTCCGACTTGGCGTATCTCTTGACATATGGAGATTGTCCTGCACATCTATCAAGGAAAGAAAAATGAACGTCAAAGCTCAAAGCAGTGAATTTTGTCCTATGGGATAATGGTTTGTACAAGAAGGGTTTGGACGACAATTTCCTACGCTGTGTGGACAAACAATAGCAAGTAAGATTACTTCAATCTTTTCATAATCTTGCTTGTGGAGGACATTTTTTTGCCCCTATTACTATACACAAAATTTTGTGTGCTAGGTATTACTGGCCAACATTGTTTAAACATACATACAGTTGGGTTCGCAAGTGTGAGCAATGTCAGTAATTTGTTGGCAAGCCTAAATTAGCTGCTCTCCCACTAAAGCCAGTAATAATTAAAGAGCCTTTCAAATAGTGGGGATTGGACTTCATTGGACCTATCAATCCAACATCAAGTGTAGGTCACATATACATCCTCACAGCAACGGATTACTTCACCAAGTGGGTGGAAGAAATTCCAACTAAGCAATCTACCTAGGCGGTGGTTTGTCAGTTTCTAAAGGAGAACATCATCTCAAGGTTTGGTGTTCCTCATAAGATTGTAGCTGATAATGCTTCATATTTTTCATCTTATGAGATAATTGACCTTTTCTTTGATCATAGTATTACTCTTTCACACTCATCTAACTATTATCCACAAGGAAATGGTCAGGCTGAGTCAAGCAACAAGAATCTGGTCACTATCATGAGAAAACTTGTTGATGAGAAACAACGGTTTTGGCATAAAGCTCTTTATGATGCACTATGGGTGGATCGTATAACTCCAAAAAGAGCAATCAGTATATCAAATTTTGTATGGGTTGAATGCCAAGATTCCAATCACTGTAGAACTTCCAACACTAAAGCTCGCTAAGGCCATTGAAGACAACACATATCAAGATTCACTGGATAAGTGAATTATGTTTTTTTCTCAGCTGGAAGAAATAAGGACTGAAGTGGTAGATAGGATTGTTGTACACCAAAGTCAAGTGAAGGCATTGTTCGATAGGAAAACAACTTCCCGTGACTTCTCAGTCGGTGATCAGGTCTTGTTATGGGACAAGAGGAGGGAACCAAAAGGTTTGCATGGAAAGTTTGATTCCTTATGGAGAGGTCCCTTCACTATTCATGAAGTATGTGGTGAGCATAGCTACTTACTTGCATATGCAAATGGTACCCCATTCTTGCTACCTCATAGTGGACAACATTTGAAGCTCTTTACTCAATAGAGAGAAATGTAAAGGAAGTTTTACCTTTTTGTAAAATATGTATATTCTTTTCTTTTTTCGTCGCCTAACTCTATAGCCCAATGGATACAAGCACTTGGAGTTCTGGATTCTATGAGCTTCAAGTGGTGCTGCTTGTTCCCTAGTCAGAGCCAGCTGTTGCCTTCAATTTTAGTTTGGCCAAAATCGTGAGGCAACCCTATGAAACTGGTCTGTTTCCTACCTTATGGTCTTTAGGAGAGCTTAATCGACTTGGTCGCTTAGTTCATTTCGTTCTTTGCTTTTCATTTTTCTTGTTTTCCTTATTTCCTAGCTTTGTAGTTTTTCATGCAGATCAAACTTTAAAGTCTGGACTGCAAGAGGTTTTAACCTACAGTTCAGACTTTAAAGTCTGAACTGTGTTTTTTCTCAGCATGCAGTGTGGACTTTAAAGTTCGAACTGCAGGTTGCCTTTGTCTGCAGTTCAGACTTTAAAGTCCGCACTATAGGTGTTTTGCTTTCATAGTTGAATGTCGGGATTTAAAGTCCGACGTGCAACTATCCCTGGCTTGCATGTCGGACTTTAAAACCTGACATGCAACTGCGGGTTGTAATTAATGGCACATTAATTGTTTTTAGGGTTAGTTAAATGCCTTTGAAGTTAATTTTTCATTTATTTTTTCTTTGTGTTTCTTTTTCCTCTTCGTGCGCTCCCTCTTCCATTTTCTCCCATCATGATTCAACTTTTATTCTTCATTGCTTGATCAAATCGCTCAATATTTGGATTTTGCAAACACCATAGCGGAAGAGGTAGGGTTCTTGTTTCTGGGTTTTTACTGTTTGTATGTTTTCATTTTTTTTCTCTCCATTTCTTTTCATTTTTATTTGTTGTTTTCGGATCTCTTCAGAGGACAATCGGGTTTTGAAGTCTGATTGCCTCCTTTGTTTCAGAGAACATGTCGGGTTTCAAAACCTGATTGTCCTCCAAAACCCACTATCTTAGTCTACATACCAGATTTTAAACTCTGGTGTGCGATTAAAGATTTGCTTCCCCGCATGTTGGGTTTTAAAGCCCGATATGCAGCGTATAAACCTTCACATATCGGACTTTAAAATCTGATATGCAGAGGGGTATAGGGTGATATGTTGGATTTTAAAACCTAACATGTCACCCTGTTATCCTTCCCTATTAAAGCACATCAAACTTTAAAGTCCGACGTGCCTATCATATTTTTCCCTACCTTGTACATCGGGTTTTAAACTCCGATGTGCAGGTTGTTTTCTCCAGATTGCACATCGAGTTTTAAACTTTGATGTGCTGTTAACTTGTTTCAAAATTGCACAGCGGACTTTAAACCCAGATGTACAAGTATTGTTTGTGAAGAAGCATATCATACTTTAAACCCCAATGTGCGAGTTTTGTTTGTGAAGAAAAAGATTGAACTTTTTTCTCCGACCTGCTGTTTTGGCAGTTTTTACTCCTTGGCCTGTTTTGAGTCCCGTTTTTTGATCCTTTTGAGAAAAAATTGATTTTTGATAATGATGAATGGCTAATCATCAGTATTGAATGTAATAATTATGCACGAATGTCAAAGAAGACTGAGTCTTCCTTAGGACAGCCTTCACCGAGTAAACAATCATCAAAGAAGATGAAATACAAGTACGACAGGTACTTGAATATGTACCCTAACAGTTCGAAGGACTCAAACATTAAGGAGATTAGGGACACTGAAATTGGGCATGTTGACATGCAAGAGTTTCTTGACTGGGTTCAGAAGGCTCCTACACTCTTGACCAGTTTAATCAAATCTGAGTTGCATAAGTATGCATCTTTCCCAGTTGCGGCTCACGATCCTGAATTTGTACTAGCAGTGGCTAATCACTTTGATCCAAGCAGAAGGCAGGTAAAAGATGATGATCAAAAGGTCATAATGACTCTAGACAGTGTATTCTTCAATAGTGTTTTCAAAGTCTCACAGCTAAAGAAGTAGCTGATATTTCTCAAGAAAGTGCTCAAGAGTACTATGAGAAACATGAGGATAAATGCAAAAAGGTGATCAATACGGTTTATCTCTTTGCTGCAAGAACCTCCCTCACCTCACGTTGTCCCAAATCCTTCCACAGAAGTGATTTTAATGAAGAATATAATGACATGGTTACTATGTTGTCTAGATTAAGAGGATTAAAAGACTCTCATTATTTCCAGAGCTGGATGGTTTACTACATGAATATAATCAGAAAGGGAGCTGCAAGGATTGATTGGGGAGAACAGATCAGTGATGCACTTTGCGCCCAATTGAAAGAGGTCAAGGTAACCTTGAAGTTTTATATGACCTTATTCATGGTTTATGGAGTTGCCTCAATGAGGTAATATCCAGGCTTGTCAACCAAGGGTGACAGAAGAGTGGTACCCATTTGGGAGTACTATGACTAGCTAATAATAAAAAATCAAGGTAATCATTACAAAAGGGTTAATGATGCCTTCTTTGCTATTTGGAAGTGCATTTTTGATAAAGGCCTGTATAAGAGAAGAATATCTGAGGCCGCTTATAGCAGGGTGTCTCATTTTGGGTGTGTATTCCTACAATTTCCCACATTCACCTACATCTAGATTGGATGCTTCTTAGGTGAGCCCTTCATCCTTCCAAGGTTTCCTACAGAAAAAATTGTCCTTATGGAGCTGTGCAAACAACTGATAAGTGTGCATGAGGAACAATCATAAGCACACAAGACTGGGCTGAAATTCCTAGAGTCAATTGGCAGGTATTCCATGCTAACTAATGCCAAAGCCAAAAATATGGAGGAGGAAATGCAGTGGAATACCATGAGAAGATTCAAGGCCTGAACTAATTTTGATTTTTGGGGTATAAAGATAAAACTCAAAAGGACATACACTCATGTCTATAGGTTTGAAGATGTTTGGGTAGATTGTCAAAATGAGGAGGATATAAGGAGGATGGACTTCAGCCGCCTTACTCTAGAACAAATTGAAAATCTGGATCTAGCTAAGATCCCAATGACTATGGAGGACACAGATGACATAGTGGATCCTGTTTACTATGAGAAGAAGATTGCTGATTCCATACTTCCACTTGTGCAATGGTCAAAGAAGGAAAGCAAGTCCATTACTCAAAGGATCTCTCCCATCATAGCAAACACTAATTCTTGGATTCTAAAGAAGAATCTCAAGATGAAATAGTTTCCCACTAGTTCAGGAGATGATGACAACAATTATGGCCCATTGGGCAAGACAGTGACAGCTAAAACAAGAACCAAGAACAGGGTAGACTCACAAGCACTATCCTCAGCTCGTGTGGTACAATCAAAAGGTAAAGGGCATAAAATCAAATTTACAGTTAAAGGGTCAAAGCAAGGCAAATCATCATCAACATCACAGGAGGCAGTGGCAAAGGAGACAGAACAACCACTTGTCAGTGAAGCTGGAAAGGGTAAGGAGGTCGAAGAAGGTGAAATTCCTCAACAAGAGGCAGTACAGGCAAAAGAAGTACAACATTCAGTTGAAGTAGACACAACAACCACTTCACAAGTAGTTGTTCACTCTATTGATTTTGACTCTAATTCTGATCAAGAAGATGAAGATGTTCATGAAGATGGAGATCTAAATATGGGCATGCCGCAATCAAAGACCGCTGGTCAATTTTTTACAATAACCAACTTCTCTACTTTAGATGATATCCCTTCATCTACTTTTGAGTCTACCATGATGGATTTTAATGATACCTTACAAGATGCACTTGCAGAATAGGTTTCAGTAGATTTACTTGCCATTACTACCACCATCACAACAATCCCTTCATTGGTAAGTGCTGAAGTTACACTCACAACACCCTCAACTCTTCCATCTGTAACTAAAGGGATAGTAGCAACAAATGTTCCACTAGAAGCTTCAATGTCAGCACCATTAGTTACACTTAGAATTTCTCCAAGTTCTTGTCAACCCATTCCAGAATATTCAACCCCAAGTCAGCAAGGAGCTACTACCCCATCATCCAATCCAGAACTACCCCCTTGGATGGAAGTAGTGGCCCCTAAGAGGAAAAGTTAGGTAATATCTCCTGATGAATTTGACTTTGAACTTTTGGTTCCTCCAAAGGCTAAGGGAATAAGGAAACCAAAGACAGTATCTCGGGTGGTAGTAGACCTGGCTTCCAAAAGAAAATATGCTAAAGTTATGGTGCCATCATCAAACAAGGACAAAGGCAACATACAATCAGAAGATTATACCATGCAGGTTATGGAGTTCAGAGTGGAGACACATAAAAGTGTGAAATTAGATTCTTAGACAACCCTTAATTCTTTGTTAAGAAGACTGGATCAGGAGAGGGATGAGAAAAATATCCTAAAGCAGAAGTGTGAGAAGTTGACCAATGTCCTCTTAAAGGTAACACAATCTTCTCAAGAGATTGAACCTATAAGATCATCAATAGATACTGAAGCTCTCAAGAAGATTGAGCAGGTAGGAGATAAAGGCCGAGTAATAGATGAATGGATCTCACGGCTAAAGTCAGAAGGGTCTCATCTTCTGAGTTCAATGGTGGAACTATTGTCTGATTATGAAGTGATCCAGAGTCAGATGCAAAGACTCAAAACCTCTTTATCCCAGGAAATTGAGGAAGTTGTGAAAAGCACTACCCTTTGGAGAAAAATGGAGGATTACAGGATAGATGTCATGGTTGAGAACAAGGTAATTCCCACAAGGGAGAAGTATATTCAGATCTTGTCATTATTGTCTCATAAATAAGAGACAATGAAATTAATGATTGCAGAGATGGATCACGAAAAGAAAGAAGGTGATGATGAGGTTGACCTTATTTTTGCTAAATGCACAAGACAAGACTTCTCACTAGATACATTTGATAAATTGTTAGAAGTTCAGGTCAGCTTTGAAGTACGTGAATCCATGCTAAAGGATGTTAAGAAGAAGCACGTGAAGATCCAAGATGTAATGTCCCATGTTCAAATCATCACAAGTTCTACCTTGATGCCAAATGAATCAGAGGTCAAAGCTATCCTTACCAAGTTCGAAGGTTTTCAGAAATCCAAAGAAGAAGGGAATCAAGAATGAAGTTCCCCCTTTTGGTACTCTTTCTTCATGCAGCTGCACCAATAGATGTTGTTAATTTTTATGCAGCTGCACATTTTCTTTATGTAGTAATTGTAGTAAAATGGGACTGTGCGGTTGAATAAGTCAACTGTGCCCACCTTTTTCTCAACTTCTTTTCCTATATAAGGAAAACCTTTTTGTAAATATTTTTATCTTTTTCATACTTAGCAAAACTCTACTAGATTTTTATCCCAATTAAGACTTTGGGCTTTTGTGGTGAGAATTCAATCAAACAAATAAAGAAAACATTTTTTGTTGATTGCAGACTTTGTGTTGTATCAATAAATTTGTTTATATTATTTAATGTTCCTATGTCCATTGAATACATATAACCTTTACGTATTTGATCTTTAAGATATTGTTGCATGGTTAAAGAGCTCTCAAATCTTGCCAATAGACTTTGTGCTCTTAGCATACTTGAGAAACCCGTTGATAAAGGAAGTAACTTGTAGTAAGCTTTGTATTGCTGCGGTTATTAGTAGTTTAATTAATTAAAAATCTATACTTGAAGACTTTGTGCTTTAAGCTAAGTTTCTTATTGTTTGATTTGTAACAATCATTGTGAATTAGTGTTACCATAAAGAAGACTTTGTGCTTCTTAAGAGTAACTCATTGTGTAGTTCATTAGATTGATAGTTCTTTTCTTTAAGTATCTGAAGAGGTAGAGAAATTGTAACTAGGTGAAGGGAAAATACATAAACTCTAAAAAAAGGGAGTTATATGCCCAACACCAACCCACAAATTTAATTTCTTGTTAATTAGAGGAGAAATTTCATAGGGAACCTCCCCTTGATGAGAGGAGAGATGAATTTCTTAGCATAGCGTTGTGTGAATTTTATGTTTTGTCATTAGTACGTTGGTGACAAAATATTCAACCAACACACATATTCTGCTTCAACTGTAGACTGGGAAATACAACTTTGCTTCTTACTCATCCATGAGACTAGTCTTCCACCAAGAAAGAACGCTCCACCTATTATGCTCTTATGGTCATCCACATTACCTATCCAATCAACATTGGTATATACTTTGAGATTAAAGTCACCATTATATGGATACCACAATCCATAGTCAACTGTTCCTTTCAGATATCTAAGAATTCGCTTTACAACTACCAAGTGGGACTCTCTTGGACTTTTCTGAAAATGAGCTACTATGCCCACTACATGAACAATATCGAGTCTGCTGTGTACCACATAGTGCAGCTTATCGAACATTGACCGATACTCTTTCTCATTCACCAACCCTGAATCATCTTCCTTAGTTAATTTTTAGTTGGTCACCATTAGTGTACCAACCGATTTTCTCTCCTCCATGCTGAAAGTCTTCAAAACCTCTTTGACATACTTGGACTGGGTAACAAAGATACCCTCTTTCATTTGCTGAATTTCTAGACCAATGAGAAATATTATCTCTCCAATCAGGGACATCTCAAACTCTTTCTTCATTACATCTGCAAATGCATGGCTCATTTCATCATCTCCTCCAAAGATTATTTCATCTACAAACACTTCACAGATCAAAATCTGATCACCTTCATATTTCAGGTAGATGTTCTTGTCTTCACTTGTTCTCTCAAATCCAATCTTCACAAGGTGAGAGTGTAATCATTCATACCATGCCCTTGGTGCTTGTTTTAATCCATAAAGGGCCTTGTGTAATCTACACACCATGTTACTATCTTCTAATAGGGAAAAATGATCCAGTTGCTCTATATATACTTCCTTATTCAAGGATTCCATTCAAGAATGCAGACTTCACATCCATCTGATATACCTTCAATCCCTTGAATTCTATAAATGCAAGTAGCATTTGAACACCTTCTAGTCTAGCCATTGGGGCAAAGGTTTCTCCATAATGTTCTCCTTCTTCTTGAGTGTTTCCCTTGCATACAAGTCTTTCTTTGTTCCTTATAACTGTGCCTTCTTTGTTCATCTTATTGTTGAAGACCCATTTGGTACCTATGACATTCTTGTGTTCAGGTCTAGGTACCAAAGACCATGTTGCATTCTTCTCAATCTGATCTAGCTCATCTTCCATTGCCTTAGTCTAGTCTTCATCTGTAAGTGCCTCTCTAATAGTCTTAGGCTCCAACTTAGAGATCATGCAAGAGTTCTCTTTCACCTTTCTTCTTGTGAGTATCCCTGCATCATTATCTCCTATGATCTGCATTGGATCATGATGTAGTTTGACATATCTAGGAATGACCCTAGCTAGTTCTTCTTTCTTTTCCTCCTCTTCTTCTTGTCCATCTTCTTCTTCACCTATCACAACTTCTACTAGTACAGGAACACTGAGATCTTTGCTTGATATTTTTGTAACTGGTTCCCAAAAAGCTACACCCAACTCACCTTCCACTTTCTCGCTACTAGTTTCCTCAGGTTTCTCAGAGGATTCATCAACCCTGACATTGATTCTCTCAACAATTTTCTGAGTTCTTTTGTTGTAGCACTTGAGAGCTTTGCTCTTAGTGGAATATCCCTAAAATATTCCTTCATCACTTTTAGCATCAAACTTGCTCAGATGCTCACCTCTCTTGATATAGCACTTACTTCCAAATACTTTAAAATAACTCATAGTGGGAGTCTTCTCAGTCCATTACTCATAAGGGGCTTTATCTTGGCCTTTCTTGATGAGTACTCGATTCATAGTATAGACTGCAGTACTCACCGCTTCTCTCCAAAAAGTGTGAGAAACCTTTCCTTGGATTAGCATTGTTCTAGCCGCTTCAACTATCGTCCTATTATTCCTTTTTGCTATGTCATTCTATTGTGGTGTCCTAGGGGAAGACAATTGCCTCTTGATGTTGTTCTCTTCACAATACTTGTTGAATTCATCAGAAGTGAATTCACCTCTTTGATCAATTATTAGGCACTTTATCCCTTCGGTTCTTTCCTTCTCTACTAATGCTTTGAAGGCTTTGAAATTTCCAAATGCTTCAGACTTTTCTTTCAAGAATGTAACCCACATTATTCTTGAGTAGTCATTAGTAAGAATTATAAAATAGCTATCTCCCTGAATACTTCTAGTTTTCATAGGACCACACAAATCAGTATGCACGAGATCAAGTAAGTTTTCCGCTGAAAAAGACTTACCTTTAAAAGTTGAGGAAGACATCTTCCCAAGTTGACAGTCTCTACACAAAGAGTTTTCTAGTTTGTTTAGCAAAGGCAATCCTCTCACTGCCTTGATCTTACTCACTTTAACAATATAGTCAAAGTTTATATGACAGAGTCTCCTATGCCATATCCAACTGTCATCAAACTTAGCCATCAGACACTGACTAATTTTGGCATTCAACTAAAATAAGTTACATCTGGTCTTCTTACTAGTGGCAATAAGTTCATCACTTTTTCCAATTATACTACAAACTCCACCTTTCAACTCCAGAATGAGTCCTTTATCATTTAGTTGAGAAACATTCAATAGGTTATTCTTAAAACCTTCTACGCAATAGACATAATCTACATTTCTCTTTCCATTTAGTGAGATGGATCCTTTATCTTTCACCAAGCATGGTGCATTGTTGCCAAATTGGACAATACCTCCATCATATTCTTCCAGAGATAGAAACTTTCTCCGATCATGAGTCATGTGGTGAGACACCCACTATCAATAATCCACTCATTGGAGTTGTTAATGCGAGAGACAAGGGATTTCTTATCAGACACTTCTTCCTTTACGGATACAATTACTATGTCATCATCCTTAGATTCTTCATCGGTAACACCTTCATCCACTACAACAAGACAATTTCTTCTACTACCTCCTTTATACTTTCTAAACCTTTCTAGTTTATCTTTATTATAATTGTTAGGACAATTAACAGTTATATGTCCTATCTTATTATAGGAAAAACATTTTAGAGGAATCTTACCTCTATATTTACCAATTCCTTTCCGAAGTCTTTTAGCAAGAAGAGCTTCAAAATCCATCAAAATCTCTTCATCATCCATATCTCTGCATTGGCTGGATTCATAACTGGTACTAGCTTCTTTTCTTTTTCTATATGATGCAACATATGCTTTAAAGGCTGACTCGGTCTTCTGAACATTGTCATCATAGCTATTCAACTCATATGTAGTCAACTTTACAATGATAGAGTCTAAGGATACCTTGGTTTTGTTGATAGACCTTAGCTCCTAGATAGCAACAACTCTGATTGCATAGACTGGTAACAATGATCTCAAGACTTTACTAACAATGGTGGCATCCTCAATCATTCCACAAGTTCTTTTTATATCTCCAACCACAGACTAAATCCTTCTACCATATTGTTGAATGGTCTCTCCTTCAACCATCCTCATGTCTTCAAATTTTCCTATAAGGCTCTCTTCCTTATCTTTCTTTACATGCTCATCACCACCATAAATAGTTTCCAATGTTTCCCATACATCTTTAGGAGTGTCCTTATCTTTTGCATCAATGAACTCAATTTCAAACAAACTACTGATAAGGGCTTCCATGACTTGCCCATATTCCTGAATCTCTTTTTTATGATCATTGGTCGGAGTGCTAGTGGGGATCACATAGGCATTCTCAACATAGCTCTAGTGTTAAGAACCCGTACTCTCGATGTAAGTCTTCATTTTTTCCTTCCATATCTTGAATTTATCTCTGTTGAACTTAGGACCTTCCCTCCATCATTATAGTAGGATATTTTACCTCAAGTGGTTAAGCTTATATGACCAAGGACTTGGAGGCACTCTAATACCAATTGATGAATAATGATGAACAAACAATACCCTAATTGGTATTGAGATGGGGGCTGAATCAGTAAAGACAAAAACTTTCACAACAACTTATCAAGATAAAACAACACTAACCGGTTGTCTTCACCACTGAACTTAACCATGGCAATACCAGTTAAACATAGTAAGAATCAAGACAACATAAACTAGTAAGTCTAAACACTTCAAATACATTTAATACTTGATAACTACTTCACCCATAAACACATGCATGTGTTATATAAGTAATACCATAACCATTATCTCTCCATGCATAATCACTCAAACAAAGAATACTTAATCATCACATGAAAAATGCACAACTCATGACACAAATTTTTCACGTGGAAACCCAAATGGGAAAAACCATGGTGGGGATGAATAACCACAAGCCTGTTTTGAACTCTTTTGAAGCTCGCTCTATTAGGAGCCTAGTTTGGTTAAAGACTTTACAATAAAGTTCTGCTAGGAACCGATCTTGTTAAAGATCACCACATTAAGGGATGGCTATATACCATGTTAAAGTTTGAAACCCTGTTAAAGGTTACCTCGCTAGAGGATTTGAAGAACTCAATGATCTTCAGTCACGTGGTTATTAAACCTACCCGGTAAAGGGATTTTCCAAATGTTGAAATGGTTAGAAGACACGAGGAAAAACTTTGATCTGATAACAACACTACATGCCAAGGCAGATCCTTTTCATTTCCTCTACTCTGCAATCACACTCTACAGTTTTCCTCTTACTGTTCTGGCAAGTAAATCATCACTCGGATACACACACACAACATTTTCCAACAACAAACAATAACAAACATCATCGACCTTATAGACAACTATTTGGTTGATAGCATAAACCCTAAACCCTAAACATTTTAGGTTTACAATAGTAGCAGTCCAATCCTGACCATCCAAACACTTTGCATAGAGAAATACAATTTCAAATAGATCACAAGACAATGTGCATCATCCATTCTTCACTGCACATGGGAATCAGTAACCCATCACTCTCTCTTCTCATCCCACTAATAAGAATGATCATTCCCGTGGTAGACATTTAATGCAATTGATGTTCACATGCAAGATCCTCAAGGAAATCCTTCACACATACAAAACTGATGTGGCATCTTGATCTCATCCTTGTCTCCTAGCTAACTCATCACAAGATGTCATTGGTTGCATCGCACAAGCGAGATTGCCAAACTAGAAACCCTAGGGCTGAGACTACCAACCGGTAGTCACACTTAGTAAAACCTCGACACTGGTTCACTGCATCTTTTCATACCAGTTCACTTGCACTTATTGAAATTAATGACAACATACATTATCATTATATCAACATGTCGATTCATCATATGCCAACAAAGATTACCCGGTTAAGGGATTTAAGTGTTGTAATCGTTAGAGAACAACATGGTTTGATGATCTAGTAAATAGCACTACTCTTCTTGATCAGATCCTTTTCATGCTCCTATCTGCCTTCACACATACTGCTGATACTCCTAGTTTGACAATAAATCACACTAGAACTCAACCAAAAATCACCAACACTACAACAAACCAACTCCTCGACCTTATAAACAAAACAATACATTGATAACACATCACAAAGCTAAAATCTCATAGAGATTACAAACAAATCGGTTCAAGTATGACCATTAGATTACATAGAAATCAACAACACATTATCCAAGACAACCTCGACCACTCCTTGATCACCACTCATCGATTCTTGTAACTCATCAGACAACTTCCTCTTCATGCAATGTACTCTCTCATTCCCAAGATAAAACCATTATTTCAGCATGCCAAAAACCAATTGTAACTCATCACATACAACATGCATACATGGAATAACCATTATCGCTCATCATTTTATCATTAATCAATAAAATCGATTCACTAAGCTCCATCGGTTAGGATTTGGCACATCAAGAGGTAGGTTTACCTGTTGATCTCATTATTTCAAAAGTAATATTGGTTTCCTTCACTTGAACAACTACTGGTTGCAAAACAACATCATTACCAGTTATAATTGACATTAATGACAACACAATAGTTCATCAACACAATTTTTAATCAAATGCCAACAATTGCTTCCTCAACTTTCTCTTTCTTCTTCTCATAAAATCCATCAAATAATAAAGAAATGTTATCTAAATTCTTGTCATTAATGATTGGATAAATTAGATCCCGAGCATGCATTTTCTTCCTACCGATTCTCCTCTTGGCTTCTGGTTTGAGCTACTCTTCTGAGTTAGGTTTTTGCTTATGTAAAATTGTTATTTTGGGCTTTTGGGGAGTCTCCTTAATAGGTTCTTTCTTTTTCTCCTCCTTTTTCTCCCTCTATACTCCTTTCTTCTTTGGAATTTCCTTTATACTATCATCATATTTTGTTTCCTTAGAAGAAATAGTCATGTATTGTTGGGTAGCCTTCTACTTTTTCTTGGTAGGCTCAGCTGGTATAGAACTAGCATGCTCAATGGATGATGCTTTCAATTTATTGGAAGTCTCTATTTGTACCAGGACAACATTGGGCATGGCTTGAGCTTCTTTATGGGCTTCTCTTTCCTCTTTCCTCTTTTTCTTCATCTCTTCTTTCCTACGAGATTCAAGAATATGGGCTTCTCTTTCCTCTTTCCTCTTCTACTTCATCTCTTCTTTCTTGTGGACTTCAATAATTTTAACTTTTTGTTCAACTTCTTCCCTGTCATGTCCTTCACCTATAAGTGATTCCACTGAAACCTTAGTTATTTTATTTCTTATTGTTAGTGCAACCTATTCTTAGTGAACCTTAAGTCCTTTTTCTTGGGCGATGCCAAATTTTTCTTCTTTTTCATCTATCGGTGCGTGCAGTAAGTGTTGTGCATAGGCATCTAGTGTGGCCTCATCTAGCTCATAGCCCATAGGCATGATCCATATAATCTTTGGTTGTATGACTTCCATCACTCATTCATCTATATTAACAATAAAACATATAGTATCCTTATCCTTTTCTACTATTGACTTAGGAATTATCGATTAGTTCTTCATTTCTTCTTGGAATATCTTGAAAAAATCCCATAGATTAGCCTTACTTATCTTGTGCCCTTGCCTATCCAAAATTTGACCTATTTGAGATACTACCAGGTGGTCAAAATCCCATTGAATCTTTTTAAAATTGGGAACAATGCCCAAAAAGTAAAATACCAGACAAATAATAAAAGAGCCATACCAAAAATTATTCTTCTTATCTTGCTTGATTTTCTAGAGGTTTGTCATGAGCTCTTTCATCATTACACTACAAAGATCATAGTGTGTATCCTCCTTAAATATTTCATGAGCAACCAAAATATTATTACCGAAGATAGAGTTCAGCCAGTTAGAGTGATAGACCTTATAGCCAATAATAGTCATGACAAACTTGACGTCAACATCCCTCACATTATTAGCCCTCATGGATTGTCCATTGAAAGTAGTGATGGTGAGTTTTTTGAGTTCTACAATAGAAATTTTTTACCTAGGGCTGGGTACACCTCCAACCTTGTTAAGACAGGTGACATTCTTAATCACTTCCTCGATGATCTATGACCAGTCCAACCAGATAAAGTCTCCATGAATGCGGATTAAAATGTATTGCACATATTTTGCCTCATTAAAAGGGAAAATCTATGAATAGAGTGAAACCCTTCCTTTGCAAGTGAGCAAATTCTATTTTCAACTGGTTTTCAGTGATTAATTTTTCTGTGAAAACGCAGACAACTCATATCCATCAAGCTCCTCAATATTACAATGGATGTATGCCCTAATATCTTTAGTGTGAATAATACCATGGAAAACACTCAAAAAATACTCCCAAAGGTTAATCCAGAAGTGACTTGAAAGGATGCCTTTTGAAAATAGGATAGGGGTGGTTTTTGATTTCTACCGGCAAAGGAGTGTTAATGTTTGATGATGAATTAGCCATTATAACCAAATACAAAAACTAGGGTTTTTGCAAATGAAAATACCTTAAGATACTCTCAGGAGATGAGATCTCTTTTAAAATAAAGTGCTTGCAAAAATATCTTTGGACTTTGAATCTCTTTGGAAATCGCTCGTCTAAATGCTCAATCACTGTGTGAAAAAATAAACTTTACTTTTCCCTTTTATCGTTGTTAACACTAATTTTTCAATTTCATAAATGTTGTCGGGAGGCATTACCGGGTCACATAGTTTTCAAGTAGATTGTGGTAAACAACTAAATTTTCCTAAGTACTTATCTTCAATCAGAATTCTTTGACTACAAATCTAATCTAGGATATTTTCATGATCTTCAATGCTTTGCCTACCCCTAAGGCATAGTGCCTTAGTTACCAGTTGTATCTACTACCATTGTAGGATCAGATGACTCTATTAGCTGATCTGTCAGTTGTGTATTTGATCTTCTTACCCATCATTTCTCATGTTGTTTCCTAACATCTTCCACTTTTTCCTTTCCCTTCTCATCTACATTTCCATTAGTTGTTGGTGGGTTCATACTTCTACAATATTTAGCAATATGTCTAAGCTTGTTGCATGCATAGCACACAATATTTTTCTTCGAAATTGCTTTATTAAAGAATTGATTTCCTTGATTTCCTTTTGATCTACATTGGTTATTCATATGTCAAAATTTTCTACATGCATGACATCTTGCATTTGCAAGACTAGTGAATGATGCATTGTTCTAATTATTCCTATTTCTACACTAACTAGCCATATGACCACATTTATTGCAAACAAAGCATGTACCATTGAATTTTTGAGAATTAGGTTGTCTTACCAATGATTTCTAGTTTTGATTGTTGGTATGATTTTGCTTCTATCTAGATGATTGATCTTATTGTGTAGTACTAGATCTTTCTCCTTGTTCATAACCAAGACCTCTCTTGTAATTAGCATCTCTCTGATTCTTCAACAGTTCATCAAGTTTAGTAACTCTATCCTTGAACTTGTCCTTGTGCTCATTTGTAATTACCAAGTCATCTCTCATGATTATAATCTATCTTTCAAGTTCCTCTTCATTGTGATGGGACTGGGTCAACTTAAGTTTTAGCATGCCATCATCATGAGTCAGTCTATTGCATTCATTAGATCTATCCTTCAATGCTTGAGCTAGGTTTTCTTCATTTTTCTTTTTGTCCTTAATATCCTTGCACATCCTCATGGTTAGGGCTTGCATCTCATTCTTCAAGATAGTGGTCTCCTGAGTGAGTTTCTAACATTGATCCTTCATAGCATCTTCCTCAATATTGTTCTAATTTTGGAATTGATCACAAAGTTCCTTCCTCTTAGGCTTAACAACTAAAATATTTCCTTGCAATGAAATGATGTGTTCTTTAGCTTGCTTCAATTTACTTTTTCAGTAAACTATTCTCCATCTACACATTATCAATATCCTCAAGAGTAAGTTGAAGTTGTTGTTGTAGACTGGTTTCCATTGAATCCAAATTTTGGATCTTCCTCAAGTGGTTAAACATTTTCTTAGGAACCAAGCTTGGATACCAATTGTTGGGATCCAATAACACTAAGGGGGGAGGGGCATGAATCCATGCTATACTAGTAATGTTAGTTTTTAAATTATTGCTTATTAACTAGTTAACAATAAACAAATTTAAAGTGCATACACCAAATAACACATAAAGTGGCAACACCATAACACCAATATTTATACATCAAAAACCATGCAAAGGGAAAAACCATAGTGGCCTTGATACCCACAATATCTATATACTTAGTCAAGGTATATAAATATTACATGAAGGGGATTGCACATGCAATCAGGCCAACCATCTATAGCTCACTACTCAACACAAAAGAAGAAGTCCCACTGACTTACAAATCATTACAAATTAATTACAACAAGGAATGATCTTATAATATGCATCTGACCATGCTATTTATGTTCCAGTTCATGCTATAATATCCTTCACTATGTGCTAGTTTGTTGATGCTTTGTTCTGCTATGTTCTACTACCGGTTAAGTTGTGCACCTGAAACTACACACAAACACTTCTAGTCACTGACCAAAATGCATTCTGATAATCTCTGAATAATTCACAATCCAAAATTTGCATTCCAAAACTCTATTAATCCATCGCTGAAGGGATCTCCTTAAATATCCTTCTAACTTCCACCATGTCGGCTTCAATGAAAAATATAAACCTGGAGGTTGCTGGATCATAATGAATCTCAAACATAATCCCAATGATCATGTCAGTCGTCACACGTTACCATAAATTCTATGAAATAAATAATTGGGGCCATAAGATCTCCTAGTCAGGTCCTATCCATTACCGGGTTCCAAATGTACATTACCAAGATCAGTTACCGCAATCAAGACTTAGCCAGGTGTGAAGAAAATTGAATGTCAGTTAATCCAAACAAAACAAACTAATGAATACTGATGACTTCCCATGAATTGCAATCACTTGAAGATGAGTTTCCATCAATGACAACCCAAAATGCCATTAACTCTTACAAGATGAGTGTCGATTTCCAACAATGGATACTAGTGATGATTTTGTGGATCCCATTTATTTCAAGAACAATATTGCTAATACTCCTCTTCCTCCTATTCAGTGGTCATAAAAAGAAAACTAATCTATTTCTATGAGATTTTCCCCTATCATAGAAAATACCAATACATAGCTTCTAAAGAAAGGCATAAGGATGAAACAACTCCCTACAAGTTCTCATGAGGAGTAGAATGATGAAGTTCCAAAGGGTAGGACATAAGAAATGAGAACCAAGAATAGACAGGATCCATAGGAGCTACCACCAATTTCATCTCCTAGGTCAAAAGGGAAAAAACCTACATACAAGTTCACTATCAAAGGTTCTAACAAAGGAGAATTCTTGTCTCAAGATGCACAAAAGGATGTTTTTGGAGAGCCAACATCAAAGGAACCAATAAAAGGACAAGAAGATTGAAAAATACCATAGGAAAAAGAAATGCAAGATGTGGGGGAATCACTTCCACTGTTAGTTATTACCATTTCTACAACAACACAAGTAACAATTCATTCTATTGAGTTTGATTCATATGAAGAAGATGAAGAACAATATTATGAAGGCTTGGATGTTTTCATGTCACAAGGAGAAGACAATGAAGAATTTGTGACTTTGTCAAGATTTCCAAGTTTTTATTATGTACCTATGTCTATGATTGAATCTTCAATCTTAGACTTCACAAAAGAAATGGTGAAGATTTCTCAAGAGCAATAGGCAGTGGCACTTCCTTCAGACATTGTTATTGTAGAAGCTCTGCCACTTGTTTCAACCATTATTACTACAAAAGCTCCATCATTGGTTTCTACTACTGTGGCAACAACATCTTCCTCTGAAGTTCCTAATGGTGCTGATACAATTGCCCTTGTGCCAATATCCCAAGGTGCTCCAACTACAAGCTAGACAACAACAGAAGTATTTATGACTGGGCAAACCTGTACCACAACTCCAAAAACAAAATGAGATCTTCCTCCATGGTTGGATATTGTGGCACCTAGAAGAAATAAATAGGTAATCTCACTAGACGATTTTGATTTTGATTAATTATGTCTTGTCAAGTAGAAAGTCACCAAGAAGCCCAAGACTATATTTACAGTCTTGGTTGATCTAGTAGGAAAATGGAAATATGTTGAGGTCTTAGTGCCATCTTTAGACAAAGAGAAGGACAATATTCAACCTACGGATTATGCTACGCAGACTATGGAAGTTGGTGTGGAAACACATGAGAGGGTTAAGTAAACTATTATAATCAAAGATCATTGAGAAGGGGAAGGTGAATTAGTGATCTACCAAAAATAAATTCCTTAAACTTATTCTTTATCCACTGGTTAGCAATGTATAATAGAAAAGAACATAAATATGCAACAAAGAATACCCAAATCCACAACACCAATTTTTTTATGTGGAAACCGAGAAAGGTAAAAACCATAGTAGGGCTGGAACCCACAATATTTATTTACTATGGCTAGGAGTACATAAATATTATATAGATGGGGAATGCACTTGCATTAAGGTTCACTGCCTAGAGCTCACTGCTCAAATATAGTTTCCTGGAAGGCTAAAACCTTCAAGGAAGTCTCACTAAATTATAATTGATTACAATGAGAAAATACAATGAAATGAACTCTCAATTAGCATCTGACTATGCACGAATTAGTTTTGGTTCAACACTGAATCTCTGACTATCTTTGCTATATTGAATACTCTATTTTCATCTCAGTCAACTATCGGTTGGTCTAAAAGAAAAGTGTGCATGTGAAACTATGCTCAATCGCACCAAAATAGATCACCACACCACTACCACACCAAAAATCGATCGCCAAATCGATCTTAGATATCTAGTCTTAACACAAAAGCAATCTCCTTCAAGTTGACTTCAAGAAGTATAACATGTAGCTCTAATTCAGCTTCAATCTTAATAAAAAATAGCACCAAACTAAAAGATTATAATCACATGCTTCCTAAGGGTCTTCCCAATCATCGAGATCACAAAAATAATCACCAAAAACACTGCAATCATGGGAAAACATTGTGGACCAAAACATTACCGAAATACCTTGTTTTACCGGTTAACTTGAGCTTCTGGATAAGATGAATCATGACTACTGGATCAAATTACCAAGAAGAGTTACCATCAATGACAACCCTAGACCATAAATCAAACATCAATAGTCATCGAATGAGTGTCAATTGCCTACAATCTCCCCCTTTAGCATTGATGGCAACACCTGTGAAAAAATGGCTAAGTGTTGAAACCTGTACACTAGATGAAAGAATGAAAGAATTCTAAGGCACCCCCTTATATCAACAATCCAAAAATATGCATCACCAAATTGTACACCCTATACATAATTAGTCTATACTTTTTTCACCTCATCTCTACCCCTTTAACAACAATGCCAAAGATGGGGTGCTGCCCAAAATTGATATACAAATGAATTTTTTTTTACAAATACTTGAAGATGTTAGCATAATTAGGCTTAAAAAATCCCAAGTGAGTTTCCCACCCACTCTTTAGGTTATCCAAAATTGTGATAAATGCATTAAATATAGTAGCATGAATTAATGATTCTCTCAAATCTGATGGTACAAGCCGAGCCATTTCCTTCATATAGTTTGGCTTATTACTTAGCATAGTATCAAACTAGATGGTAATCACGTTCTTGAGTTCACCCACTTTCCTCAAAAGTTTCTCCTTATCCACTTAAAGGCTTGAGATTGGATCATTTAAGGCTATAATTTGTCATTCAATACTTTTGTTTAATGTTACATTAGGGTCAAAAGATTGAGAAATACTAGCAAGCTTTCCTTGGTAGCCACTTATTTGTTTGTCAATATCAATAGTGAACTTAGAAAAAATAAGACAAGATTCATACAACTTACTAGCTTCTAACAATGTGGTAGAAATAGTCTGTAATCTCTTATTCAATGTTACCCTATCATCTTCAATCATTTTCAGGAATGTTTGTTTTCTAACTTCCTTAAACTTGTCCAAAGAATCAAAATTGGTATTTACACTATTAATCAATTGTAATAATTTACCGGAGGGGCATATATTTGAATCTAACTGTACATTGGAAGCCACCTTCTACATAACATCTATAGACATCAAAATTATATTTTTGTCTTGATTCTCTTATTTCACGAGATCTTGACTAGCTTGAGCTTGCACTATAGTAGCAAACATAAGCTTATCGAAATGAGACATCTTCCCAAGATGAATTGAGCCATCAAGATTGATTGGAATCTAAATCAGAATCCTTGTAGCTCGAGGACTGGCAAATGCTAGATCAAATATGCCTTTACCTTTTTCCACCTTAGTTACCTCAGCTTCTCCTGACACAACATCCTTCTTCTTTCCTTTGTCCCCAATATCAGTCTATTGAATCACAGAGGCAGCAAAGATATCTATCATTGGAGGATTGTCACCAGTCTTAGCATCAATTGTGGTATTACCTTGGTCTCCTAGTTGATGTTCAGACTGAATCTCAACCTTCTGACTTCTAGAATCACCTTGCTTATCTTCTGGCTGAGATGGTCTAAATTCATATTTGTACAAAGGGTCATTTTGAATAATCTTTTTCCATATTTCCTTTATCTCTTTCCTTACCTCCTCTACATTGCCAACCATTAATCAATTGATTATGTTCTTAATTATGTATTCCTTTTTTTTTTCTTCTTCAATTAATCTATTAACTTCACTATGAGTAATACACATACATCTATTTACTATCTCTCTCTCCTTCATCTGTCTATCAATTTTGCATGCATTCATTCTTCTAGCATCTATTGAACTGTACAAGTCCTTTCGAATGGACTTTTCTAATTCAATTAATGTCTTACTAAAATTCTGTGAATATAATACTATTGCTTCCTCAACTTTCCTTCGGTCTTCATCATCAAAATGCTCAAAATTTGCTTCAAGATTCTTCAAATTTTCATACACTAATATTTCATCTATCAACTGATATGTTGATAGTGGAGGAATGATCATGTTCTTACCTTGTATATTGCTAGACTGAAGGTTTTTGTCAAGTTGACTTTTGACCTATCTACCTCTTTGGGATCATCTAGTAGAAGCAGGATCTGACTTAGTCTTTCTCACTAGGATGAGATTGAGGATTTCTCACTAGTCTGACAAACTCTCCCTTTTTCTTAGCTCTTCCTACCTCTTCCTCAGATTTAGTTTTTGAGGCCACCAGAGATACTACAACATAGGTTATTTTGCGTTTTAATTTCTCCTTCAGCACACCTTTTTTCGGATGGGCTAGGTTTTGCAGGTTGTGCTACCGAAGTAGGAGCAGACATAGTTACCTTAGATTTTTCCTTAGAGGGAACCAGATCAACCTTGGGTTTCTTGGTTTCCTCTTGGGCCTCCTTTTGAGAATATTTTTCTCTTGCATTCTTCACCTCCTCCTTGGTGAAATCCATTTGAGTGGCTACTTCTTCTGTCATCTTGGTGACTTTTCTCTTTTGGGTAGGAGTAGTGAATTGCATATGTAAACTAAGGTCCTTTTCCTTGTGCCAAATCTCCCTTCCTTTGGGATCCACCGATTGGCTTAGAAGGTGTTGTGCATATTCCTCAAGTGTACCAGAGTCAACTTCATACCCCATGGGCATGATCCAAACTATCTAAGGCTCCACTACTTCCCTAAGACACTAATCCTTATTGACTATGAAGAAAATGTTTTTCTCATATTTCTCAACTACCTCCAAAATTCTCTCCCTATTCTTCATTGTAGCTTGGAAGGTTTTGAAATATCCTTAGAGGGCATATATTTTCATGTTTGCATCATCAACTCCCCATAGACCTTCCTTGATCTACATGGACAATAGTCTATCATAGTCCCATTGGACCTTACCATTGATACTGAGTATCTCATTCATGAAGTACAATGCCAGGCAAATAAGGAGTGTACCATATTTGAAAGTGTGTTTTTTATCCTGCTTAAATTTTCTTCAAATTGCTCAATAATTCATTCAAAAGTGTAGTGCACAGACCATACCTCTTATCTTCCTTGAGTATTTGGTACGCAAAGTAGATAGTTGTACTTGAGATAGATTTGTACTAACTAGACTGGTAAACCTTGTATCCAGCAACCATTGAAGCAAACTTCACATCATTCTCCAAAATGTCATTCACAGTCAGGGATCTACTATCAAATTTAGATCTAGTGGTAGCTATAACAATGTCATTTGATACTTTTCTTAAATTGGGCACATCACCAGTTTCAACTAAAGTAGTTACAAAATGGATTTCTTGCTTGGTGATTTTGTGAAGCCTATCAAGCCATATAAACTCATCATGTATGCAGCTAGGGATGTAGTGGATTCATTCTGCCTCATCAAAAAGTGGAAAATAAATGAACTCTAAGAAACCCTTAGCACGTAGCATCTTATATTTAGGTTTGATATATCCCAAACTGTCATCCACATGTCTGTTGTATAGATCCAACATGTCTGCATTCCCAAGCTCTTCAAGGTCACAATGAATGTAGGCCCTGATATCTTCACTATGCAGCATGTCGTAGGGCATAGATTACAATGCACCTTTGAGATCATCCTTGACTGATTTAAATGGATGTTTCATAGACACTGGATGAACCCAATCCTTAATTTCATCTACCAGAAGAGTCACAATACTAGAAACATAAGCTATTTCTAATCCTAGGGTTTGCAAAAAAACTAAAAAATATGAATAGATAGATACATTGCTTCACAACTGGTGCTAAAATTCACTTAGAAATTGTTGAAATTACTCTTGAGATCACCAAGTTAATTTTTTCTCACCTCTTCTCTTACTTTCTTGGTCTCATTGCAATAAATGAAGTCTTGAGATACACTTTTATCCTTCGAAAACTTCATTTTTTATTTTAATAAACGCAACAATCGGTTATCTTGATCTTCACAAAATTTCATACCAAAGAACAACATTCTTTAGAAACTTTTGGATATCATTTGTACATATGATTCTATCCTTCTGTCTAGAATTGATTGCAGACCACCAAAGAGGGGATTCTTAGAATCTGGATGAAAAGATCCCTCAAGGCATAAAGCCCTAGTTACCAGTTGAAGATCCTGCACTAGATTTAGGTGTAGACTTGTTGTTAGCTTTGGATTCATCATTTCTCACCCACATCTTCTCATTATTATCTTTGATCTCTTCTACTTTCTCTTTTCCTTTCTCATTTGATTAATCCTTGTCTACCGGAGCACTGTTATTGCTTTTGCATTACTTTGCAATGTGACTAGTTTTGTTGCATGCTCGACAAACAACATTATTCTTCATAGGTCTAAAGTTCACCTGATTCTGTCTTGTCATGTACTATTAAAAAATATGTCCAAACATTCCACAAGCATAACATCTTTTGTTCTGAAAATTATTCATTATCACTCTACACAAATTTGACTTGTGTCCAAAATTATTGCATATGAAACACTGAGCGATAAAGGTAGGAACATTAGTCATTTTGTTCATCATATTGTTATTATTCATCATTCTATTATTCATCCTACTTCTGCAATGACTTGCCATATGACCAAATTTGTTGCAAGTAAAACATCTACCATTAAATTTATGAGCTTTAGGTTGTCTTACCAGAGGATTGTTTTTGTTCTTCTGATTAGGTTTAGCATTGCCTTGTCTAGATCAAGAGGATTCACCTTTATCAAATCCTATACCTCACATATTCTTTATGTTTCTCTGACTTTCCAGCATCTCATCAACCCTTGCTAGACTAGATTTGAATTTATCTTTGTATTCATTGGCAATAGCAAGTTCATTCCTCGAGGTAGCAATCTATATTTCAATTTTTTCACCATTGTTTCTTGATTGTGTCAACTCAAGCTTCAAATGATCATTCTCATACGTAATCTTGAATCATTCATCATCTTTGTCCTTCAATGATTGTGCCATATTCTCTTCATTCTTCTTTTGATCCTCATTTTCCTTAGTCAATATCATCACAATGGCTTGGTACTTCATGATCTGATCTTATTTCTCATTCAACTTGTCCATTAATTCCTTCCTCTTTTCTCTAAAAACACTTGCTTGATCCTTTAGCTCACTAATGAATTCATCAATAGCATTCAGATTCTTCTTAAAGGTACATACCTCACTTCAAGCTACATCATGATCCTTAGGTGCTATATTGTGTAGTCTCTAAAAACTGAAATTAATTAAATAAATCTCCCAGATCTTCCATAAGAGGTTAAGCTTCCTCAAAGGAACAAGGCTATGATACTAATTGTTAAAATCAGAGATCACTAAGAGGGGGGGTGAATCAATGATCTATCGGAAATAAAATCCTCAAACTTATTCTTTATCCACTGATTAGCAATGCATTAAAAAAAAGAACATAAACATACAACAAAGAATACACAAATCCACAACACTAGAATTTTTACTTGGAAACTGGGAAAGGGAAAAACCATAGTATGGCTGGAACCCACTATATTCATATAGTATGGCCATGAGTACATAAATATTACATAGATGGGGAATTATGCACTTGCATTCAAGCTCACTTCTTAGAGCTCACTACTCAAATATAGTTGCCCAGAAGGCTACAACCTTTAGGGAAGTCTGACTAACTTACAGTTGATTACAATGAGAAAATACAATGAGATGAACTCTCAATTAGTATCTAACTATGTAATAATGAGTTTTGGTTAAGCATTAAATCTCTGACTATCTTTGCTTTGCTGAATTCTCAGTTTATGTCTCACTCAGCTACTGGTTGGTCTGAAAGGAAAATGCGCACATGAAACTGCACTCAATGACACCAAATTTTTTTTTCAAAATCAATCTTATATATTTGGTCTTAACATAAAAGTAATCTCCTTCAAGTCGGCTTTGAGAAGTGTAACATGTAGCTTCAAGTCGGCTGCAATCTTGAACAAAACATAGCACCAAACCAAAAGACTATAATCACACACTTCCTAAGGGTCTCTAAATCAGCTAGATCACAAAAAAAATCACCAAAAGAACCACAATCATCAGAAATCATTTCAAACCAAAACATTACTGAGATACCTTGTTTTACCAGTTAACTATCTAATGATTAACTCTAGCTTCCAGATAAGATGAATCACAACAGTCGGATCAAATTACCAAGAATATTTTCCATCAATGGCAACCCTAGACCATATATTAGGCATCGAAAGTCACTGGATAAGTGTCAATTGCCAACATGAACAACTAACTAGCATTCTGCATAAAATTGTGCAGTCATCACAAGAGGTTCAGCCAATAGTTTCTTCAATTGACATATAAGAACTTTAAAAAGTGGAACGGTTGGGTATAAGGGGTAGAGTAATGGAGAATTGGATCGATCTCTTGAAGTAAGAAGGGTCACATCTCATTGACTCTACAATCAATCTTTTTATAGACTTTGAGAATGTACAAGTATAGGTTCAAGATGTACAATCTTTATTATCCCAAGAAATAATAGAACTTGAGAAAGATTTAGGGCTTTGGGATAAAATAAGAGAATAAAGAGTAGACATTCTTGTTGATAACAATGTGGTATTGACTCGGGGTGAGTACATCCAAACCTAATGAATACTAGCACATAAGGATGAGCTAATGAAAATGTTGGTAACATATCTGAATAACGATAATAAAGCATGTCTTGATGCAATAAAAATTATTTCATCGGGGATATGAGAATTACCTTGCCAGTTATTTGATTCAGATTAAATAAGAATTCTTCACCATCATTGACTAGTTGGTAGATGATCAATTTTCTCTAGCATCATTTGATAAGTTCATTGAAATTCAAGTCAACTTAGATGATCTTGCATTAGTTTTGAAAAAATTTAAAAGGGCTTATGTAGTAGTCAAAGATTCCATCTCTCGTGCTCATGCCATTTCTAATCCGACTTTAGGGCCAGACAAATATGATATGAAAGATACGCTAGCAAGATTTGAGGAATTCCAGAAAATATGGGGGGGGGGGATAAAGAATAAAGTGTCATTGACACTATGTATGTAGTTTTCATGTCATTGCATCTTTTTGTTAGGGTTCCCACAGATACTGAGATGGGGGCGTGAATCAGTAACTGACTGGTAATGAAATTTTCTTAAAACTGAATATGCAAAACATAAAGTAATAGTATACTGGTATGCAAGAACAATAAGAAGTCACACTGACTTACAATGAGGATTATGCAAATCCAATGATCTGTACTGCTCTACAATAGCATCTTCAATGCCAGATTCAGTACCGGTTCTTGCTCTGTTCTTTACATATACCCTTGACCTACAATTTGCACATTAGGTCTACCTTATAATTTTCTTTATGCTTCCTATCCATATCCTACAAATGTCTACAATGATCTCTTTTATATACAAGAGTCATTTTACAATTTTCCAAGTCAGCTTACAATAATAAACAAAATATTACATATCAAAAATCCTATCGGCCTCTGTGCTGGTATACATGTTCTCTTCTATGCCAGTGTACATCTTCTGTGCCAGTGTTGGTGTAGAGTGATCTTGCTGGTGCCGGTGTACTATCTTTCTTGAATAATGCTTTGCCGGTATAATGTCTTGCCGGTGCCATAGGATTGTAAGGTTTCCTGTGTAATGCTTTGCCAGTATAATGTCTTGCCAGTGCCATAGGATTGTAAGGTTGCCATCAATGAAAAAACATTCAATCACACACAATGTCTCATTAGAGTGTCCATATGCCAACAATCTCCCCCTTTGGCATTGATGGCAACACTCATGAGAAATTTCAAAAGATATCCAAAAAATGTGTAGACCAAAAATGTTACCAAAAATGTGAGAGCTCCCCCTGAGCATGTGATCCCTGTGTTTTGAATTTTCTCATCCTACTACTCCCCCTTTGGCATCAATGACAAAGGTTAGTAGATTTTGTAGTTGTACCAATCCATAACCTCAATCTTGTAGTTGGGTAGTTATTATCTGAAGAATATCTACCAAAATTAAGTTTATACCATCCATAAACTTCTTGTTGTCTTTTATTGTTGTCTCAGTTCTGTATACTGTACCAGTGAGATGCTGCAAGTGCTCTGTCGGTTTTTTGCTTCCCTATGTTAGTGCCTCTGAGATTTCCTTCCGTAGAGATGCTAAATAGTCCAATCTTGGACTTAGTTTAGATCTCAAGAATTTTGCCTTGTTTATTATTTTCTCTTTCTCTCTTTCTAATTTGAGCAATTCTTCCTCAAAATTTGTTATCTTTTCCTCAAAAGTTGATAATGTATCGGGTGAGTTAACAAAATTATCTACAAGTTTATTGATCTCTTCCTGTACCTTGCTCATCTTTTTGTCTATATCTATGGTCAAAAAGTTTATCTTATAGGTGTCTTTGTACAGAGTTTTGTACTCTTTCAATAAATTACACAGTTTCGGTAGAAGTGTGTCAAATTCCCTGTTACACTTCTTTATTCCTTCCTCAAAGAATTTTTGTTTCTCTTTTTCTACACTTTCCTTTATAGATTCTACCTTTGTTTTCTCAAAATTTCCAAAAATATATTTACAAAGTGTATCCAACTGGCCTAAAGAATCTTTATTGTCTATATTACAATTAGGAGCTATTGATTTCAAAAATGGAATTGAATCATCTATCACTTTATAAGCTTGTGAGCTATAATCAGTTATTTTCTTGATAGATTCAAGTAATACCTTAGTCACATTTAACAGACTTATACATGTTTTTGATTTCTTCATCACCTAATTCCTCTATGTTGTAATGAATATACATTCTAGGGTCTTCTGCATAAACAACACCTTTTGGAATTTTTGAAAAAGCACTTGTGTTGTCATCTTTCTTAGCTACCTCGGGAACTAGCTAAAACATGGGCCTAGGTTATTTTATAACCTCGACTACTAAGAGGGGGGGGTGAATCAATATCTGACCGGTAATGAAATTTTCTTAAAACTAAATATGCAAAACATAAAGTAACAGTATATCGGTATGCAAGAATTAATGTAAATAACAGAATCAAAAACATCCACATGAAAAGAACACCATAACACAAGATGTTTAACGAGGAAACCCAATGTGGGAAAAACCTCATGGGATTTTTGACCCACAATATTCACTTACTGGCCAATAAGAGAATATTACTTACAATAGGGGCCTACACATGCAGGAAGGCCAACTGTCTAGAGCACACTGCTCAATAAGAGGTCACACTGACTTACAATGAGGATTATGCAAATCCAATGATCTATACTGCTTTACAATAGCATCTTCAATGCTAGATTCAGTACCGGTTCTTGCTCTATTCTTTACATATACCCTTGACCTACAATTCGCACATTAGGTGTGCCTTATAATTTTCTTTATGCTTCCTATCCATATCCTACAAATGTCTACAATGATCTCTTTTATATACAAGAGTCATTTTACAATTTGCCAAGTCGGCTTACAATAATAAACAAAATATTACATATCAAAAATCCTATCAGCCTCTATGCCGGTATACATGTTCTCTTCTGTGCTGGTGTACATCTTCTGTGTCAGTGCTGGTGTAGAGTGATCTTGCTGATGTTGGTGTACTGTCTTGCTTGAATAATGCTTTGCCAGTATAATGTCTTGTCGGTGCCATAGGATTGTAAGGTTGCCTGTGTAATGCTTTGCCGGTATAATGTCTTGCCGGTGCCATAGGATTGTAAGGTTTCCATCAATGATAAAACCTTCAATCACACACAATGTCTCATTAGAGTGTCCATATGCCAACACTTTTCTTACTACAATTTTTTTTGGAGTTGCACTTTTATTTTATGTAGTAGTTGTAGTCAAATTGGACTCTGTAATTGAATTATTCAATTGTACCCACATTTTTCTCCACTCCTTTCCTATAAAAGTAGGAACCTTATTTATAAATCTTGTCTATTTATATGCTAAGGAAAAACTCTCTTGAATCGTTGCCTCAACAAAGACTTTAAGATTTTTGTTGAGAAGATTCAATCAAGCAAATAAAGGAAAACATTCCTTTTGATTCCAAAATTTCTACATTGGGCCAAAGATTGTTTATATGAATGGATGTTCCTATGTTCATTGCTTATATATGTTCTTTAGTTCCCTAATATTGGTGGAATTTTTGTTCATGTAATTAAGGGAGAATCTAAATTGTGGCAAATAGACTTTGAGCTATTTTCATATTTAGTAATTAGTATTGTGATATAGTGATTAGGTAGTAGGCTTTGTATTAATATTTCTATTTGCTTTAGATTATTGGAAGTTTCATATATATATATATATATATATATATATATATATCTTGAAGACTTTGAGTAGCAAGTTATTTTAGTTATAATTGTTATTGATTTGAAAGTTAGATTGTACTCACATAAGAATTTTCTCTTATGTAGTTTTAGAGATATAGTTTAGTCATTGTATCCAAGTTTCATTAATTGATTATTTTGTAAGAAGTTTCATCAAGTAAATGGATATACATTAATTCTAAAAGAAGAGAATTATGTGCCCTAAGATTACCCCCAAATTTACTTTCAAAGTTGTTGAAATACTAAAATTCTACCAAGGAACCTCTGCTTGATGAGAGGAGAGACTTTGTCTCAACCTAGTTATGTGTGAAATACAGTTTTTGCCATTGGTGTGTTGGTGACAAAATATTCACCCAACAATTTTTTGGCAACTCAACTAGGGAGCGATGTGCAACCGATATTTTTTGTTTTAGGTTGCAATGTGTGTTTTTCAATTATATTATCTATATTGCTAATTTTCTCAAAGTACAAATTTGGCTAATCAAAGTTACACTCATTGACAATGAGAATCAAGAATTATTGATCCTATGTTTGAGTTTTTGTAGCAACATAATTTTCAATTTGTGACTCCTCCATGATTAGGATCTCCTTTGTAGCGGACAAAGAGTTTTCCTCCTAGTCCACAATGGTCCACTATTCCAATGAGGCATCAAGTTTGCAAGTTGTGGTTATCCCAACCATCAATTGTTTTGTAATTCCCCCATATAGTCCACTAAATATGGCTGCCCAAGGTCCTTGGGGTACCACTTTTGGTCCCTTGAATCTTATAACAACTCTACATGAACTTCCAAAAGGCACAAGAAATAATTTGCCTATTTTTGGGAGATGGTGCTCAACACCTTGATGATCACATCATTTCTTTTTATATTTCATGTGGTGTTCTTGCGATTGGGCATGAAGATATTTCTGTAAGGTTATTTATTGAAACTTTGCAAGGTGTAGCTGCTAATTGGTTTTATCATCTTCCAAATGATTGTATTACAAATTAGGTTAGCCTCAGAACAAGGTTTGAAGCAAGCTTCAAGCCCACTGAAAATGATCATGTTGTTTTAGTACAATTGACTCAAATGAAGAAGGAACCACAAGATCCTATGTGAGAATTCATGGAAAATTTCAATAAGTTGTACAATCACATTATGGTTGCCTCACAACCTACTGCTGGAAACTTAAAATTTTTATTTATTAATGCTCAATTGTCAGAAGTAAGTTTTCTTTTGCGTAGTAATAATCTTGCAGATTTGGATGATGAATAATAGTTGGCCATATCGGTTGAAGATGATCTTATCCTTGCTAGTAAGATAAGAAAGGATCCTAACAAGGCTAGGAATAGTCAAATTGTTGATGCATCGTCCTATTCAACAAATTCTACCGATCCTATGATTCAAAAGCTAGCAAATGAATTGTTAGCACTCAAGAAGCAAATTTTTGCGCAAAGGAATATGCCATACAATGATGTTCCAAGGAGAACATTCCCTAACAATGCATTCAATTATGTTGCTCCTAATCATAACAAGTTACCTCTAGCTTCAGAGAGACTTGAATTGGAAGCACCACATCAAAATTTGTCTATTGGTTATTATGAGGTGGAACAAAATGATCTTCTACCTTTTGGTGATGAAGATGCTAATATGCCACAAGATGAAGAGGTATAATTGGCTGACAACTCTAGAATTTGATGCATGCAGTATGAAGAAGATCATGCACAAGAAGGACATGATGGAGATGTCTTTGCATTATTCACTCATTTGCAAGCTTAACCCAATTAGTTGAAAGCCAGTGCAAAGACTGATGATTCAACACAAGTCAAGGATTCTTAGTTCTTACCAGTTACCATTACCAAGAGTGGAAAACCTTGGCCAAATCCACCAAAGGACAACCCAGATCCTTCGAAATATAATGCGAAGGATAAACATGTAAGCTCTTCTTCACCTCTTGGAAATTTTTCAGCAGCTGCACCAAAGATTTCAAATCCTCAAAGTGAGAATCTTTCTCAATCTTTAATAAATTATTTTCAAGCCTTCGACATAATAGATCATGCTAAGAAAAAAAGGTTCAAATGTCTGAAGTAGAATACTTGAGGTCTAATCCGGATTAATTTGATCGATTATTTAATTTGTCAAAGAAAATGACAATACCCCAAATCCTCCACAAAAGTGTAAAGTTTCTCAAAATAACTTAGTGACCTCTCCTTCCCCTTTGGAAAAAAATGAACCATTTTACATTCATTACTGATTAATGGTAACAAGTTAAGAAATTGTGTCACAGATTCTAGTGCATCAGATAATGTGATGCCTGCAAAGGTTGGGAATGATATTGGTCTCACCTTGAATAAGACCTTTGCTAGGTGTTTTTCTATGGATAATAAAAAAGTACCATTGATAGGTAAAATTAAAGATGCACAATTTGCATTTGTTGCATTCCCATAGAAGAAAATTAAAATGACAGTGTTGGTAGTTGATGTACCAACTTCATATGGGATTATTCTTGGAAGAAATTTGTGTAGAGATGTTGGAGGTGAGTTGAGTATGGATATAACATGGGCTCATGTTCATATGAATGGGGAAATCAAGAGGTTGCAACTAGAGAAAGAATCACAATACACATTTGTGAAATCTGATGATCAACGAGCTCAAATTATTTGTGAGTCATGTGGTATGGGAAATTATTTCTTATATATTGATTATGAGTTTGTAGTTGTATTTAAGCCAGAAGAAATGTGGTTTCATTTGAATCGAATTCAAGTCATGATAAAAGTGTTATTGCCGAGTTTGCGGGTTCATCAAACCCATAAGAATAATCTCCCAGTTTTGACACAATAATTGTGGGTGGTCCAAATGATGTTTGTACGTTGGAGTTTGATGTTAGTTGCTCTTCTACTGGATTAGGGGCAGGTATTGTGTTGGTATCTTCTTATGGTAAATTTTTGTCACTTTCTTTCAAGTTGTAATTTATCAAGACTAATAATACTTCTAAGTATGAAGCTCTCCTTTGGGGCATGAATGTTGCTTAGAAGAAAGAAATTAAAAATGTGCATTCTCAAGAAGATGTAGAACTCATAGTGTGTCAAGTTAGGAGTATCTATCTGATTCCCAGTATGCTCTTCTTTTACCTTGTTGGTGTTGGTATTTTGGTATGGTTTTGTCATTGATGTCAACACTTATTGAATACACCTACTTTGGAGATCCAACAACATTCACTGACAAGCAGTAATCTGTGCAACAGTTACTGGTATATGGTTAACCGGCAGGATATAATGTTCATCGGCACCTAGAATGACATGCAAGACACTTGGTAATATCGAAGACATCATGTGGACACTTTATTTTGAAGAAATAATCATTGGTATATTCATAATTGTATATTTGCTTTTACCGGCAAATAGGTCCAGGTTATCTAGGGTTACACCGACAGGTTCATCTTTTCCAGATCAGCATGGCACGCTATGGAGATGTTTTATTATTGTTGTAAATGCATTAAGCTGACATGTTTAATTGTTTATTGCATTGGATATTATATTATTTGTAAAAAAAATATATTGTAATATCTTGTAGAGCCAACCTACTAAAATTGGTCTTAGGGTATGGTATAAATGTAAGATCTTATTTGTAAGATCAAGTGTGGAATACAGAAAAGATTTGAGTGAAGGTATATGTGAGATCAAGCAGAGGCATACACGAATACATCATTTGAAGGTGAAGTTAGGTTTTTGTAGAAGCATATCAGCATTACACCAGTACTGAATCTAGCATATGAAGATGCTATTTTGAGTAGTACATTCTTATTGGATTTAACCATCCAACTGTAATCAGTGTGACTCCCATTTGTGATTGAGTAGTGAGCTCTAGGCTGTTGGCCTTTTTGCATGTGCAAACCCCTCTTTGTACACTTACTATCTACAATAGTATCATCTGATTGTGGGTAAGGTTTCCCATCATGGATTTTCCTCTTACAGGGTTTCCACGTACAAATATTGGTGTCATGTGTTGTGGATGAGTTTATGTTTATGTTTCATGCATTAAATATTATCGGTATAGCAGTTTACTATTAACACTATCTACCGACATACTTAACTGGTTTACCGGTATTAAGCATTAAGTTGGTTAATAAGTTTTTGGTTTGAATTTATTATACAACTAATTCACCCCCCCTCCTCTCAGTTGTATCCAGGACCTAACAATTGGTATCAAAGCTTAGTCCTCTTTTGCAGAAGTTTAACAACTTGAGGAGATCCAATGACTACTAATTATTTCAGGAAGGACAGTCCTAAACTTGATGAAACCAACTATGGGATATGGAAGATCAGAATGGAGACACATTTGAATTGCATCGGTAAAGACATCTAGGAAGTTACAAAGAATGGTTATACTATTGCTATAGCTGGTCAGACTACTCCAACTACCTTAGCCAAAGATGAAGAAAATGATTGCAAAGAAAGAGAAGCACTCTTGAGCACATTATCAGATCAACAAATCATGGGATTATTTGATAGGTCTACTACTAAAGCTATTTGGGATCATTTGGAAACACTGAATGAAGGAGATTCCACAGTCAAAATTGCAAAACTTGAAAGCTTCTGAGTCAGATATGAACATCTAAAAATGGAAGAAGATGAAAGGATTTCTGCTTTTATGGAAAGAGTAAATGAAATTGTTTTAGGTATCAAATGTTGTGGAGGAACCTTGAGTGAGGATGAAATTGTTTCAAAAATCTTAAGAGGTTTGCCACTGGCATATAAAATGAAGGTTACTGCTATAAATGAGTTGAGAACAATGCCTAATACATTAGTAACTAGGGATACATTGATTGGAAAACTTTTAGCTTTTGAAATTGAGGAATTTGGTCCTGTTGCTACTATAAAGACTGATTTGGCCTTTAAAGAATCAACATCATCTACTCCATCATTTAACAAATCAGACTGGAGAGCCTTTTATGCAAAAGAACTTGAAGAAACTAGAAAGGAGAATGAAGAGCTTGAAGAACTTGAAGCACTATTTGCAAGGAAAATGCCAAAAGGTCCAATTCAAAGTAAGTATGAAGGTAAAGCACCCTTTAAATGTTTTAACTACAATAAGATTGGTCATATGGCTTCAAGATGCCCTGATAGACATGCTAGACTAAGAGAAGAAAATAGAAGAACGTACAAGCCTAATCCTAAATATTAGAGATACAGATTTAAGAAGAACAAAGATAAATCTTGTTACATTGCGGATCAAGGTGTGACTGATGATTTTGATGAGGATCCAATAGACAATGGATGAGTTTTTGTTGCTATAACAGAAGATCAACTGGCACCTATTGCTCAACCGATAGAATAAGCCCTAGCAGCTAAAGTTGAATCAAAGGATGAATGGATTATTGACTCAGGATGCTCACATCACATGACTGGAGACAAAGGTAAATTCTTGAACTTTCCAGAATACAATGGAGGTTTAGTAAGGTTTGGAGATGACAAAGCCTGTTCAATCAAAGGTAAGGATTCAATATCTCTTGATGGTAAACATAACACTGACAATGTCTACTATGTTGAAGGATTAAAGCATAATCTTCTAAGTGTTGGTCAATTAGTTGAGAAGGGTTTTCAGTTACAATTTAAAAATGGAAAATGCAAAATCATGAATAGAACTGGTTTGGAAATTGCAACCGGTAATCAGACTAGAGGTAATATATTTCATTTGAATAATAGTGAAAAGGCATGTTTAATTGCACATAGAGATGAAAGTTGGTTATGGCATAAAGACTATGTCATGTAAATTTTGATTGCATGGTAAAAATCATTACTTATAAGGTAGTTAGAGATCTACCTAAAATTGTGAAACCTCAAAATAAAATTTGCAAGGAATGTCAATTTGGAAAACAAGTTAGAGCTAGTTTCAAAAGTATTCCAGAAAAATCCAATAATGCTCTTGATTTAATTCACACTAATTTATGTGGTCCAGCTAGAACTAAAAGCATACAAGGTGATAGATATTTCATGCTAATTATTGATGATTATTCTAGAATGTGTTGAGTTACTTTTCTCAGAGAAAAATCAAAAGCACTCGGGAAGTTCAAGCTATTCAAAGCAATGGTTGAAAATGAAACTGGTAAGAAAATCAAATGTTTAAGATCAAATCAAGGAGGAGAATTCACATCTAAAGATTATAATACATTCTATGAAGTGAATGGAATCAAAAGATAGTTTTTAGCACCTCGGACACCACAACAGAATGGAGTTGTTGAAAGGAAAAACAAAACTATCTTGGATGCAGCAAGAAGTATGTTATTAGAAGCAAATTTACCACATGTGTATTGGAGAGAGGCATTAAGCACTGCTGTCTATACATTGAACAAAGTTCACATCAAAGGTGAAATCGGTAAGACCCCTCATGAACTACGGTTTGGTAATATTCCTACTCTTAAGTATTTCAGAAGTTTTGGAAGTAAATGTTATATTAGAAGAGATGAGTATATTGGCATATTTGATCCTAGAAGTGATGAAGGAATATTTCTTGGTTATTCAGCTAAGAGCAAGGCATATAGATGTTTTAATAAAAGATTGCAGAAAATTGTTGAGAGTACAAATGTAAAGATTGATGAACAATTCAGAGGAACTTCAAGGTATATAGACTCTGAACTGGCAACAGAAATTGTGACAATTGAACCTACACTAAACCCACCAGTATAGAATGAAGATCTAGTTACCTCGGTATCATCAGAGGATTTCATAGTAATTGAAGAACAACAACAAATTAAGAGACCCTGGTATGTAAGACTGAATCATTCTGAAGATCAGATAATTGGAAACAAATTTAAAGGAGTTATGACAAGAGGAAGATTGGCAAATGAAGAGGTGTGTCTTATTTCTCAAATTGAACCATTATCTATCAATGAGGCATGTGAAGATATTTTGGATTAAAGCTATGGAAGAAGAATTAAGACAAATTGAGAAAAATAATACTTGGACATTAGTTCCCTGGCCTAAAGATAAAAATGTAATTGGAACCAAATGGGTATTTAGAAACAAACTTAATGAAGATGGTAAGGTTTTCAAAAATAAAGCAAGACTAGTGTGTAAGGGATATTCTTAGAAAGAAGGAGTTGATTACAATGAAACCTTTGCACCGGTAGCCAGAATTGAGGCAGTTAGATTATTCTTGGCCTTTGCAGCTCACAAGGATTACAAAGTTTATCAAATGGATATTAAATGTGCATTTTTTAATGGAGATCTTGAAGAGGAAGTTTATATTGAACAACCTAATGGATTTTCTTTGACAGATGACAATGATATGGTTTGTAGGTTAAGAAAAGCTCTGTATGGATTAAAACAAGCCCCTAAGAGCTTGGTATGCAAGATTGGATAAGTATCTTTTAAAGATTGGTTTTACTAAAGGAAATGCAGATAGCAATTTATATTACAAAGTAACTAATGATGACATCTTGATTATTGAAGTATTTGTTGATGATATAATCTTTGGAGGAGAAGATGGATTATGTAAAGAATTTTCTCTTGAAATGCAACAAGAATTTGAAATGTCTATGATTGGAGAAATAAAATTCTTTTTAGGATTGCAGATTTTATAGACTGATAAAGGTATATTTTTGAGTCAATCTAAGTACTTGAAAGAACTACTTAAGAAATTTGGGATGGAGAACTCTAAACCGCTAAGCACACCTATGACTACAAATGATAACTTATCTCAAAGGGATGAAGCTACACCTGTTAATCCAACTAGATACAAATCTATGATAGGAGGTTTACTGTATTTGACACAAACCAGACCTGATATTATGAATGCAATATGTACAGTTTCTAGATTTCAGAGTAATCCTAGGGAAAATCATGAATCAGCAATGAAAAGGATTTTCTGGTACTTACAAGGCACAACAAATCTTGGATTATGGTATCCTAAAGATGAAAATTTTGATCTATGTGCATATATAGATGCAAATTGGGCAGGAGATGTGGATGATAGAAAAAGAACCACTGGAGGAGCATTCTTTCTTGGAAAGAGATTAGTTTCTTGGCTGAGTAAGAAACAAAGTTGTACATCTATATCAACAGCAAAATCAGAATATGTTGCAGCAACAACAAACTGTACATAGGTACTTTGGCTTAAGCAAATGTTGAAAGACATAAAGGTAAAATGCAAGGAACCTATTACTATATACTGTGATAACATTGCAGCAATTGATATATCTAAAAATCCAGTATTAAATTCTAAAACAAAACATGTATCTATCAAACTGAATTTTCTAAGGGAAAAAGTTGAAGAAAAAGAGATAAAATTGGTTTATGTGAATACTAAAGAACATCTTGCAGATATTTTCACAAAACCTTTGCCTAAGGAGACTTTTGAGTATCTCAGAGATCAACTTGGATTCATACCACCTTCGGTAGAGACTTAGACAGTTGATGATTGTCATCAACCAACAGAATTTAATGGACAAATCTTTTATCTCGGTATTTGATGAGGAAGCTACTTCTTAGGGGGAGTAGTTGGTATATTGAATTGGTTGGTATTTTGTATGAACTTGACCTTTTGTGACTTTGGCATTTGATGTCAAAGGGGGAGAGATATCTATGGAAAAACACATTATCTTTTTGGTAAGAAAAAGAGATTTTAAGGGAGAGATTTTGAAAAACACATTTAAAGAAAATTGGTATGAGAAATTGGTATTGTTACTCCCATAGGGAGAAATGAAGATTGTTGGTTTCTGTATTTGGCATTTTTGTTTTGGCACTTTGATGGTTTTTCCATCTTGTGTTGCCATCAATGCCAAAGGGGGAGATTGTTGGTATTTTCGTATGGTTTTGTCATTGATGTCAACACCTACCGAATACACCTACTTTGGAGTTCCAGCAACATTTACCGACAAGCAGTAATCTGTGCAACAGTTACTGGTATATGGTTAACCGATAGGATATAATGTTCACCGATACCTGGAATGACATGGAAGACACTTGGTAATATCAAAGACATCATGTGGAAACTTTATTTTGAAGAAATAATCATTGGTATATTCATATTTGTATATTTACTTTTACCGGCAAATATGTCCAGGTTATCTAGGGTTACACCGGCAGGTTTATCTTTTCCAGATCAGCATGGCACGCTGTGGAGATGATTTATTATTGTTGTAAATGCATTAAGCCGACATGTTTAATTGGTTATTGCATCAGATATTATATTATTTGTAAAAAAAATTTATTGTAATATCTTGTAGAGCCGACCTACTAAAATTGGTCTTAGGGTATGGTATAAATGTAAGATCTTATTTGTAAGATCAAGTGTGGAATGCGGAAAAGATTTAAGTGAAGGTATATGTGAGATCAAGTAGAGGCATACATGAAGACATCATTTGAAGGTGAAGTTAGGTTTTTGTAGAAGCATATCAGCATTACACCGGTACTAAATCCAACATATGAAGATGCTATTTTGAGCAGTACATTCTTATTGGATTTAACCATCCATTTATAGTCAGTGTGACTCCCATTTGTGATTGACCAGTGAGCTCTAGGTTGTTGGCCTTTCTGCATGTGCAGACCCCTCTTTGTACACTTACTATCTGCAGTAGTATCATATGATTGTGGGTAAGGTTTCCCACCATGGTTTTTCCCCATACAGGGTTTCCATGTACAAATATCGATGTCATGTGTTGTGGATAAGTTTATTTTTATGTTTCATGCATTAAATATTATCGGTATAGCAATTTACTGTTAACACTATCTACCAGCATACTTAACTAGTTGACCGGTATTAAGCATTAAGTTGGTTAATAAGTTTTTGGTTTGAATTTATTATACAACTTATTCACCCCACTCTCTCAGTTGTATCTGGGGCCTAACAGTCAGGTCTTCCTTGAAACTCACACTAGACTGTTGCCCTCTCTTCTACCTTCTTTTCAGTTCTAACACCATTGATTCACTTGAGTGCTACAATATTTAGCACCTTACTGGTTACTTTGGCCTCACCAGTTTAACCCTCTGTTAAACCCTCGTACCAATTTTCCTTTCAAGCCTCAGTCACTAAGATCTTTAGTAGGTTACACTTTGACTGATCCAAGGGCATGATCTACTTCTATATCCATTCTGAAACATCAAATCATTTGGAAGAATTAATCAATTTAGGTCTTTGGTTGAAATATTTATATTCAAGCTTTCCCACCAAAAAAGAGAATCAAATCTTGGTGTGCAAGGGTTTTCTTCACCAACTCAATCTGTATTAGATCACATCAGATCTCTTCTCTGAGATTCTCAACCTGTAGAAGAACACCCATTACCAGCAAGCTTGTTGCTTCCAACACATGTTTGCTATATTTAGCAAACATGACTCTGATTTTTTGTCAATCACAATAAATGGTCTCATGGTTGCCTTCACCAAATCCGATCTACACCTGGACATTCTACAATGATCATTGCATCACAAATGTCAATATTTTGATCTATTTTAGCCACATCCTTCTCAAACTCATGATTTTTGTAGTAGACATTAATGTCGACCTACTTAGCAACTACCTCATTGATGCACTCTTCACCTACCTCTACATGCTTGCCACCTAGTAGCCATATGTCATCTTTGTCAGCATCCAACTCACCTCACTGTGTCGGTTTAGCATGAGTCACCGACCACAACACACAACTGATGTATACTTCATACTATCGGTCTTCTTTCCTTATTGGTGATGTAATAATTGGTTAACCTTTGAACCATGCAGTATCCTATTCTATCAAAGAGTGATGGTATGATGAAAGAATAAGTATCTAGTAGATTACTGAGAGGAGGGGGTGAATCACTAAACTTAAAAACTGATACAAACTTCCCAAACTCAATCTCAATCACACAAAGTAAACTTATCAATAAAATATCATTGTCAAGGTCAATACTCATAAGAATATTGGTTGACTGTCATAGTAGCTTAACTATAAAGGAGGCCTGGGCCTAAGAAGAATTCGGACCATCAATGAAGGTCTCTTGTCTAAACACATTTGGAGATTGTTCCACTCTGACAGTGAATGGTGTAAAATTTGGAGAAGTAAGTACTCTCTTTTGTCTTCTTGTCTTTCCTCTTTTATCAATTCTGATTTCAGTATGAATGCGTCCCATATCTAGAATCACGTCTCTAAGTGTAAAGACAACAATTCTAAAGGAGTTAAATAGAAAGTTGGCAATGGTAGGAAAGTTAGATTTTGGGAAGATCCCTGGATTTTTGATAAATCTGTGATTGATATCTCTAAATGGGCCCCTTATGCTTCCCCCTATCTTAGAATCTTTGGCCCATTGGTTCAGGGGTATTCGATAGGTGATAAATGGCAGAACATTGAAAGTATTTACCTGGACCTTATCAATCTTAAGAACCATCTTTCTTCTACTTGACTAAACAAAGAGGAAGACTACCTTATTTGGAAATATGAACCTAAAGGAAATATGACTCTCTCTTCAATGTATTGTGTTCTTTCCCCTGCCCCCTCAAAGAATCCTTTTTCGTTTAAAGCTTGGATAAAGGGTCTTATCCCTAAAATCAACTTTTTCTATTGGACTATCCTTCAACATAAAATCTTGACCTTAGATAATCTGAAGGGTAGAGACTTTTCTTTCCCTAATAGATGTTCTCTATGTCTTGAGGAGGAAGAGGCTATGGACCATTTGGCTATCCACTGTTCCTTTACTATTTCAATTTGGGAAAGATTTATTAAGAATGTTTGCATTGATTGGGTGTTTCCTAACACTATCAGTGAATTGTTCTATTCTTCAAATTATCATTACTCTAATCCATTTTTGAGATCTTTGTGGTAGCTATCTCTCCCTCACATTGTATGGGGGATATGGAAAGAAAGGAACAACCATATATTCAGCGACACTTCTCTCACCCAAGATGCTATTTTCCAAAAAATTCAATGAGCTATTGTGGAGAACATTGGGATCATTGGTGATCCTTACATTTCTGCCAACCCCTTGGAAACTCACATATTAAGTTCCTAGAATCTGAAGAGTGTTGGTAGTTCTGATACCAAACTAAAAAAAATACTATAAGTTAGATGGCATACTCCCCCACATGGCTGGCTCAAAGTCAACTTCGATGGTGCTGCAAAAGGCAATCCTAGCCCTGCGAGATGTGGTGCAATTCTCAAAGATGAAAATAGTAACTGCAAGGAAATGATTGTTGTTCCTATAGGGAGCCAAACAAACCACGAGGAAGAAGCAATGGCTGCACTCCAAGGTATTCTCCTGGCCAAAATATAGAACTGTCCCTATCTATGGATTGAAAGGGATTCTAATATCATCATCAAATACCTAAAGGGAACCTCTAAGCCTTCATGGACTATCAATAACACAATAAAGATAGCTAGAGATCTCATCAACACTTTTGAGAAATGTTTCATATCTCATATTTATCGTGAAGCTAATTGTTCAGCTAACTAGGCAGCCAACGTGGCGGTCAATCAAGAAAAAATGGTCACATGGAAGGGAGAAGAGTCCCTCCTCGATGGCATCAGATCAATCATTTTTAAGGATCAATACAATGGTACCCCAAAGATCATAAATGAACAAAATAATAATGAAATGGATTAATAGGAGTGCTATGAGTAATTATAGTAATGTTAGTACCATTTATTACAAGACACAAGCTATCTTTTCCCATGCTTTTTGGGTATATTTGGTAGTTTTGAGAAATTTCTTTCCTAAAACTCTCTGCAACTCTCAACCTTTTGTTCTAAAAAGTGAAAAAATGGGAGGAAATAGATGCCGCTATGAACCCAACAACTATAAGGAGTGGAAGAAAAAGGAGGTTGTTTGGAACATTTTGTTGAAGCGCAAGTTTTCAAAGTTTATGGAGAGGTTCCATGGGCAGCACGCCACAATTACTAATTTATTTTGTAAATACTGGAGAAAGGGCAGTCTAAAGATGGGAGATCAATCAATCTCCATAGATGAAGACCTCATTGCTCAGGCCACGGGTCTTTGCAGGGAAGGAAGAAATTACTACAGAGACAAAACATTGAGCAAGGAGGCTATTAAAAGATATCCTGAAATGGAAAAGGAGAAAAAGCGCCTGGTTAAGTTAAGTAAAACTTACTATCTGCCTAGGGCATTTGTTAAGCCATGGAGGGAGGTCCAATTTGCTATAATGTGGTATGTTACTTTGGATGGTAGATACACAAAAGTGTATGGATATCATTTTGTTTTGCTAAACCATTTCAAGTATGATGAAAAAGTTAATATTCCATATTTTTTGTTGTTCTCTATGAATGCTACCATTAAGGCCCATAAAGAGAACCCTAAGGGTAATACAACCATGCATCAAGGTCTTATGGTATTAATTTATGACTACCTAAAAGCCAACCAAATTTCCCACCCTCAGCCTTCTATCTTTGAGTCTGAGGAGGAAGGGTCAGATTCTTTTTTTTCTATGGGTGAGGAGTCAGATAGTGATTCGATGAGCAAGTCTAAGGAGAGCCTGGATAACTTTGAAGCTAAAACTAGTAAGAAAAGAAAACAAGTGAGTACCAGCCCTTCGTCCTCGAAGGGTAAGAAAAAATCTAAAGATAAAGTTTTCCAGATTCGCTCATCCTCGGAGGAAGAGGTCTCTGAGGATTCTGAGGAGGAACCCCAGTTTCCTTGGAAAAAGAAAACCAAAATTTCTATTCAGACAAGCAACAAATAGAAGAGACAAGAAGACAATGTTATGGAGCTAGAGGAACAAGTACAGAGAAAGAATTTGGAAGTCGACTAGAATTTGGAGGAGGAGACCACTGGGGAAGGTTTTGAAGAGAGGATCGATGGAAAATTTGATAAAATCACTATTGGTGACATCTCCAAAAAGGAACAAGACAATTCTAGTGAGAAAACACCCTCCTCAAATCCTCCTCCTGAGGGTTCGAAAGGTTTTGTGGACACCCTTGATTGGTTAATTACTAGTTACAAGAAAGTTGTGGAGGATGATAAGAATCTTAACCATAGAGTCCAAATCCTTGAAACAATTAGTATTGGCGGAGGCAAATCTATTACAGAATATGTTCAAGATTTGACTAAAACTATTGCTAGAGCCAAAGAGATCAGAGATTCCTTCAACCCTAGGTTCGAGAAAATTGAGAAAGACCTGACTGAGAGAAAAACTAATAATAATGTTATGGATCAAAAAATGGTGGAAACTAATAACAAAGTCAACAAAATTGAAGAATTCCTTAAAAGTATTGTAGAGTAAAGCTTAAACATTCTAAAGGCCTCGGCTGGCAATACGAAAATCCTCATCAAAAAACAAGAGGAGGATAAGGACTCCCTAGAGATTGAACCTGACATTGAAGGTACAAGAGAAGTGCAAGGACCTAGAACAAGGACCAGAGGTAAAAAGAAGGAGAAGAAGCCAAACAAGGACATGGAAGAACTCAAATCTATTGTGGAAAACTATGACCAGCTAGTCAATAAGGTGGCAGATCTCCTTAAGTCTTTATAGTTGTGTTGTGTTTTCCCTAATTTTTCTGCTTTGGTTTTTCTTTCTTTTGTTGTCCTTTCAGTTAATTGGCCTTTTTGCTAGTCATTTTGTAAGTTGTTCTAGTTGGTTTGGATGCTTTTTGATGACATATTATATGCTCCTATGTTAAAGGTTTTGGGTCCTTAAAACCTTTTTTTCATATTAATCAGAACTTAACTATAAACAACTTTAATCTTGCAAACATCCAAATGCATAATTATATGTCAACATACTCCATCTCTCAATGCTTCCAGTTATCATGCCTTATCATAATAGTTAAGTTGTTAAACAAAATAACAAATAAGATCATAACCACAAGAACATTCACCACATGACACAAATTTTTATACGTTGAAAACCCAAATAGGTAAAAACCACGGTGAGATGAGACTCACAAGATAGCTATTTGAACTCTTTTGAAGTTTTCCCTATTAGGAGCCAAGCCTATTAAAGATTTTACAATAAGTCCTACTAATAATTGATCCTATTAGGAATCACCCAGGTAAGGGATTTACAAATTCCTTGATAAAAAGAAAGTGCCCTATTAGGAGTAACCTTGGTAGAGGATTTGAGAATCCAAGCTAATGGACCACCTTGTTAGAGCTTACTCGGTTAGGGGATTTCAATTTTGCTATAATTGTTAGAAGACAACAAGTTTTTCTCGATCTGTCTGAATAGAACTACATTTTCTTGATCAAATCCTTCTAAGCTTCAATCTACCTTTTCACAAACTACAGATTCATTATCCAGTTAGGCAACCACACAATCGACTAATTTTTGCTAACATCTTTTACAAAACAACATCATTGAACTTAAATACAAATCAATTAGGTTGGTAACATAACAAAGACCTAAATTTCTCTTAGAGATTACAAACAAATCAGTTCAAGTGTGACTGTTGAATTTACATAGAAATTTGTACACATTTTTCAAGAAAATTCCAACCGCTCCTTGATCACCGATTCATCGAACTTGTAACTCATCATGCACTTTACATTAGATGCAATCCACTTTTCTCATTCCCTAGAGAAACAAACAAATGCACCAAAACAATCTGAACTTGTCTTCATACAATGACCACATGTGTCACCATCATTACCACTCAACATCAAATCATAAACCAACATAACCATTTTAGCAAACTTAATTGGTTAGGGTTTAACAAAAACAACTGGTAGGGTTTACTAGTTAGATAGCATAGAAAGGGTTTAACCTTATACACCAGTTACCAATTCAAGTCACATACTTACATACTGGTTTACAACATCTTTCACAAATCTCTTCCTATCAGTTACAAGATAATATCAATAATAACAATAATATCAACAATATAATAAATACGAGTACCAGTTCAATTGACATCGATGACAACATAACATATCATTAATACAATCTTAATGCAAATGCTAACAGAGATATCACATCAACTCAGTCACCAAAATTTGCCAATCCACCGCATGTATCCATAGTGGGTCACCATGCATAACTTCATTTGATGAGAGCTTTCCACTTTGCCTTTTTGCTCGCTTACCAGTTGACATATTTACCGATTGACACTAACATGCCAACAATCTCCAATACACACATTATATCACATCGGTGGCATGACAAAATAAACATCAATCATCAACAAGGATCTTTATTGACATCAGCATTCCAGTAACTCCATGTCTAGAGCTGCTAAACCTTACCTTCATCTTCATTTGATCAGTTCTCCTCTCAATCGGTTTTCCAAGGTGGAAACCTCATCACTTCATACTCTTCCTTTTCCTATCCTAGTAGCTCATAATGCTTTCCTTGCTGAATCGATGCACATCTATGATTTCACATGCTAGCAACTTCCTCATGTTCCACTTTGGTTATCTGATATAAGCCTTCAACCACCTACCTTATATTCATTGACTGGTCTATCTTGGAGAGTTAAAATGCATTCCATGCATGTTGGGAGATAAGATAAGCATTACACTTACCGGTGAGAGTAGATGGACCAATGCACTAAACATGCCAATCACTCGGTGAGAGTGGATCCTTGTCACCTGCTGGACAATAACTAGTGGGGCTTGACAGACATTATATTATTTTCACTACTTCTGATAGCACTGATATAACTTTGATGACACTAAGCAGATATATCTTCAATCAAAACATATAACCTAGTTGAGCACACTATCTGTCAGTCTTCACTTCATCCTATGATACCATCTTCATCTGGTGGGAGTCCTACTGATTTTTATCAAACTGCATACTGGTTGCTTGCACTTTCTCCATTTACTTAACCTTTCTTCCTTACCAATCACATGCTTACTGGTTGGTAGCAACACACTACAAACTCATCACTCACTGGTTGACATTCCATAATGCCAACTATCTCCAATTTGCCTATTCACCAGTCAACATCAACTATATACCGGGTATGTGTTCCTTTTCCCAACACAAACTTGTATACTGGTGACTCTAATGTGCATGTTGAGTGACTCCAATGACCATAAATTTAGTGACATCCTATACTTACTGGTGACAATCTATATTGGTAACATGTTATACCGATTGACAACAATGACAACACAATGCCAACAAGAGTCTGCAACTAGATGAGTCATTACTACAATATATGTTGGGAGAGATCCAACCTTACAAAAATAAACTCTAATCAAGTCTACTCAACTCTCTCTATCGTCCACTACCAGCATATGCATTTTGTTGATCCTGAATTGCCACCAATTTGTCTCTCTCTGAGAACCAAAACAAATACACTCCATTTGTTCTACTTGTTGATGTCTCCTTTGAACCACACATTACTCATCCTCTTATGCATGTACTCTCAACACCTCTTCTTTGTGTTGTCAAACTTTTGTTGAGCAACACTAACCTTTTATATTGTCACTAGATTTCAAGCTTTCATGTTTCCTTACATTGTATAACCACTTAAACTTCCTTATTAGCAACCTTTTAAAAAATGCCTTCATATTTCTAATCAATCCTCAATTACTTTTACATTTTCTTTTCTACATAAGTTATCATATTTCTTACAGACATTTAGATCTATTACTCTACTCTTCATGCCCCATAGCTACACACAAGTTGTTTGTAGTTCTTTATATTCTCTTCTTTTCCTTTAGATAATGATTCCCATTTGCATGGAATCATAGATATCCTTCATCTCCATGATTGCCCTCAAATTGACTCCTTCATCTCCTGCTATGTAACTATTATAAGATAACTTATTATTTCCACTATGTTATACTTGTCATTTAAGTTTTATGATATATCATCCTTATCATTCAATGTATCCAATGATTTGTATCCTTTCCTATTCTGCAACTGTTCAACATGCATCATTTTGCAAAATAAATTATAGCACTTGTAGCTATACACAATCTAATCTATGCAGATATCTAGTTACAACAAAAAGCAATTTTACAATGACCTCCAGGCCAACAATGTTGAACCTTATTATATTACCAAGGCATTAACTTCTGCAACACAAAGAACTAGAGCAGATTTACTAACATTTTAAACTAACTCAAAATCAACTATAAAATCTACCATCTCATTGTCTTCCTCAATGTCTTCTTCGTAGAGATTATTTTCCTCATATCTATAGCATCTTGTTCTTACACTTGTCATTTTCAACATTTGGGGGCAAAGGATTTGATTAGTATGTATTTCCCCCTAAGATCCTCCCTTTCCTTTAACTTTATGAGATGTCACTTGTGTATGGAATGTATAGTTTCTACTCATGAACACATTCTTGCCATTCTCATTTTATTGGTTGCACTTTCTCCTCCAAATTTCCTTAATCTCCCTCTATCTCTCATTTGCAACATTTGGAGCAGCATTGATTATCTTTCTTTTCTTGACCACCCGTGATCTACAATATTTTGCAATATGGCCAAAGTTGTTGCATTTGTAGCAAAATGTGTTCATACTAAATTGAGAATTAGTGGGGTATCTGGTGGACTGATTTGTTCTCTTTCTCCAAAATATATTATTGTGACTAGATGATGGAACAATAAAAAATTCTTGATAAACCAAAGACCCTTCTATTTTTATTCCATGCATATCCCTATTTCTCATGATTTATGCCACTTATTTGATACTAACTATAGTTGTTGTATCTTACATTTTTGTTGAAAGAGTATGTGTTTGGGCTGCCATAGTTCTATGATGATTTTATTCTACATTCATGACTTCTATGACCAAGTCCATTACATTGATAACATATGACATTCATATTTTTTGGAGTAGCAAAAGAATTCTTTCTTACACAACTAGGAGAAGGCATATGCATGGATCTACATATTGAAATCCTATGTCCATATGTATTACATCTTTGACACTTTATATCTTTTCTTATAGAAAATTTAATTTGACCTCTCCTAGATTCTTTTCTACATTCACTTATTCTATGTCCATATCCCTTGAATGCAAAAAAACAACTAGAGAAAAGGGAATTTTGACTTACAAATTTATTTTGCCACAAGTGTGGAAACCTTGCAAGCATGTTTTCTCCATTTCCTCTTCTTCTATGGTTGACCTTAGGCTCTCTATTTGCTACACACCTTTAATTTGATCCTTTTGGTCTATAAAATTATTTGTGAGCAACATACTTTGATCTACCATATCCCCCACTTGTGTCCTTATCTTTGATGAATCCATCTTTATTTGTCTTGTCTTTTCCTTTTGAACTAGCATTATCCTTCCTTGTAGCAGTAGTCTTCATTTTCATGTTTTTAGCAATTGTAGTCAGATCTATCTTCTTCTTTGGGGAATTCTTGACTATGAAGGTTTGTCTATTTACATTCTCAATTGAAGAGAAAAAGTTTATTTCCTTCTTAGATGTGTACGTACTGGTAGAATATTGATCAACATTGTATCCAACACCTTTAGTATCCTTGGAGTGCTTTTTTTTGCAAAACATATCATACAATGCTTTTGTGTCACCCTCATACTTCTTCCTTAGTTTGAGTTCATCATTACAACTCTCAAGTTATTTTCTTAAAGTCACCTCTTCTTGTTCTATCTTTTAACACTAATGCTCGTTAACTTCCAAATATATTTTGTCACCTCATAAGCCCTTTTAGTTTCATCCAATTGTGCTTTTAAGATCTAAAATGTTTTTCTCGGACTCCTTGAGACATTTGTCAATCTGTCTTGTTATTTAGTAGTAGCATACTCAACATTTTTGTATTCTTTCCTCACATTGTTTATTTCTTCAAGTGCACTCACAAGATCACCTTCAAGATCAGCCTTAGCTTCAATTTCCTCTTCCTCTTCATCATCACCTCCAAATACATCTTTCATTCTAGATTCAGTTTCAATATCATTCTTTGATGGTTTTTGTTCACTTTGGATCTCTTGAGCCATGAATAGATGAGTTTTCTCTTCATCTGTACTTTAGCAAGTAACATATATGCTTTTATCATCTTTCTATTTATCTTCTCCATTAATCTTCTTCCTCTCACAATCTAATGTAGCGGTTGTAGGCTCTTGAAAATATACTTTATTTAGTTTGTCCCATACATTTTTTGTAGATTTACACTTCTTAACCTTTAAAGACAATGTATTTGACAACCCATTGAGAATAGAATTCTTTGCTACAACATTGCATTCATATTCTCTTTTAGCATTAGGATTAGCTGGAGGGCTAGCAAAACTAGAGTATCCATTCTTGATTGACATCCAAACATCATAAGCTAAGGCAAACAAATAGGTTTCATTTCTTAAGATCTAAGGAACATATTTTATGCCAGCAAACTATTATACGACAACAGAGAATGACTCATACATCACCACTATGTTGACACACCAGTATCTACCCAGGATAGATGAAGCTTATCTAACTAGGAACCTAGGGCTCTGATACCAATTATAGAACACAAGTGATGACTGAGAAGTGGGGTGAATCGGTGATACCAAAACTTTTAACCTAAAAGTGCATACATAGAAGATAATTCAAATAGATGAAATGAACACACATACACACACAAGAGGAAGAACACATAATACAAAGATATACAAGGATAATCAAAAGTGGGAAAAAACTCACTCAGAATAGTTGTTAGAGTCTACTGCTCCAATCCAACCTCACAATAAAAGTTAATTACAATATTTTTTAGGGAACCAACCAAAGGAGCACCAACCCCTAAATTTCATGGGCACCAACCCTATTGGTTCCCAAACCGATAGTCCCCAAGTCCTAGAGGAAATGCCACTAACTCATCAATAGACTTGAGAAAGAATTTTGGCCAAATTGACAAGACTTAGTCACAAGACTGAGATCTCATACTCTTTTGGCTCTGCGAGACCAAAGTGAGTGAACCTATGCAATGTCCAATAACTTTTAGCTTCAAAACACTCTTGACATTACATGTTACAACATATCATCTCAATGAAAGATACTAAGGAAGATGGATAAACTCCTAATTATGGCTTTAACCTTAGATTGTAAGAATCTAAGCACTCATTGAGGAGGGGGGTTTCTACACTAATCATACTCATAATACTGAAAGGAAATGAAGAAATGAAATGATTTGACTAATGAAAAGATTTTGAAAACTGAAAGCAATAACCATGACTAGTGCCTTGTATGGGCAGTAGAGTCAACTCCATAATATGCAGATTTGGTATATGAATAGGGTAACATGTAAACCATTTGGGATTGAAATGCTAGTACATTATAGTAGCATAATCCCTTAGAGTTATACCCATAGCCATGCTTGAGAATCTCATATACACAACACTATTTCTTTACTTTGTGATAAGCAAATTAATCTCTTTCTTGAAGAGAAGAAAACAACAAAGTAAACATCTGACTTCTATAGACAAAGAAAAATGCCCTTGGTCATTTCATTCCATAAAATAATGTGCGTAAAAGAGAGACAACTACAAATGAAATCTTTAAATTTGCTTGTATTGAGATTACAAACTACTTAAATACCAAAATACTAAAAACTAAAACTTAACACTAATCTTTCATGAGAAAAGTTGCACTTTACACATTGAAGCCTTGCTTCCAAAATCCTAAGATAAATTGATTTAGAATGAGAAAAACTATGAAGAGAAGAGAAAGATATATCTCAAAGAGGAGAAAACCTAAAGAAACCCTAACAAAAACTCTAAAAAGACTTCTCCTTCATCTTGAAATCTGCAATTCACTCTTATTGGTTGTCCTCTCTTCCTTGAGCCTACTGAAGCCTTTGAAATTATAGAGAAAATATTCCTTAGGTTGCTTGCTGAGTTCAAATTTTGCACCATGCCTGATGATGTCAAAATCCGAAAATATGTCCTTGACAAGCAACTGTCAATTTATTGCCTGCACCTTGACTAAAATTTTTTGCTTTGCACCCCTGCTCACTCCACCTTTTGTTCGCATGCCAAAGTTTGTCAAAATGAGCTCACTGTCATACCTATTGCAGAAGTCCACTTTCCTTTTTTCTCTAAAACTGAAAAAATGTCGGCTCAAGTGAAAAAGACCACTTGACTTTTACTGCAATCTTTCTATTTGCTAGAGATGGCCCAAAAAAACCTCTTTTATTGAAAATGACATGTGGTTTTACCTTCTACACAATTGAGTAAGTTTCAAATATATCACTTTTGCTAGAAAAGTGTTGCACTTTTCATATTCAGAAATATTTTTCTCCTGTGACAATAATTTTCAAATTGGCAAAACTCTTCACCGTGTCACTATACCATTCTACACATTAACATCAAGAATCTACCTCTAGGTAAAAATAAATTCACCCCAACATTTGATTTGAAAAATCTTCCCCCCACATAATATTCGACCCAATTCCTACTATAGTGAAAGAAAGATAAACTCCATTTTAGAGAATGAACATTTTTCCTTCCTACTTTTCACCTATATTTATTGATAATTTTGTATCCCTGCATAATCCAATCAAGGTAAAAGAAAACAGAAAGTGCCTAGAGGCTCCATGAGAACATTCAATCTAGACATAGTAAACACATATTTATCAAATTTATCATGTCACCCCTGACTAGATTCACATTTTTACTCTTCCATTTAGATGTGGATCTGGGCAAAATCTATCCAAATATGAAAATTTGCGCTTATTTCAAATCAACACATCTATTGGACTTATGGGCTTAGCATAAATAACAGTCACCTTTAAATTCAATAATCATCTTTGCAAGGTACTTGATGAGATTAGGATGACTGGGCATTCTATGTGATCACATTCCTCTAGGATAAATTGCCAAATAGTCTCGTGCCAAATCTATCTTCACACTTCACATACATGTTTGTCATGGGAATAGCATTTTGGAAAAAGGAAACCCATGCACTGTTGCATTCACTCCTCCATTGACCATTTTATTTATTCACTTTAACATATGCACTGTTGATATATCATAGGATTATGGCTCTACATATCAGAAATCACCATACATGCAATCCTTATTTCACATTGATATATCTTTATTTATCATTCTTCACATTTTGGCAAGGTCACGTGTGCAGCCTGCAACTCTTCATCGACATTGGACTGTAAATATTCTACTCCAACATTTCCATTTCAATATCAGTAGGGAGAATATTGGTGAGGATCATTGGGTTTGGCTTCAATCCCACCAAGTGCGTATGCTTTAAAGTTTCTAAACATTTTTAGCAAATTCATTTCCCATCAATTAGCAACCTAAGGAACAACAATATTGTTGGAAATTGACACTCATCCACAATCATGGTGTTGTCATTGATGGCAACACACATCATTTTGGGTTGGATACTTAACTATTACTCACTGATATTGAAGGACTAACATTTGACATTCAAGGTAACCAAGAAGCAAAGGAAACCGACATTCAGGGAAACCAGCAAATTAGGAACTGATATTTGGAGGCCAACATAGGAGATTTATCTAGTAGGTTAAAGCAGCAATGGTCAGCGGTAACAATCACAAAGATTAATGATTATATTTTGTTTGGGCTGACATGTCTTTTATCTTTTGTAATATGATTGTAAGCTGACATAAGACATTCATGTATGTAAGGGTATATAAGTCAGTCTATTAGGTCATTTTGGGATAAGATAAGAGACATACATTGTGTAAGCAAGATCTAGATAAAAGTTATGTGAATGTAATAATCTATATTCGGTCTTAAGTATCTATTCAAGGGATTGGAAAGCAATATAAGTTGCCGGTAAGGAAGGAAGTAGTATCAACTGGTACAGTCTGTGCTTCAATTGGAACTCATCTAGCATAGAAGATGCACTTAAAAAGTTCAAAATTTTGTTGTAATTCATCACTTTGATCATGTAGTCAGTGAGGCTCCTTTGTATTGAGCTATATGCTCTAGGTAGTGTTCCTTCCTTCATGTGCAGGCCCCTCATTTATGTAATATTTATTCAACAAGCTCGTGGATAGATATTGTGGGTTAGAAATCCCACCGTGGCTTTTCCTCTTGGAGGTTTTCCACGTATAAATATTTGTGTTATGGTGTTGATCTTTGTGGTTGCATTGCTATTAGTTATTGTTAATTTTGCTGTATGCATACTGGTTAATAAGTGGATCTAATAATAAGGCTAAAAATATTCAACTGGTAGAACATTGATTCACCCACCCCCTCTTAGTGTTCTTGGATTCCAACAATTGGTATCAAATCCTGGTGCCTTAGAATAAGTCTAACAACTTGAGGAAGATCTTGAATCCGGAATCCATGGAGATGAGTATATAGAAAGAACTTGAAGTAGCACTTGAAGACTATGATGTTGAAATGTTTAAGAACATGAAGCTATAGGATGAGTTGAATTTTGCAAAGGAATTCATCCTTACCTTGCAAGAAAGGTTGTCATTTGCTCTAGCCAAAAGGAAGAAACTCTTAAAGAATCAAGATGATGAAGAAAACAATGCCCTTAAGGAGCTATGTTAAAAACTAAGTTAGGAGAATGGTGTCATGAAGAATGAAATCCAAGCCCTAACCATGAGAATGTCCTAGGATATTGAAGACCAAAAGAATAATGAAGAAAATCTTGCCAAATCTCTGAAAGATACATTTGAGGAATGTACTAGTATGGTGCATGAGAATGATATGTTGAGAACAGAATTGGTGCAATCCCAAAACAATGAGCAAGAGTTGGTAAGAATGATAACAGTCCTAAGAGGAGATTTGGATACTGCAAATGAATACAAAGAAAAGTTTAAGGCTAGTTCTACAAAGCTTGATGAATTACTGGAGGATCAAAGGTGCAATGGAGACACTAGAGGTCTTGGATTTGAGCATGGAGAAAGCTCTGGTACTACAAATTAGGATGCAACATCTGGTCAAGAGAACAATCATGAGAATCCTCCAGTCAATCAGAATTAGAGACCATCGGTAAGGAAACCCAATGAAAATAAATTTAATGGTAGATGCTTTGTTTGCAACAAGTTTGGTCATATGGCAAGTCAATGTAGAAATATAGTTAATCAGAAAAATAATTCATTTATCAGTAAATTTTCCAATTGTAAAAAGTATGGTCATAGGACAATAGATTGTAGAATGAATGTGAGATGTCATGCATGTGGAAATTTTGGACATATGGATAATCAATGTAAGTCAAGGAATGATCAAGGATACAACAAGACAATTGAAAAGAACAATGTCACTTTCTATGCATGCAACCAAATAGGACACATTGCTAAATTTTGTAGAAGAAAGAACAAACTAGCATGAAATGATGAGAAGGGAAAACAAAAGGTTGATTATATTTAGAAAGAGCATGAGAAGGAATGGATTATAAAGTCTAAGGATCAATCGACAAAGGCAAATACCCTAGTTACTCAACCGACAAAGTAGAATGTTCCTACACCAATAGAAAACTCATCTGATAACTAAGGCATTAGCCTTAGGGGGAGGAAAATTCATGACATATCCTGCATTACCCTTGTTAGTTGTCTAAAAGCTTGTTTCAAACTTTGGATAAGCTATATTGAAGGTTAACCGACACTAAAATAATGGATCTAGGATCTGGTATGATATGCCAACATGCATTTATGTCAATGAGAAATTAAGGTTTCATGCAATAAAATGTAAAAGTTATTTCATTTTTTATCACATAGCATTCAAAGAAAAGAAGAGTGAGTTTAAGGTGACCTAAGGAGATTAAGAGCATTTTCAAGCAAATTCCAGTGCATTCAGAGTGGATTTTCAAGGGTTTTCATCGATGAAGTTTGTGAGGTATTTTCTCAGTTTTCAAGCTATCTTTTTGCAATCACAAAGGCTTTTGGATCTGGTCCCACTTCAACAGATGTGGTAAAATGTATTATGGTCAACATCAAGGATCGTCCATACCCAGTTTTCAAGAAGTATCCCTAGATTGCAAAGGTTGATGATTCGATAGGTGCGTTTTCTAGGGTTCCCGACAATGTACTCCATCTCGAGGATTTCAGGGCATATATTCACTGCACTTTGGAAAAAGTATGGATATTAGATATTAAGATCATGTATATGACAACATTATTGGACAAGGATGGCATGATCAAACAAGAATTGAGAAATCTGAAGGATCAAGGTTTCACTGATAGTTTGGAGATACCAGAGTTTGAAGATGAAATAATCCATTATGTGCTGAGCCATGTACATGATGAATTGATGTGGATATACCATCCTTACAAGATCACTAAGGAGTCTATTTGTGCAATCACTGGTTTGCCCTAGTTTGGACAAACACTGGGAAAGAAGAAAAGTTTGAACAATGAGTTCAATAAATTAACCAGTGCTACTTTCGAAAATCAGTCAATGAGAATAAGAACTATCCAAGACAAGGACATACAATTTTCCAATATGATCATTAGGTACAAGGTAACTCAATCCAATCAATTGAATTCAGTTTCTAGCTCTTGTATATACTGTGCTCATAAAATGGTTAAGGAAAATGAAAAGTATGATCTATGCTAATGGATGTGTGATGAGTTGATTTTGAATCTCTGTAAAATAAAGGCAGAATAGAAAGGAGGTTTCAGGTATGGCAATCTTATTGTTTGTGTAATACCATTCTTTCTGAATGAGACCCCAAGATTTGGTAAAAGACAATGGGCCTTCGATATACTGGTAGGAAAGACAATAAACGATGCCTTAAGAAATCTAGGATAGGATAGGGAATCAATATTATGAAGTTATTTCAAATCTTTTCAAAAGGAAATGAAACAAAGATACCAGGTACCTAAACATATTGTAGATAAATATTTCACTAAAATTTGTTTTATGTTTAAGAAGGATGAGGCCCTTATGGAGGTTGTTCAACCAAGAACAATATGAGTTATAGAAATGGGTTATGAAGTTGATGCCCAAATTTTGGATTTGTATGCAAAAATGCTTCTGAATGCTCTAATAGATGAATCAAAGAAGGCCTTTGGAACAACAAAACAAAAGAAATTGTAGGTGCAAATAGGTTTCATCAAGAAGAAGAGGGAAGGACAAATTAAGAAGGTTAGATAGGCTATGGAGAAAATGTTTAGAGAAATTAAATATATTATCAAACTAGAAGAGTCATCTTCCCCGACTGTAGTTCAGGCCTCACCAGCAGCAACAACCAGAAAAGGTGTGTTGAAGAGGATGTTAGGTCCCAGAGACAACTGAGAGGGGGGGGTGAATCAGTTGTCAACTAAATTCAAACTAAAAACAACTTAGCTAGCTTAATGCTTAATACTGGTAAACCAGTTAAGTATGTCGGTAGACAGTTTTAATAGTTAATTTCTATACTGGTAAGGATTAATGCATGAAACATAAACACAAAGTCATCCACAATACATAACATCAATATTTGTACGTGGAAACCCTGTAAGGGGAAAAACCATGGTGGGAAACCTTACCCACAATCAGATGAAACTATTGCAGATAGTAAGTGTACATAAATGTGGTCTGCACATGAAGAAAGGCCAAGCACCTAGAGCTCACTACTCAATCACAAAATGGGAGTCACACTGACTACAGTTGGATGGTTAAATCCAATAAGAATGTACTACACCAAATAGCATCTTTATATGCTGGATTCAGTATTGGTGTAATCTGATATGCTTTCACAAAAACCTAGCTTCACCTTCAAATGATGTCTTTGTGTATAGCTCTGCTTAATCTCGCATATACCTTCACACAATCCTTTTTCGCATTCCACATTTGATCTTACAAATAAGATCTTATATTTATATCATAACCTAAGACCAATTTTAGTAGGTCAGCTCTAGAAGATATTATATTAAAAACATTTTACAAACAATATAATATCCGATTTTATATCCGATTGAACATGTTGGCTTAATGCATTTACAACAATAATTAATCATCTCCATAGCGTGCCATGTTGATCTGGAAAAGATAAACCTGCCGGTGTAACCCTAGATAACCCTGGACCTATTTGTCGGTAAAAGAAAATATGCAAATATGAATATACCAATGAACAAAACTCCAGGACAAGATGTCCAAATGATGTCTTCGACATTACCAAGTGTCTTCCATATAATTCTGAGTGTCGATGATCATTATATCCTACCGGTGAACCATATACCAGTAACTGTGCAATAGTTACTTGCTTGCTAGTGAATGCTGCTGGATCTCCAAAGTGCTAGTGTTTTAGTAGGTGTTGACATCAATGACAAAACCATACCAAAATACTAACAGAGGAAGAAACCGAAAACCTTTATTTCCCCAGTTGCTTCCGGATCTAAAGCTGAGGAAGCATCCTATATAATTCCTAAAAGTTACATAAGGATTCAGAGGAAGAAGCTCGAGGAAGGGAAACAACAAAAAACAAGGTCATCCCTTCAAGAGCCCCAAAGAAACCTTTGAATGAGAGGAAACCAATAGAGAAGAAGAGATCGATAAATGAAACTCTTCCACCATCTGGGAAGGTGAAGAAATCAGAGTTCAACAAAGCTTTAGAATCCAGTAAAAGTATAAAGGTTATCCCTCCTCTTTTTGTTGCTGAATTAATTGATCAAATTACTAAAGATGGAATTTTGAGTAACATACAACATTATTATGTACATATGGATGATAAGGAACAAAAGGAGATTGAGGAAGCAATTTTGTTATATTAAGCTATATATAAGAAATCTCTTATAGAGATAGGAAAAAAAATTCTGCAGAGTTATATAATAAATTAGATGCTAGAAGATTGTCTGCTATTGAGGAGGATAAGCATATTAAGGTTCAGGAATTGGTGACTGTTTGTGGTGCTATTACTGAAGAAGAGATGCAATAGTGTCTTTATTTTGCAAATAAAATAATTTTTCAGAGTAGACACAGGCATGTTAGCTTAATGGTGGGTAGAGTAAATGAAATAGTTAAGGAGACTCACGAGGAATGGGTGAAATTATTTATTGATAAACCAGATTTGTTTACATCACTTGTAGTTCCTCATATGTTTGACATTCCAGACATCCCAATTGATGCTAGAGGGAAATATATATTTGGTGAAGATCCATCAGATTTGGAACATAAAATAATTGAGGAGATTCCTCCAGATGAACCAATTGTACAAGATGTTGAGGCAGGTTTAATGATAATTGAATTTGTATAGGTTGAGCAGGCCACACCGAAGCACATCATTCCAGATGTAGAGGTTATTGATGTTGAGAATTTATAAACAGGTTGAGGATATTAAACCTCCAACAATAAGTCTACATAGGGAAGAGGTCAAGGTAGAGTAGGTTACAACACCAAGTGGCAAAGCCACCAGTGCAAGTTAACAGGTTGAAGATACCGACAAAATTTTGGATAGTCATTCATTACATTGGCACTTGACACTTCTAGTCAAGTAGATTTTGGGAAGAAGATCATTGAGGAGTTGAGCAGCTCGAAATTGATGATGGTAGCTAGATAGAGACTTTCGAAGGAAGGATCAGAAGAGAAATAGGTTATAGTGCAAGCTATACCAGTTTTCCAGTAGCTAGTTCCTAGATACACTAGTATGGTAGCTAGCCCGTCTGGTGAGCTTAAAGGTTTGGTTGAGCATATTGCCAAAGAGTTCCAAAATCTTCAACAAGTGTCAAACCGACAACTAGTGGAGAGACATAATATAGGTAGGAAGGTCACTTGTAATAATATGATCACAATAGACAAGGCTAAGTTGACAAAGGAATTGACAAGGATTGATGAAGCTATTCATCAATGCAACAATATTTAATGATCTTGCACTAACACAAAAAATTAACACTAGACCTGGAGGTGCAAATAAAAGCAGCTAAGGTATGGTTGGAGCATCTTGCAACCAATTTGATGTACTTAGTCATTGACCAACACTGTTAATGGTCAAATTTTCCTTATAGAATCAGAGATATCAACCTTGGAGAAGGATATGGACAAGTTAATTTGTCGGGCCAGGGAATTGAGAGGCTAACTAAGTCCCCAGTTAAACATTTTGTTACTTCATAAGGGAGAATGTATACAACAGATGAATAAACCCACACTGACAAACGTAATAGAGGAAAAATTATATCCATACATTCTTAATGGGTTTGTATCAATTTTGGGATCATTGAAAACTAGTTGGGATACTTAGGATTTTGTAGAGTACTTATCTAGATATATTCAGGTACATCTAGATCCGGTAAACACATTTTGATTTCATTCTTTCATTCATTATTATTTGCCCTAGCTTTGGCATTGTGGTCAAATGGGAAGAGGTTGAATGTGAAAAATGTTAAGGGACATAAGAAGTAATGTATAGCTCAAGGGAAGTAGCCTTCTCAGATCAATTTTGGGGAGTTTGTGGACAGGAATTGGAACAACACTTCAACGATCTATTTTTCACATGAGTGTTGCCATCAATGACAAAGGGGGAGATTATTGGCAATTGACACTCATCTGGGATCATGGTGTTGTCATTGATGGAAACACACATTATTTTGGGTTGGATACCTAACTAGTGCTCACTGGTATTCAAGGATTAACATTCAACATTCAAGGTAATCGACAAGCAAAGGAAACTAATATTCAAGGAAACTGGCAAATTAGGAACTGGTATTTGGAGGCTGACATAGGAGATTGATCCGGTAGGTCAAAGAGGCAATGGTCAGTGGCAATGGTCACAAAGATTAATGTTTATATTTTGTTTCAGCCAACATGTCTTATATCTTTTGTAATATTATTATAAGCTGACATAAGGCATTCGTGTATGTAAGGGTATATAAGTCAGTCTATTAGGCCATTTTGGGATAAGATAAGAGACATACATCATGTGAATGAGATCTAGATCTATGTTATGCGAATGTAATAATATATAATTGGTCTTAAGTATCTATTCAAGGGATTGAAAAGTGATCTAGGATACTGCTAAGGAAGCAGTATCAAATGGTACAGTTTGTGCTTCAATCACAACTCATCTAGCATAGAAGATGCACTTTTAGAGTTTATAATTTTGTTGTGATTCATCACTTTGATCCTGTAGTTAGTGAGGCTCCTTTGTATTGAGTTTTACACTCTAGGTAGTGTGCCTTCCTACTTTTGTAGGCTCCTCATTTATGTAATATTTATTCAACAGGCTAGTCGATAGATATTGTGGGTCACAAATCCCACCATGGGTTTTCCTCTAGGAGGTTTTCCACATATAAATCTTTGTTTTGTGGTGTTGATCTTTGTGGTTGTATTGCTATTACTTCTTGTTAGTTTCTTTTATAGATACCCATTAGTAAGTGGATCTAATAATAAGGCTAAAAACATTCAAACTGGTAGTACACTGATTCACCCCCCCTGTCAGTGTTATTGGATTCAAACAAAAATGTGGCTCTGCAAAACATCTGCATATCTAATGATCATATGTTAGATAGTTCAAATAACCAAAAGATATTTGAGAGGAGGGGGTGAATCAGTTGTCATAGATTATCAAAATCTTAAGCAATTAAAACTTTAATACCAGAATCCAAAACATTAATACCAGAATGCTTAAACCAAATACTGGAATAGCAGTTAAACCAATTAGGCATAAACAATAATCAAAAAATAAATACCATCCACATGACACCAAGATTTATACGTGGAAAACCTAGTAAATGGAAAAACCACTGTGGGAAGCCTACCCATAGTCAAATAATACTCCTTTAATAAGTATGTGAAATACAATTGATGGGTGTGCACTTGCAAGAAGGCCAAAAGCCTAGAGTGTTGGCAGTGGGCCAATGTCCCTCATGGGGATTCGCGACATGGTTTAACAACCTCTTGTGGATTCTATAAGTCTAGTGGCTGTATTGGGCATTGATAGGTTGATCTTTTGGTGCAACGACAACCCTAGCTTGTAATAAGTGGTATCAAATCTTGGTCACAGGTCCGAATCATGCAAACCACAATGAGTGATGTTGGGAGGGGGATTGTTGGCAGTGGGCTAGCATCACTCGTGGGGATTCACGACATGGTTTAACAGCCTCTTGTGGATTCTATAAGTCTAGTGGTTGTATCGGGCATTGATAGGTCGATCTTTTGGTGCAACGGCAACCCTAGCTTGTAATATAGAGGGCACTGCTCATTAAAAAAGTGGTCTCACTAACTACCTGGAAATCTAGACTACAATCCAGAGAAGTGTTTGAACTATAAAGATAACATCTCCTATGCTTGAGTATAGTTCTGGTTAATCTCAATACTAGAGGACTAAATACTCTTACATAAACCCAATTCTATCTCCAATGATCGACCAAATCCTCTACATGAATGATATTACATTATTCGCCCATTACATCCTTTGACACTAACCATGATGACCTACAATGAGATCTTACATCATATATATACAAACCCTCGACCATAAACAATTAGGTTGGCCAATAGACAATAAACCAATTACATAATTACAAAACATGATGGCCTTAGACTAAACAAATAATATCCAACACTTAAGACATCCTAGAAACACATTGAGAGGTCCAATCCACACGTTACATTAAGTTGGTCCATAACATAGATCAATCAAGATCCAATATAGGTCAACACGCTAAAGCAATGATCTCCATCTGTCAATTCTCAAACAAGATCACCAACAACATCCTGAAACTCCACTTAGAGATATACCAACACCACTTATGCATATCATCAAAGATATTCATCAAAAGCTCTGCTGGTGAAACCGTTGCTGGAACCACAAGCCAAGCTTCCAAACAAGCAGGATAGCATCCAATCACCAGATCAAAACCAATTCACTGAATATGAATATGAGTATCATGAATAAGCCAATTTCATAACCAAACCATATTGGAGCCTATCGGATTATGTCGGATCCAAACCAACCAGAAACTACTCAACCTATCGAGGCCAAAAGGGTGTCGGTAAAGCATCCAAATAGCTAGTGTTGACATCAATGACAAAACATCCATGCAACACATAATAAACTCGACCAAATGGCTCACACATTATTACAATGTTAACTCAAACTCCCAAAAACTAATACTGTGGGCATTGTCCTATGAATTTGCATATCTTAATAAAGTGTTTCTAGGATATCATACTTAGTGTACACTGCATTTGCACTATTTGTGTAGCCATCATCTAATGTGAGTCATGCTTATGCCCATATTGTTCAATCTCGAACCTCCTTTCATGCTAAAATCCCCATTTCATCTACAAATTTGGAGTAGTCTCGCCGCCTTGCTTGTTTTCCTCATGCCACTTCTCATTTTGTGTGTTCTTTCTGATGGAAGCCCTAAAATTTTGTTCCTCTTTTCTTGTGAACAGAGGTTGCCTTGATCTCATCATTCATGCGAGCTTATGTGTTTGATGTTTTACCTTTCAACCTATTATCCCACGCTTTTTTTGACCATATGGGGCTCCACGCAGGATAACTCAAACATTTCTTTGTTCCTCATTGTGTCTTATCTCATGGGTCAATCCTACTTATGCATTCTTACCATGGGATAGCATATTATCCCTCTCCTTCTGCATTGCCTTATCCCGCAGGTGATTTGGGGGGTGTTGGGCTTTGCGTGGGGTAAAATTGTGTCTTCCTAATGTGAATTACCTTAGCCCGACCCAACCTCGATGCATTCCCTAAGTGCAAGGGATAAGGAGCACACTGTCCATTCACTCTTCCTTCTTGTCCCACAGCCTGCCAAAGACCCTTTCCCTTTTGCAAGGGGAAGATTTTTATGCATGCTTTATGCCTTATGGCTTATCTTGTGGCTTATGTGCTAAGGCACATGAGTTGCACAGGATAAGAGAAAAAGACTATTAAGTCTTTAGTTTAAAAATAATAGTATATTCTTTTTCTTGTGAAAGAAAATTCTACCTGCGAGGCCCACTATTTTTATAATGCCTACTCATCATATCACTTAATAAAATGATTTTGAAACCAATTTTATACTGATTGATGACTTTTGGAGAAATAGAATAAACTTCTTGATACTTCACCAATCAAAATGATTTATTAATTTTGATTTTTCCTTTCAATGGGTCAATTAAATGTTTTAAAACATTTCTCCCCATTCTTATTAGTGACATTTTGGAAACCTCTAAATTAGACTTTCTTCACAATTGTATACAACTCCCTCTTTAGTATTTTAATATATGGTTAGTCTCTGAAGCTATTATTGTCAAATTATGCACTAGCTCTAGTTGGGCCCCAAAGTGGCCCCGACTAAATTTTTTTTCGTTCTCAAACAAATGACTAGCTCAAAAAGTTAGGATTCACTAACTGGAAGTGCTCAGGACATAAGAAAATGAATTTAGGATCTTCAACTTGATCATTTTTTACAATTGACATTTGTCCAAAACACTTGAGTAGCTCCAGAAATTAAAAAAATTACCAAATCATGTGACCAAGACTTGCAAGCTAGCACGCTGATAGATTATAAAACATAGAATCCAAGGCATCTAACAGATGACCAATTTGACATCAGAATCAAAAGATATTCACTGTCAAAGTTTCCTACTCAGGCCTTTGTGAAACTGAACCTGTTGAATCAACTTGAGTAGCCTTCTAACTCTGATTTGAAAAAATATCAAATCATCACTTTGGGAGCAGCCACTTGGCACACTAGTAGATGAATATGCCCTAAATAAGTGTGCAAGAGCGTCTGATGAAATTAGGTCACATGCACAAATTATTTACCCTCAAAGTCATCTCTTCATAAAATCGGGAAACTATTGCTTGCAAAACCCGAAAAATGTTTGTTTGGAATGGGTCTCAAAAACTAATCAAATGATGAGTTGGAGGGCTACAAATCTGGGATATGAAAGATAATTTTATAGATAATTATGGGGTACATCTTATTTGAAGTGAAGGTAAACTGAGGATAAAATATGAATTTTCAAAGTGTCCCTTATACTTTTGTTTGACACTCTTCAGTTGCAAAACTGAACCTTTTGCAAATGGAATCAACTTGGGAAACTTGTCAAATGGATTGATGGGACTTAGCCACTTGGCATGGGGTTTCAAAATATTGCAGGAAAACATGAGAAACTCTTTGTTTGGCATTAAAATCAATATTCACAAAGATATAATGCCTCAAACAGGGCTACTCAAAAAAGTGCAAATAGGTGCAAACAACAACCCTAGCTTTAGGACCTCCAAAGGACATTTAAAAAAGGCATCAAAAATGACTTGAGGAAGATGCTGATGGACATATGGAATTTATACAAGTTTTTAAAAATTTATCCACAAGGATTTCTCATGAAAATTCACCGATGCAAAGATATGAGCTCACCAAATGAGCCACTCAAGTTTGCTCAAAAAGGTGATTCTCAATGCAACTTACAATTTTTTTTAGCTTGGGTCTTCAAAATTGGATAAAATGTTGGAAGTCCCAACACACCCAAAGGAACACTAACCCCTAAATTTTATGGGGACCAATCCAAAAGAGCACCAACTCTGGCTCTAAGCACCCACTCAGAGATTACAATGAAAAATAAAAAATACAATTTATGCACATTGTTACAAATGAGAATTTATAACAACTTATTGTTTTCTCTTGAGATTGACTTGACTCCTTTTTGCACTTTGTGATGAATACTAAGAGGGGGGATGAATTAGTATACCAATAAATACTTAACTTAAATACTTAATCAGTTTAGTAGTCAACTAGTATAACAGAATTTACTATCAAACCGGTTAAGACAAATTGTAGTGCCCCTACCCTAGTTGGCTTTGTAAAAACTGGTTTGACCTTGGTTGACTTCCTATGTGGCATTCTTGAATGGTTGATTAACCATTATGTAATGTTGTAGATTAGATAATATGAATATTGTGCGTACCTGTTATTGTGCTTTCGCATTGATTCTTGTGTAAGTTTAATTGTTTCCCTAATTCTTATTATAAATCTCGAGCCAACGCCTTCACTAAATATATATATATATATATATATATATGTATGGTTGCATGACTCATGGTTGTAGGAGATTGCAGGTACAGTACCACCTAGGTGCAAGGTTCGTCTCCATCAGGATTCACATGGTTGAGTATACCTCTTTCATCCTTAGAATTTGGATTAGGTGGGCATAAAACCCTTGTCTTGCCTTAGCCATGATCAAATGAGCATCTTGTGTGGACCGCCAGTTTCCCTTTTCATTTGGGTTTGTGTGTCGTATGATTGGTTGGATTTATTGGGTTGCGTGCCTTGCGTGTGGTAAAATGGGGTATTTTATCCTAAGTACTTAATTCAATTTAATGTGTTCATTAATGCATTGGTAATTGAGAAAAACTAAATAAGTTTTTTTTATGAGATTAATCATTAATTGAAAAGACCGCTTTATTTATGTTTGTAGTGAGTTTAATTTAATGGTTAATTTTAAATAACAAATTTAATTAGTTTATGCATTTTAAAAAGGAAAGATTTAAAGTTATTTGAAATAGAAATAATTTAATTCTTTTGCATTTTGGAAAAGAAAGGTTAATTTTACTTATTTAGGAAAATCAATTTTTTATTAGAAAAACAAGTTTAATTTATATGTATATTTGATATAGTGTGAAAGATTGATTTTGGGAATTAATTTAATTAAAATATTTTATCCTCGTCAATATTGTGAAATATAAATGATAGCTTAGTTAATATTGAAAAAAATTAGAATTAAATATGAGAGAAGCATTTTAATTTTAATTAGAAAAGCAAGTTAGATTATTTGAATAGTTGAAAAGAATGATTATTTTCATTTTTTATTTAAAAAGTGCTTAAATTCGAAATTAGAAAATTAGGTCAAAATTTCATTCTTTTAACCTAGGTTGGAAAAATTTTTGGGGGTTGTTGATTGTTTTTGGGAGAAAAAAAAAAGGGGGGATTTTTTTTGGAAGGAGAAAATAGGGGATTTTTGGGAAAGAAGGATTTCTACAGCTACAAGCTGGGGCTCTTCTTCAAAATCTTGCTAGGAATGCTAAAGGAGGTAGGATTCTTGTTTATTTTTTTTATTTCGTTGTTAAACCAAAAATAATGTTTTGTTGTTCTTCATGAAATACTGCATTAAAAAAAACCATGAATGTTCTCAGATTTGAGTTTCAGCTTTGAAAAACAAATGGGTTTGCATTGCTTTGTATTGGGAAAGTTATTGGGTATTTGGAAAATCATGTTCTTACAATAAAATTTCCCCTATTGTTGTTTTAAACATTCTGGGAAAATATATTTTAGTCACTGCGAATGAAAGAAAATTTGGGGGGTTTTAGTTTATTATTGTTTTACTTTTATGGGGTTTTGATTTTATATTAAATCTCGAGATAAACTATAAATCAAAATTTATTCTTAGAGAATTTTGAGTCTGTGTTTGCAGAAGTGGGGTTCGTTTTATTTTATATTTTGAAAGCCATAAACATTCTAGAAAGTTTATTCAAATCTCTGTTTGAGATTGGATAGAAATAAAAATAATAAATTATTCTTTTTGTCTCTACTGTTGTGAACTGTTTATTTTGAAAACTAAATGTTTTTAAACAAAAAATTAAATTTTTAAAGTCTCTGGGAGACTAGCATTTTTTACTATGTTTTACACAGTAAATATTTAAAAATTAAAAATAAAAATAAAAATAAATAAATAAATGAAAAAAACCCATGTGGCGGGGAATAAACCTCCACCACGGGGAGGTAGCAGCTGCTACCAAATGGCAGTCGCTCGCTACCTTTTGGTAGCAGCACTACCATTGGTAGCAGCGCTACCATGGGTAGCATGAGCTCCCAAGGGGGGGGGGGTTCACGTGGGTACCCTTTTCCCCATTTTTTTTATGTTATTTTTTAAAAGAAAAAAAATGTTTTTTTTTAATATTTTGTTTTATTCAAAAATATATATATATATATAATAGTTTAGTATAAATTAAATGGTAAATTTTTAATAATGTTTTAATTATGATTAGTTTGGCATTAATTATAATTAAGATTAATTTGATATTAATTAATTGTATAATGGTATGTATACGCTAATTAATATTCAGATTTCATTTTATGATTAATGCGTATTTTTCTAATTAAATACTCGAATTGCTAATTTCGCTATTAAATATTAAATTGTTATATTTTATTAATCTTAGACTAATAAATATATACATTAATTAATAGTTAAGTTGGGTATTTGTCTTATTGGGGAAGTATCTTTTTGGAAAAAGATAGAATATTACTTTAATTGGAAATTTTCAAGATAAAATGTTATTTTTTTTGTGTTGGTAAACTTTAAATAATACATTATTCAGGAATTATGTTATTTGAAGAATTGAATGATAATAGGTCATTTGCAAATTTTAGAAATGAAATATTTTATCATTGGACATTATGAATTTAAAACAATATGCCATTGGGATTATTGGAAATTTGATAAAGTATCATTTGGAAATATGGTTAAGTTACTGATATTTTCATTTAGTAAAATAAATGGGTTAATTATATTTTTTCCTCTATTTGAGAAATAGACAAATGGTACTATTGCAATTTGTGGTATTGTATTCACCTTGTAATGATGATTTTATGTTAATGTATTTTTGAAAAGCTTAGATCTTTTAGAAAACTTGATCAACCTTTAAATGTTAAAATCAATATGGGAAAGGATTGTTTTTTTTTGGCTTTTGCTTTTGCAAGGTTTAATTTATTTGTATTCACTTTGTTTAAAGAGATGACAAGACCCTATTATGTTTGTTTAGACCTTGTCGTCTGCCTGAATTGTGGTTGGCCCTAGGTTGGTCATGATCCTAGTTAGAGTACCGTCAGGCAATGGACCTTTGTATCAGCTTTTAATATGCTCAGTTGGATCCGTTTCTATGAAGGGATCATTTAGGATTTATTGACCGAAGTGGTCATTTTTATATTGTTGTATATTGTTTGTATCAGTTAATGATGATACAATTAAGTATGCATGAAAGAACTCATTAGTTATGATGAAATTATAATACATTTTGGAACAAGATGCATGGCATGTGTTAATGTAAACTTGAATGCAACAAATGTTTTAAAAGTTATTGGATGAACTCATTTTATCACCTAAATTGTAATTCTAATGGATGAACTTCATGTTGTTATCTACATTCTAATCTTAATAAATGAACTTTATTAGAATAGCTATAATTGAACTAAAATGGGTGAACTCATTTAGTTAATTATATTTTAATCTTAATAAATAATCTTCATTATATTTTAGCTATCTATATTTTAACCCTAATGGATGAACTTCATTATGTTATTTACATTTTATCCTTAATAAATGATCTTCATCTTATTAACTATATTTTAACTATAATGGATGAACTCATTTGGTTATTTACATTTTAACCTTAATAAATGAACTTCATCTTATTAGCTATATTTTAACTAAATTGGATGAACTCATCAAGATAACTATATTTTAACCTTAATGGATGAATTCATATGTTATCTATGCTTTAACTTCAAAGGGGTAGATATCCTCATGTTAGCCTCATCTTCAACCATAATAGATGAACACTTTCTAAATTCTATAATGTTGATTCACTAAACAAATTATACCCATGTTTCAAGTAATAACATGTAATTAAGATATCCTGCTTAATTGGATCAAATGTCACGAGTTGAGTTAGGTGTTAAGCTACGTAATCACGTTGGGAAACTCCTTAGGTTTGTTTAGTCTTCTGCTATGTTATCTAAGCATTAGATAACTCCAATTTTACTTAATGTTGTGTTTGTAGACGTATAAAAATGACCATATTCCCAAATGAATATTTTATGTTCATTCATCTATTTAGTTAAATCTAATTTAATTAAATTACTTGCATTCCTCTATTTAATTAAGTAAATTATTCAATTTATTTAGTTAAATTCATAAGACCCCTTTCGCATCATTTAATTGATTAAATAAATATATTTAATTAAACCCCTTTCTAGCTACTTTTAATTAAATTTACATTTAATTAATAGTCCACCCCAAATTGAATAAATCTAATTTATTCAATTTCCCAACTTGCAACCAAATTGAAATAAAGCAATTCATTTTAATAAATTCTATTTTCCCTCATCCACTTGCAAAATCCTACATCTCCCACTTGCTTCCTAAACCCTATTCCTAACCCCTTCTAGACTCTTCTAATAACTTCTAAATTAACCTAACACATTTCCTAAACTTTGTCACATCCCTAAACAAAGGGAAGTCACTTCTCAAACCTCCAAAGTCTTCCAAACCATTAATGGTTAACTCAACCCTCTTACATGGTTAGAGACTTTTTGCCTAACTTAACCTCCATCTAACCCAAGGGTCTCATCAAGCATTCATTGCTTTGACCATAGTTATCTCTTTAAACTTTGCACAAGAGTTTATCCTTTGGGTAAAACCTTTATCCAATGGATAACCCTAACTTAACCTTAACCCTTAACCCCTAAGGTAACCATGAGGTCTTCTCAAGCATTTAATGCTTCTTACATCTCCTCTCAACCAACCTTATGTTGACAATTGTCACAATTTCATTGGTGCCAATTGTAAACATGGATTCCCAACTTTCAAAATCAGCCCTTGATTGCCTCTTTTGATCTTGACCATCCATTGCCCTATTTTTGCTATAAATAGAGCTCTCATTCCTCCATTTTTCATCATCCAAGTCTTTAGCATCACACTTATACTCAAATCCATGCAAGTTTTAATATCTCATTTATTCTCATCATTTAGCCTCTCTTTTAAATAGGAATTAATCTAAATATGCATGTTTAGAGTATTTTCCTTATCATTTAGCTTAATCATAGACTAATATACCATACTAGGATATTCTTTTTACTAATCTTGTCATCTTATAACTAGTTTATTGCATTTATAGGATCATGTATAACTTAGGATGCATTTCATCTTAAAATCAACAAAAGCATCCCTCATTCTTGCATTTCTCATCCTTAAACCACTTTGCTCAGTGATATGAGAGCAAAGACATTGGTTTGAGGGACCTTGTGAGATAGAGAACCATGGAACCAACCTTTGGAAGCTAAGCCATACTTCATGACTCCATAGCTTGCACCAAGAAGTCCTGTGGGTGTGTGAGCAAGGCTCCTTAGACTCCATTTTCTACATACTGAGTTCTATCGAACTTCTTTTCCCACATACATTTCTGGTGCCCACCGTGGGGCTCAACCCCATATATCAAATCAGTTTTTGAATTTAACCACTTTTGTAGGTCCATGGGAAACAAGAGTCAGCGCATGGGAAACATTTCCTAGCGCATCAGGTTAACAGTATAGTGCATCCCATTTTATGTTCAGTGCGTGGGGTTCATCATCTAGGGCATGACATCCTTAGTTTAGCGCATAGTCCTCACTAACATTTTCCTGTAGGTCTCAGCGCGAGAGAAAAACAGAGTAGCGCATCAGAAATACAGAACATTGCATTAGGGAAACAGAGTAGCGCATCACAACCATCTTGTAGCACGTACAGTCTATTCTGTAGCGCATTACAGATAGAAAACGGAGAGCTAATTTGTAACAGAAATTAAAATTTAGACTTGTAGAAGTCCACGAAATTCATCTTTTTGCTAACTCACTGACTGGTTGTTTTTTACTAACATTTTGATTGTAGGTTTTAAATCTATTTAGGCTAGAATTAAAGTAGTTTAAATTTTTACTAACTTTTCTAAGTTAGGCAAAATTCAAATTTATTTTTTCCTTGTTTAAGTAAAACTGAACTCACTTTTATTTTGGGCAAGTAAAACGAACAACAATAAAAAAATTTCTTGCTTTTCTAGGAGAAAAATTTATCAATTTGGGCTCTAAAAAGAACAATACAAATTTTCATTTTTGCAAAAGGCTTAAAAAGAATTTCACCATCCTTTGGTGCATAAAAGGATCCACCTTTAAATTTGGGCAAAGTAAAGAATCACACCAAGTCACAAAAGTCAGTTACAATCAAAGAGGGAAGTTATTCCCCTTTTGCCGATTTTCTTTTGTTGACCAAATTGAAGTTTTGCTTTGTTGACCAGGTTCTTTTCCTAGATTAGATAATAACTGATTTAAGGAAATAAAGTAAACACCATATTTTTGTGGAGCAACATCTCCATATAGATCTTAGAAAATCACTGAATTGACAGGATAAAAATAACAACTTGATTGCTTTGTCTCGAAAGTAGAAGGTATATGCTCTCCCCTTAACTGGGCGATCCAAAAAAACCAGACTACTCTTATGCTTTCAGTATTTCAAGTAAATAAGACCCTTTAGCAGGCCTACCTTCCCGAGGGGTTGAAATCAACTCTTAAAGCCATTTATGGCCAGTGTGAAGGGAACGACCTAAGTGGGAAATGACTTTGACGCCAAGTGTTCCAACCCACTATAATCAAAAGTGAAAAGTGATGAAAGTCCTTTTCAATGGTTGTGCGCAGTGATTAGCCTTCCCCCAGTATCCTTGAGATATGTAAAACCTTTATTCTAAAGGTTGGGAAGCCTATTGAGGGAGTTTATCACTGACGGCTGAACAGGAAGCCTGATTAGGAACCTTAGAAATAGAAACCTTGAGCCGAGTCAATAACCAGACATTTGTAATATCATAGTGCAAGGGTGGGAAAGAATCCACCCCAAGATCGCTCACCATATATCTCCCAAGATAACTACTCAATTGTGAAGCAATTCACTTTGAGTTAATTTCTGGCAAAAGGCAAAAAAACGGGTGCCCTCTAGAGGGTGACATGGTTGTTTGAGTTGACGGAGTATCAAGACTAGTGGGCTATGGTATTACTTATGACCCTTGAATAAAAAGTCTTTTTGGAAGTGTATTCACAGTAACCAAACCTATTAAAACATTGGGGATTTGAACACATCCTCACAGAATATACACTTACTGTTTACATTAGGCAAAAAAGGTTATGTATTTTGTGTTGTGTTTGCATTTGTTACCTCAGAAAATCATCCATCAAACATTGAAAACCTAAGGCAAAACACCAAAATCATAGAAAGCAGTCAAAATAGGGCAGTTTAGCGCGTAAGAGCAACTTCTTAGCACTTCAAAACCATCCTTTAGCGCATCAAAGCCTATTTTTAGTGCGTAAAGTATTCATAGTAGTGCTTCATCAAAATCTAGAAATAGTCAGAGACAGTTAGCGCATCCGGAAAATAGCCTAGCGCATTGAAGCATCAGCTTAGCGCGTAGGAGTCAAGAATTAGCGCATCAGGTTTATCAGTTAGCATGTGGAAGGCCCATATTAGTGCATGATCTTTTAAGCAAAACAAAAAACTAGATAAGCAGTCTAAAATAGTTAGCACGTAGCCGGGGGTAGCTCAGCACATGTGGTCTTTTCCTTAGTGCGTGAAGAAATTTTTGTAGCACATTCGGTCTCTATTTTAGCGCGTGATCAAACCCAGAAAAATAGTGGGCAAAACAGTGGAAAATTTTGAAAATTTAGAAACCAATTTTGAGAGCATCCTTTCATTAGCTTCATCTTCATCAAACTAGAGTATAAAAAACAAAGCGTTAAAAACTATTTCTTAAGCAAATTTTGTGTCAAAACAAAAGTTGTCCAAAATCCAAAACTGATCGCACAATAAACATATCTATCCTATCAAAATCAGGAAACATCATCGCAAGTGACAAATAGGTCCTTTATTATCTCACGAATTGTCTCTCAAAAACACTTGTTCAAAATCTCAGGTTGTCAAATCAAGTTTCCATATTGGGAGATTTTATCCATATCATTTGACACGCTTTGTCGTGAGGGGGCATTTAAACCTTCACTTTGATAAAGTAAACTTGAGTTTCCAAAACAAGATCAAATAAATCTAAAACAAATCGAAGGAAACCATTGAATCACTTATGCATGACTAATCCCCATATTCTGAGAAGAAAGAATATTTATCGTAACACCACGTTGAAGAAACAACAACCAAGTTTTTCCAAATTTGTCAAAAGAAATAAATTTTTATACATCAATCATCAACTCTTCAAATCTCATCGAACATTCCTTCATCATGTCAAACTTTATATCCAGAATAAATCCAATGAATTTGACAAAGAGCCTTTGAAGACTAGGGCATATTGTCAAAAATTTGCATTTAGTCAAATCATAAACCATGGAGGAAAGATCAATCTAGCATTCTTTCCCGATGAGTGCATCACTTACAACACACCCCGATTTGAACCACCAACCCTGAGGCAACATATCGAAGAGGATTTTGTCCCCTTTGTCATAGAAAGCTTCTACTAAAATGCTTGTCACTCGCTCTCAACAAAACAAACAAAGCAAGGCACAAGCAAAATCTAGTATGAATCAGAGGTTATCAAATCCTTTTGAAGGTCCACATCTAGAGGATAATGAAATTTCTGAAGAACTTCTTCAAGAATGCCAAGAAAGTGCTTCATTCCAAAAACTTGTGGAAAGACTCATGGAAAATGACAAGGAAAAATACTTGCTCATGCTCACAAGAAAAGGGGTTAAACTCCCTGAATATTTTGACACAGACATGTTTAGAATGAGATCTCAACATTACGAATATCAAGAACGACAATGAGAAGGGGAAGCACATGACCCTGAACAAGATATTCCTAAACAAAACATACCAGAACAACATACACTAGGACAAAACATCCCTGGGCAACACATCCCCAAGAAAAACATACCATTCCATACACCATTTCAACCTAGGATTAATGCAAGGGAAGAACTCTTCCCTTGGCAAAACAATGCGCCTTTGGTTGCCCCTACTCAGCAAATGCAAATGTTACAAAGACAAATGCAAGAAATGCAACAAGGGACGACAGTACAGTACTCATTAAATTAAATTTGTCCTTATCCCTTTGATAGAAGATTGCACATGATCCCTTTTCCTCAAAACTCAGATGTTCCTAAATTTGACAAGTACGATGGAAAAAGTGATCCACATGATCAGATCAGAGAATTCTGTACCATGAGTCTTGAATTTGTGCATGATGACACCTATCTGATGAGTTTGTTCCCAAGAAGCTTGGGAGGACAAACAATGGAATGGTTATCCAAAATCACACCACCTGTCAGATCATTTGATGAATTGGTCAATAAATTCATAACACAATAGGGTCAGTGCAAGAAGATGAGTCCACTTTTTGGCCAAAAAGTGGAAGTGTTTTCCCTGATTTTCAGATTTTGTCTCATTTGAGCTTAAATTTTGAAACACTTAGAGATTGAATCTTGGAAAAAGTCAGTAATATAAAAGATAGCCCTCTGAGTGTAGTTTCCAAATATATAATTTATTTTAATACCCACATAATAAAAAATAACTTTTTAAATGGAGTTCTGAAAACTATGTTTTAAAAATGCCTGTTTCAGAACCATACCATGCATGTGTATGACCCACACTTTTTGACACAATTAAAATTATTTTCTCAAACCGTTTTGGGAAATGGTTTGTAACACACTGAAGATTGATGAGCATATTTTTTTGTATTTTTTTTTCTAATATTTTTTTTTTAATTAATTTTTTAATTGCCGTAATTATCTTTTTAAAAATTTGACGTGTACGACCCACATAATTTGATGTAAACTTAACATTTTTTGATTTTTTTTTTTTTTAAATACAAAAGAATTTTGTGTAGATTGATGACATATAATTTTTTTTCCAAAATTCTTTAAAATAAAAAAGTTATTAAATTAACAAAATTAGTTAATATTTCAAATTTATGGACCTGATTTAGTATAAATTAAATGAAAAATAGTTAAAATAATCAATTTTTAAATAAATTTACATATTTAGAATCTAGACAGTATAATCTGAAATGGGTTTTAATTTCGTATAAAAATTCTCTAATTAGAGGTGTGTAAACTATTTCTGAAGTTCATATTTGTGCTTTCATTCATGGAGATTTGAATTTGCAGGTCCATGTCTCAGGTGTGGCCATCCCAGGCCTATCCCGAGCCTAATCCCGAGCCAAGTGGCGGGTTGTGGAATCAATTTACACAAAACGGGCCCCCGTTTTCAAACAAGGGCGGATTGTGGAAAAAAAGGAAAAATGCCATTTAGAAACGGGGGCCCGCTTTTAAACAAAACGGGGGCCCGTTTTTAGAAACGGGCCCCCGTTTCTAAAAAACGGGCCCCCGTTTTGTTTAAAAGCGGGCCCCCGTTTTATAGCAAAACGGGGGCCCGTTTTTAAACAAAACGGGCCCCCGTTACCTTTCGGCTCGGGAGCCCGAAGCACAAACGGGCCCCCGTTTTTTGAAAACGGGCCCCCGTTTATAAGAGCGCATTTTCCAATGCGCGGACTTCCGCGAATTTGTGACTCATTACCTTGCACTTGCCCAATATTCCTATAACATTCAACATGCTATAACCATGCTAAACGTTTACAACACCAAACAGAAAAACAATGAAACATTCATGGTATTCCTTCAACGTTGGCGACGTATGGTTTCACGATATCCTCGAGATATTCCTAAAAAGGAGAAAATGGAAATTTTCATCGACAACTTGAATGGTGAGATGAGTTATAGGCTCAAACTCCAATGCATACCATCTTTCACTAAACTAATTGAAAATGACATTCAAGTAGAAGAAGCATGTGTCAAAAAAGGAATGCTCAAATTCTTCAAAGAAGGAACAATTTCACCAAACTACAATAATCAAAATAACACCAACTTAGACAAATCTATATTACTCGAAACAAAAATGAAGGCGGCAATGAATCACATGATCCAAAATCTAAACAGCCAGTGCTCGCATTATCAGGAAATCCTCAAGCTACAAAGAATCCTTAAGGTGCTAACCCAGACACTAACACATATGCATCAAATACAAATCAAGGTCAACCCAACACAAACAACACCAACGATACTCAAAATAAACCCACAAATCAAGGATCTAATAACCATTCATGAGACAGCACCAACAATTTCCAAAAACATGTCTTCACACCACTAGGACAATCATTGCAGTCAGCATTCAGAGAACTCCTAGCAAACAAGATTATCTCTTTGCCTGCGATCAACAACTATGAACCCAAAATCAAACCACCTTGGTGGAATGACTCACACTTTTGTGATTTTCATCGTAACAAAGGTCATCAAATGAACGATTGCATGAGATTGAAAAACATTGTTTAGGACATGATTGATAGAGGTGATTTAACGATGGATGGTCTCAAAACAAATGGTGACCATGGAGCCTTTAAAAATCCTCTTCCAAACTATAGAAAAGATGGAGCTTCAACCTCGAACAATACACGTGGAGCTCGTATCAATCACATCTACAATAGCACCATCAATCACATATCCTCTAAAGACAATCATGTAAACGTCATTACAATCCGAGACCAGCATAATCATGAATCTGTCAATGTAACAACCAAAGCTTAGAAATATTTCTTGAAGGCCCACACAACAACAACAAACACTACAACAAAAATCCAATATGATTTAGTCAGCCAACTACGCAAAACTCTGGCTCAAATTGTTAGGAATCCCATAGATACTGAGAGGGAGGGGGTGAATCAGTATCTAACCGGTGAGTAGAATTTCTTTAACTAAAACATGCAGAACATATTATAACAGTGTACCGGTATGCAATAAATAATGCAATAAATAGAATCAAGAACATCTGCATGAAAAGCACACCATAACACAAGTTTTTAATGAGGAAACCCGGTGTGGGAAAAACCTCGGTGGGATTTGTGACCCACAATATTCACTCACTGGCCAATAAGAGAATATTACTTACAATAGGGGCCTGCACATGCAGGAAGGCCAACTACCTAGAGCTCACTGCTCAATGGGAAGTCTCACTAACTTACAATGAGGATTATACAAATCCAATATCTTGTACTACTTTACAATAGCATCTATAATGCCTGATCTAATACTGGTTGCTGCTTTGCTTCTTACATAAACCCTTAGCCTATATTTCACATAATAGGTCTGCCTAATATTTTTCCTTAATGCTTCCTTACTCATCAAATGTCTACAATGATCTCTTTTATATATAAGAGTCATTTTACAATTTGCCAAGTTGGCTTACAAAGTTTTTACAATAATAAACAAAATATAATATAACAAAATCTTGTCGGCCTCTGTGCCGGTATACTTCTTTTCTTTGTGCCGGTGCCAATGTCTTGAGTGCCGGTGTAGAGTGTGATATGCTGATGTCGTTATAATGCCTTTGTGGGTGTCATAGGATTGCAAGGTTGCCATCAATGACAAAACCTTCAATCACATACAATGTCTCATTGGAGTTTGCATATGCCAACAATCTCCCCCTTTGGCATTGATGGCAACACTCATGAGAAATTTCAAAAATGTATCCAAAAATGTGAAGTCCAAAAATGTTACCAAAAATGTGTGTGCTCCCCCTGAGCATATGATTCCTGTGATATTGAATTTTCTCATCCCACTACTCCCCCTTTGGCATCAATGACAAAGGTTGTCAAGATGTTAGTAGAGTTTGTAGTTTCAACCTTGTAACTGGGTGGTTACAATTTGAAAAAGATCTCCCAAAACCAAGTGTATACTATCCATAAACTTCTTGCTATCCTTTATTGTTGTCTCTGTTCTCTTCACTATACTAGTGAGATGCTGCAAATGCTCTGCTGGTGTTTTGTGTCCCTGTATTAGTGCCTTAGATACTTCCTTCCATAGCGATGCTAGATAGTCCAATCTTGGACTTAGTTTTAATCTCAAATGTTTTGCCTTATTCACTATTCTTTCTCTCTCTCTTTCCAATTTAAGTAAATCTTCTTCAAAATTTGTTATCTTCTCCTCAAAAACTGATAGTGTATCAGGTAAGTTAACAAAATTATCTGCAAGTTTATTGATCTCATCCTGTACCTTGCTCATCTTTTTGTCTATATCTATAGTCAAAAAGTTTGTCTTACAGGTGTCTTTGTACAGAGTTTTGTACTCTTTCAATAAATTACACAATTCTGGTAGAAGTGTGTCAAAATTTCTATTACACTTCTTTATTTGCTCATCAAAGAATTTCTGCTTTTCAATTTCTACTTTATCCTTCAATGACTCTTCCTTTATTTTCTCAATATTTTTTGTGATATATTTACACAGTGTATCAAGTTGTCCTAAATAATCTTTATTGTCTATATTACAGTTAGGAGCAATTACCTTCAAAATTGGTATGGTATCATCAATTGCCTTATAAGCTTGTGAGCTACAGTCTGTTATCTTTTTGATTGAATCTAATAGTACCTCAGTCACTCGTTGATTTGTAGCCTGATAATGAACCAACATTTTGAGTACTATCAATGGAAGTAACCAAGCTTGTATTGACCTCTGGCAGGTCTGTTTGTGTCTGCATTTCTTTAAGCAATGGTTTTTTTATTTCTCTAGTTGCCGGTGGCACTGTTTCCTTATGTTCTTGTTCCAGAGCCTTTTTCTCTATTTTTTGCATTGTCTCAGTCTAAGTCTCTACCTTTTTCTCTTTGTCTTCTGTCAGTTTCTCCTATGTGTTTTAAGTTTACTCTACTATCGAAGGCTCACTAGCCATGTCAGTCTTATCAGTTGTATCTTTGTCTACCACTATGTTGATCTTTTGAGTATCAACATCCACGATATATAAGACTTTAGGATTAGGATTACCATCATCTACATCCATACTCTCAGTTGTCGGTTGATCTTCTATAGCTATTGTTTTTACCAGTGGAGTAATCAAAGGAGGTGGGGGTAAGTTGTCTCTAACCTTGATACTAGGTGGTCCACCAGCTTTACCTTTATCCTTGTCTCTATCTTTCTGATAAAATTTTATGGGTTTGGGGTTCCTGTATTCTTCTTGTTTTTCTTTTTCAACTAGGAATATATCCCATCCATTTTTTGTTTCCTCAGTCACCTCATTAACTCTTCCAACCATTAAAGCAATGTGCCGGTGTGCAGTAGAAAATACTGACCGGTTGGCTTGAGCAATTAGGTCATCAATTTCTTTGGGTGAGTTTACCGGATATACAACAAGTAGCTTTTCAATCTTTATTTTCTTGTCCAATTCTATTACTGCTTGTCTTCTTGCTTCTAGTCTCTTAAATAGTTCATCCGAAATTTCATTGACTACTTCCATCAAAAACTTCTTATACATGTCCATATGCAATATAACTCTATTTTCAACTTGTTCTTTTTCATCAGCTCTTAAAGTGTCATATATTTTCTCTATATTTTTCAATTTACCTTCCTCTGTAATTTCATTCAGCAGTATATCAAGAGGGGCCAAGTCTTTGTTTGTCCTCTTCTTCTTTTTGGGTGTTAGTTTCTTCTTCTTTTGTGTAACCTTTCTTGTTGGAGATCTCACTACTTGTTGTTTTTATCTTGTCCTCCTGGGTGAGGGTGTAGTTGCCAGTGAGGGATCTCTTTTCCTTACAACTCTTTTGAAAGTTGCAGGCATGTCACTCCCCGAAGAAGTACCTACCGGTGATAGGTGAGTTTCAGGTTGTGGAGCTGCTAACTCATCCTCTATTATACCGGTTTTCTTCAACACATATTCTTTGATGGCCTTTGCTTGTCTGGAACCTTTCCTTACAACTGCCTCAACCTTTTTCACTCTTTTATTTGATTGTATTTGGCTTTAAATAGTTTCTACACTACCAAATATTTCTTCCTTAGGTTCTCTAGGGGCTTCTCGAAGTGATTTAGCATATGTTTCAATTATATGATCATCTATTTCATAGCCCATCTCGGTTACCCAAACTGTCCTAGGGATGACTGCTTCCATCCAGATTTCATCCTTCTTGATTAAAAAGCATATTTCATCTTTGTATTTGTCGACGATCTTTTATGATAACCTGATTCTTTTCTTCATTTTGGCCTTTAATGCTTGAAAGAAGTCATGAATATTGTTTTCCTTATCTTCTCCCATGTTATTGAATAGTTCTATTAACTGTTTACCTACCAGTATATCATATCCAAGTTCTTTGTAGCCTACACTGGGAACCTATTTGGTTATATGTAGCATCAGACATACTAACATATTTCCAAACCTGAAAGTTCCTTTCTTGTCCTTCTTAATCTTTCCAAGGTTGTCAATTAATTCATCCTTTAACCACTCACATATATCAATCTTTGCATTACCTATGACCATATCATAAGCACTCTTAGTGCATAAACTTGAAACTAAATTGAGTCTATTTGCATGAGTAGCTTTATACCCTAATATCATGCTGATAAGTCTCACATTAATGTCTATTACATCATTAACTCTCAAGGACCTTTTGTTGAATGTTGCACCAGTTAGGTTTGTAACTAGGTCATTGGATACCTTTTTAGTCTTATCAAGCCTTTTACCGATGGTCGGTAACCTTGTGACAACTTTCACAACTTCCTTAGTGATTTTGTGGATTGCATCTAACCAGAAAAATTCACCATGTACCCTACTTAAGACTATCCTAATCACAGCCTTGGGGAATTCAAGAATGCTAAGGATCTCTGTAAATCCTAGGGTTTCAATGATCTTGTGTTCATCTTTTACATTGCCAGTTTTATCACATATCATAGTTTTAAACATGGTTTTAATCTCTTCATCTCTGAGTTCCTCAATGTTGCAGTGGATGTACATTCTGGGGTCTTCAGCATAGACAACTCCCTTGGGAATTTGAGAAAAAGCACCTAAGGTATCATCTTTCTTTGCTACCTCGGAAACTAACTAAAATATGGGCCTAGGTCTTTTTATCACTTCGACAATAGTAGGGTTTGCTATATATTCAATTACAGAGGTGGATGCCATGATAAAATACCTTTTGCTACCTTTAGGATGGATGAATGCTTGGAGTGTTCTTGCCTCTTGCTTGAAATGCCTTAGCTCGGAATCTTTGCGCTCTTCATAGGTTTGAAATCTCGGTGAAATGGAATGGAGCCAAAACCTCAATTTTATAGTGTCTTTTTTCCATCTACCACATTAAATGCATGTCGGTTAAGTATTCACTTAACATTGTCTAGCGGTAAAAAGTAATTTCCAACTTCTTATCTCTAATCGAGGGAATAATAGCACATGTGTCATTAGATTGCCAAACCCTCAAGGAAACTTTCTTCAATTAGATGAAGAACTTCCTACTGGTGGAGCACTGCTCTATCCTGTTGGTGAAGCACTGCTCTAATCCATTGTTTTGAGAATTCTTTCTTAACCTCTTCAACTTTTTCTTTAGCTTTCAAGCTATAACTTTTGTTGTCTGTTGGTGATCCTTTACTTCTACAAAATTTTGCAATATGCCCAATCTTGTTACATGCATAACAAGTTACATTATTCTTCTGAATAGATTTCCCATAACCTATGCTGGTTTGTGTTCTGCATTGATTAGATAAATGTCCAAATCTTCCACAAACATAACATCTCACATTCATTCTACAATTTTTAGAGTTGTGACCAACTTTTTTGCATTTAGAACATTGACCGATGGGTGTGTTGATATTCTGATAATTTCTAGATCTACATTCATTTGCTCTATGATCATACTTATTACAGTTAAAACATTTTCTATTGAATTTATAAGCATTAGGTTGTCTTACCGGTTTGCTATGATCCTGAGTATTTGCAGTACCGAAGCTTTCACCAACTTCAAAGCCAATTCCAAAAGTGTCACCATTAGGTTTTTGATTCTTCAGCAAGGTGCCAAGTTCCTCTGAGCTTTTCTTGAATTTTTCTTTATGTTGATTTGCAGTTTCTAGTTCTCTTTCTAAAACTTCTTTTTATCTCATCAGTTCATTTGAGTCATTCTGAGTATGTATCAGATCTGTCTTCAACATGTCATTTTCATAGCTAAGTCTTGTGTTCTAAGTTGCTACATCACTTAGTCTTCTAGTCAATTCTTCTTCATTCTTCTTCCTATCCTCAATCTCTTTGCAAAATCTCATAGTCATATCCTGCATCTCATTCTTTGTAGTCATGTTCTCTTGTTTCAACTTACTTATCATATCATTAAGTGATTCCTTTTCATCATTCTCATTTTGTAGTTTTACAAAAAGTTCTCTTCTCTTATTTCTTGCAATAGTAAAATTTTCTTGAAGTGCCTAAATGATATCCTGAGCTGCCCTTAAATCATCTTCTAGTTTGATATTTTTCAATATCTCTGCATCATAGTGTGAAAGAGCTCCTTCAAGTTGTTTCATCAGATTTTCCATCTTTACTGGTGTCAAGATCTTCCTCAAGCTGTTAGGCTTCTGAAAATAGAGGACCAAGCTCTGATACCAATTGTTAAGAATCCCACAGATACTGAGAGGGGGGGTGAATCAGTATCTAACCGGTGAGTAGAATTTCTTGAATTAAAACATGTAGAACATATTATACCAGTGTACCGGTATGCAAGAAATAATGCAATAAACAAAATCAAGAACATCCACATGAAAAGCACACTATAACACAAGGTTTTAATGAGGAAAACCGATGTGGGAAAAACCTTGGTGGGATTTGTGACCCACAATATTCACTCACTGGCCAATAAGAGAATATTACTTACAATAGGGGCCTGCACATGTAGGAAGGCCAACTGCCTAGAGCTCACTGCTCAATGGGAAGTCTCACTGACTTACAATGAGGATTATACAAATCCAATATCTTGTACTTCTTTACAATAGCATCTATAATGCCTGATCCAGTACCGGTTGCTGCTCTGCTTCTTACATAAACCCTTAGCCTATATTTCACATAATAGGTCTGCCTAATATTTTTCCTTAATGCTTCCTTACTCATCAAATGTCTATAATGATCTCTTTTATATATGAGTCATTTTACAATTTGCCAAATTGGCTTACAAAGTTTTTACAATAATAAACAAAATATAATATAACAAAATCCTATCAGCCTCTGTGTCGGTATACTTCTTTTCTTTGTGTCGGTGCTGGTGTAGAGTGTGATCTGCTATTGCCGGTATAATGCCTTTGCCGATGCCATAGGATTGCAAGGTTGCCATCAATGGAAAAACCTTCAATCACATACAATGTCTCATTGGAGTGTGCATATTCCAACACAAATATCTATACTAGAATTGTTGAAACTATCACCAAAACACAAAGACATATTGGAACAAGCGCTATTGGAAACCAATGTACCTCACGATCTGGATGCTCACAAATTCCAAGCCATGGTCGCTCATATGACAGGGCCTCATAATCTCACCTTCTCAGAGCATGATAATACTTCCTTAAGTCATCCACATAAAACTCCCCTCCATATTGAAGTCATCGTCTGTAAACACCAAGTAAAAAGGGTATTGATAGATGGAGGAGATGGACTTAATATTTGTACCTTAAAATCCATGCATTAGGCTTCTCTGAGGAGTCTGATGATCCACATAAAAAGATTACCATAAAAGCATATGATGATGAAGAAAGGTCATCTAAAGGAATTGTGATGTTACCCATTCAAGTTGGACCAATACTAAAGGATACTATGTGTGAGGTCTTAGACATAGACCTCATGTACAATATTTTATTAGGTCGACCTTGGATACATGAAATGCAAGTAGTGCCTTCTACATATCACTAGTGTGTAAAATTTCCTTACAACAAACAAGAAATTTCTATATCAGTTGATCACAATCCATTTCAACATTGCAATGCAATGGGGGCAGCCTAGGACAGTTTGGTTCCCCATAATAGGGAAAAACAAGAATCCTCAACATCAGATCTATAGAAGGCAAAGTCTGAATCATTACCTAGAGATTTCAAGCAAAAAATGCAAATCAAAGAACAAGGCATGGGGGAATACTCTTTGGAACCCATGTGTTTGGCCAACTTCCCAACATCACCCAGATCTCATGGATTACCTACAACATCAACACATCAGGTAACTCAGCCGATCACCAAATTTGATGGTACCTTCATCCAACTCGGCACTCTAGCACATGAATCAGAGGAAAAGGACATCCTTAGCTGGTTATACAAAGATGGGGAAGAAGATAATAGAGCAACTACTCTGGACATAGTTCTACCAACACACCTATATGGAAAGGGCTACTTAATCATGCAACAAATGGGATATAATGGTAAAGGACCTATTGGAAAATGCAAAGAAGCAGTCACTGAGACCATAGACCTTCCTTCACAGCTTAGTAAAGACAAAACAGGACTGGGCTGTAAACTCACTTTCCTACTAAGAAAGATACCCCACATAACTCCAAAACCTCAATGGAAAGCAAAGAAGAAGTAAAAAGGAGAAATCTGACAAGAAGCACTATTTGAGTCAACCGAAACAATCCGCAAGGACTGTGAATGTAAAGAACAGAAGCAACATCAGGAGAAATTCCTCAATCACAAGAAGGCCATATCTGCAGTAGTAGCTCATATTCGAGAACCAATATCTAAAGCCGTAGAACTACCTCCTGATATCATTATTCCTCCCCAAGGAGGAACAATATATGAGCAAATACAAAAAGTAGAAGCAGGATCCAACACAGAATCAACGAAAACTATTAAATTGGTATCAATTATCAAAGATCTATTTTCACCATACAACATACCTATTTACAGCACTGAAAAGATCTGGGATAATAACTCTGAGATAGATTCCAATGAATATGAATGGGGTAGCTACTCAAATACTACTGGAGATACCGCTAACAATACTAGTTCCATATCCCTTTCTCAAGAAGAGCATAACGCGGAAATTATACTACTTGAATTTGGACCACAAAATATTTATGACGCTAAGGAAAGCGAGCAGAAACATTATGAACAAGTCTATACAGAGGATGATACCATCAAAGACCTCAACGGAATCCTGAACTTCTTTAGCACCTGAACCAATCATGATGAAACCTCTGTCTTGACACTTATAGTGGCAGAACTTGATCCACCAAACGATTCCTTACCACTTATCTTTCCCGACCTCATTGACTGGGATGAACACGAAATGCATGATATACCAATTTTCTTGGATGATGAATCTATTATCCACTACCTATGTGTCATTAACCCAGAAACAGGCTCTACCAGTGAACATGATAACGATGTTTGCAACCAAGGGAGTGCCAAGTCTCTTAGTCGCAAAAATGAACCAAATAAAAGATCTGATGTTGAAAACTAGTCAATGGTAGCTCTTGATCATAAAAAAGTAAAAATAAAGGACGCATCTGAGGGTGAAAACCTTTTTAAGGCACCTAAAGATGGGAGACTTGACACTCTTCTTGAAAATTTTCATGAATGATCACCCATATTGATTGAGCCCACTCAATCAATCAACATTGGTACTATAGAAGCAGCCAAAAACATACACCTAGCAGAATCTCTGACAAAGGAGGAAAGATCAGCCTTTATCATCTTTTTTAAAGAAAAGCAAATTAACTTTGCTTGGTCATACATAGATATGCTTAGAATTAATCCACACTTAATCATGCATCACTTGTCCATCTCTCCAGGAGTTAAGCCAGTCAAGCAAAAACTACAAAAGATGAATCCATAGGTAGCACTCATGGTTAAGGCTGAACTGAAGAAACTATTAGATGTCAGAGTCATTCGACCCATTGACTATGCAAAATGGATCTCCAACATAGTACCAGTATCAAAACCAGATGGCAGTATCAGAATCTGTACTGTTTTTAGAGATGTCAACAAAGCTTGTCCAAAGGACAACTTTCCTTTGCCTAGTATCGACATAATTGTAAACCTCACAGTGGGCCACGCAATGCTCTCACTAATGGATGGTTTTTCAGGCTATAATAAAATAAAAATAGCCCCAAAGGATCAAGACAAAACAACGTTTACCTATCCTTGGGGAATGTAATGTTGGAATGTTATGCCTTTTGGCTTAAAGAATGCAGGAGCTACTTATCAACAAGCAATGACAACAATCTTTCATGACATGATGCATACCTTCATGGAAGACTATGTGGATGATTTACTAGCTAAATCCTTCACTAGAGCAGAACACCTAAGCATCTTAACAAAGATTTTTGATCGATTAGAAAAATTCCAAGTCAGGCTCAACCCTAAGAAGTGTGTCTTCGAGGTTACATCAGGTAAGTTATTAGGCTACATAGTCTCAGCTAAAGGTATTGAAGTAGATCCAACAAAGGTACAAGCCATCATGGAGATGCCACCACCAAATAATATCAGTTAGCTCCACTCTCTACAAGGATGACTTCAATCAATCAGGTGATTCATCGCTCAACTAGCTGATAAAAGTCTACCATTCAATCACTTGCTACATAAGAATGTACCTTTCAGATGGGAAGCCTAATCCTTTTATCAAATCAAACAGTATCTAATAAACCCACCAGTTCTAGTACCACCAATAGCAAGAAAGCCACTCATTTTATACATTTCAACAACAAATATATCACTGGGGGCACTATTAGCACAAGAAGATCAACAAGGAAAGGAATGAGCCATATACTACATCAGTAGGACATTGAATGGCTATGAACTCAACTATACATTCATTGAGAAGGCTTGTCTAATAGTAGTCTTCGCTTCTCAAAAGTTCAGAGATTATATGCTAGCACACACAATTAAGCTAGTGGCAAAAATTGATCCTCTCAAATATCTACTCAGCAAGGCAGCTCTTACAGGCTGATTGGCTAAATGGGTCATGATTCTCAGTGAATTTGATATCCAATACACAAAATGAAGAGCTATCAAAGGACAAGCAATTGCAGATCAACTAGCTGAAGCACCACTACCAGGAAAACAAACTATGGAGATTGAATTTCCGGACAGAGACATTCTTGCTATTTCTACCAAGAAATGGACCCTATACTTTGACAGATCCTACACACAACATGGTTCAGGTGCTAGCATTCTCTTCATCACTCCTAAAGGACACACTATACCAAGATCATATCGGCTTACATTCTCATGTACAAATAATGTGGCTGATTATGGGGCATTGGTTATAGGCATCAAAATGGCTATAGAATGGAAAATCACAGAGTTAAAGGTCTACAGAGATTCACAACTAGTCGTCAATCAAATCAACAACGACTATTAGACAAAAGATGATGAGCTACTACCCTAAAAATGAATGATGGATGACTTCAAATAGTATTTTGTACACATCACCTTCAAGCAAATACCAAGGTTGAACAACAAAGCAACCGATGCAATGGCTACTATCACTTCATTACTACAGATTCTTGAGCAACAGAGTCATTACAAGTTTCTGGTAGAGCAACTATTCTCCCCAGCCTATGACCACTCTAAATCCCATGATTTCTATGCCTTGACTGGTTCGGATTCCCCTTTGTATGGACCGATATATGATTATCTAAAGAACAACATCCTACCCATTGACTTATCCCGAAACCAAAAACGTAAATTTATCTGACAAGCCGCCCGTTATACCCTTACTGCTGATACTTTGTACCGTCGAGGTCTAGATGGTACTCTTCTTCATTGCCTTGATTGTAATGAATCTGATTCTGCTTTACACGAGCTTCACGAAGGTATTTGTGGCACACATTCAAGTGGAACTACTCTTGCTAAAAAGCTTCTAAGGATGGGATACTACTGGTCCACAATGGAAAAATATTCTTACCACTTCGCCAAGAAGTGTCATAAATGCCATATCCATGTCAATCTGATACATGCACCAGCACAGGAACTACAGCCATTTACAACATCCTGACCCTTTTGTCAGTGGGGACTCGACTTGGTTGGCAAAATTCATCCTTCATCTTCACATGGACACAAGTTCATTATAACTGCAACATAATACTTTACCAAGTGGATAGAAGCAGTCCCCATGACCACAATGATTGGAAAACAAGTTGCCTCTTTTATCCTAAACTATATGATTTGTAGATATGGTATTCCAAGCTCCATCATCACCAATAATGGATGACTGTTCAAAAACCAAGATGTCTAAGAACTATGTGAACAATTCAAAATACAACATCATTTCTCTACACCATACTACCCACAGGGATATGGTTAGGCAGAAGCATCCAACAAAATGATATTAAAAATTGTAAAGAAGACAGTCAATGATGTAGGCAAAGATTGGCATGTACAACTCAATCCAGCACTTTGGGCATACAGAACTAGCATCCACACACGTATAGGAGCAACACCTTTCTCATTGGTCTATGGATCTGAAGCTATTTTACCCCTAGAGGTAGAAATTCCATCTCTTAGAGTCTCTCTAAAAGGCTTAATCCTAGATGAAGAGTATCGAGTCAACCGACTATAAGAACTGGAACTATTAGATGAAAGATGTCAGCATGCTTACACTCATCTCAAAGCATATCAACAATGCATGTGCAGATGCTACAATCACAAGGTCATTCCTCGAAATTTCAAAATTGGTGACCTAGTCCTCAAAAAAAATCCAAGAACTCAACAAGATCGAGAAAAGAAAGGGAAAATTTGAACCTAACTAGTTAGGTCCCTATGTCATCATATCAGTCTATGGATCAAGTGCTTATCAGCTAACAACTTCAGAAGGAGATGTGCTCAACCAACCAACTAACAACATTCATTTGAAGACATACTACACTTGAGTAGTCTAATGCACAGAAAATGTCAAAAACAATAAAAAAAAATCAAAAAATCAAGGAAAAGAAAATAAAAAGGTACAATAAAAGCAACTAGTGAAAACCTGGTAACATGCACTATTGTGAAAAGACAACTCCTTTATCTATAGCCATATCCTTATCTCCATAGTAAAACACTATCATCCATCACCCAACACTTAGCAAATATCCATTCAGGACATACTTAGTGTAGTCACTATCCTGATTTATCCATCTATCCTTTCACCACAATTTACCATGGCTTGGTAATCGCTGTACATACCCGCATCGAGAGGTACACTTAGCTGGAGACAATAAACATCAAAACTTACAAGCATGTTCAAACCATCAAGACTATTTGCAAAACTCAGAGCATCATGTCCAACAAAGAAAAAACTTACACAAAACCCCAAATAAAAAAATTGATCGATAAAAGATTCATGGGAGAAATACGATGGATGACTTTATGAAGTATCAAATGTTGCATTTTTCATAAAAGTTTTGACTATTTTTGCACATAAGCTTTTTTAATTATCGGATTCTCTAAATTTTCTCAACAATGCTTCCAAGCTAGAGAACATCGAGAAACTCCAATATTTTCTTAGTCTTTTGTCTGTGAGGCAATCATTTGTACTATGTAGATACTTGTCTTAAGATGTGATACAACGAATAACAATGAAGACATGATTCCACTTTACGCATACAAATGGTTTAATCTTGTCTGTTTATATGCAATCCGCACTCTGGCCGTCCTGGTTCAATTATACCTTGACACTTGTGCTATCTTGCAAAATCAAACATCATGTAAATTTTTCTCAGGTCATCATGGTTCAATTATACCATTATGCTTGTATAAATTTTCAACATATCCAAAAATCAATCCATGCTCAATGATGATACCTACAAAGAAAGCAAACAACATGTGGCTATATCAGACGACAAATGCAGAATAAGGATGCTCAAAAACAATTAGTTGCATATCATTTTACAATTAGTTGCATATCATTTTACAACTGGTTGCATATCATATCATACATCTCATTTTCAAAATATCATTCATCATTCATCATTGCATCCCTCGCATGCATATCTATTGCATCATCATGGAATATTTCTTCACTTTCATATTTTCATCATTCTTCCAAACTATATTCTTCCAAACTATCTTTCATCATTCTTCCAAACTATCTTCTATCATGTCTTATACAGGATGTATCCTTCCTAAAACCAGATGTTTTGATCAATTCTTATACAAGATATATCGTTCCTAAAACCAGATGTTTTGATCTGCTCTTATACAAGATATATCATTCCTAAAACCAGATATTTTGATCAGCTCTATAGGATATATCGTTCTTGAAACTAGATGCTTGATCATCCATGTCTTATACAGGCAGTATCATTCCTGAAACCAAACACTTGATCATCCATGTCTTATACAGGCGGTATCATTCCTAAAACTAGATGCTCGATCATCCATGTCTTATACATGTGATATCATTCCTGAAACCAAACGCTCAATCATCCATGTCTTATACAGGCAGTATCATTCCTGAAACCAGACACTCGGTCATCCATGTCTTATACAGGAGGTGTCATACCTGAAAACAGACTTGCTCTCATTCCAATCAATCTAATCAATCTTATCAAACCCATGCATGCCATCACTATCCACTCTTCTATCTTTCAAACAACATTCTTCTTCTTTCAAGAGATCATTCATGCCTTGTGTGCACGAACGATCTCGCGAGGGGGCATTATCATATCAAATATCGACATCAATGTCATATCAATTTCATATCAACATCAGTCTCATATCAACTTTTCATATCAAAACAATTCTTCATATTTGGGGCATCATCAATATCGTTCATCAACTCTGGGGCATCATATCGATTTTTCATATCAAATCAATTTTTCATATCCACAACATCATATTGACATATCCACAACATCATATCGATCAAGTTTTGACAGCATATCCAACAAATTTTCTTTGAATCAACATTTGCACACATGTCACTTCAAAGAGGGGCAAAATGTAGACGTATAAAAATGACCATATTCCCAAATGAATATTTTATGTTCATTCATCTACTTAGTTAAATCTAATTTAATTAAATTACTTGCATTCCTCTATTTAATTAAGTAAATTATTCAATTTATTTAGTTAAATTAATAAGACCCCTTTTGCATCATTTAATTGAATAAATCAATATATTTAATTAAACTCCTTTCTAGCTACTTTTAATTAAATTTACATTTAATTAATAGTCCACCCCAAATTGAATAAATCCAATTTATTCAATTTCCCAACTTGCAACCAAATTGAAATAAAGCAATTTATTTTAATAAATTCTATTTTCCCTCATCCACTTGCAAAATCCTGCATCTCCCACTTGCTTCCCAAACCCTATTCCTAACCCCTTCTAGACTCTTCTAATCACTTCTAAATTAAACTAACCCATTTCCTAAACTTTGTCACATCCCTAAACAAAGGGAAGTCACTTCTAAAACCTCCAAAGTCTTCCAAACCATTAATGGTTAACTCAACCCTCTTACATGGTTAGAGACTTTTTGCTTAACTTAACCTCCATCTAACCCAAGGGTCTCATCAAGCATTCATTTCTTTGACCATAGTTATCTCTTTAACCTTTGCACAAGAGTTTATCCTTTGGGTAAAACCTTTATCCAATGGATAACCCTAGCTTAACCTTAACCCTTAACCCCTAGGGTAACCATGAGGTCTTCTCAAGCATTTAATGCTTCTTACATCTCCTCTCAACCAACCTTATGTTGACAATTGTCACCATTTCATTGGTGCCAATTGTAAACATGGATTCCCAACTTTCAAACTCGGCCCTTGATTGCCTCTTTCGATCCTAACCATCCATTGCCCTATTTTTGCTATAAATAGAGCTCTCATTCCTCCATTTTTCATCATCCAAGTCTTTAGCATCACACTTATACTCAAATCCATGCAAGTTTTAATATCTCATTTATGCTCATCATTTAGCCTCTCTTTTAAATAGGAATTAATCTAAATATGCATGTTTAGAGTATTTTCCTTATCATTTAGCTTAATCATAGACTAATATAGCATGCTAGGATAGTCTTGTTACTAATCTTGTCATCTTATAACTAATATATTGCATTTATAGGATCATGTATAACTTAGGATGCATTTCATCTTAAAATCAACAAAATCATCCCTCTTTCTTGCATTTGTCATCCCTAAACCACTTTGCTCAGTGATCTGAGAGCAAAGACATTGGTTTGAGGGAGCTTGTGAGATAGAGAACCATGGAACCAACCTTGGGAAGCTGAGCCATACTTCATGACTCCATAGCTTGCACCAAGAAGTCTTGTGGGTGTGTGAGAAAGGCTCCTTAGACTCTGTTTTCCACATACTAAGTTGTATCGACCCACTTTTCCCACATACAGTGTCTTATAAAAACAAATATATTTTTACACTCTATTTGAGTGTTTTATCTTTATCCCTTCAGGGTTTCCTGGTGGGACATTACACTTGGTATCAGAGCCCATGTTGCAACATTGGGATCTCTAGTTGGTGTGTGGTGTATCAACCTTATGTGTATTCTTGTTCTCCTTTTTGTAGGTGTGTGCTTGAGTAGACCTTAACTGGGGTGTAACACGTGTGTTCACACCTTGTTTCAACTTCTTGATGTGGGTGCTTGGGAGTGATTGTATGTGTTTTGTCTGCTTATTGAGGTCTTGGTCTATGATTTCTCTTATTTCAAAAGAGAGTCGTATGTACCTTCCTTTTGATTCATTGTACTCTTTCGAATAATCCATTTGGGTTGGTTAGTGTTGTCTTGAATCTAAAAGTACGAAATGTGCTTGTTATAGTTATGATCTATCTTAGTGTTGTCCACTTGAAGGACTAGTATGGAAAATATTAAATGCTTATTATGTAGTAAATTGAATGATTATGACCCTTCCTCCTCTGTCTCTAGAAATTAAAATAAGTTTGATGTGTAATTATCTCTTATTTGAGTTTTCTTATTGCAAGAGAAAAGATGTGAATTCTTGAGCCTTGTGTGAGCCTTATAACGTTTATGTGTTCTTAGATTATAAAAAAAGGGGCTTTGATTTGAAAGTTAATATTGATTATTGAGAGAAAATTTTATGTTTACATTAAGGATTCTCCATGTGCTTTGTAGGAGTGATATAATTAAATTCCATCTTAAGTAAGGTGCATTAATATGCACATAGTTGATTTTGTGAAATTACCTTCTTGTGAAAGAAGTACCAAAAGAGAACATGTTATAGTAGCTTCAAGAGTGTATTAATGTGTTCCACGAAAGATTGTTTTATGTGCTTCTTTAAACTAGTTGAACGAGGATCTATTTTAGCAATGCTCCATTTAACTTGCCTTTGGATATAGATAATTGCCTTATTGTGTTTCGAAAGTGCAAATGAAAGACTTGTTTGATGTGTATGCATTAATGTGTGTTATTTAGTTGATAGCTCCTCATTTACCTTCTTGTTGTATTTTGATTTTCAATGTTAGGTTGCCGATTTTGATGTATTACTATATTGAATTAAGAATAGTGAGTGTTCTCAAGAGGTCTTGTATCACCGAAAGGTTGTCTTTCTCGATTTCTTGTTCAAAAAAAACTAGAACATTGTATTGCAACCATAATAATTGGAAATGTCATGTTAGGTTGTTTTGGAATCCTCCTAAAAAGATAGCGAAATGAAACCCGTGCAACTAAAATGATAGAATTATATCTGAGCATATAGGGTGACCTTGTTGATCTTGTGTATTCATAGGAAATAGTTTGATTTTCAAACTCTCTTTCCCTTCTCCTTGCCTAAAATCATAAGATTTTTAGAAATACTACTAAGAACGCATTGATTAAAATAGAGTGTTAATAAAACATGTGTAATTGTACTTTTTGCATTTTTTTTAATGAAAGATGAAAGTCTTAAGCTTCAGCAAGAAAATTGCATAGTTTGTAATGTGAATGCGAATGCTTAGTGGAATTTGAGAAAGATATCGGAATGACGTTATCTCCTTATGTAATTTTGGATTGTTATGAATTTCAGTACTTGCATCTAGGATAAACTTGATTCAGTTATTCATGTGGAAAGCATAGTTAAAACCCTTCATGAGTAGATGATAATGCAATGAAAGGTACCCCCGTAAATATGAGTAAACCAATGATGGTGCTATACCTTGTGTGTTGTAAGAAACCCGTACTTGCTATGTGTGCCCATGGGATGGTGAAGTAATCAACCATGGAGGATAAGTTTGCTTATGAGTATGGGGAAACCATATTGTTTATGTGATATTGCTTATTTGTTTCCTTACTGAGTACCAACCCACGGGTTGTTGATAAGTCAGTATGTGCAGGGGTAGTATTAGAAGTCACCATTCATTGAATAGTATGGAACAACGTATGAGTTATGTCGATGTGAAGCGACTTTAGCTTCTCTATTTCAAGGAAAAATATAGTTACGTAATGAAATTGTATTTTAGGTGTACTCAATACTTTCCCTTGTGATGAACCGATTTACAAGGTTCATGTGTGCCAGCCTATTCCTCTCCTTTATTTGAGCATATTGATGTCAGTTCTTGAGTAGAATGATGGTTTTATTGGAGGATCTTTTGCCTTGTCTTCATGAAAGGTATGTTATTTTTTTTACATGAGGTACCAATTGACTAGTATTGGTAGACTTGTGGGTAGACCTTAGCCATGTATACCACTGGCTTACGATGGGTATCTTGAGAGGAACGTCGCTATGCAGGGTGTGACCTGCACATGCCCTTTTTCACGAGGTACACTGCCATGCGGGATACGTCCATTGCTTGCCTTTTTTCGCTTGGAGTATTGCCATGTTGTGCTGAGACACGATGCGAGATGTAGTAGACATTGCCATGCGGCCTACCAACAAGTTTAGGGTAGAGCCATGCCACATGACGATGTGATGTGGGGTGATGTTGAGGAGCACACTGCCATGCCATGTGGATGTGTGACTAGGCCACACCACATGATGAGCTACTGCGATAGCTAGACGATTGTTCCTTCCTTCCTCGTTGGTGGCTAGATGCTAGTCACATAGTGATGTTATGTGCACTTATGATATTTTTATTTATTATTTCCTTGCGGGCTAGCAATTCATTTTATTTTGACCTTGAAGGTTTAGCCCTGATCTTGCGATCTTTTGCTTACTTGATTTGATGTTGCAAATTCCAGAATTATTTTCTTGCCTTACTATTGGAATTGATGATTATTATCTTTGTTCTTCTGTACTTTGGTCGCTAAATTGGTTATCCTTATTGTTTTCACATGCTGGTCTTGTGTTGCAATGTGAATTCCTCTCCAAGAACGTAGGAGATGGTCTTGGATGAGTGTATACGAGGAAGTAGACGTAGGGAACCTTGAGGATGGGGGTATGTGAGGCTATGAGATAGCTAGGATCCACTACCTACCTATGAGTGGTGACTATCTCTTGGAGGATAAACACCTTATGCAACAAGGGATGTTTACAAGGGTCTTGTATGGAAGGTAGCACCGCTATGGTGTACCCTAGAACCATCAAGCCCTTGAGTGAGATGTTGGATATTTATGATCATATTATTTGTTTTGAGATCAGGCATAGAGTTGTTGATCATGCATGTTATCCTTGACCGAGCGTTAGACATGCTCACATGTGGCCTTTTGTGTTGTGCAATCCAGTTATGTGGATGGTTAATATGTGTAACCATGGATTGAATGGTGTTAACTTGTCACTATGTTATGGGACATAGTCATTGGGAAAAGTTCTTATATGCCTAGAAAGTGTAAACAATTGAGTTATTTACATTGCTCCTATTTATTGAAATGTTAACTTGGTTGTAGAAAGTGATTTTTGAAGCTAGTTCTATGCGGTAAAGCTTTGTAAAAAGATGTAATGGTAAAAGATATTGATCATGATGACATGTTTTCTTGTCCTACTTGGTAGAATGAGTATGGTAATTTCTTTTTACCTCTTTTAATGCTTTGATGGGTGTAATGAAAGGAAGAAAATTCTTGTTTTTCTGCTATGATTGTGGATAATTCCTAGAATATTTTAAAGAAGTGTATGGCTTTAGAGGTATCTTGCCTATGGATAAGGATATTCTTAGGGCTTTTAGCAATGATGTTTCATTTATTTATGGAAAGATTCATATGTGCAAATTAATAATTGTTAAATGAGTTTCAAGTCTAATACATGTTACACGATTATCCGCTTAACCTTATGACTTTTAGGAGTAAGTCGGAGCCTTGGGGGGGGAGAATGTAGTGCCCCTACCCTAGTCGACTTTGCAAAAACTGGTTTGACCTTGGTTGACTTCTTATGTGGCATTCTTGAATGGTTGATTAACCATTATGTAATGTTGTAGATTAGATAATATGAATATTGTGCATACCTGTTAGTGTGCTTTCGTATCGATTCTTGTGTAAGTTTAACTATTTCCCTAATTCTTGTTATAAATCTTGAGCTAACGCATTCATTGAATATATATATATATGTATGCTTGTGTGACTCATGGTTGCAGGAGATTGCAGGTACAGTACCACCTAGGTGTGAGGTCTGTCTCCATCAGGATTCACAAGGTTGAGTATACCTCTTTCATCCTTAGAATTTGGATTAGGTGGTCGTAAAACCCTCATCTTGCCTTATCCATGATCAAGTGAGCATCTTGTGTGGTTCTTCAGTTTCCCTTTTCATTTGGGTTTGTGTGTCATGTGATTGGTTGGCTTTGTTGGGTTGCGTGTGATAAAATGGGGTATTTTATCCTAAGTACTTAATTCAATTTAATGTGTTCATTTACGCATTGGTAATTGATATTTAAAATAAATAAGTTTCTTTTATGAGATTAATCATTAATTAAAAAGACCGCTTTATTTATGTTTGTAGCGAGTTTAATTTAATTGTTAATTTTAAATAACAAATTTAATTAGTTTATGTGTTTTAAATATGAAAGATTTAAAGTTATTTGAAATAGAAATAATTTAATCTCTTTTGCATTTTGGAAAAGAAAGGATAATTTTACTTATTTAGGAAAATCATTTTTTTATTAGAAAAGCAAGTTTAATTTATATGTATATTTGATATAGTGTGAAAGATTGATTTTGGGAATTAATTTAATTAAAATATTTTATCCTTGTCAATATTATGAAATATAAATGATAGCCTAGTTAATATTGAAAAAAAATAAAATTAAATGAGAGACAAGTATTTTAATTTTAATTAGAAAAGCAAGTTAGATTATTTGAATAGTTGAAAAGAATGATTATTTTCATTTTTTATTTAAAAAAGTGCTTAAATTCAAAATTAGAAAATTAGGTCAAAATTTCATTCTTTTAACCTAGGTTGGAAAATTTTTTGGGGGTTGTTGATTTTTTTTGGGAGAAAAAAAAAAGGCGATATTTTTTTGGGATGGAGAAAATTGGGGATTTTTGGGAAAGAAGGATTTCTATAGCTGCAGGTTGGGGCTCTTCTTCAAAATCTTGCTAGGAATGCTAAAGGAGGTAGGATTCTTGTTTACTTTTTTTATTTCGTTGTTAAATCAAAAATGATGTTTTGTTGTTCTTCCTGAAATGCTGGTTTAAAAAAAACCATGAATGTTCTCAAATTTGAGTTTCAGCTTTGAAAAAAAAATGGGTTTGCATTTCTTTGTATTGGGGAAAGTTATTGGGTATTTGGAAAATCATGTTCTTACAATAAAAGTTCCCCTACTATTGTTTTAAACATTCTAGAAAAATATATTTCAGTGACTACGAATGAAAGAAAATTTGGGGGGTTTTTAGTTTATTATTGTTTTACTTTTATGGGGTTTTGATTTGATTTTAAATCTTGAGATAAACTGTAAATCAAAATTTATTCTCAGAGAATTATGAGTCTGTGTTTGCAGAAGTGGGGTTCGTTTTATTTTATATTTTGAAAGCCATGAACATTCTGGAAAGTTTATTCAAATCTCTGTTTCAGACTGGGTAGAAATAAAAATAATAAATTATTCTTTTTGTCTCTGTTGCTGTGAACTATTTATTTTCAACAGTGAATGTTTAAAAAAAAAATTTAATTTTTTAAGTCTCTGGGAGACTGGCGTCTTTGACTATGTTTTACACAGTAAATATTTAAAAAATAAAAAATAAAATAAATGAAAAAAACCTGCGTGGTGGGGAATAAACCCCCACCACGAAGAGGTAGCGGCTGCTACCATGGTAGCGGACTGCTACCAAATGGTAGCAACGCTGCCAATGGCAGCCTCTTGCTACCTTTTGGTAGCATCGCTACCATGGGTAGCGTGAGTGAGGGGGGTTTGGGCATGTGGAGGTCCACGTGGGCACCCTTTTCCCCATTTTTTTTTATGTTATTTTTCAAAAGAAAAAAAATATTTTTTTATTTTTATTTTTTTTAATTCAAAAAAAATTATATATAATAGTTTAGTATAAATTAAATGGTAAATTTTTAATAAAGTTTTAATTATGATTAATTTGGCATTAATTATAATTAATATTAATTTGATATTAATTAATTGTATAATGGTATGTATACGCTAATTAATATTCAGATTTCATTTTATGATTAATGCATATTTTTCTAATTAAATACTCGAATTGCTAATTTCGCTATTAAATATTAAATTGTTATATTTTATTAATCTTGGATTAATAAATATATATATTAATTAATAGTTAAGTTGGGGATTTGTCTTATTGGGGAAGTATCTTTTTGGAAAAAGATAGAATATTACTTTAATTGGAAATTTTCGAGATAAAATGTATTTTTTTATGTGTTGGTAAACTTTAAATAATACATTATTCAGGAATTATGTTATTTGAAGAATTGAATGATAATAGGTCATTTGCAAATGTTAGAAATGAAATATTTTATCATTGGACATTATGAATTTAAAACGACATGCCAATGGGATTATTGGAAATCTGATAAAGTATCATTTGGAAATATAGTTAAGTTACTGATATTTTCATTTAGTAAAATAAATGGGTAAATTATATTTTTTCCTCTGTTTGAGAAATAGACAAATGGTACTATTCCAATTTGTGGTATTGTATTCACCTTGTAATGATGATTTTCTATTAATGTATTTTTGAAAAGCTTAGATCTTTTAGAAAACTTGATCAACCTTTAAATGTTAAAATCAATATGGGAAAGGATTTTTTTTTTTGGCTTTTTCTTTTGCAAGGTTTAATTTATTTGTATTCACTTTGTTTAAAGAGATGGAAAGACCCTGTTATGTTTGTTTAGACCTTGTCGTTTGCCTGAATTATGGTTGGCCCTAGGTTGGTTAGGATCCTAGTTAAAGTACTATCAGGCAATGGACTTTTGTATCAACTTTTAATATGCTCAGTTGGATCCGTTTCTATGTAGGGATCATTTAGGATTTATTGACCGAAGTGGTCATTTGTATATTGTTGTATACTGTTTGTATTAGTTAATGATGATACAATTAAGTATGCATAAAAGAACTCATTAGTTATGATGAAATTATAGTACATTTTGGAACAAGATGCATGGCATGTGTTAATGTAAACTTGAACGCAACGAATGTTTTAAAATTTATTGGATGAACTTGTCATATCACCTAAATTGTAAATCTAATGGATGAACTTCATGTTGTTATCTACATTCTAATCTTAATAAATGAACTTCGTCATAATAGCTATAATTGAACTAAAATGGGTGAACTCATTTAGTTATTTATATTTTAATCTTAATAAATAATCATCATCATATTTAACTTATTCTAACTATAATGGGTGAACTCATTTGGCTATCTATATTTTAACCCTAACGGATGAACTTCATTATGTTATTTACATTTTATCCTTAATAAATGATCTTCATCTTATTAACTATATTTTAACTATAATGGATGAACTCATTTGGTTATTTACATTTTAACCTTAATAAATGAACTTCATCTTATTAGCTATATTTTAACTAAATTGGATGAACTCATCAAGATAACTATATTTTAACCTTAATGGATGAATTCATATGTTATCTATGCTTTAACTTCAAAGGGGTAGATATCCTCATGTTAGCCTCATCTTCAACCATAATAGATGAACGCTTCCTAATTTCTATAATTTTGATTCACTAAACAAATTATACCCATGTTTCAAGTAATAACATGTAATTAAGATATCCTGCTTAATTAGATCAAATGTCGCGAGTTGAGTTAGGTGTTAAGTTACGTAATCACATTGGGAAACTCCTTAGGTTCGTTTAGTCTTCCACTGTGTTATCTAAGCATTAGATAAATCCAATGTATCTTAATGTTGTGTCTAATAAAAATATATATATATTTACACTCCATTTGAGTGTTTTAGCTTTATCCCTTTGGGGTTTCTTGACGGGGCATTACACAAATGCAAACCAAACAACAAATAAAGCATTCACCCACAAGAGCATGATCACCATAACACAAGAGGTTTTGACCTCGAAACCCAAATGGGAAAAACCATGGTGAGCTAAAACTCACAAATAACTATCTGTAGAATTGAAAGGAGACCGGTTAAAATCATACAATGTTCTTCACCAGAATAGATCCTGTTAGGAATCTCAATCTCTGTTCAGAGATAAGTTTGATTAAAGACTACTTTGTGAGAGGATTTCAGATCCACAGTTGTGAACCACCTTGTTAGAGGATTTACAAAGGCTTTGTTAGGCCTACCCAGTTAAGGGTTCCAGACTTGTCAAAGATGTGAGTAATCAACAAGTGAGTGATCTAGATACTAGCATAGTATGCTTGATTAGATCCTTGATAGCTCATTGTTAATGCACATTTAGCATTACTTCAGTCTTCAGTATCTCCACACTCTGTTTCTTCACACAGACCTAATCTTCTCTTTTGTAATCACACATACAAAAACCTCATACACTTCTAAAACCCTAACAACACCTAAAACCCTAGACATGATGTCCTTATAAAGGAATCTGATTTCATGTCAGTCCAATAGGATTACATTGCAAGTTCCTAGGTTCAGTGCATCTAGACACATTTGGTAACATGACACAAAATCACCACCAAAGTATCAGTGGATGATAACTCATCACAGAAATATCAGTTGGTAACTTATTATAGAGTAATATCGGTTCATTACAATTTAACGGATTACTAGTTGTCAAAATGAAGACTGGGAAAAATGATAACAATCGCTTTGTTCCTTCGTACCACTTTGGGATCCTCCAACCACTTGAGGTTTTCATACCGCTTTGGGTCTTCATACCACTTGAGATTGGTAAACACTTTCTGCAAAACACTGATAGTCTAAATACTATAATACATAATACCGGTTGGAACAATTACTGGTTGAGCATAACTCATACATACAAAAAGTGATCTCAAAGAAAGTGTGTGTCCATCAATGACAATCACAACATCATCAAAATCCCAACAATCTCCCCCTTTGGCATTGATGGCAACACTTAGGAAAATTTTGACATCTAAGTGTTTTACAACAAAAAAAATATGACATAATCAAAATTACTCCCCCTAAGCATATACACTATCCCTTTTTGCAGAAAATACAATGTATACTACTCCCTTAAAGAGATAACATGAAAGTATACTTAACATTCATCAAAATTTTAAATACAAAATACTACTCCCCATTTGCCAACAATGACAAAGTATTGCCGAAAAACCCCTATTTCTCATTATCATTAAAATAATAAATGTTTATGACAATAATGAGTGAAACTTGTCAAAAACCAATTTAAAATCCTGCATAAAAGTCTTCATGGCTAAAGACCATGACTCAATTAATGAGGTAGCAACCTCACTTTCCATCTGCATTTGTGATACCTATTCTTCCATGGCATCAATTGTACTCACCTCTTGGGTGATCGTTAAGGCATCCAAATTAAGAAACCACTTTTGAAGAATTTGCAGTCTGGGTAGTAAAACCAGTTGAAGTTCCTGCAAATCTATGGTTCGGTTGCAAATCTCTACTTCAATTCTGGCGGATTGGAGCTGAAATCGGTGAACAGTTTGCCCATATGTAGTGAAGGAATCATAGGGTGTTTTAAAGGTGCTTATGTATGCCTACAAATCAGATTACAGTTTTTCTTTCTGTGCTAGCACATCATCACAAAATAGATGGGGTGGGCTGATTTTTCTTAATAGTAGCTTTCCCTCATCCATAGCATCTCTTATGTTCTTCTATTATTTCATAAGTTCAGACCGGAGCTCGTTAAGTTTCTTCACCAAGGCAGTGTTTAGTGCCTTTTGATGCTTCTTTTGTGCATTAGCTTCAGCAACCTCTTCCAGGCATTGTATCTGGTCCTCCACAACTATACATAGAATTTTTAGTTGGGCCAAAGAGGAATCGGTACTAGGGTGGTTAGTACTAGGAACCAAACTAGTAAGCCTATCCACCACACTTTGAATAACATCTTGCTCCTTTTTATTCCTTAATGCTTCCAGTTGCTCTTGTGCAAGTTTAATGCTTTGGAGAAGCTCCGATTCATTTTCAGAGTGGAGGTCAATAGGATTGGTGATGTCAACTAGTTTTTCTTGACCACCGGTTGCCTTTGGGGTCTCCACTTGTGTGCTCTTTGCCGCTTCCTTCTTCTCTTTGGCTCTTTGCTTTTCCTCTTCTACCTTCTTTTGCTCCTCTTCTTCTTTCTTTTTCTTCTCTTCATCCTTCTTCCTTTCTTCTTCCTTCTTCTTCTCCTCATTTTGTTTCCTCTTCTCCTCTTCTCTCTGCTTCTCCTCTTCTTTCTGCTTCTCCTCTTCTTTCTTTTTCTCTTCCTCTTTCTTTTTCTCATCTTCTTTCTTCTTTTCCTCTTCCTTCTTTTTCTCTTCTTCTTTCCTTTTCTCTTCTACTTTCTTCTTCTCCTCCTCTTTCTTCTTTTCTTCTTCTTTCCTCTTTTCCTCTTCTTTTCTCTTGTCTTCTACTTGTTTCCTCTTCTTCTCTTCCTATTTCCCTTTCTCTTTGTCAGCCTTTTCTTTGTCCTGTCTCTCCTTGTCTACTTTTTCCTTTTTAGCATCTAGAGTGACATCTTCAACATCTAACACATCAACATCAATCATGTCTACCTGTTCTATTACTCATTATCCTTTATCAACAAATTCCTCATCTAGTTTTTTGGTTTCCGGTTCCTGTTCGACCTTCTTGTTGAGCTTAGACACTTGGTGCAACCTCAGAGCGGCTTTGGCATGGGAGTGTGTATCTTTCACCACTTCAGAGACTTCTCCTTCCAGTAACAAGAGTCTTCTTCTTCTCATGAAGAAGAGGCCTTTGTACTTATCCTTGATTTCATAGAGCTTAGAATTTGACATATCAGGAAAATATTATGCAAAGATTTCCTCTTTTATTTCCTATTCTTTTTCAATGGTAACATGCAATTTGTTATCTAAAGAATTGTATAAAGAATCTGGTGTCACCGATCTAATTTCTGATGGCGATCAGTCATTAATACATAGATATTGGATGACTTCCTATTCAACTTCCTCTTTTTCATTATCATTAAAATCATCAAAGTGATCTATGAAATCACTTAGCACTTTTCTCCTAACATTCTTGATAGTCCTTTAACAATGTGTCAAGGGTTTGTAAGAGGAAATGTCTATATTTACCAGTGCTAATGATGCTAGTTCATTGTTGGTTGTCTTTGCCTTCTTCCTTGTTTGCCTCATTTTCTTAGGCTGCACTTTAGGTTTTGTATCCTCAAAATCTGGTGAGTTGCTCTTAGTCTTTCGCTTTCTTTCAAAGACCTTGGTGGGTGCAACTTCCAGTTTCTTCTTGGCAGGTGACCGCTTGGTCACTTTAGGACTTGTTGAGGTAACCGGTGCCAATACCAAGGGCACTATCTTTCCCTTCTTCACTGAAGGTTCTTCAACCAGTTTTATCCTTTCCAAGTAAGTGTTGGTTCTTTTCTTCTTCGAATCAAGAGGCGAGGAAAGTAGGGTAGAGGCATACCCATCTAGCATGTCATACATCACCTCATATCCCATGGGTTCAACCTTTTCTTTTCTGGGCTCCACCACCTCCATTATGCACTCATCTACTATGATGGTAAAGCAGATGTCTTCTTCATACTTCTTAACATTGTCCCCAGATATCCTCATCCACTGGCTCATCTTCTACTTGAATTCATCAAAGTATTGATTCAAGACTTCAGGATACCCGGTTCCCACCACTTGAAAACTTTCTCTAATTTGTTTGGTAATTGGTTGGTTAGCATACCATTGAATATCACCGACTCCCAGAAAATAGCCTTGAAAGTAGAAAAACAAACCTACCAAGAGTTGTCTAAATTTAAATCTTAAGGCATTGTCCTATTTGATAGACTTAAGGTTTACCAGAAGTTGCCTATGCATATAGGTGAATAGATCAAATGAGGCATCTTGCATGATCATTCTGTAGGTGGCATTCACCGTAGCTACATAGATGGTTTATTCTGCTAGCATAGAACGTCCGGTATCCGATCACCATGCAAGAATACTTGACCAAATCATCCTTGATGGTGTTGACGGTCATTCCTCGTTGGTCGCTCACAGAACCGGTGAGCTTAGTCATTTTAGTCTTGATGACTTTTCTTAGGGTTGGCACCTCACCAGTGTTGCAGAAACTAGCGACGACATGAATGGCTTCAGGCGTAATGTCATGTGTCCTTTCAAGATACATTTTGTCACCATGCACTCTGCTCAAAATAATGCGGATGTGATCTTCCATAAATTCTTCAAGAAAGTACACCGCATTGTGAAGTTTCTTCCTCTCCAGGATAATGTATTCAAGTTTGATCCTTTTGTTATCCCCGCAGAACAGACCTAGCTGGGAATGGATCACTAGCAATCCTATGTATTCTAATTTGCAATCAATGTACCCTAGAATATCACCTTCCAATATAACTCGAGTGGGTATCTGGGATAGGGCATTGTATTTCATCTTCTGTTGGATAAAATCCACTGAATGAATAGGTACACTAGAACTCGAGTGCGATGCAGAAGCCATGATTAACTGATAAACAAGAATATCGATAAATACCTTCAAAATTTCAAAATTTAGGGTTTGCAAATTTAGCTTCTCTTCACACCACTTCGATTGCTGGCTTATCACTTTGTGTTCTTCACTGATAGGTTGCAAGTACCTCATAATTCTTCTTCTAGATTTCAATTCACTCTGAATCGCAAGTTGAATCGCCTTTGGTCGCTCTGCACTTGAATATTTCTTCACTCACAAATTGATAAGTGAAAATGACTTGAAAATCCCATTTAAACGAATTCTTCACCTACCATAATAAATGCTCCACTGTTAGGGCATAAACCCTAATGTTTCCTTTTACCATTTCTAGTCTTCTGTCGATTGATAGGTAACACATACCAGTTAAGGTCTTTTACTGATATAAATAGGGGGTTTGAAATATTTCACTAATTCGCTCCCCCTAAGCTTTTCTGAAGCTTAGTTTGCCGGATCAGAGATTTCCACACTAGGTGCAGAAACCGGTTCTTCTTGTGACACTTCTTCTGATTTCTTTTTCGAAGTTTTCTTCATATCCACTTGAACAGTTTCAACATCTATCTTTCCTTCCGGATTGACCAGTATGTCATCCGATATGTTCTTCTTCATCCTGCAGATTCTGGTTGTGTGACCCAGTTTGTTGCAATGATAGCAAACTATTCCAGGTGTTCTGCATGGTCCATTATTCATGTTTTCATTCTTCTTTCTGCATGTTGCAGTAGTGTGACTACTACCATGATAGATCAAATAGGTTTCTCTCCAACCGGTTGCAGTTTGATAGCCACCACCACCACCTAACTGATGGTAATAGGCATTATACTAGTTTGGATTCTGGTTCACAAAGGATTCAGGAAAAACTCCTTGAATCCTTTGAGGATATCTTCCAGTGTTGTGTATAACAAACCTACATTCAAATGCTCTATGCCTAAACTTGTTGCATGCATAACAGTTACCATTGAATCTATTGGATCTAGGCTTATTGTTTAGAAAATAAGGAAAATTATTGTAAGCCTTATTTCTACATACATTAGCAGTGTGTCCTTCCTTGAGACAATTAAAGCAAATAGGTTTAAACTTTTTCTTACCTTTATCCTTTGATATTGGTAGCTTCTTTGATGCTGCATCTTTTTCTCTAGAGGTCTCACCTTCCTCATAACCAAAAAAACTAAGCCCATTAGTATTCTTTACCGGTTTTGCTAATTCAAGATTTTGCTCTAACTTAGCAACACTCTGATTGAACTTGGCAAGTATCTCCTTTGTCTCAGTGACCTCCTTGGTAATAGAAGCATTGGATTCCTTCAAGGTTGCATTCTCAGAAATAGCCATGTTTAGTTCACCTTGTGTTTCTTCTTTTTCCACTTTACTTTCTTGGAGATGAGCGGTAAGTGCACTAATTATTTTCTTCAGCTTGGAGATCTCATGATCTTTGTCTTTTACCAGATCTTCAGCTTTCCTCTGGTTCTCAAGCTCTTGACATATTCTGATAGTCAATCCTTCTAGTTCCCTTCTCAGATTGACATTAGGCTCATTCAATTTTTCAACTTCTTCAACTAGGGCTTCCATGTCTGCTTCATCAGAAGAACTATTTTCAGTAAGCTCCATCAGTTTCTTAGCATGCTCTCTTCTTTTAGCCACATAAGCTTTATATTTGACTTCGAGTTCATCATAGGCTTTCTTAGTCTGAGTGAGTTGATGAGTAAGTTCCCTCATAGTGTATTCCCCCATATCTCCTTCCAAGTGGTTAGACCTATAGAAAGGTTGGCTCTGATACCAATTGATGAATACTAAGCGGGGGGGAATAATTACTATACCAATAAATACTGAACTTAAACACTTAATCAGTTTAGTAGTCAATCGATATAACAGATTTACTAACCAACCGGTTAAGACAAATGCAAACCAAATAGCAAATAAAGCATTCACCCACAAGAGCACGATCACCATAACACAAGAGGTTTTGACGTGGAAACCCAAATGGGAAAAACCACGGTGAGCTGAAACTCACAAGTAACTATCTCCAAAATTGAAACCAGATTGGTTAAGGTCAAACCGGTTTAAGTCATACAATGTTCTTCACCAAAACAGATCCTATTAGGAATCTTGATCTTTGTTAGGAGATAAGTCTGATTAAAGACTACCTTATGAGAGGATTTCAGATCCACAGTTGTGAACCACCTTGTTAGAGGATTTACAAAGGCTTTGTCAGGCCTACCCAGTTAAGGGTTTCAGACTTGTCAAAGATGTGAGTAATCAACAAGTGAGTGATCTAGATACTAGCACAATATGCTTGATTAGATCCTTGATAGCTCATTGTTAATGCATATTTAGCATTACTTCAGCCTTCAGTATCTCCACACTCTGTTTCTTCACACAGACCTAATCTTCTCTTCTGTAATCGCACATACAAAAAACTCATACACTTATAAAACCCTAGACATGATGTCCTTATAATGGAATCTAATTTCATGTCAGTCCAATAGGATTACATTGCAAGTTCCTAGGTTCAGTGCATCTAGACACATTTGGTAACATGGCACAAAATCACCACCAAAGTTTCAGTGGATGATAACTCATCACAGAGTAATACCGGTTCATTACAATTTAACCGATTACTGGTTGTCAAAATGAAGACTGGGAAAAATGATAACAACCTCTTTGTTCGTTCATACCACTTTGGGATCCTCAAACTACTTGAGTTCTTCATACCACTTTGGGTCTTCATACCGCTTGAGATTCGTAAACACTTTCTGCAAAAAACCGATAGTCTAAAGGCTATAATACATAATACTAGTTGGAACAATTACCGGTTGAGCATAACTCATACATACAAAAAGTGATCTGAAAGAAAGTATGTTTCCATCAATGACAATCACAACATCATCAAAATGCCAACACTTTGATCTTAGAATTCAATCTCTAATTCCTTCTCTTTGTTTATCTCTTCTCATGCCCTCTAATTTCTACACTCTATCTTTTGAAATGATTACTTTCTCTTCTGTGCTTCTCATAGAGTATATAAAACACTATGTTATCTATTCTTGAGATTGATTGACTCTTCCATATTCATAATATCTATTATTAATCTTTGTCTTATGCTTGGTGTCCTCTTCTTATCTCCACATTAAAATCTCTAATCTTTTATTGGGTGAGACCCCTTTCTCTGCCCCACATAGTGTAAGTAACCTACTATGTTATGTGCCTTTTCTCTACACACTCTAGCCCTTGATCTCTATTTCCCACTTCTCTTACTATCTTCTAGTTTCTCTATTGCATTTCTTATGTTTCTACAAAGCTTCTATAATAATACTATGTTGCTCACATGACTCCCCATTCTTCAACAACACCTGCACTATTCAGTTTTCTTCGCTATCATCTCCACACTTCAAGGATTTTCCCTCCAAAATGTGATAGATTGTTCTAGCTAGACTTTCCTTCCAAAAACTACATTCTCAAAATGATTTTCCTTTTTGCCTCAACAATCACACCTACCCCCTAACAAATCTCATCATTCACTATACGCACAAGGTTTTCCCTCCAAGGAATCAATTTAAAATTGATCTTCTTAACCCCTAAGAAAATTCATCTACATGTTGATTTTATCCTTTGTACATCCTACGCAAACAAAAATTCATCAATAATCAATATATCCCCTTCATACCCTTCTAAATTCTAGTTTTATATCTAAACATAGATTACTATATTTAGTAACCTTGGATCTAATTTTCCTCCTCGGGCTCCAAAATATTCTCTAAATGGGTCATCATAAATTCTCTTCATGTCTGTTAAGCTCCCCTAAAAGGATAGATGCCTACCTCATTTTTATGTACCATCTTTGCAAGTGATGTCTTCTATAAATTTGATTGTCTTTTGAACTTCTCAGCATGTTCCCCATCTTCAACCGGATCTTCCACATTACCTTGTCAATTTGTCAAGCACCTATGTGGACCATTTGTCTATTGGGTTGCATCTAAGGCATTAAACTCTTTCAATTTGGTCGCATTGTATAGTTTGAAGAATTTTGCCTAGACCTCGAGTGCATCACGATGAAAATGAAGTATATTTCTATAGTTTCCAAGGGCCTGCAGAGCCAATTTGTGTCATAGCGACATGCCATGTTATGCCAAAAAAATCCTTGTCATTAAGACAATTTTATTTTCACACCAAAGCGGAGCCCTCATTGGCATAATATAGAGTCCGTTACCCTGAAACAAAATGATTTGGGTATAACACAAGAGGGGTGGCCAAAGGGATGGATCATCTTGGCAATGGCCAAGGTCATGGCAAAAAATATTTTTCTGCCACACAATACAAGGGCACCACATGACCACTTTATCAACAAACCTTGACCAATGAATATTTTTCACATGGATCCATAGGACATTTTGAAAAAGTGGGTGATGTATGAAAATATCACCACTTGCATGGACAAGGTGGACCCATCATCATAATGAGCTTAATTCCTAGAAAGGTCATATCACTAAGACACTCAAAGAGTCATGGCAAAAAATAACTTATCGGCACAGCTTCAAAAGGCCGATAAGACTCCAACTAGATCATGTCAAAAAACAATGGTACCCTAAAATTAATCATGTCATTAAGACATCACAAAGTCACACCAAAATCGACAAAAGGGCAAGAGAGGAAAGAACATGAAGGTTGCACATGCATGTGTCATCATCTAGGTGGACCAACACATAGTTGCCAACTAGAATTCTATATATGCTAGGATGAGGTGAGCCCATCCTTGGTCCTGCCAAGAAAACAAACCTCTTCCTTTTGTCGATGTGACTGTTGTCATGTCACATTGAAAATCTTTTTTCTAATTCTCAAGAGACCTTTTCCTCTACATCACCTCAAGCCCCACATGAACACTTCATCTACACAAACCAATAAATTCAAGCTAGCTAGACATTTTCAAACACTTCATACAAAGTGGATCTGACAATCAGGGGTTGGAGATTGGCCATCAGTTATAAGTGAGATAAAAAGGAGTTTAACTTCTGTATTCAAAGGCAATCACCCGATAGGGTCCATATCAAAGGTTGAAGGATTGAACAAAACACTAACTTGCAAACTTAGTGAAACACTTCCACTTTTCAATTTTAAAGTGATACTATAATACAAGTCTCATTTAAAGTGGGATAGCAGGAAGCTTCAGTCTACATTTATTTCCTTACACACACATTTATTTTCTTCCATTCTACATGGTGTGGGCTAGCAAAGTGCACCATATTCTTTGTTTATTTTGTTTGGTGCAGTCACTTCTTTCTAGATCTCCATGGTATGCATAGCGATGTGTTTGGGGGTATTTTTCCCAGTCATAGCACAAGTCACACCGAAGAGAGGGTTTTGGTGAAGCATAAAATGACACCCAGAGGAGGAAGTGGTCTTGCCGATAGATGAGGTCATACCGATATGCACTTTGTTGCCTAGACTATTTTTTGTCATACCAAAATCTGTATAAAGAATGATTTTTGACATTTTTCAATTCTGCAACTTGTGCACATTGCTGGTGATGGATCAAACACAATGTGGGAGACCTATAGAACATGAAATCACCTTGTGTACACCTTTGCAAAAGAAGAAAGCACTTCCTTTTTGCCTACCAATTCCTCTGCAGCTTGCAACATTTGTGTAGCATAACACAACATGTTATGCATGACTACATTGTTAGAATAAATGTGGAACAACTGAGAGGGGGGTTGAATAAGTTCTTAATAGACTATGTGAATTATAGCACTTAAAACCTTAGACTAGAATAACCAATTAAGCATTAAATCATAATTGAAAACCAAAGAATCAATACCATGCAACAATAACTCATGACACCATGCTTTTTATGTTGAAAACCTCAATCAGGAAAAACCATGGTGGGAAATCCTATCCATAGTCAGATGATACTTATGCAACAAGTATATGATTACAATAGGGTTCTGCACATGCAGGAAGGCACACTACTTAGAGTGCACTTCTCATCACAATTTAGTCTCACTAAATACAAAGATTCCAACCACCTCAAGATATTTAGACTACAATCGAGAGAGAAGAACTATCGGTGATAACATCAAACATGCCAGATTACTGTTTCAGTTAAGCTCAATACCAAAGGTCTAAAACCTCTTACATAAACCCAACTCAGTTACCTATGATCAACCAAATCTTCTACACAAATTATTATTACATTATTTGCTCCTTTCCATACCTATAAGATCTACAATGCAATCTAACATATATTTATACCAACCTGAGACCTAACCAATTAGGTTGGCCACACAAATGATATATCAATAGATCCATTACATAATCATGAAATAAAATCATAACACATGTCGGCCTAAGGCCAAAAACATATCATCCAATCAATAAAACATCCCAAAAGCACACCAAAGGATCCACAAACATGTTTCATGCAAACCGATCCATAACCTAGATAGCACCGGACCTAAATTAGATCCACACATGCCAAAGAAATGATACCAATCATTCCAAGCATGAACACAATCACCACTAACATCTTGAATCCCTTCTAGAATCTGTACCAACACCACTTATGCATTGCATCAAATATCCTCAATAAAGCTCTGTTGGTGAAACTCTTACCGAACCAATAAAGAAAGCTTAATAGAACATAAGATAGCATCTGATGATCAAGTCAATACCAACTAACTGAAACATACTTCAGAAGCATATGAACCATCTATACACACTTATTCCATCAACTAGATCATACTAGTGGCAATCAACTGATTATTTTCCCAATCCAATCCTTCTACCGGAAGCCGGTAAATAACCATAACAACAAGCGTTGACATCAATGACAAAACATTAATGCAACACATAATCAATTCCATCATATGGCCAACAATATCCCCCTTTGGCATTGACGGCAACACTAGATGTTAAAAACATTCAAGTGTCAAGAAAATGCCAAACAAGTCCGCCCCAATGGAAGACCACCAACAATCTCCCATAAATTGATGTAGTAATGAAGTTCTGAATCAAATCTGAAACAAAAAGACCTAATACCGCCAAAATCCCCCTAAGGAGTGCAATCCATCTAAAAAAATAAATAGCAATGGTTTTTCACATATATTCCTCCACCTTTGACAACAATGCCAAAGAATCAAACAAAATATGAAAACTCTAAATCTCAAGGCTGGCTACTCCCCCTGAGTAATAGCATTGTTTCATCAATCTGGAGCAAAAGATAGCTCTGATAATGCATACCAAACTGATGCACATCTGCATCATTTAAGTCTCTATTGGAGGGGTAGAAACCCCCAATCTATTTCTCAAATACTCAAATGATTCCTGAGATAGGTTTAATGAAGATGTTGGCTATCTTCTCTTTAGTGTTCACATAAACTAGTCCAACTTCTTTCACTTCCACCTTTTCCTTCAAAAAGTTATACTTGATTAATATGTGCTTTATATTTGAGTGAAATACCAGATTCTTTGATATGTCAATAGCTATAGAGTTGTCATAATGGACAACCACAAGATCATTACAACTCACTTGTATATCCTTCAACATCTACTTCATCCATAGAACTTGAGTACAATTGGTTGTGGTTGCAACATATTCAACTTTAGCAGTAGATAAAGAAATGCAAAACTGCTTCTTGTTGATCCATGAAACCAACTTCTTCCCAAGGAAGAATGCTCCACCGAATGTTCTCTTCTAGCCATCAACATCACCTACCCAATCTGCATCTGTATATGCACATAAAGTAAATTCATCATCTTTAGGGTACCATAAGCCATATTAAGTTGTTCCTTGCAAATATCAGAATATCCTTTTTATTGCACTTTCATGATTTTCTCTTGGATTACTTTGAAATCTTGATACAATACTGACTGCATTCATTTTATCTGGTCTAGTCTGAGTTAAATATAGAAAACCACCAATCATTGATTTATATCTTGTAGAATTCATTGAAGGGGATGCATCTTTAATTGACAAATTTTCACTTGTAACCATAGGAGTACTAACCGGTTTAGAATTTTCCATACCAAATTTCTTCAACATTCCCTTAGATACTTAGTTTGACAGATAAAGATACCTTTGTTAGTCTGAGTAATCTGCAAACCTAGAAAAAATCTTATTTCTCTAGTCATAGACATTTCAAATTCACTCTGCATATTATCAAAAAAGTCCATGCATAATTTTTCTTCACCTCCAAAAATGATATCATCAACAAAGACTTCAATAATCAGAATATCATCATTAGGGATCTTATAGTATAGGTTATTCTCATCATTTCCTTTTATAAAATCAAGCTTCAAAACATACTTATCCAACCTTGCATACCAAGCTCTAGGAGCTGTTTTAGTCCATATAGGGCTTTCCTTAATCTGCAAACCATATTTTTGTCATCTATCAGTAAAAATCCATCAAGTTTCTCAATAAATACTTCCTCTTCAAGTTCTCCATTCATAAATGCACACTTAACATCCATCTAATAGGCCTTGTAGTTCTTATAGGGTGCATAAGCAAGAAATAGTCTAACAGCTTCAATTCTAGCTACCGGTGCAAAAGTTTCACATCAATCAATTCCTTCCTTCTGAGAATATCCTTTGCAGACCAATATAGCTTTTTTTATTACAACTTGTCCATCCTCATTCAGTTTGTTTCTAAAAACCCATTTAGTTCAAATAACATTCTTCTTTGTAGGCCCGGGAACTAAAGTCCAAGTATTGTTCTTTTCTATCTAATCTAATTCATCTTCCTTAGCTTTCATCCAACATTCATCTTTACAAGCTTCAATTACTGATGCCGGTTCAATCTGAGAAATGAAACATACCTATTGATTTTCCAATCTTTTCCTTGTCATAACTCCCATGTTTTTGTCTCCAATGATCTGATTTTCAGAATGATTTAGCCTTACATACCTTGGTGTTTTTTGTATTTTTGGGTTCTCTGTGCTGCTGTTTAGTTACACTTGAGTTTTCTGATGATGTCGGGGTAACCGATTCAGTATTTTGTTCTAGTATAGGCACTACCGATTCAATTATGATCATTTCCATTATCGATTCACTATCATAAGATTTAGCTTGGTCTTTGTACTGCCCATCCATTTTCACATTAGCGCTCTCCATAGTTCTCTGCAATATTTTGTTATAACATCTATAAGCTTTTCTTTTAGTTTTATAACCAATAAATATTCCTTCATCACATCTAGGGTCAAAATTTCCAATGGACTCATCTCTTATGATATAACACTTCCTTCCAAAGATTTTGAAATACTTAAGAGTACGAGAATGACCAAACCATAATTCATAAGGTGTCTTACCGGTATCTCCCTTGATATGAAATTTGTTGAATGTGTAAAATTATGTACTTACTAATTTTCTCTAGTAGATATGAGGCAAATTAGCTTTCATCATCATGCTTCTGGCTACATCCAAAATGCATTTGTTCTTTCTTTCCACTATGCCATTCTGCTGAGGTCTCCAGGGTGTAGATAACTGTCTCCTAATGCCATTTTTCTCACAATAGCTGTTGAATTCATCATATGTTAATTAACCACCTAGATCTGATCTGAGACACTTGATTTTCATTTCTATCTCTATCTCAACCATAGCTTTAAAGATTTTTAATTTCTCAAAGGCTTCAAATTTCTCCCTTAGAAAAGCAACCCTCATCATTCTAGAATAGTCATCAATGATTAACATGAAATGTCTATCTCAATAAAAGCTTCTTGTATTAGCAGGACCACATAGGTTAGTATGAATCAAATCAAGAACATCTCTAGATTTATCAAGTATTATCTTAAAAGAAGTTATGATTTTCTTACCCATTTGACATTCTTTACATACCAGATTATGAGGCTTCACAATCTTAGGTAAATCTCTAACTACCTTAGCTAAACTGATCTTTATGATGCAATCAAAATTTACATGACACGACTTCTTATGTCATACCCAACTTTCATCAATATGTGAAATTAAACATTTCTTTTCATTGGAGTTCAAATGAAAGATGTTACCTTTTGTCTGTGTACCAATTGCAATTTCCAATCCTGATTTCCTAATGATTTTGCACTTTCCATCCTTGAATTGCAATTTCAATCCTCTGTCTATGAACTGTCCCACACTCAAAATATTATTCTTTATCCCTTCAACATAATAGACATTTTCAGTGTTATTCTTACCATCCAATGAAATGGTTCCTCTTCATTTGATCATGCATGCCTTGTTATTACCAAATCTAACTTGGCCACCATCAAATTCTTACAGGGTTAGAAACTTTCCTTTGTCACCTGTCATATGAGGGAACATCCACTATTTATTACCCATTAATCTATGTCTTCAACATTTTATACAAGGGCCTTTTTCTCATTTTTGATAACTAGTTCCGGATCATCTTCCTTCATAGCATAAAATACCCAGTCTTTTACATTGTTGAATCCACTAGCTAAATCTCCTACCCATTCTTCTAATGAGTCATCAATTACTCCTTCCTCATCAACATAGTAGCATGATTTGTTTTTGTTTCTCCTATACTTATGCTTGATTTGATATTCAGTGTTAGGCTTAAAAGATCTTGCTCTTTCCTCCAATTTTGAATTCCTTTCAGGACATCTAGATGTAAAATGACCTATCTTATTACATGCAAAACATTTGAAAGGAGATTTTCCTTCATACTTACTTCCTAATGGACCTTTAGGTATCCTTCTAGCAAATAGGGCTTCAATTTTCTCAAGCTCTTCATCCTCTTTCCTAATCTCTTCCAATTACTTTACATACAACACTTTCCAATCTTGATTGCTAGTTGATGATGTAGATGCCTTAAATGCAGTATCAATCTTTGTAGCTCCAGGAGGACCAAATTCCTCAAGCTCAAAAGCAGATATCTTACCAACAAGAGTATCTCTATTGACAAAAGAGTTAGGCTTGGTTCTTAGCTCATTAATTGTAGTTACCTTCATCTTATATGTCGATGGCAAAACCCTTAATACTTTTGAAACAATCTCTTCCTCACTCAGAGATCCACCACAACACTAAATTCCTAATACAATTTCAATTACCCTTTCCATGAGTACAAAAATTCTTTCATCTTCCTCCATCTCCAAGATTTCATATCTTACACAATAACATTCAAGTTTTGCAATTTTAACAGTAGGATCACCTGCATTTAGAGTCTCCATCTTGTCCCATATAGATTTTGCCATTGATTTGTCTAATAGTCACATGATTTGCTGATCCGATAAGGTACTTAAGAGGGATTTTGTAGCTTTGCAGTCATTCTTAATGTTCTTATCCAAATATATCGGTCCAGGAATGCCAGATGACGGACTATGAGGTGTATAACAATTTTGAGTTATTTTCCAAATTTCCTTTTCAATACATCTTAAATGAGTTTCCATCTGAATCTTCCATTCTCCATAGCTTGTTCCATCATGCCCAGGATTGTCCTTCTAAAAAACATGAGTTGAAATATTAGTTCCTGTAGATATCTAAAAATGGTCAACGCTTGTGGAGTCATACTTTAACATTTGTGCATTGCCTTATTTTAGGGTTCTTGCATCGCATTAACATTTCTTCTATGTTGCGCACTTGGTCTTTATCATTTGCGAGCATTGAGTCCTTGTTCTGCATTCCTCATTTTTCTCACTTTTGAATTAGGTCTTGTCGATAGCAATCTTCAGTCACAATTTTGGTCGATCTTTGTCCCTGTCAATCTCATTATTTTGCGATCGATTCATCATCGATCCTTGTCCTTGTCAATCTTGTCATTTTGCGATTGATTCACCATCGATCCTTGTCCTTTTCAACCATGTCAATTTGGATCGATTAGTCATTGTTCCTCATCAATTGGCACCTATCAATTTGATCTCCTTGTCAATCTTGGTCAATTTGTCATTGATTTTTGTCAACCAATCTCAATCATTTATCAACATTGGTCCTTTGCCAATCAGAATCATGATCGAACCTACATTAATTTCTTGTTGTCTTGACCTAATTCCTTGTCCTCTTATTTCTAGAGTTTTATGATTTGTTCATTTAATCCTTTTCTTCTTCTTTGTGGGTTAAATAAATCTATTTATTTAGTCCTAGGTCTCTTTCATGAATTAATTAATGGATGAAAACCTATTAATTAATTCATCTAATTTCTATTTCATCTTTTTCCTCAATTTTCTAATCTACTAATTTCTCCTAATTCCTAATTTTCTAATTTTCATCAATTTTCTATTCTCCTAATTCCTAATTTTCTAATTTTTCATCAATTTTCTAATTTCCTAATTTCTAATTCATCTAATTTTCTATTTTCTCTAATATTTCTCCTAATTTCATGGGAATGACATAGCAAATTTGTCATAATTTGTTATAATTTGTCAATCAATCAATTTTGCATAGCAACCTTGTCAATTTGTCATAATTTGTCAATGAATCAATCTTGCATAGAAAGTGTCAATTTTGTCATAATTTGTCATATTTGTCATTCTTGATTTGAAATTTCCTTTCAAATCTCTTCATGCTAATCTTGTCATCTCTCCAATTTGTCTATAAATTGGATAAATTTCTTCAATCAAAGGATCCCCGAATCAATCACGCTTCTGGTATTCTTGCGCTACCATCTTGTCAATCTTGCTTTCACATTATGCTTATGCACTTAAAGGTGAGATCCACAAAACAAAGCAATTTGAAGGAGAAAGAAGGACAATGGAGAATCATGGAGGAGACATCCACAATTTGTGATGGTTTGTGTTTGAATTGAATGTTTTATTTCCATATCTCTATTGAATGTTTGTAGGTTTTGTTATCATTGCAATCTGGTTTTGTGATTGAGCTAGTTTAAATTCCTATTTGCTTTCATGATTTCTGAATTCCTATCTACATTAATTGGTGAACCCGGCATGAACTAACCATTTAACCATGTTTTGAATGCCTTTTGAGCTGATTTACAGGTAAAAACCCAAGAAACAGGGCAACTCAGGGTTTTCTGGGCACTTCTGCGCCTGTGTCAAAGGGATCTGCGCCTGTGTCAAAGCATTTTGTGCCTATGTCAAAGGGATCTATGCATGTGTCAATGCATTTTGTGCCTATGTCAATGCATTATGCACCTGTGTCAAGACATTCTGCACCTGTGTAAAGCTAGAAACAGAGGTAAAAATCAGTGTTTTTACTTGCAAATTACTTTGTTTTGCATTCTGTTCTAGTATTCTGGTTTTCTTTGGTACTGATTCTCTATGCAGGACCTTGACATTACACATGGTGAAGACAAAAATGAAACTACTAACAAATCTTATGCGGGTTTGCTAGTCAAAGACCAAACAAATCAAACTTCTAACTTAGTGATTTTGCAGGTTACCTTGTATTCCAACCGAACTTTGTGTTTGTGATTCATAATTTGGCACCTAGTATGTTTGCTAAGTAGGATGGAATGAACATGTGTTTACTTTGTTTGTTGAGTTTGACATTGGAGTAGGAGAGTATGGTCTCATCCTTCTTAGGGTGATCAAAAATCCAGATCTTCGATACCATTCTCATGTTTTGGATTGTTTGTTACCTTTAGAGGGCCTTCCTTCTTGACCATTTGCTTTCTTTTGCAAATAAGTGACAATCATGAGAAGGGAACAACCCAAAGTGAGCACAGCTTGAGTACCTTGGCATTCTAACTCACTATAAATAAATACCTGATGGGCGAAAGCTTTGAAGGAAGGGTTACGTGGGAATTGTAGTTACTTGGGAAGTGATGACCCTTGGACTCTTTCTCATATCAGCATCTAAGTAGGGCCTCATGGTCTAAATCGTGTTTGTGCGACTACATTTGTTTGGTATCTTGGTGGACTTATGTCCCAATCACACTTACGTGACACCAAGGAGTAACGCTTAACAGAAATCCTTATTAAACACCTTGTATTTAGAGGCCAAAAATCCTTCTAGTTGCTTGAGAAGGAGGAGTTCGGATACTTTGAAGAGATACTAAGTTCGCCATGGGGAGATTTCCATGGGGACTGATGCTTGGCTGCCCTGAGAAGTGAGTGTTGTGGAGGGGAGCCCATGGGGTCAAGCATCTATGTATTCTCCTTGAATCTCATAATGAGTCTACCTCTCAAGTACCTACTGTCCTTACCTACCATAAGAAATGTGTGAATGAGCATGATTGTCTTGAGTCTAAGTTAAAATATCTTGTCTTCTTTACTTGTCAAAAGTTGAGTTGTGTCTCATTTCAAAAACAAAACAAATTGATTCAAAACAAGGTTAAACACAAGAGTATTTCATTCAACAAAGTTCAAAATACTTTCAAGTATGGTTGTCAAACATTTTTCAAAATCTTGTCTCAACATTCATGTCACTTAGATTTAGGTTCATCCTAGGTTTGCATTTTGCAAGTTCATTGTCAACTACCAAGGTTAAGTTTCACTTAGGTCATACTCCTTTGCATATCAATAAAGGTCATCCATTTGCATGTGTCCTCTTGCATTAGAGTAATACCATTTCATAATTCAACCTTAGGTTTTGCCTTAGGTTGACATTGTCATACATTTGCATGTGCATACCCTAGGTCCCTTCATTAAGCTTAGGTCATTATCATATCATATTAGGGTTATTTGCATAGTAATTGTCCCTTTGCATATAGTCTCAAAACTAGGTTTTGTCATACTTGAGTAATGCAGATCTTTGATAAACCCTAAGTCATTGTTAGGAAGTCTAGACCTTATCAAACTTTTGTCTTTTGTCGTCAATGTCATTTCGTCAAACCTAGCTTAGTATCCAAGCATATAGGGGAGACATTGTCATTTTGTCCTTTTGTCACTCGATCCTTTTGTCCTTTGAGGTCTAGACATCATTTCAATTCCCTAAGGGTCTCATTTCTTAGAATTGCATTCATGAGTTTTTCAAAATCTTGAAAAAAAAACAACAAAAACATAGGTTGTATTCTTTCCATAGATTGCAATCTCATCTATTTAGTTTGCATTTAGTTGCATATCATATATTATCCTTGAAAAATTCCAAAAATATTGCATTTGCATAGTGACATGCCTATTGAAACAAGGTCAAAATATAAGAAGATGGGCGAACAAATGTATCAACCCATTGACAACATATCAAACTCATAGTTTCAAACTAGTCAAACAATACAAATTGAAGGTTCGTCAAGCACATCATTACCACCATATGGAATGGTTCAACTTGGACCACCTCCATTATATGAACCAGTGTTTGTACCCATGAAACCAGGACATGGGAGTGTTCCACCAACACCAAGGGGAAATGCACCTTTTGATTGGAATCAACCGAACCTGCAACATGACATTCAAACTCAAACATTATATGAGGAACAAACTCTTTCACAAGGATTTGGTTCAGATCAAGGCATTCAACAAGAAACAAATCCAAATATTTTACCAGATTCTTCATTAGATTCTGATGCTTTTGATGATGTTGATATGTTCCTTAAAGATCCAAAGTTGGCGAAAAAGATGGATAAATTCTTGAACAAGGTCTTTAAGATGTTCCCACAAAAATATCTTGACATGATGAGTAATGTGATCTCCTCAAGTGAGCAAATAAATGTCCAAAAACAACAAGGTGGTGAGTTGTCAAGTTTCTCTCCACATCCAAATGAAGAAGATGTACAACAAGAAACTCAACATACCTTGATGAGTAAACGTGCTTCAAAAGCATTGATAGTGACTATTCCTCAAAAGTCACCATTTGAAACAATAAATAATCCATTATTTAATACAACACCTTTAACACAAGATCAAATGAGATCCACACAAATATTGACAACTGTCCCTCAACAAGAAGTGGTTCCTCGCATGCATAAAATTGGATCAAAATCTAAGATGCAAGAAAGCTTTACGACTGGAATGCCTGATCTCACCAATGTCCAAAATAATTCCACAATGCAACAAAGTTCCTATGTCCCATTAAGTTCAATATATTTGCCAAATACTCAAGTACCTATTATGCAAACTATTGTGACAGATCCTTTGATAATAGAAACACAAAGAGCTACAAATAGTAGTTTGCACCAACAAAAAATGTTGCAACAATTGAGTAATACACAAAAGGTACAATCAAATGTGCAAACAAAAAATGCACAACAACAACAATATCGCATTCGACAACAAGTTGCAGCACCCTCTGCACCATTACAAGTAAATGCAAACTTGCAACCACCACAATGGATTGGACAAACAACACAACAAGTCAATGCAAGTGCCATACCCCATCTTAAGGAGAAACAACAAAAACCTCCCAAGCAAAGTTTTTTGCAAATGATGGGATTTACATCAAGACAACAACAATTGGCACAAAGTCAGCAAATTCTGATTCGTCAGCATCAACAACAACATGTGCCTCAATATGTGCCAAGACAAACAAGTTATCATACTTCACAACCGCAATTGACATCTGTGCAATATCAACAACACCCTCAATTGCAATATCAACCTAGGCTACAAATGATGATTCCACCACAAGAAGCACAACAACAAGGTCAATATCAAGGCATGGCACAACCATAGCAGCAAGAGGTGTACCAAGAACATTATATGCCGGAGACACCAAAGATGGCAATTTTAGAGCATCAACAACCAATGGGAAATAGGATGTATTGACAAAGTGTACACCCAAGAGTAAATGATGAACTTCCAAAATATTCACTACCTAACACATTTGCACAACAACTTGAGAAGTTGCAATGACAAGTCGATGCATTGGAAACCAAAGGAACAAAGAAGTTGTACATAGATCAAGATTTATATCCTAATCCATTTGACAAGAGCTTGTACATGCCTCCCTTCCCTAAGAATTTTGAGGCACCTAATTTTGAGAAATATAAAGGGAATGGCAATCCAAAAGATCACATTTGAGCATTTTTCACAGCCTGTACTGAAGTGAGTTATGAGGAAACATATTTAATGTGCTTATTTGCACGAAGTCTCACAGGACAAGCCATGGATTGGTATTCGCATCTGCCAAGAAATATAAAGACTTGGTCGGAATTGGCTCAAAAGTTTATATCTCACTTCACATTCAACATTGACAGTGACGTGACCATGTCAGATTTATGCAACACCAAGCAAAAGCAAGGTGAACCATTAGTGACTTTCTTGCAACGATGGCGAATCTTGTATAGTCGTTCTTCCCTAGATATACCTGAAGAACAACAAGTGAACTTATTTATTCAAAATTTGGTCCCAGAAATGATGTATGAACTCAAATTGAAAAGTCCTAGTACCATTGAGAAACTCATTAAGAAAGTGATTAACACTGAAACCACTCTTGTAGCTAAGGGAATCATTAAGCTCAACAAAGACAGTGACAACACAAACAATTCAGGGGACATAAATAGATTTTGGTACAAAAATAAGAATGTCACTAATGATGGAGTTGTTGATGCAAGAGCGGTGAATGCAAATCAACCCCTGTTCACAATAAAGAAATTGAGTGCTCCTAATATGTCAACTATGGAACAAAACCAAACACCAGCAAGCAATGTTACTCAACAGCCGCCATATCAACAATAAACTCAACAATATAATCAACAACAAGGTCAGCAACAAAACCAGCAACGCAAACCTTTTCGATCAAGGGATGGGCCTCCTCAACAGTTTATGCCATTGGGAGAGCCTATTGAGTCAGTAATGAAACAATTAATACAAGCAAAATTTATCAAGTTACCAGATATCAAGGCCGAACCATTGGTAAAGCTGCATTGGTGGAATGATAATGCATATTGTGAGTACCATTGGTCAAAAGGACATAAAACCATATCGTGTTTTAAATTGAAACATATGATTCAAGATTTGTTAGATCAAGGAGTAATTGAGGTAGACCCACCCAACATGACCTCTAACACTGATCATACAATTTTCAAAACTCCTTTGCTTGATCATGACAAGGGTAAAGCATCTTCTTCGAACTCTACCCAAATAGAAAATTATGTGAATACTAGTTATAACAATATCATCAATTGTTTTCGAGCTTCAAATGAGTATGTTTCCACCATAAGAATAAAGGGACAAGATCCTTCTTGTGCGGTCACCACTCGTCAATCTAAAATAGTCTTGAAAGGAGCTCCTACAACTCCTCCCAAATCAACTCCTGCGAGTCAATATAATCTCCTAGATCATCTGGGAAAGACACTTGCACAAATATCAATCCTTGAGTTGTTGAAAATGTCCCCCATGCATCGCGCAGTTCTAGATAAAGCTTTAATTGAGTCCACTGTCCCGACAGACATTGATGTTGACCAATTTCAAGCCCGAATTGTACATCTAGTTGTTTCCCAACATGTTGCATTTTTTGATAATGATATTTCACCTGATAAGCTCCCTCATAATGATCCTTTACATCTTGAAGTCTTTGTCCATAATTGCAAAATCTGATAATTCTTGATAGATGGCGGAGCAGGTCTTAACATCTGTACCTTGAGAGTGGTCATTGGTCTTGGTTATACAGAAAATGATATTGATTCTTCTAGAAGAATAACAATCAAAGCATATGATGATGTTGAGCACCCATCTAAAGGGATAATTACATTGCCTATCAGAGTTGGTCCAGTGATAGAAAACACTTTCCTACAGGTCCTAGACCTCTATCTCCCTTACAATATGATTCTTGGCCATCCGTGGATCCACGCAATGAAAGCAGTTCCATCCACTTATCATCAATGTTTAAAATATCCTTACAATGGGACCGAGATAACAATTCTAGGAGATTCTAGTCCATTTCAATTTTGTGCCAACCTAAAGGATTCCTCGCAACAACAAGTCCCAGTCAATAGAGAGGTCCACTCACATAGTTATGTGGATCCTAATGAATTGGTAGATACTGTCAAAGGAAAATTGAAGATACAAGACCAAGGATGCGGAGAGTATTCAATGGCTCAAACATTCCTCATTGGGAATTTACCAATATCTCCAAAATCACATGGAAAACCACATTTGTTGCAAAAGGAACCTAAGATAGTCATTCAATATCAGCCCCCCACTACATTTACAAGATGGGGTCAACTTGACAAAGAAACTTTAGATGATAATGTCATAGATTGGCTTTATAAGGATCCAACTGAGACCCCACCTATTAGGTTGCCAGTGGAGTGGTACGGCAAAGGATTTACTATGCTGCAGAAGAAAGGATATGATGGTTATAGTGGCTTAGGCCCTGACAAGAAAGGAAGGCTAGAACCTATTATACCCAAGATGCAACCTCCAAATTTAGGGTTAGTTTTTGTACCATTGCGAATTGGACCCTCGTCTACCAAAATGACCATGTGTAGAAAGGGGCATGACTCTGATGATGAAACAACACCTAAGGATACCTGACCCGAAACTAATTCCAATGAATGGGAGTGGAGTTCTTTTTCCTCTAGCTCCTATGCCCTTGACAATGTTTTCCTTGACCCTGATGATTTGTCCATGGAAGACAAACATGAAATAAATCCCCCTCCTAAAACATGTCCTAATGCTTGGATAGAGTCATTCTGGGATCCAAGCTCCGAATAAGATATGAGTAGTTCAGACAATGATACCATGGACGTTTACATCTTTACCATCTTAGCTCTTTCTCTCCTTAAAACTGATGATGACATGCCCCTTGTCTATCCTCAGCTTATCCAACATGACCAACAAGAACCACTCACATTAGATTGTTTTCAAAATGACGAAGCAATTGCAGAATTCCTTGGACTACGAGAAGGCATACCACAAGGTGATCATAAGGCAGGATTTGCTATTGATCTAGATTCCACAGCATATTTTGGGGAGTCAACTCCATCTTCCAGTCATCAAAATGAAAAAAAGAAAAGAAAAAGTAAACAATCAAAAGAATGAGTCTTTGAGTGAAAACCGTAAGGCACTCTCTGATCATGAAAAAGTAAAAATAAAAGACGTACCTGCGGGTGAAAACCTCTCTGAGGCACCCAAAGGTGGAAGATTGGACATGCCCCTATCAAGTAAGGATAAATCAACATTGCTTGTGGAAATGACCAAAGAGATAAATTTGGGTACACCTGACAACCCTAAGGTCATTCATTTTGCTGCTTCTCTATCAAAACAGGAAAAGATAGATTTTGTCAATTTCTTTCTTGAGAAGAAGATCAGTTTTATGTGGTCCTATGCAGACATGCCCGGCCTTGATCCAGAATTAGTCCTTCATCACTTGCTATTAAAAGAAGATGCCAAGCCTATCAAACAGAAACTCAAAAAGATGCATCCCCAAGTGGCTCCCTTGGTCAAGGTAGAAATAAAAAAATTACTAGACGTGGGCTTTATCAAACCCATTGATTATGCAGACTGGATTTCAAATTTGGTACCAGTTAGCAAAGTAACTAGGGGCATCAGAATCTATATGGATTTTAGGGATCTCAATAAAGCATGCCCTAAAGATGATTTTCCCCTGTTGAATGTCGACATCATAGTTGACATGACTGCCAGATATGAGATGCTATCATTGATGGATGGTTTTTCTGGATATAATCAAATTCACATTGCTCCTGAAGATCAACATAAGACTGCATTCACATGTGCTTGGGGTACTTACTGCTAGAATGTGATGCCCTTTGGTCTTAAAAATGCTGGAGTAACATAACAAAGAGTTATGACGACAATTTTCCATGATTTCATGCATACTTTGATGGAGGACTACGTTGATGACTTATTATGCAAATCTGTCACAAGAGATAGTCATCTAGCCATCTTGGGCCCAATCTTTGACCGAATGGAGACCTACAAGCTCAGACTCAATCCAAAGAAGTGTGTCTTTGGTGTCACAACCAAAAAATTATTAGGGTACATTATTTCTCACCGAGGCATCAAAGTTGACCCTGCCAAGGTTAAAGCAAAAATGGATATGCCTTCTCCTTCCAATCTCCGTCAACTAAGAAGTCTACAAGGAAAGCTACAGTCAATCTACTGATTTATAGCTCAATTAGCAGACAAATGTCATCCTTTCCAGCATTTATTGCATAAAGGTGTCGCTTTTAAATGGACTGAGGAATGTCAATCAACATTTCAAGCTCTCAAGGATTATCTGTTGTCGCCACCTATTATAATGCCTCCTATAGAAGGGAAGCCATTTATATTATATATTTCTGCAACTGAAACAGCACTAGGAGTTCTCTTGGCCCAACAAGATGAGAAAGGCAAAGAGCAGGCTAATTATTATATTAATCGGACACTAGTAGGCTATGAGCTAAATTATTCAACTATTGAACGGGCATGTTTAGCAGTGGTCTTTGCAGCACAGAAGCTTCGACACTATATGTTAAGTCATCAGACATTGTTAGTTGCAAAAATTGATCCCTTGAAATACTTGCTTAGTAGGGTAGCTTTGACAAGTCACCTAGCAAAGTGGGTTATGATCCTCAGTGAGTTTGATATTGAGTACATGGAGTGAAAGGCCATAAAAGGACAAGTCATAGCAGATCAACTTGCAGAGGCTCCTATTTATAATGATCATCCCATGTTGACCAATTTTTTGGATGAGTCAGTCTTTGCTTTCACATCTTCTAATGAATGGAAGTTATATTTTGATGGATCCCATACCAAGTTCGGGTCCGGAGTAGGTATATTGTTTGTCACCCCTCAAGGTGATGCTATTCCCAAATCCTATAGAATAACTATCCATTGTACCAATAACATTGCAGAATATGAAGCTCTAGTCATAGGACTTCGAGTAGCGATCCACTGGAATATCACACATTTGCAAGTCTATGGAGATTCTTAGTTAGTTATCCGTCAAGTGAATGATGACTATGAAACAAAAGATGAAAAGCTTATTCCTTACAAGTATATGGTGGATTTCTTCAAGACAAAATTCATGGCTATCCATTTCAGTCAAGTTCCAAGAATTCAAAACAAGTGGGCAGATGCGATGGCTATGATTGCTTCCATGTTAAATATGCCCCACAATATGGACAAATGTGAATTTTTGGTCAAATAGTTGCTTGTCCCTTCTTTTTAAATTCCGACAGCAGATGTGATGTGTGTTCTTGTTGGTCCTAACTCCCCGTGGTACAATGACGTCTATCAATATTTGAAATCCCAAACCTTACCACCTAACCTTTCCACTAACCAACGTGGAGCCTTCATCCAACAGACAGCCAAATATGTCATCATTGCCGACACCCTTTACTGTCGTTCCTTTGACCATACCCTCCTTAGGTGTTTGGATTCTGACGAAGCACAAACGACTTTACTTGAGGTTCACGATGGTATATGTGGGGGCCATTTCAATGGTCTGAGCTTAGCCAAAAAGTTGATTCGTGCTGGGTATTATTGGCCCACTCTGGAAAAGGATGTTCATGATTTTGTTAAGAAGTGCTACAAATGCCAAATCCATGGAAATTACATTCATGCACCAGCCCAAGAGCTTCATTCTATCATATCTTCGTGGCCCTTTTCTCAATGGGGATTGGATCTTATTGGCAAGATTCACCTAACATCTGCAAATGGACACAAGTTCATCATTACAGCCACATAGTATTTTACAAAATGGATCAAGGCTATCCCCATGACCTATATCACTGGTGTGCAAATTTCAAAATTCTTACTGAATTATATCATATGCAGATATGGGGTTCCCCTTGCCATAGTCACAGATAATGGCCGTCCATTCAAGAATAAAGATGTCAAGGAACTTTGTGAAAAGTTTCACATCCAACACCATTTCTCTAGTCCATACTATCCACAGGGTAATGGTCAAGCCAAAGCATCAAATAAAACCATTATCAAGATCCTGAAAAAGGTTGTCAATGACGCTGGTCGAGATTAGCATGTACAGTTGAATCCAGCACTATGGGCTTATCATACTTCTATCCGCACAGGTACTAGCACAACACCTTACTCCTTGGTGTATGGTGTGGAAGCCATTTTACCCTTGGAAGTGGAGATTCCTTCTTTACATGTTTCCTTGCAACATCTGATTGATGATGAGATGCACAGAGTCTCTCGGTTGCATTAGCTTGAGATGTTAGATGAGAAACGTCAGATAGCCCTGACACATTTGCAAGCATATCAAAACCATCTTCGTCACTCTTATAATAAGAAGGTCAAAGGGCAACACTTCAAAGTGGGAGATCTAGTTTTAAAGGCAAACCCCAAGAATGCACAATCTACTGACATCATCAAAGGCAAGTTTGAACCTAATTGGGTTGGGCCTTTCATAGTTAGCCTATGGCTTGAGGGCATATCAGCTTGCCACCCCAGAAGGTGAACCTTTGTTAGATCCAGTCAATAGTCTACACCTTCGTAAGTACTGGGCATAATTTTCTATCAGCAGTTCTTCAAATATGATCCTGAAAAAAATTCAAAAAAAGTCAAAAAGCTTATAAAATACAAAAAAAGTGAAAAAAAGAAAAAAAGAAAAAGACAAACAAAAGTAAAGAAAAAATTCGCCCTCTAGTGAAAACCTAGCAAACAGGCGCTTTGGGCAAGTACCATGGTGTAAACCTGGCAAACAGGTGCCATGTTTAAAAAGATCATTGCTCCGTCATCTATCATGAGCTCTAGCTATGCTTTCTCTCTGCAGGTTTATCACTCCTATCCTTGTCCTGACCCAATGTTTTGTTCCAGGCCTATGATTGGTCAACATCATTGTCTTGCATACTCCGGTTTCCAGTCCTTGTGCATATATTTCGGTCCTGGTCTCTATATATGTCTTTCAGATGTGCATTGGGTACGTGTCGCTTGTCATGATCAATTACTGGTACTTTCGAATTGAAAAATGTCCTGAACAAATCAAAAAAATCAAATAATGTCATGAAAAAATCATAAAAATTGAAAAATGTCCTGAAATAAATCATAAAAATTGAAACATGTCCTGAAAAAATCATAAAAGTCAAAAAATGTCCTTAAAAAAATCATAAAAATTCAAAAAATGTCCTGAAAAAATCATAAAAATTGAAAAATGTCTTGAAATAATCCAAAAAAAAAGTCAAATACAGTCCTGAACAAAAGAACAAAAAAAATTTGTAAAAACTCAAAAAAACAAAACAAAACAAAAATATCCCCTTTGTGCATAGGCTGATCGCTGAGCATACATCCAACGACAATCAATCAAACATTGTGCTTTAATGAAATCACGCAATAACAGATGAACTGTTCGACCAAGCAAGCATTCAACCTGATCACAGTTGTCACATCAATCAAAATAGCATCAACATTACCATTGGTCCTTGTCAATATTATCATGGGTCTTATACAGGGTGTGGTATACTCAAAACCAGACTGTGTCTTGTCTTAGACGGGGTACCGCATTCCCTGGAACCAGACAGCATGATCATTCTTGTTTTCCACTTTTGACAATGACGATCAGACTATTTGTTTGACTTGGTTGAATTTGAGCGTCTTATCTTTTTACTAATTTATCTTTGGCTTCGATCATGTTCCTATGTTGCTCGATGATGTCACTGAGTGATTTAGAGTGATCAGGATGGTTCATGGTCCCTTTCCTTTTTCTGTTGTGTTCGCTGTTTGTGCAATGTTTGTCACAAACTGGGGCAATTATATCATTGGGTGTCTGTGATAAGTACGTTCACTTTGTGAATGCCGCACATACCTCGACCCTTGATGTATGCACCCTAGGATGCTTCACTCATTCCTTGTGTGCGATGTGTCCTTCTTTTGCAAAAGGGGTTGCGTTCCAGCTCTGGCCTTCAATGCCATGATGCTCTGCATCCACTTTGCTACAATAAATAAAGGTTCTCGCCTACTTATGTGCATTTGTGAAAGCAAGTTTTCCTTCATCTCTAACTGTCCTCTATCTAATTTCTGCTTACTAACATTTCTTTTGTCAGTCGTGGCAGTCTGTTTGCTCCGTTCAAACCTATTGTTTTCTGTCATTCTTATCAATCACTTGGCCTCTTTTCTATATTTTCCTGGCCAATTCCTCGAGGGGGCATGCATATGTCATTGTTCTTGTCTGGGGGATTTTCATTATTGTTCTTTGAAACAATGCTTAGAATTGCATTGTCTCAAAGACGGGCAAAATGTAGACATCTAAAAATGGTCAACGCTTGTGGAGTCATACTTTAACATTTGCACATTGCCTTATTTTAGGGTTCTTGCGTCGCATTAACATTTCTTCTATGTTGCGCACTTGGTCTTTATCACTTGTGAGCATTGAGTCCTTCTGCATTCCTCATTTTTCTCACTTTCGAAATAGGTCTTGTCGATAGCAATCTTCAGTCATGATTTTGGTCGATCTTTGTCCCTGTCAATCTCGTCATTTTGTGATCGATTCATCATCGATCCTTGTCCTTGTCAATCTTGTCATTTTGTGATCGATTCATCATCGATCCTTGTCCTTTTCAATCATGTCAATTTGGATCGATTAGTCATTGTTCCTCGTCAATTGGCGCCTGTCAATTTGATCTCCTTGTCAATCTTGGTCAATTAGTCATTGACTTTTGTCAACCAATCTCAATCATTTATCAACATTGGTCCTTTGCCAATCAGAATCATGATCGAACCTACATTAATTTCTTGTTGTCTTGACCTAATTCCTTGTCCTCTTATTTCTAGGGTTTTATGATTTGTTCATTTAATCCTTTTCTTCTTCTTTGTGGGTTAAATAAATCTATTTATTTAGTCCTAGGTCTCTTTCATGAATTAATTAATGGATGAAAACCTATTAATTAATTCACCTAATTTCTATTTCATCTTTTTCCTCAATTTTCTAATTTGCTAATTTCTCCTAATTCCTAATTTTCTAATTTTCATCAATTTTCTAATCTCCTAATTCCTAATTTTCTAATATTTCATCAATTTTCTAATTTCCTAATTTCTAATTCATCTAATTTTCTATTTTCTCTAATATTTCTCCTAATTTCATGGGAATGACATAGGAAATTTGTCATAATTTGTTATAATTTGTCAATCAATCAATTTTGCATAGCAACCTTGTCAATTTGTCATAATTTGTCAATGAATCAATCTTGCATAGAAAGTGTCAATTTTGTCATAATTTGTCATATTTGTCATTCTTGATTTGAAATTTCCTTTCAAATCTCTTCATGCTAATCTTGTCATCTCTCCAATTTGTTTATAAATTGGATGAATTCCTTCAATCAAAGGATCCCTGAATCAATCACGCTTCTAGTATTATTGCGCTACCATCTTGTCAATCTTGCTTTCACATTATGCTTATGCACTTGAAGGTGAGATCCACAAAACAAAACAATTTGAAGGAGAAAGAAGGACAATGGAGAATCATGGAGGAGACATCCACAATTTGTGATGGTTTGCATTTGAATTGAATGGTTTATTTCCATATCTCTATTGAATGTTTGTAGGTTTTGTTATCATTGCAATCTGGTTTTGTGATTGAGCTAGTTTAAATTCCTATTTGCTTTGATGATTTCTGAATTTGTCTCCCAGCCAATCTCCCTCTCTATGATATCTAGATCATCTGCGTCACACTCAAATAATCTGCACAAAGCATCTCTCCCTGTCGCTAGGTCATACTCTATCATCTCCCCATGAATTGAAATGTGGAGGATATGCCATACATCCTCTAGTGTCACCGTTGCCTCTCCTATCGACAGATGGAATGAGGAGGGCTCTAAATGCCATCGCTCTGCCAATGCAGTCAGTAGTCCTGTGTTTGCCCTAATCTCGGGCATGAATGTAATATAGTATAATCCAAGTCCTGCTAATGTATCTTTGTCCATACTCCTGAGTCTATGTCGTAACATGAAGCAGTCAGGTCGGTTCTCCTGCGTAATCAGTGGATACTGTCGACTTCTTAATCACAATTGGGGCACATTTTGTTAGTTATAGGGTTTTCTCCTATGGGTTGTATTTCCTTGTTTCATTCACAAATCAAGGTGTTTTTTTATCTATTTTGGCCTATCCTACCCTTGTCCCCCTTTTCGGGATCATTTGCATGCTTTTTTCGGTCAAATTAGGGTCCTCAGTGCACAACTACGCCTGTGTACCCTGTCCTGCACCTATGCAGCATCAAGCTGCACCTTTGTACCCTACACAGGCACAGAACATCCTACACAAGCACAGAATGTGCCCACACAGGTGAAGAAGTCCTTTTTTTTCATTCCGTGTGGGCCCCGCAATGTCCTGCACGCAAGTAAAATTCATGAAATTGATAATATGGGTTTTTGAGATACATATCGCTGCTCCCGCATCATCCAGTCATTTGTAGGTGCGTACATGTTCCCTGAGGTGATCTTCCATTGGAATGTTCACCATCTCTATGCAAGCGTCCTTTTCCAGAGCAAAAGAATCCTCCACTTTGGCTAGTGCAAATGAGCTCTTTTCACTCTCTTTGTCTCATTTATAGATCTTTGTCAGTGCATAGATGGACATGCACTCTCTCCATCTTATGCTGGTCTCGGTCTTTTACACCTTCAATTGCTTGTCATTTGTGTATCCGGTCCTCAATTTTTAGTTTGTTTGCTCCTATCATTTTGTATCATTCTTATCGATCAATTGGCCTCTTTTTTGGATGTTTCTGGCCAATTCCTCGAGGGGGCATGCATATGTCATTGTCAGTGCCTGGGGCATTTTCATTATTGTTCTTTGAAACAACGCTTAAAATTGCATTGTCTCAAAGAGGGGCAAAATGTAGACGTCTAAAAATGGTCAACACTTGCGGAGTCATACTTTAACATTTGCGCATTGCCTTATTTTAGGGTTTTTGCATTGTATTAACATTTCTTCTATGTAGCTCACTTGGTCTTTATCATTTGCGAGCATCAAGTCTCTCTTCTGTATTCTTCATCTGTCTCGCTTTCAAATTTGGTCTTGTCGATAATAATCTTCAGTCATGATTTTGGTCTATCTTATTCGATTTCATTTTGGACATTGTCAATCCTAATCAATGATAGAATTAGGGTTTTGTCCTCTTGTCAATTTTGTCATTTTGTGATTGATTTGTCATTGATCATTGTCATTTTGCAATTGATGCACCAAGATAAGATCGACCAAAATCATGACTAAAGATTATTATCAACAAGACCAAATTCGAAAGCGAGACAGATGAAGAATGTAGAACAGAGACTCGATGCTTGCAAATGATAAAGACCAAGTGTGCTACATAGAAGAAATGTTAATACGACACAAAAACCCTAAAATAAGGCAATGCGCAAATGTTAAAGTATGACTTTGCAAGCGTTCACCATTTTTAGACGTCTACAGTTCCCATAGGATCTTCCTCAAGTGGTTAAGCTTCTGCAAAAAGAGAACCAAGATCTAAGACCTATTGCTAGGATAACTAGTGACCAACTAAGAGGGGGGGGATGAATCAGTTGTTAACAAATTATGTGAATTAAATAACTTAAAACCTTATACCGGAGAAACTGATCAAGCATTAAAGCATAAATAAAAACCATCGAATCAATACCATGCAACCATAATACATAACACCATGATTTGTACGTGGAAAACCTCAATGAGGAAAAACCACAGTGGGAAACCCTACCCACAGTTAGATGATACTTCTATAAAAAGTATATGATTACAATAGGGGCCTATACATGCAGTAAGACACACCGCCTAGAGCACACTTCTCATCAAAATTGAGTCTCACTGACTGCAGAGATGACAACCACCTCCAGATGTTTGGACTACAATCGAAAGACAAGAACTATTGGTGATAGCATCAAATATGCTAGATTATAGTTCTAGTTAAGCTCAATACCAAAGGTCTTAAACCTCTTACATAAACCCATCTCGATCACCTATGAATGACCAAATCCTCTGTATAAATGATTATTACATTATTCAGTCCTTCCCATACCCATATGATCTACAATGAGATCTTACATATATTTATACCAATCCAGGACCTAAACAATTGGGTCAGCCACACAAATGATAATTCAATAGATCCATTACATAATCCAAAAATAAAATCATAACACATGTTGTCCTAAGGCCAAACAAATATCATCCTATCAATAAAACATCCTGGAAGCGCATTGGAGGATCCACCAACACATTTCAAGCAAACTGATCCATAACCTAGATAGCACCGGACCTAAATTAGATCCACACATGCCAAAGCAATGACACTAATTAGTTGAGGCATGGACACAATCACCATCATAATCTTGAATCCCTTCTAGAATCTGCACCAACACCACTTATGCATTACATCAAAGATCTTCAATAAATCTATGCCAGTGAAAACCTTATCGGACCAGTAAAGCAAGCTTAATAGAACATAAGATAGCATCTAATCATCAAGTCAATATCAACTAATTGAGATATATTTTAGAAGCATATGAACCATATATACAAACTTATTCTATCAACCAAATCATACTAGTGGAAATCAACCGATTATCTTCTTAATGCAATCCTTCTACTGGAAGCTGGTAAACAACCAAACCATCAAGTGTTGGCATCAATGACAAAACATCAATGCAACACATAATCAATTCCATCATATGGTGAACATACATAACCTGTGTGTTACGTGCTTCACTTATCTGCAACTATTCTTCTGTTGACATCAATGATAATTTAATGTTAACAACATTCCTTCGTCACATCTAGCATCAAACTTTCCTATATCTTCATCCTTTTTTATATAGCATTTACTTCCATTTTTTTGAAATACTTATCAATAAGATCATGACTAAACCATAATTCATATGGAGTCTTACTGGTATCACCTTTGATATGCACCTACTTAAGAGTGGAACCAATAGTTTTCACAACTTCTCTTCAGTAGACATGCAACACATTTCCTATCAGCATCATTGTCCTAACAATTTATTCAATGGTTCTATTCTTTATTTCCACAACTCCATTTTACTTAGGGATTCTTAGAGAAGAAAACTATCTTCTTATCCCATGTTCTTTTCAAAATGCCTTAAACTCACTGGAAGTGAACTCACCACCTCTGTTGGATCTCAGATACTTCAGCTACAAACTTGTCTCTATGTCAACCATATCCTTGAAAATCTTGAACTTCCATAGAGCTTCAGACTTATCCCTCAAGAAAGTAACCTACATCATCCTTGAATAATCATCAATCAACAACATGAAATATTTGTCTCCTTGCAAGATTCTAACTCTATAAGGTCCACACAAATCATTATACACTAGATCTAATAATCCATTTGAAAAATGCTTCTTACTCTTGAAATAAATTCTAGTTTGTTTCCCTAAATAACATTCTTTAGAAATAGGGTTACTAGGTTTCATCAACTTCGGAATACCTCTCATAGCTTGAGTATAACTTAGCTTTATAATGTTATCAAAATTCACATGACACATTATTCTATACGATATCTAAATTTCTTTAACTTGAGCAATCAAACATCTTTTCTCGACACTATTTAAGTGTAAGATATTACCTTTAGTCTTTGTATCCGATGCAATCTCAATTTTGGATCTAAATTTTCCATTCTTAAATTGAAGATCATGTCCCTTATCAATCATCTATCCAACACTCAAAATATTATGGTTTAGGCCTTCTACATACAAGGCATCATCAATTTTGTGCTTGCCATCAAAAGAAATGGATCCTCTACCACGTATTATACCTGATTTATCATCACTAAACTTGATAACTTCACATTCATAATTTTCCAAAGTCAAAAACTTACTCTTATCACCTGTCATATGGTGAGAGAATCGACTATTAATCACCTTGTAATGTTCCTAAATTGTACCCCTTAAATTTTTCTACTATATTTGGGTCTTCACCTTACTATTTGTGCACCTTAGCCTTATCGGAGACCTGATTATGCTTGCACATATCAAAAAAATCATCTAACTCAAATATGCACCCTTCCTGCACCTTGATCTTGCCTCAAATTAGGGCAGGACCAAGGAATGATTCCCTAGTCCTCACTAGGACCAAGGCATAACATCCTAGGGAACTATCTTGGCCCACTCCCTCTGACCTAACTCAAATTTGCAGTGGGAAAATCCCCTCTATGTCATCTCAAGTTGGAAAATCAATCATTTAATCCTTCGAGAAAGTATATAAGAGGGATTTCCCCTCTTATTTGATAATATATCTATCATGCACACACAAGAGATCAAGCATTCAAGACAAATTGAGCATTTTTAGTCTTCCTTCAAACTTTGGAGAAACAATAGAGTTAAGATTTCAAGAATTGAAGAAGAGATCATCATTCTACTTCATGAAATCATAATTCCATGTGGAGGAAAGTGAAAATTCACAAGGAGTTATAAGCATTTCATTTTCATGCAATTAAACATCCCCTCAAAGAGGAGTATTTCTACTTTTAGTCATTTAAATTACATTATTTCAATAACCACTTGGTTAATTCCAAAACTAGGGTTTGACCTAAAGGCAAACCCCTATTCCAAACACATTTCTCTTTCCTTTTGTGTGCAAAAAGAAGGTGCACAAGTATACTTCTTGAATTAATATTCATTTGTAGAAATGAAGAAACCATTTTTTACATGCATAAAGTTTGAAGGACCAATAGGAGGGCAACCAAGTCTAGACACATGGTCCCTACAACTTTTGGTAGACTTCACAAAGAATCTTTGAATCATCTCAAAGTTCTCAGATCTAGGCGCATGACTGAATCCCAAATCTGTAGCTCATTTCTTTCTCATCCTTTGTCTTCATTTTCAGCACTTAGTCTTAATTCAGTTAATCAACTTACAAAAGAGGTTTAAAACACAATCAGTCTAGCTAGTATTCAGTCTTTGCATCATTTTTTGATCGCATCTAGTAGATTCATCCCCTTTTTTTGGATGTAAAGTCACTCAAGTGAAAATTGAGCTTAGTGAGTCCTCCTTTCCTCATGGTGGATTTGCTAAGCTCCCATTTTTCCACTTTACATTTTGGTGAACCCAATGTGAACAAGCTTAATTCTTGTTTTTGTTTTCAAATTTGAGTGTATGCAATTTAAAATTCAAATTTTCAATTGCAAGTTTAATTTCTTTGCAATTTTAAAAAAATTAGAGGTTAAAATTCACAAAAAGCCTAGTTTTTAGATTCAAAATTGAACTTGTGATTTGTCTAAATTGGATTTATTATTTCAAATATCAGAACTCTTCAATTTTACAATTCAAGTTTTCTTTTACATGCTCAATTTACAAAATTTTTAAAATTAAGTGGTTAAGTTAAAAAAACTCTAATTTTTAATTTTAAAATTGAGCTTGTAGATTGTGTAGATCTTGAATTAATTTTCAGATTTGGGTCCTTGCTTCAATTTTAAAATTCACTTTCCCTCCTTACAACATTCAAATTCTCAAATTTAAATTTCTTAAATTAAGTGATTTATGCAACAAAACCTAATTTTTGAAATTAAATTAATCTTGTACAATTTCAAAATTTCCTTTAAGCATTTAATTGACTCAATTAAATCTTAAGCCTCTTGTTTTAATTCTAAACATCATAAAAGTCATCTCTTCAGTGTGCACCTTTTGTTATTTTTTCAATTAATCATTTTCTCAAACATCCTAAGTGTGTCTTATTTCAACCTTCAAGGCTTATTTTCGCATATCTAGACATCTCCAATTTCCATATCCTTGTAGAATAACCATTAAAATCACAATATATTGCTGTCCTAAAAATTTGGAAAAATGTTGGTTGGACCAAGTTGCTACATACTTGGTCCTAACTTTTTCTCCCCAAATTTTGGGAGCTTGTTTTGACTGTATTTTACTGCTCAATTCGAGAGATTTGTGAAATTGTATTGATTTTAGGTCACCCTAAGGACAAAAACAAATATGAATTTCAAAATTTCAATTTTCAATTTTAATTTTAAAATTTAGTGGTTAATTACATATACCCTAATTTTGAAATTTATTTGATTTCTTCAACATTTCAAAATTTAAAAATTTATAAACTAAGAGGTTAGATCTGGATAAGCCTAATTTCAAATTTAATTTTTCCCCCCTTTCCATTTTAAAATTTTTAAAATTAAAACGTCATTTTCAGCCCTAATTTTATATTTCTATCTTCTAAGGGATAATTTCAAATTTAAATTAAGAGGTTATTTTGGCGAAGTCCTAATTTTAAATTTCAAATTCCTAGTAGATTGCATTATTCTTTCAATCATTTGGATTTCTAAAATTCAAATTTCCAATTTCCCTCCCTTAGTGCATGAGTTTTACTAGTATTAGTCCTACCTATAGTATCCTCATTAGGAGTTGTAGAATTAAGGCTGCCCAACGTTTAATTACTGAGGAGAAGGTGCCTAATTTGGCTAGCTTTTTCAATGAGGATATTGTTTCTTCTTCCAATCCTATATATATTACAGCTTATCCTCTTAATGATTCTTATAATGAGGAGGAATCATTAACTAGGGTATCCATTGACCAATTGGTGAAGATGGATAATCAATTTGACAATATTAAAAAATGGATGAGTCAAGAATACCCAAAAAGTAAAGCTCTCCCATTGATTGATGAATTAAAAATAATGACTCAAAGTGATAAACATGGTTTTGATATCTTGTGTGGTATTTCTCATATTGTTAATTCTAATATCATTCCTATGAAGAGTTTTTCTGAAAACCTAGGTTATACAAAACCTTCTAGTAACGTTAATCAATCCATTCCTTTAAAAACTCCTATGACTAGTGTTCTTACCTTCCCATCAAACATTATGGCTACCTCCACATAAAATGTCATACCTACAAATGTTATTCATGGGGGCAATACTTCTTCTTTCATTTATCCTACCATGAGTTTTCCCCTTGTTACCCAATCACACTCACCACTTATAAATGTTAGTCAAGGGGGAAACTCATTCAATCACAACTCCTTCATTCCTCCTAAGAGTCTTCAATGTGTTACCCAACCTTCTCCATTACCTACATATCATAGTGTCCCACCTCATTATTTTAAATCTCTTCCTTCATTCAACAATTTTACTCCTCCCTCTCAATCCAATATGTCTAATTTCAACCCTTCTACCAAAGCTATAATCAATAGTCCAGCCCAAATAGTGTCTTCCTTACAACAACAAATAACTTATGAATCAATCCAAGTATAATGTGCCCAAATTGGATGTAGCGAGTCCATTATTCAATGACATTTTTAGAGTTGTCCCTCCCAAACATGTAGAAGTCCCTCAATTGGAAACTTATAATAGAAAAGGTGATCCCTTAACTCATGTTAAAACATTCCAAACTTTGTGTGATGACTTTTCTCATGATCAAATATTGTTAGCAAAGTTATTTACTAGAACATTAAGGGATATAGATTGAAATGGTATTGTTCTTTTCCTCCTTATTCTATTACTTCTTTTCAACAACTAGCTAATGATTTCATTTAACAATTTCACAATAACATTGGTCCTAAATTTGCTTTGACAGATTTGATGCATTGTAAACAAGGAGTTAATGAAAAAGTGTCTGATATTGTTAAATATAAGCATTCGTATTCTTAGATTTCTTTTCCTATACCTAATCAAAAAACTCAAAATATTTTTATTTATAATTTATAAAAATATATTAGATATAAACTTATCCTAGCTGAGTTTACTTTTTTTTCCCAGTTGTGTGCAAAACTTCATAATTATTAGCTAACTATGAGTCAATTGGAACACTCATCTCCTTCCATGGCTCAAAGTGATAAGGGTGATGGTGCTCAACAACCATTTACTGAAGTTCAAACCAAACAAAGGATTCATCAAATTCCAATCAATCAATCAATCAACTAGTATCCACTATAGTTGTGCCTCCTTTGTCTAAATATTTCAAAAGAGAAAAATAATTTAATCCTTTGAATGAATCTTTGCATAGAATTATGTCTCAGTTAATACAAAGGAATGTGTTAAAAATTCCCCAAATCAAACCAATTGATCCATCTAAGACAACTTTTCCTTTCTTTGATGCCAAATCCTTTTGTCAATACCACCGTTCGCCTAGTCATGTTACTGAAAAATGTTTTTCATTGAGAAGTAATATTCAAGAATTAATTGCTAACAATACCATATATGTGGCATGCGTGAATGATAAAGGAAAGAAATCTGAAGCTCCTCCTAATCAGAACCTTCATATTTTTACTGATCCTTTACCATCCCATTACACTAATGTGATTGAGACTAATCATATTACTTTCTCTCCCAATGATGTTGGCCTTGAATTTAATAATATGGTGAACCTTGTAGATTAACAAGAACCTCCTAAATATTTGAGCATCGCTCTTGATCCTAATGAGACCATTAAAGTACTTGATGGCCCATTATACATAAGTGCAAAAATCAGAGGTATACCTCCTAGAGGATTGCGAATTGATCCTACTTGAATGGTTAATGTGATAACTAAAAAAATTATTTATACTTTGCAATTGCATCAAGTGATATATGATGACATTGATGTGGTAGTTAAAGTTTTTGATGGATTCTCTTGTCCCGATATTGGTTCTATAACACTTCCTATTGATGTTGGCACTAAATACTTTAATGTTCAATTTGTTATCATTCCTACATCCATTCAATTTCATGTGAAGTTGGGATATCCTTAGCTCTCTTCCATGAAAGCGATCACTTCTATTGTTTACAAGTGTTTAAAATTTCATCACAATGATAAAATCATAAGTGTTAATAATAGCATGTATCAACCTACAATGAGGTGTTGGTATGTTTTTCTTGATTACTTTTGGTTTGAAATATTCCAGCCACTTCAACCTAGAAGTAATACTCTCTTTAGATCATATCAAAATTGGAGAAATGAAATGATCTTATCATTGAGTAAACCTAGAAATCCAATAGTTAGCATTCCTCTTCATGATCATATACCCCTTCTTGATGATAAGGTAATTCTTCCTCCTAAGGAAAGAAATAATCTTATTCCCAAAGAGACACCTATTCCTTCTCCTAAAGAGAAAAGTATGATTTCTCCTATGAAAAGAGATATTCTTCTTCCTAAAGAAAAATATATTCTTTCTCCCATGAATGAGTCTACTCCTCCCAAAGGTAGGAAAAATCTTCCTCTTAAACATCAATCTATTCCTCCTAAGGATATAACTATCCCTCCTCCTCATGATGGACTTGGTCTCCTTCTTACACCTCCCATTCCTTATTTCTATGGTGTGGTTCCTCCTCCTTCATCTTATAGAGAGAAGCGATCGACCTCTCCTATTGTCCAACCTAAAAGAACTCAACACATTCATTCTTTCCCTAAAAGAAGAGATTAAGCCTATACTGGATGAACCCAAACCTCATCACGCTTCAACATAAACTAGATGAAACCATTGTGTGAGAGAATTCCAATGGAGACATCATGCTATAGCTTGTGAAGTTGTTTCCCAAACCATTTCTTCTCCTAAAAAACCAATTGTTGACATGATTCCATTTTTCTACTAAAGAAGATGTTCAACCTAATTCTCCAAGACACAAAATGATTTTAAAAAATGATGGTTCAAGTTCTATTTCTATTAGAGATCCTATTCTTATTAATCTTGATGAAGAAATGGGTGAAAATGTTGTTAATAATGAAAATGTTGATGTTGACAATGATTTATCTATAAAAAATTTAAAAGCATTAATCCTAGATCTTAGCAACAAACAAAGTGATCCATCATTAGAGCATGGTCCTTGTTTGGAACTTGTGATAGCACCATCTACTATGCTCAATGTGGTTCCTCTTGCATGTTGTCCATCTTCCCGAAATAATGATCAATAAGATGTCATGCCCAAACTTTTGGGCAAAAATGGAACAACAATTTTATTTTTAAACAACATAAATACATTAAATAATCTACATTTAAAATGGAATAAATAAGTTTTGTCTTAACTAAGGGATAACTTTGGGTTAAATAGAATGGTTTACTAAGTTGATTTAATTCAACTCTGTCATTATAGTGTTAATCTAGTGTAAACTAATTATTCCCTAAAAGGGGGTCGTCACAACTTAATTAATTAATTAAACTAAATTAGTTAATTTTCTCTAATTAAAATTTCTCCAATAAATAAATCAAGAGATATTAATTATCTCAATAGTATTAAAATAGTCAAGACTAAATAATAATAATGTTAACTCATATTAAAAATAATTAATTGAATGTACGCAAATACACTTTTAAATATAACTAATAAAGTTAACCAAATCAATTATAATATTCGCCAAGTAAATTCATTTTATACTAAAGTCAAATTCTAAGTCCCCATAGACATTTAAATTTCAACTATTAAATATTCGGGCAACATTGACCTCATAGGCTAAAATTTTACATTATACATTTAATAAATTCCATTAATAAAATCCCCAAAGGAATTTTAACCCAAACATCCATATTTAATTAAATATGAAAACTAACTATATAAAATTCTCATTAATAAACCTTGTTAATAAAATTTAATCAATTATGAGAATAATATTGCTATATAAAAATTAATGCCCAATTTCAATTATAATCCCTAAAAAGTATATATTAAAAACCAATTTTACCCTAGTCAATATTACGGGTTAATTAATCCTACATATTGACTATAGATAAATGGGAGGGGGAATTCTTTTTCAAATCTTTTTAAAAAATACTCCTCCCTCAATTCATTTTATTATTATTTAATTACAAACCCTATCTAGGGTTGATCTATTCTCTTTATACCCCAACCCTATTCTTTTCATTTCTTTATTATCAAGCTAACCCTAACCCGAAATTGGGTTAGGGTTGCTTGTTTCTCTCTCTTTTTTTGTGTGTGCATGTTTGCAGGTGCGACCATGGCGGCCAAGAAAAAGAGAGGCTGAAGGTGTTATGCAGGGGGTCAAAATTTCATGGTGGCCGAGGTTAATGAAAGGATAGTGATGGTGGTTTGGAAGGAAGTTGGCACCTATGGGTGCTGCCCCACAGGTCAACCAGGCCGAGCCTGTGGGTCACGGCCCACAACGCAACCCCGGTCGCTCTGTTGGTCGCCTCCCATAGAGATGGCCGCAATTTCTCTATGGGTTGTGGCCCACAAAGATGACTGAAGCCTCTCTATGGGTCACCACCCACAGAGACGGCTGAAGCTGCTATGTGGGTTATGACCCATAGTGCAACCAGGCCAACCCAACCCCACACAAACTTCTCTCCCTCATTTTTTTTTGTGTATTATGAAATTTTTATTATTTTAATAACATTTTAAAAGGATATATATATATATATATATATATATATATATATATATATATATATATATATATATATATATATATATATATATATATATATATATATATATATATATATATATATATAGTGATATGAACTTATATATACATATATCTGAGAACAACAGATTTATCTAGAATGAGCGAAAAATATAATTTGCAACATATTTCATTTCCAGGTTTTAATGTATCCAATATTTATATGTATATATGTAACTATGCATTTTTTATTACAACCACCTAAAAATTAATGATTTAACTAAGAAGAAACAATAGATTAGATGCATATTTTAGAACATTAGGCATGCATTTTACCAGGGTATGTTAAATAACAGAATAGAGTAAATTTGTTCTCTTTTTTTATATATCAATAAGATATAGTTAACCTTTTAATTTAAATAAATCTATATCTAGATTTCTTTTCTTTTCACTAACATGCTATTACAAAATGTAAAATATGACAAAATATTTCTATTTACAACTACAACTAGCATTTTCTAAAAAAACCATTTAATTCAATAAACTGCAATATCTAATGCATTACCAATATTGACTCTTAAATTTATCTATCTAATCTTCCTTTGAGTAGAGCTCTAGATGTAAGAAAATATTTCATTTTTGTTTAAAAGTGACTCTTCTACGAACATTGACTTTGCATTTCTTTCTCAATAATTAGAAACAAAATATAATATCATTTTTATTCTTTTCAAAAAACTATATCAACACAAAAATAATCAACAAATGTATTCTTCTTTTTGCAAAAATATAAATACTTCAATTTAAAATACATCTTTATTACGTGGTAAAAACTATTCCAATAGTTACATTTTCTTTTCTACAACTAAATACAATGAGAAATTCATTTTTCTTTCTGCAACTAAAATACAATGAACAATAGGACCATTTTAGCTTCCCTTCCAATTTCTTCCCAAGCAGACCTGCAATTAAAAGTTGTAGGTTGTGACCATGGAGGCTCACCTCCCAACCTAGGCTTACAAGAAGCCACCCCCGAGGTAGGAGAATGAAGCCTGGACGGGAAACATACATTCAAACACATACAAGCAAGAAACTCATAACAACTTTAACACTCCCATCCCAAGGTTAAACAATGCCACTTATGTAACTTTTCAAGTGGGGTGAAGGTGGACCATATACCTAGAGGAAAATTCTGCAAGTAGGAGAACATAATGCCATAGCAAGGCTACAAATAAACACATCCACAAGTTCCAAACTTGTCCCTACAATTCCTTATGTCCCCCAAAGCATATAATCCGACAAACTCCCCTTATGAACCCCATTGCACAAATAAAATACTATGCAACAAGGGTCCCATAATCTCGTGTAAATCACTCTCTTCTAAAGAGAGCCTCTACACTCATAGGTTGTCAAACAACCCTTCACCCCAAGGCCACTCTACCCTCCCAAGGGTGAGTTTGACCTTGAAAAATCCCAAAACAAAACTCATAATAAAAAACACAATAACAAAAGAAAAGAAAACATAGGGAAGAATTCAACATCTTCCTAACACAGTAAGATATCAACAATGAAAATAAACTATAACAAGCAATCTTTTCAACAATACAATAACATACATGAGATAGAAAAATAACCAACCTTAAATCTGCCAAAAGGATGATGAATCTTAGAGAAGAGCTTCCCAAATCCACTATCTTTTCCCCTCAAGACTTATCCAAAAATCCTCCAAAAACTTACCAAAAAAACTACTCAATAATCTAAGTCTCCAAAATGTAGAGTGGGTGATCAAACTTCTCCCTCCCAAACTATTCCCTAAGAAGACACTCCTCACTCTTTCCAACCCACTTGAGAAGAGTGAAGGATGTTCATTGGTTAGTCTTCCCAACACCTTCCAAACTCTCTAGACAAGGCAACTCAAAAAGGGTAAAAGGAATGAGGAAGAGCAATGCCACTCATGAGTAGGGTTGTCTAGCCTAGGAATGCTTCTCTAAAGTTGAAATTTGGCCAACAGGAAATTCAATTTTTGGTGTGGCTAAACAGGCCCTAGGGAGTGGACACATGGCTAAATTTGGCCTTCATCCATAGGTACATCATATGGCCCAATAAAAATGCCCCTAACTTGACCCTAGGAGTTAGTGTAACCCCCTAGAAACCCACCCAAAGTCTACCTATGGGTCAACCCTGAGTTGACCTTTCTAATGGCTCCCCATCCAAGACTTTCTTGGGACCATACTAGGATAATTTGAAAAATATGCATTGGTAAAACAAATTTCCTCCAAAGGGACATGTCATTGCAAAGTCATCCTACAACACATGTGTCAAGTGACACTACAGAAAGAATTACACATCACTAAAATACACATGGCAAATCCCCCTTTTTGAAATTTACAAATTAAACAATTTCCAAAATAAACACACATCCAAGCATAACATTAAAAATTAAAACACATTTACAAACGAGGTGTTGTCTCTCTAAATAGACAACCCTTGGCTTCACAAACGGACATAGGCCTAGGCTTGATTCTTCGAATAGTTTCCATGGTCACATGGAATAATTTTCCTACACATCTCATTTTTGCACATTAGTAATTCCAAAAATCACACATAATATTATCATATACAAAGGATACAATTCATACATCACATACAATTTTATTTATAATAATCAAGTTTCCAATTATCTAATCACATCCACATAAAATAATCTACTAAATGGAATCATCATAATCATCACAGAATTAAATCATTTATAGAGAATGCATCCATAATTTTCTATCATCAAAAAAAAGTATTGCAAATCAAGTAAATGCCATAATCATATCAATGTTATCCAAATCACTGGATCATATAAAATCTATATCCATAATGCATCAAAATGTAGTATCAATAGTAGGTCCAACATGAAAATAAGTGAAATGCTATGACAGCTCAGGGTAGGGCCTCACATAAGATCATCGGGAGGATGATGTTCTTGGCTATCTTCATTAGGACCATAGATTCTCTCTCTCTCCTTTCTTTCTTATTTGTGACAATATTTTATTTGTTTCCCTATTCTTCTATTTGTTGTCCCTAGTGTTTTCTACTTGAGGATGATGCAAAGCATTGAGATCTCCTTTTGGTCTCCTTTCTTTGGGGGATGAGGACAATTATATACATATATACATGATATACATAAGTTATCATAAAAATCATACTAACTCCAAAGTTAGGGGAACACAACCTCATGTTTTGTGTTCATTATCCTTTGATTTATCCTATCTTGAGGGCTAGATTATTGCAATAATGTTCTTTCTTTATTTGGGTGTATCCTACCTTAAGGAAATTTCTCATGGAAAGGTGTTTGCAATCTCTTTAACATGGGGCCATACTCATGATTCTCTCTTGGTACTTAAAGTTACTTGGAGAACTATGTGTTTGCTTTGTAATTTTTTGGTGCTTTTTCTTTTCTTGACTCATAGTAAGATAACCTTACTAGTTGTAGTCTTTTATCATATCATTGAAGTCATAAGATCCTAAAATCCATTGTGTTCTTGGTGAATCTTACCTCTTTTACATGGTGAAAGTATTTCAATCTAAATTCCTTGTACTTTATCGCAAATATCTTCATAAGCTCATACTCTCGCTAAAGTGGGGGTTAGATGTAATGTCCTAAAATTATACCCCTTGCAATTTTCAGCTACATTTGGGTCTTCACCATAGTATTTTTACCTCTCAACTTGATCGAAAACCTAATTATGCTCACCCATATAAAAGAAATCATCTAACTCAATGGTGCACCCTCCCTACACCTTGATCCTACCCCAAATTAGCGTAAGACTAGGGCATGGCCCTATGGTCTCCCTTAATGGGGTCCTATCTTGGCCCCCTCCCTCTGAACTAACTCAAATTTGCAGTGGGCAAATTGTTGGCATATTGACATAACTGATAATGAGAATGGATATTGGCATAACTGTTGATGATATTGATGAACTGGTATAAGGACTGTTGGTGATGATATAGTTGAGATGTTGTTTGATGAATTGATTATTAGTTTGTGTTGTCATTGATAGAAACTATGAAAACTATGGTTACATTGTTTTATCATGTTATCTAAGTCATCTATGATTGAACTAAAAGCTATGGAATGGATTTTAAAGTTAACTGGTAAATATGACTTTAACCGGTAAATGTGTTTAACTATGTTATTCTTAAGTAATTGAATCTGGAGATTGATGATGAATTTGATGTTACAGTTTGAAATATGTGCTTGAGATATTGTAATGAGGTTATGACTGGAACCACATCATGTTCTGGTTATCAGAAGTCATGTTTGCGATTGAGTGATGTATTTTCTTTAGGGTTTTAGTAGGGTTTAAGAACATGTGTTCAAATGTTATAACCGGTAATGATTTTGAGTTTGATGGTGTATCACATTATGTTTCTAAGTTGGTGATGATGTGGTTGAATCCGCATGAAGTGTTAAAATGTTGTTTTGGCATGATTAAAGATGGAATCTCTTGGAAAAAGAGAAGAGAATATAAGAATGTTGTAAAGGCTTGATTGCTTATTAGATCAAAGTGCAGTGATGATTTGTGATCATTCAACTACTAGCCATTTGGTTGAATTGATTATGTATTGCATTGATGTTTTGTCATTGATGCCAACACTAGTTGTTTGGATGCTTTATGGGCACCCTTCTGGTCCTGATAGGTTGAGTGGCTTCTGGTTAACTTGGTTTTGACATGATCTGGTAGGCTCCAGTATAGTTTGGTGATGGAATCAGCTTGTTCATTATACTTATAGTCATATTTTGTCAGTTGGTTTTGGTCTGGAGATCAGATACTATATTGCCTGCTTAGAAGATTGGTTTCTGGTTTTGGTGAGGTTTTCATCGACAGAGATTTTGATGGAGATATTTGATGAATTACATAAGTGGTGCTGGTGTAGCTTCTGGTGAAGTTTTAGGATGATGTTCATGATCATATTCAAGACTTGGTAGTTTGAGATCATTGATGTAATGTATGGACCATACTTGGTCCAGATTGATCTGGGTTATCGACTGACTTTAATATAACGTGTGGATAGGACCTATGGATGTATTTCTGGGATGTCTTATGTGTTGATATCATTTGTTTGGTCTAAGGCAGACATGGTTTATAATTATGTAATCGGTTTATTATCCGATGGTTGACCTGATCGTTTATGGTCTAGGTTTTTGTATAAAAAGATGAAAGATCTCATTGTAGATTATCATGGTTATATTTAAGAGGTCATGGTCAAGGAATGCAATGTGTGAATAATGTAATATCATTCAAGAAGAGGAGTTGGTCAATCATTGAAGATCGAATTAGGCTTATGTAAGAGGATTTAGTCCTTTAGTATTGAGCATAACCAGAACTATACTTAGACATAAGAAATGCTATCATTTGTAGTTCAACACTTCTTCAAAATGTAGCCTGGATTTATATGTATTCAATGAGGTTTCTTTTATGATGAGAAGTGTGCTCTGGGTTGTTGGCCTTCTTGCAAGTGCAGGCCCTTTCACTTTAATTCACATACTTACTGCAGAAGTATTATCTGACTATGGGTAGGCTTACCACCATGGTTTTTCGTTTACTGGGTTTTCCACATTCAAATCTTCACATTGTGTGGATGGGTTTTATTATGTGATTATTATTTATGCTTAATTGGATTAACCACTATTTCAGTATTACTATTTTGGGTTCTGGTATTAAAGTTTAAATTGCTAATGGTTCTTGTAATCTGTGATAACTGATTCACCCCCCCCCCCTTTCAGTTGTCTTTTGGTTATTTTAAATGTCTAACAATTGGTATCAGAGCTTTGGTCCTCTCTACTAAAAGCTTAACCACTTGAGGAAGACCATGTGGTGACTAACTATTCAAGTTCATCTAGTTCTTCTCGAGCTATGTTTCGAAGGAATATTTTGAGGCTTGATGGAACAAATTACATAGTATGGGATATTCGTATGGAGATTCATCTAAGATGTCTTGGCAACAAGATTTGGGAGATCACACATAATGGTGTCACACCCTATAATATAGGATCTAGCAATACTCCTCTGGCAAAACTGGAAAAGGAGCTTGAGAATGATTGTAGAGAAAGAGAAGCCCTGTTGTGTGCACTTTCTGATCAGTAAATGATAGGATTAACAGACAAATCGTCTAGAAAGGCTATATGGGATGAGTTGGAGACTCTTAGTGAAGGTGACCTTACAATGAAAATTGCTAAACTTGATGGTTACCGGGCAAGATATGAAACCCTGAACATGGAAGAAGATGAAAGGATTATTGCATTCATGGAAAGGGTAAATGAGATTGCTATGGGAATTCAATGTTGTGGTGAAACTCTGAGCGAAGATGAAATTGTTTCTAAAGTCCTAAGAGCCCTACCATAGGCTTACAAAATGAAGGCTACTGCTATTAATGAGTTGAGAATAATGGCTAATACATATGTCAATAAAGATACCTTGGTTGGGAAACTATCTGCTTTTGAGCTTGAAGAATTTGGACTTTCTAGAGCTGTGAAGACTAAACCTATTTTTCTTGCATCTACATCTACAATTGGTAAGAAAGTCTGAAAAGCTTTATATACAAAGGAATTAGAAGATATGAAGAGAGAAGATGATGAGTTTGAGCAACTTGAAGCACTATTTGTTAGAAGAGTACCTAAAGGACTTGTAGGAAGTAAGTATGAAGGAAAAGCACCTTTTAAATGTTTTGCATGTAATAAGATTGGTCATTTTGCATCTAGATGTCTTGAAAGAAATTCAAGATTTGAAGAAAGATTTAGAAGATCATTTAAGCCCAACTGTGGATATCAGAACAAATATAAATACAAGAAAAATAAAGAAAAATCATGCTACATAGTGGATGAGGAAGGCATTACTGACTCAGATCATGAACTGACAAAAGACTCGGCTAGTGGATCCGGCAATAGGAAGGAATGGGTATTCTTGGATATCAAGGAAGATGATCTGGCACTGGAACAAAATGTACTTGAAGAGAAGGCACTTGCTACTAAAATTGAATACAAGGATGAATGGGTAATTGACAGTGGTTGTTCACATCATATGAATGGAGATAAAGGGAAGTTTTTGTCTTTGCAAGAATTTGATGGTGGTCTAGTTAGATTTGGAGATGACAAGGAATGTATGATCAAAGGAAAAGGAACTATATCATTGGATGGTAAACACAATACTGACAATGTTTATTATGTTGAAGGTTTGAAGCATAATATTTTGAGTGTAGGACAGTTGGTAGACAAGGGATTTCAATTCTAGTTCAAGGATGGAAAATGTAAAATCATTAACAGATCTAGCTTGGAGATTGCAACCGGTACACAAAAAGAAGGTAATAAATTTAACTTAAACTCTAGTGAAAAGACATGTTCGATTACACAAATTGATGTGATTTGGCTATGTCATAAAAGGTTGTGTCATGTGAATTTTGATTGCATTGTGAAGATTAGTTCAACTAAGGCAGTTATGGATATACCTAAGATTATGAAGCTCTATAATCATGTATGTAAATAATTTGAAATGGGTAAATAGGTTAGAACCTCTTATAGGAGTATACAAGATAAATCAAATGATGTTCTTGATCTTATTCATATGGATTTGTGTGGCCCTGCTAGAGTTAAAAGTTCTCAAGGTGATAGATATTTCATGCTAATCATTGATGATTATTCTAGAATGATGTGGGTTAATTTTCTTAGAGAAAAATGTGAAGCATTTGAAAAGTTTAAAATATTTAAGGCTAAAGTGGAAACTAAGACAGGAATGAAGATTAAATGTTTGACATCAGATCATGGTGGAGAATTCACATCTGGTGAGTTTAATAACTTTTGTGACAAGCATGGTATAAAAAGACAATTTTTTTCTCCCTGGACACCTCAGTAGAATGGAGTTATGGAAAGGAAGAACAAAACTATCTTGGATGCTACTAGAACAATGATGATGGAAGCTAGTCTACCTCATATCTATTGGAGAGAAGAAGTAAGTACAATGGTTTATACATTTAATAGAGTACATATCAAAGCAGAAACAAGTAAGATGCCTTATGAATTATGGTTTGAAAATACACCTACAATTAAATATTTTAGAATTTTTGGTAGTACATGTTATATCAAGAGAGATGATGCTATTAGGAAATTTGATCCTAGATGTGATGAAGGCATATTTCTTAGTTATTCTAATGAAAGAAAATCATATAGATTTTATAACAAGAGATTGCAGAGAATTGTGAAGAGTGCTAATGTCAAAGTAGATGAGCTGAACAGAAGTCAAATCAGAGTTTATGGGAAGGAATCAGTAGTGGAAATGATTATATTTGAACCTGTAGAACCTTCACCAGAATTGATTGTGTTGCATTGATATTTTGTCATTGAAGCCAACACTAGCTGTTTGGATGCTTTACCAACACCCTTTTGGTCCCAACAGGTTGAGTGGTTTCTGGTTAACTTGGATCCGACATGATTCGGTAGGCTCCGGTATAGTCTGGTGATGGAATCAACTTGTTCATTATACTTATACTCATATTTTGTCAGTTGGTTTTGGTCTGGTGATCAGATACTATATTCCCTTCTTAGAAGATTGGTTTTTGGTTATGGCGAGGGTCTCACTGGTAGAGATTTTGATGGATATCTTTGATGAATTGCATAAGTGGTATTGGTGCAGCTTCTGGTGGAGTTTGAGAATGATGTTGGTGATCATATTCAAGACTTGGCGGTTGGAGATCATTTCTATAATGTATGGACCTATACTTGGTCCTGGTTGATCTAGGTTATGGACCGACTTTAATATAACATGTGGATAGGACCTATGGATGTATTTCTAAGATGTCTTATGTGTTGATATTATTTATTTGGTCTAAGGCTGAAATGGTTTGTAATTATGTAATCGGTTTATTATCTGATGGTTGACCTGATCATTTATGGTCTCGATTTTTGTATAAATAGATGAAAGATATCATTGTAGATCATCATGGTTATATGTAAGAGGACATGGTCAGGGAATTTAATATGTGAATAATGTAATATCATCTAGGAAGAGGAGTTGGTCAATAATTGGAGATCAAATTGGACATCAAATGATGTTTCTATGCTCTTAGAATGCTTATTACTTCATCATGATTCCTAAAGTGCATAAAGCAATAATCACAAAGTCATCCTAAACATTTAACCCATAGCTCATTTAATAGTCCTAAAATTTCTTACACTATATCAATTAACCAACAATCATCTTATTAAAAATTAAGTAACTACATGAATTCATCTCAGCACAAACTAAGATACAATATCCTAATTCCATAACAATTACTAGTGTCCACCAAATGGAGACATAATCTTATACTATAACACATTATTGTTGGCATTTTGGCACTAAGTTGTCATTGTTGTCAACCAGTGAAGATATACAATCGGTACTAGATGCTCTACCGATTAATAGAAGGAGAACACTGTACTGGCCAAGGGTCTTATTGATATGTATTTTCTGAACTGATTGCATCTTGGTAGGCCATGTATTTTGTGTTCAACAATTGGTATCAGGGCCAAGTTCCCAGTTATCTTCAAACCTTGGGTAGATTTTTGGACCTTGAGCACAGTGGCAAGAAGTGAGTGTGCTTCCTCAAAAGCCTCCATGTTTGATGGATCCAACTATGCCTTCTAGAGCAGAAGAATGGAGACCTATATTTCATCTCTTGGTTCTGATGTGTGGATGTCGGTTACGAATGGGTATCTCATTCCCAATGCTCCTCCCACTGATCAAAATACAAAAAGGGAGTATGAGAATAATGCAAAGGCAAAACATGCCATCTTGAGTGGACTATCTGATAATGAATTTGTCAAAGTCAAGCACTATGTTTCAACAAAGGAGACATGGGACAAATTGTAGAGGTTGTTTGAGGGAGATGCAAAGGTCAAAGAAGCCAAGTTGAAAATGCTGAGAAGACAACTTGAAAGCATCAAGATGAAGGATGATGAAAAGATTGCAGACTATCTTCATAGATTTGATGAAATTTTGAAAACTATTAGAGGACTTGGAGAAGAGATCATAGATGAGATTCTTGTCAAAAAGATACTTAGATCTCTCACTCCCAAATATGATACTAAGGTGTCAACCATAGAAGAAGCCAAGGATCTAAATAATTTTACAATGGATGAACTATTTAGCTCCTTGATAGCCTATGAGATGAGCACAACTAGTGAAACTTCCATAAGGAAAGAGGCAGCATTCAACATCACCAAAAAAGGAAAAGAAGCTATTACTAATAAAAATCCAGTGAAGACTCTGATGCTGAAGTAGCAAACTTTGTTAGGAAGCTCAAAAGAGGATATGACTGGTACAAGGGAAAGCTACCACTTAAATGCTTCAACTGTGGGAAGGTAGGACACTTCGCTGCAAGTTGTCCTCATAAAGAAGCTGGTGGAGATGAGTCAAGAGAGTTCAGGAAATCTGTCGGCAAAGACATAGATAGGAATGACTATTGGTGGGAAAGAAGAGGCTACCTGAACAAAAACAACCTATATACCATTGAGGATGACACAACAAATGATGAAGAGTCATCAGAAGATGATGACCATGAGAATGAAAGAAAAGTAAACCTCTTCATGGCACCTAACAGACTTGCTGATGAAGATGAGGAAGACGAGGATATTGAGGCTTAAGTGGATTTGGAAAGTGAACTTATCAGTGCACTTGAAGAATTGAGTAAAACAAGAAGGGAACTCAAGAGGGTTAAGCTTGTTGTAGTAGATGAACAAGATCTCCTGAAGCAGTGTTTGGAAGAATCCGATCAAATCATATCTAACTTAAAAATGTAGTTGGAAGAAACTAAGAGGATTGGTGAAGCTACAACCCTTGATCTAACAAAGAAAGAAAATGAGCATCAAGAGGTGGAAGCAGAAATACTAAAGCTCAAAAAGGAGCTTGAATAAAGCAAGGAAGAAATAAAAACAAGAAGTAAGTATGAAGGCAAAACTAAGGCTTTGGATAAGATGTTGAGAAAAAAAAAGCAATCCAAAGACACCATAGGCTTAGGCTTTGAATTTGGTCAAGGTTCAACCCACAAAGGTAAATTTTACAAAGAGATAATGTTCACCTCTTCAATTGAAGGTGAAGAAAAGAAGACATTCACTACAAGCAAGGATATTGGCAAAAAGACTTATGCAAATGTTGTTGGAAATCAAAATCCAAACCGGTATGTTGGAATAAACCGGAGACCATATTTCATGCATAAATATGAAGACCCAAGGAGTAATGCCAAAATTGACCGAGAAGGATTCACCAGATTGAACAACATGAATGGAGGACACCCAATGAGGCAATTCCATTTAGGAGCAAGATAACCCAACTGGTATGTATCAGACTTTCATGGTTATTGTTACAGGTGTAATAAGTTTGGGCACAAAGTAGTTGACTATAGGTTAACCAATAAGCCTTCTATGAATTATGAAAGTAGAAATTCATTTAATGCACTCTGGGATATGGATAGTGTCTTCTATCACTGCAATGGATATGGACATAAGAGATTTGATTGTAGGAAGAACAAACCCGTACCCTGCAATAATTTTAAGGATGTTTCCTTTAATGTAAACATAAAATGCTATAACTGTCAATAATTTGGACACATAACAAAGTTATGAACCAATAAGAAGATCAAGAAAATGAAGAAAAATCTAGATCATGAACTAGTAAGTGAACCAGAGCTGAATATAGCAGCTAACAAGAAGAAGGAAATCAAACCAGTTTGGGTTGAGAAAGAAAAGGAAAAGGCCATATCGAGTCTCATAGTGCAGACTGCCTTGCATGCTGAAAGTAAAAATCTATGGGTGGTAGATAGTGGTTTCTCAAACCATATGACTGGTGACAAAAGGAAATTCATTAAACTTGAAGATTGGAATGATGGATCGGTAAGGTTTGGAGACAATTCCTCCATCAAAATAAAGGGAAAAGGAACACTAAGCATTGATGGAAAACTGAAGGCATATGATGTATACTATGTGGAAGGCCTCAAACATAATTTGTTGAGTGTGAGTCAGATGTGTGACAAAGGTTACAAATTCACCTTTGACTCAACCGACTTCCAGTTAAAGAAAGACAGTACTGGTAAAGTTGTGGCTGAAGGAAAGAGAACAGATGGAAATATTTATAATTTGAAGGAATTCTATGAGTCCTAATGTATGTTAGGACAAGTAGATGAAAGTTGGTTGTGGCATAGAAGACTAGGCCACATAAATTTTGATAACTTAGCTGCAGTAAGAAAAAAGGAGTGTGTGAGGAATATTCCACTCATCATCAAACCATTAGACACATTCTGCGATGAACGTGTAAAAGGTAAGAAAACAAAAGTGAGTCTTAGGACAAAGGAGCACAACACCTCCAAGCCACTTGAAATTGTGCATACAGATCTATGTGGCCCAACGAGAACAAAAGCACTTGCCGGTGAAAGATACTTCATGCTCTTTATTGATGACTACTAAAGGATGACATGGGTCACCTTTTTGCAAGATAAATCACAAGCATTTGAAAGATTCAAGATCTTTCAGAAGATGGTAGAAAAGGAAAGTGGGTACAAATTAAAATGCCTAAGATCAGACAAGGGTAGAGAGTTCACATCAAATGAATTTGAATATCACTGTGAAAAACATGGAACTAGAAGGCAATACTCTACTCCTAGAATACCATAGCAAAATAGAGTGGTAGAAAGGAAGAATAGGATAGTCAAAGAGATGGTCAGAACCATGTTGAATGAGGCTAGTCTGCCTGATACTTATTGGAAAAAAATTGTACATACTGTTGCATACACTTTGAACCGGATTCTATTAAGAACAAACAACAAAATGGCACCTTATGAGCTATGGTATGATTGAAAGCCATCATTGAAATATTTCAAAGTATTTGGAAGCAAGTGCTTCATTAAGAAAGATATGGATGGTTTGGGAAGTTTGGACTCTAGGACTGATGAAGGGATCTTCCTTGGTTACTCATCTAACAGCAAAGCCTACAAATGCTACAATAAAAGACTAAGAAGAGTTGTTGAAAGTGTACATGTAAGAGTTGATGAGGATATGCACAGGGGATATCAACCATAGATTAATTGATATGATGACTTTGGTGATGATTATTATGAAGCCCAGACAGAAACTGAACCAGAGGTAGCATCCTAGAAGGTTCCCAATTGGTATGTACAGTTGAATCACCCGAAAGAGAAAATTATGGGGAATAAGAATGACGGTGTGCAGACTAGAAGAAGACTTCCCCTAAATGATGAACAAGTCAACCTATGCCTCATGAATAAAGTTGAACCCAAAAATTTCATTGAGGATAGCAGGAGACAAGAATGAATGGATGCCATGGAAGAAGAGTTGCACCACAATGAGAAGAACAAGACTTGGGAGTTAGTTCCTAGACTGGAAGACAAGAATATCATTGGTACAAAGTGGTTCTACTAGAACAAAATGAATGAAGAAGGTAAGATTGTAAGGCATAAATCTAGACTAGTGGGCAAAGGATACTCTCAAGTAGAGGGGATTGAATTTGAAGAAACATTTCCATCGATGGCTAGACTAGAAGCAATTAGGATGTTTCTAGCTTACTTTGCCTATAAGGGCTATAAAGTATACCAAATGGATGTAAAATCTACTTTTCTTAATGGAAATTTAGAACAAGATGTATACATGGAGAAACTGAAAGGATTTCTATTGCATGATGATGAGACATTTGTGTGTCAGTTAAAAAAGGCTTTGTACGGTTTGAAGCAAGCTCCTAGAGAATGGTACTCAAGATTAGATCAGTATCTCAAGGAGAAAGGATTCAAAAAGGGAAGTGCTGACATCAATTTATACATATGGAAAGATTGGAATCACATGATTATTGTGGTAGTGTAAGTAGATGACATCATCTTTGGCTGCAACAAGGATACTCTTTGCAAAGAGTTTTCTAATCAAATGTAGTCAGAATTTGAGATGTCAATGCTTGGTGAACTAACTTACTTTCTTGGCTTGCAGATACCACAGAAAGATAAAGGAATCTTTATCTCATAGGTCAAGTATGCAAAGGAGATGCTGAAGAAATTCCAACTGGAAGATTGCAAACTAGTAAGTACTCCCATGGTGACCGGCCGCAAACTGAGTAAGCATGATGAATCACTAGTAGTGGATCAGACTCTGTGCAGATCCATGATAGGAAGTCTACTGTATCTAACTGCTTGAAGACTAGATATAGTTCATGCAGTATGCATGGTAGCCAGATTCAAAGTTGCACCAAAGCAGTCACATATGAATGTTGTTAGCAAAATTTTTAGGTACCTTCAAGGAATGATCATCTATGGTTTGTGGTATCCTAAACAGGGAGATTTTATCTTGGAAGCATACACTAATGCTGACTGGGCAGGATGCATTGATGATAGAAAGAGCACAAGCGGGGGTGCATTCTTTCTAGGTGACTGGTTGGTCTCTTGACATAGCAAAAAGAAGGACTCAGTCTCCTTATCTACTGTTGAAGCTGAGTACATTGCTACTGCTACATGTTGCTCGTAGGTGCTTTGGATGAAGAAGACTCTCAAAGATATACAGGTGGATATCATTGAACCTATTTCTCATCCGATGTGACAATTTGAGTGCAATCAACATACCAAAGAATACGGTCATGCATCCCAAAACAAAACATATTGCTATCAAATATCATTTTCTCCAAGAGAAGGTTGAAGGGATGGAGGTAAGGATGGACTATGTTCCTACTGGTGAACAAGTAGCAGATATTTTCATCAAACCACTACCGGTAAGCATGTTTTAATACCTCCGACACAAGTTGGAAGTTATGTCTTCTTCCTAGGAAGATTTTATATGACTCAGGGGGAGTTTGGTATGAGTCAAAGGGGGAGTGCGCAAGTACCCTTTGTCATTATGTCAAAGGGGGAGAAATGTATTGATATGGAGTGGACTATGAGAAGTTGACATCAATGCCAAAGGAGGAGATTGTTGGCATTTTGGCACTAAGTTGTCATTGATTTCAATCAGTGAAGATATACAACCGGTACTGGATGCTCTATCGGTTAATAGAAGGAGAACACTCTACTAGCCAAGGGTCTTATTGATCTGTATTCGCCGAACCGACTGCATATTGGTAGGCCATGTCTTGATTGATGTGATGCCTTGTGGAGTAGAGGTGGCAAGGTTGTTGTGGTTGGTGAAGCTTCATCAACAGGGTAGATGAAACATATAATGGCCATTAATGAAGGAACCACAAATATAAGGATTTCATCCAACTAATTGCAGCTCAAGAAATGGTAGAGGAAGATCAGGGAGTAGTTGGCACCTAAATCAAGGCAAAGGAAATCTGATTCAAGACAATCTCATAAAGGAAACTTCTGGAACACTTTATGTGTCATCTAACTTCATGATAGAAGATCTAATACATGATTGTCACTCCAAGAAAAAACATGCATTGGATAATTAAATTCATGTGCAAGTGTAGTCTTCAAGGACAGGTGATTGATTTAAGATAAAGGGGGGATTGGATCTCATGAAGATTGTGTTAGAAAGTGAAAACCCTAACTGCTCGGGTTTTTGAATTGCATTTTGGCGAGAAAATAGGAATAAGAAATGAGAGCTCTAGATAGAAAAAGGGGTTTTTTGATGCTGTGAAGATTTAGGAGAAAAGGGAAGGGAGAGGGAGAAAGGAGAAAATCTTGAGAAGGTGTTTCGAGCAATTTGCAGCGTGAGTGAGCAAGCAAACCAGTGAAAGGACTCTATCGATAGTATCATAGTCTAGCAGTTGAGCCTAACTGGTAAGGTATAGCAGAGCAGGCAGAATTCTAGTGTAACACAATGTGTTGTGAGAGTCTGTGTAAAAGGGAGAGAAAGATAAAAGAGAGTTACTTGATCAAAGAGTTGCAGAATTCATTTTCAGCAAGAAGCCTTAATTGTATTCAAATAGTATTTCAATAAACATCGCCAAGTTGAAGCTTGGTGCAAGGGTTGGTGCTCCTTGGGTTGGTGCCCAAAATCTTTGTAGATCTATGTTTTTGCCTATGAGGGTGGATTGAAGTAGTAGTCTTCAACAACTTTTCTCACTAAGGTTTTTCCCATATTGGGTTTTCCTCATAAAATCTGGTGTTGTGAGTTATTTGTGTGTGCATGGTCTCTTTGGCTTTCTTTCTTGCATTACGCGTTTGACTCTTTAAGTGATTAAGTTAATAACTGATATCCTCAAGATATATCACAAAAGGAGAAAATTAGGAACCACTGATTCACGCCCCCCCCAGTGGTATTATGTGTTCAACAATGATACATTCTAATCCTTTCCTAAAAGACAAGCATTCTCTTTATCAACTACCCATACACTTACTAGTAATTTCCATTAATAAGATTAGTAATTAATTCATTAAGAACATCCATACAATATTTTCATAGGGAACATTCAAGTACATCCCTAGCATTATAAGGTTTCAATCCTACCATTAAATCATTGACTATGAAGTATGATACTATAAGTTTAAATTCTTCAATCAAAACTCATAAACATGTCCTAAGACATCTTCCAATATTACTCATACTCATACATCCTACCAAGGCATAGCATTTCTTCTACATAAATAATTAGTCAAAGATATCATTTCTAGGCTATTACCATTATCATAGCATTTACACCATTTCCTTTTAACATGGTTCATCATTACAATCATATACCATAACCAAAAGCTATCACTATAAATAGAACAACATAATCATTTCTCATAGGCATGATTTCTTTTACAACAATTACATAAGAATTTATTACATAACTAACATCATCATTTACATTCTTGCTGCCATTATTATCCATGAACTATCCAAAGAAGCATCCTCATCCACACAAGAAGAATCCAAAGATAGAAACATCCCAATAGTTTAAAAGTACCAACCACCCAACCATGTGGATCCAAAGGAACCACCCCCCATGCTATCATATGACACAAGGTCCAAACACACACTCTACACCTAAGATGACACCTATAACCAAGGAGACTAACCACACAAGGACTCTCAAGAAATAACTCACACAAAATAACAAGAATAAACTCCCAGAGGCATAAAACTCATCAGGACATAAATGCATCCAATAAGCATAATCGTAAATCATAAAGGGGGAACACATGTAGGAGTGGAGTTTCATCGCATGTCATCCTCATAACATAATAACATAATAACACAAGGCACTAGCCTGATGGACATGTGGAGCCATCTCAACCTATGAGAGACCAAGGGAGATTAGCTTACTGTCTTCATGGCCTTCTCATGCTTATCATAAAACATCCTCCCTAGGACTAAGCCATGAGGCTCAAAACTATTCATTATTTTGTTTAAATGAGTTCTAATTACCCATCCCAATTAATTCATTATCAATGTTATCACTTGTTTACAAATCATGGAAAACTCCAATGTGCCTTGGTGGTCTATACTTCATGCACCCTTACAAGGAACCTCATGCAAGCCTAACTCTCATGACCCCGGTCATCACAAGGAAGCCCACTCCACCTAACATGGCCCAACAATAAATCACAAGAGGCTCTACCAACATAATTAAATGAAAATAATACTCAGTGAAGCCAAAAACTTCCACACATACTCTTACAACATATACAAGGCTACTGTTGGTTCCCAAAACCACAGATTGCAAAAAATAAGGGTTTGCCAAATCCTAAACTAATCAAATTACATTTGGCCAATGAATAGGGATGTCAAAGACCAATCCCTCTACACTTAAGGCTCCACTGAACCTAGGTGGGTATGTCTTTCCCTCTAAAGCACAGAAAGAGTTATTTAAAGTGGATATAAGGTTTTGTGGTTGGCAAATGCAAAACTTGGCAAATGATTGTTCTGCAAATATGCTTTATTATGTGCTTTTAGTGAATTTCTTTGAAAATAAATGAAAAATGAGTATATTAAGAATAAGAATGCTTTCAGGATTGAAAAGAAATATGCAAAGATCGGTTCATATAGAGTTTGGGAAGAATGTTTCTCTATCAAAGACCTTAAGTGCATGGCCAACAAAGACCTTAAAAGACAAATAATAGACCAGTAGCTCTATCCAGGGATATTTACAACAATTTGTGGACAAAAATCTTATCAACTCCTAAGACAATATTAATCATCAACTATGAAGGTTTTAGTATGTGTTACACAGCAATGAAAACCCAATCTTACATTTAATGTAACAACATGTGATGGCACGTCATAGCAAATCAAATTATATATTTATCAAGAGGACAAAAGATAACTCATCAACACAAAATTATGTACAATATTTAGAAAAAGAAACAATGAACCATGTATATTAATCCTTAGGAGATGATTGCATACATAAGCTTCACTTGAAAATACTCCATTACAATCTATTTGCACAAAAAAGATACTTCTTCTTCCTATAGACTTCCCTAATACATATAACTTTTAGTCGTTCCAGGTAGTATGTTTTTTTTTGAATCCTAGATGCCTTTACATAAAAAATGACTCATTACAAATACCCATGCTAAGAGATAGAATGAAAAGACACACCCTTTCATTATCCTAGACAAATAACTAAATGACAAATGAATAGCATAACGAAAACATCAATTAAATTACAAACATAAATTTAAACAATGAACTAAGCCTTGTGATTAAGCCCCTATCTACACTTCTGAAAGTGTCGCATATTGCCCATATCCTTGTAAGTTGTAGCATTGAACACTACATCCCTAGCTACATTCTTGATTACGTAAAGGTTCTCGAACTGGTCAGTTGTATCATTCATGTCAAGAATATCAGTTTTGGCAATGGCTTGGGCTACACTAAGTAAAGACATACACTTAGAAAGCCATATAGTCTTATCCTTAATTACACCTACATCATCTACCAAATGGGGAACCCCATACTGAACAATTTGCTAGAACTTGTCAAATTCAAATTTCAACTCCTTTGTAAATTCATCATGTGTGATGAGTAAACCCTCAACCTTTTTCTTTACCTTCTCCCTAGTTGATGCATCTTGCAACAATAGGTTGACTCTATCTCAAATTCTGGTGTTAGAAACCATGTTGTCCATGTTCCTTTGATATACATCCCAGAATTTGTCCAATGCCTTCTCCATGTTATCATATCTTTTACTCATCAATACACAAGTAGTATCATCCCTCATTCTCTTGATTTCCCTCTTTAACTTAGTGTGCTCATAGGATAATTTTTCAAATTTCTTCTTCCAGTGGCCCCCTAAGTTAGTAATTTGAGGGATCAGATGCCCGCTTCTCTTCAGGGTTTCTCCATATAACGCCTTATATTTATTTTTCTCTGCTATCTGATGTTTTATCTAAGCCTTATTGAATTTTGAGATATTAATACCTATGTCAACAGTAAGCATAGGATCTACCTCTCCAACTTTCAGGGTCATCATGTGACCAAAAGCTTTATCCACATCTATTATTTTTGGCCTTTTATTGGGAGGGTATAAGGCCCACAACAACATTTCTTCCTCATTTGGATCATACCTTGATCCAATAAAAATATCTTTTATGACTTGGATATTCAATTTCATGTCTTTATTATCTGAGTGCAGAAAAGAATCAAAGGTAAACGAGGCACTTAGGTCCAATCATGGAAACACAATTATTCTAGCCTCTACTAGTAATTGCATCTCCTTTTGTGAGGTCATAGTCTCAACTTCTGTAACGATATCTTCCTTCAACCTCCTCTTCATTTCTGCTTCATTTTTAGGGGTAATATTAGGCACTGCTTCCCTTAATTTCTTACCTTTGAAATGGTACAAGAATGATTTGAACTCCTTCAACTTTGTGAATTGATCATCTGGTACAAAAGAAACATGCTCTCTCATTCTTTCATCTGTTTCTACATTTAGTGCAACGATGAGCTTATCCTGTGCTTCTAGCTCCTTCTCTTACTTAGGTGCACAAAGTTTGGAAACTACTTCATTCTCCCCTAAATCACTTTGGGTTGGGTCTACTCTCTACCTTCTCTCCTCGACTTTGTTCTCCAAGCTCTCCATAACCTCTACAAGCTCTTCCACCTCCTTATTTTTACACATGTCTTCAAATTAATCCTCTTGATGAAGGTAATCTCCCAGCTCTTATCTCTTCTTGCTCGTGTGGATGTAACCCTCAAGATCATAATGTATTCTAGATGTGTGCTAGAATAGGTTGTACTCATCCACCAACTTTCTGTCAATAGCCTCATATGCTCTAGTAGATACAATTTCAAAATCATGTAAGTGAAGTGTGCTAGGGAGGAAAGTTTGCTTGTGTGGACCTCCAAAATGTTTGGCATTAGAGACACTTAATTGCCTTACAATTTCCAAAAAGGCAATCCTATCTGGTGCAGGCTTCAGTAGCACATAGGGGTAACCTTCAAATCCATAGCACCAAACATAAGTGAAATTTTGGCATGAGTACCAATCACCCCAATTGTGATTAACCTTCAAATTTTCATGCTCATGAGGCCTATGAAACTTCTTTACATCCTCAGAAAATGATCCCTGCAGAAGCTCACCAAAAGGCAAGAAAATTGGCTTAACAAAGAATTCTTCAAATTTGAGGTAATGAGAATTCACATATCTATAATCCCAGAGAGAAACCCATAACTGCATTGGTTGATCTTGTCCATTCTTCCCAACTATATTTACATTCAAACCTTCTGGCCATAGCCCTCTAAATCTCCCATAAAATAAAATAATATGCATTAACAGCGAATAATGCTTGAACTGCTTGTTTGGATTTTCTTTCAAGTTCACGAAGCCTGCATGAAGTCTATTCACCATGTATGAAGCAAAATCAGAAGCTCTAGGCTCATGTCTCTGAATATCTACTACTAAAACCAACAGTCCTATGTTTGCCACATCAGGAGATTTAGCTCCTCCAACCTGACCACATGCCATATAGGTATACTATAAATATTTCTTGAAATATCATAAGGAGAACCATCTTCCTCTATTAGCCTCCCCTTCTCTGCTTTGCGGATAGCGAGGTTCCAACCTTGGTATGTAGTATCCATTTTATTATATTCCTCCTCCAAATCCACAAAATATAAGGGCACATTCACCTCCAAATCTACTCCAAAGACCTCCTGAATTATGGCTACTATGAAATGCACTAAAGCAATCCTATACTGGTACTCAACGGGTTTGAAATAGCCATGGGCGCATCCCTCCGAAAGTAATGGAAAATAAATAGCTCGTGCATTCGCACTATTGTGAATATGTCTCCAATTTCTCTATATTTGTCTTCTAGCTGGTCATGAATAAGTAAATTCACCTTGGTGCTGTGTGACCTAGCTCTTAGAGAACCTATCTGATCAACCATGTCTTGATTTAATTTCCTTCACACCTCACTGACTCCACCCTTTGACTTATTTGATGTGCCACTAGATGTTTCAACAACCTTCCACTTCCCTTTTGAGCTTGACCCTTCCATCTCTGCAAATTGTTTTGCTCTATGCTCAACAACTCAAAATATTCCTCAATGAACACCTGATAACTTCTGAAATAACTGTGTGGAATGTTGTTGTACAACACTAGCTATATAACCCCAAGGAGTCTAATCTTGTATTTAATTGTATAATCTTGATAGATTTGCTTCATATGGCATCAAACCTATCCAATGGATGCATTTAATGGAAGCCATTTTGTCAGTTTTTCAAATTAAGACCTTCAACGGCTAATTGACGAGACTTATCCCAATGATTCAATTTTTTGGCACCATTTGTTATGACTTTACGACATCTTACCTTCTAATCGGCACAATCTATTCCGATCGACTTATCGAGTCTCAGGATAGAAATTTTTATCCTATTCTGATGATTCATTTTATCTCGATGGATACTACTTCAGTTTTGGATTTTCCTTTTGTTGTCATGATCCATCGATATAATCTTCTTTGATGCACCCGTCTTCGGATTTATTTTACTTGACCCATCGGGTATCAGAAAAATTCATTTTATGTTCCTCTAATGTCCCGATGACCTCAATACATCAATCCGCATTATGACTAATCTCCTTGCATTATCAGCCTAACTCACCCTGAAAATCTCTTCGTAACTCACCATCCACCTTAACAGCCCTATTGGGACTTTGGCATAGGATAAAACATCATCTCTCGATGTCCCAATGATTCTTCACTTAATGGTAACTTATCGATATGTTGGCATATGCACACTCCAATGAGACATTATAGGTGATTGAAGGTTTTGTCATTGATGGCAACCTTACAATCCTATGTCACTGGCGAGGCATTTCACTGGCACTAGCAAGATCAGACTCTACACTAGCACTCAGGTCACTGGCACCGATAGTGAAAGGTAGCATATTGGCACAGAGGCCGACAGGATTTTTGTTGTAATATATTTTATTTATTATTTGTAAAATCATTGTAAGCCGACTTGGAAAGTTGTAAAATGACTCTTATATAAGAGAGATCATTGTAGAACATTTGTAAGTAAGGAAGAGGAATGTAATTAGGCAAAATAAGGCAGAACTATTATGTGAAATATAGGTTAAGGGTTTATGTAAGAAGCAGAACAGAAACCGGTACTGGATCTAGCATTATAGATGCTATTTTGAAGTAGTACAAGAAATTGGATTTATATAATTCATTTTGTAATTCAGTGAGACTTCCTATTTTGTATTTGAGCAGTGAGCTCTAGGCAGTTGGCCTTCCTACATGTGCAGGCCCCTCTTGTAGCAGCAATATTCTCTTATTGGCCAGTAAGTGAATATTGTGGGTCAAAAATCCCACTGAGGTTTTTCCCACACCGGTTTTCCTTGTTAAGTCCTTGTGTTATGGTGTGTTTTTCATGTGGTTGCTTTTATCTCTGTTTATTGCATTACTTTCTGCTTACCGGTACACAATATTAATATGTTCTACATGTTTTAATTTATGAAATTTAATATGCCAGTTAGATACTGATTAACCCCCCCCTCAGTATCTGTGGGAATCCTAACAATTGGTATCAGAGCTTGGTCCCCTATTTTCAGAAGCCTAACAGCTTGAGGAAGATCTTGACACTGGTAGAGATGGAAAATTTGATGAAGCAACTTGAAGGAGCTCTCTTAGACTATGATGTAGAAAAATTGAAAAATATCAAACTTGAAGATGATCTAAAGGCTGCTCAGGATATTATTCAAGAACTTCAAGAAAATCTTACTATTTCAAGAAACAAGAGAAGAGAACTTTGTGAAAAGATGCAAAATGAGAATGATGAAAAAGAAACTCTTAATGATATGATAAACAAGCTGAAACAAGAGAACATGACAACAAAGAATGAGATGCAGGATATGACAATGAGATTTGGTAAAGAAATTGAAGATAGAAAGAAGAATGAAGAAGATTTGAGTAGAAGACTAAGTGATGCTGCAAATGAAAACACAAGACTCAGTTATGAAAATGATTTGTTGAAGACAGATTTGATGCACACTCAAAATGACTCCAATGAACTGATGAGATAGAAAAAAGTCTTAGAAAGAGAACTAGATACTGTAAATCAACATAAAGAGAAATTCAAGAAAAGCTCAAAAGAACTTGGTAACTTGCTGAAGAATCAAAAACCTAAAGGTGACACTTGTGGAATTGGCTTTGAAGTTGGTGAAAGCTCTAGTACTGTAGACACACAGGATCATAGCAAACTGGTAAGACAACCTACTGCTTATCAATTTAATGGAAAATGCTTTAACTGTAACAAGTATGGTCATAGAGAAAATCAATGTAGATCTAGAAATTATCAGAATATTAACACCCCCACTGGTCAATGTTCAAAATGCAACAAAGTTGGTCATAACTCTGAGAATTGCAGAATGAATGTGAGATGTTATGTTTGTGGAAGATTTGGACACCTATCTAATCAATGCAAAACACAAACTGGCATAGGTTATCAGAAAGCTATTTAGAAGAATAGTGTGACTTGCTATGCATGTAACAAAATTGGGCATATTGCTAAATTTTGTAGAAGTAAAGGATCACCGGCAGACAACAAAGGTCCTAGTTTGAAAGAAAAAGAAAAGGTTGAAGAAGTTAAGCAAGAATTTTCAAAACAATGGATCAGGAAATCAGAACTGAATGTGGATAGGAATACTACTCCACCGGTAGAACCAAGAAACACTCCACCGAAAGAATAGAGTAGCACTCCACCGGCAGGAGTCTCTTCATCAAATTGAAGAAAATTTCCTTAAGGGTTTGGCAACCAATGAGACATATGCTATTATTCCCTTAATTGATGGTAAGAAGTTGAATTTACTTCTATACCGGCAGATATATTAAATTATTGCTTAACCGGCAAGCATTAAATGTGGTAGTTGGCAAATTGACATTATAAATTAATGTTTTTGGCTCCATTTCACTTCACCAAGCATTCAAACATTCGAAGAGTGTGAAATCTCTAGAGCTAAGGCATTTCAAGCAAAGAGGCAAAGCACTTCAACAATCAATCCTTCCTACGGTAGAAAAAGGTATTTATAATCACGGCATCCTCCTCTACACCTGAATTCATAGCAAACCCTATTGTAGTCGAGGTAATCAAATGACCTAGGCCCATATTTTAGCTAGTTCCCGAGATAGCTAGAAAGGATGACAATGTAGGTGCTTTTTCCCAAATTCCCAAAGGAGTTGTTTATGCAGAAGACCCTAGAATCTATATTCATTACCATATAGAAGAACTGGGAGATTAAGAAATCAAGAACATGTACAAATCTGTTATCTATGATGATTCCGGTAAAGTAAAACCAAAACACCAAATTATTGAAACCCTAGGATTCATAGAAATTCTTAGCATTCTGGATTTCCCCAAGGAAGTTATTAGGATAGTATTGAGCAGAGTACACGGTGCATTCTTTTGGTTCGATTCAATCTATAAAATTACCAAGGAAGCGGTGAAAGCTGTAACAGTGTTACCCTCCACCAGTAGCAGACCAGACAAAACAAAGAAGGTCTCAAATGACCTAGTAATGAACTTAACTAGTGCAACATCCGACAGAAGGTCTCTAAGGGTTAATGATGTGACTGATATAAATGTGAGATTTGTTAGCATGATTTTAGGATACAAAGAAACTCATGCAAACAAACTTAACTCAGTTTCCAGTTTATGCATAAAAAGTGCACATGATATGGTAAAAGAAAATATGAAAATTGATGTATGTGAATGGCTAAAGGATGAATTGATTGACAACTTAGGGAAGATCAAGAAGGATAAGAAAGGAACTTTTAGATTTGGTAATTTATGTGTATGCTTAATGCTACATATAACCAAATAGGTGCCCAGTATAGGCAACAAGAATCTTGGATTTGACATACTGGTAGGAAAATAATTATCAGACTTATTTAACAACATGGGTGAAAATAAGGAAAAGAATATCAATGAGTATTTTAAAGCACTAAAGGCAAAAATGAACAAAAGAATCAGACTATCATAGGAAATTGTTAACAAATACAAGGATGATATATGTTTTGTGATTAAAAAGGATGAGATCTGGATGGAAGCAGTTATCCCAAGAACAATTTGGATTACTAAAACGGGATATGAGACTAATGACCACATCATTGAAACATATGCAAAAGCTCTGCTGGAAGCACCAAATGAACCTAAGGAAGAAGTATTTGGTAGTCCTGAGACCATTGATAGCCAAATTCAATCTAAGAAGAGATTAAAGAAAGTAGAAGCAAGTGTGAGAAGAGGTTCAAGGCAGGCTAAGGCTATAAAAGAAGATGTACTGAAACAAACCGGTATCACTAAAGATGAGTTACAGGAACAATAACCAAAAACTCACCTGTCACTGGTAGCAACTTCTTCAAAGAGTGACAAGCTAGCCAAATTTAAAAGAGTTGTAAGGAAAAGACAACCTTCACTGGTATCAACACCCTCGCCTAGAAGAACTAGACAAAAACAACAGGCAGTGAGGTCTCTGGTAAAGAAGACAACCCAAAAGAAAAAGCTAGCACCTAAGAAGAAAAGGACTCAACAGAATATTTCTCCAATTTACAAACTATTGGATGAAATCACAGAAGAAGGAAATCTGAAGAACATAGAAAAATTATATGATACACTATCAGCAGACGAGAAAGAGCAAGTTGAAAACAGTGTCATTTTACACTTGGATATCTATAAGAAGTTTTGAATGCAAGTTGTAGATGAACTACTAGATGAATTATTCAAGAGACTGGAAGCAAGAAGACAATCTGTTGTAGAACTTGACAAGAAAATCAAAATTGAAAAATTACTTGCTGTTTACCTAGTCAACTCTCCAAAAGAAACAGATGATCTAATTGCAAAGGCAAACCGATCAGTATTCTCTACTGCACACCGACATATTGCACTAATGGAAAGAAGAGTAAATGAGGTAACAAAAGAAATAGAAAATGGATGGGATATATTTCTTGTGGAGAAGGAAAAGTAGGAAGAATATAGGAACCCCAAGCCTATCAAAGTCTATCAGAAAGACAAAGATAAGGGTAAAGGAAAGGTTGGTGGACCTCCTAGTATCAAAATAAAAGATAACTTATCCCCACCACCTCTGATTACTCTACTAGTAACAACAACAGAAGACCAACTGTCAGATGAAAGTATGGATGTATCACAAGAGGATACTAATCCTACTCTTGAGGTACTATGCACAGTGGATGTTGATACTCAAAAGGTCAAAATTGTGATAGACAAGGACACAACTGGTAAAACTGACATGGCTAGTGAGCCACCGGTAGCTGACAACATTGTTAACACTAAAGGTAAACTAGCAGATGATAGCACAAGGAAACAGACAGAGACATAGACAGAGAAACAAGCAGAGCAATAGGCTCTGAAACAGGAACAAGTTCATATGGAAACAGTGCCACCGACAATAGGAGAGAAACAAAAACCCTTGGTTAAGGAAATGGAAACATAGACTGACCTACTAGAGGTCACTACAAGCATGGTTACTTCCTCCATTGGTGGAATTCATAATGTTGGTTCCTCCTCTGCAGGCTATAAATCAACCAATGTAACTAATGTTCTTTTAGATTCTTTGAAGAAAATAACTGATTGTAGTTCACAAGCTTGTAAACCTATAGATGACACAATCCCAATTTTAAAGATGATAGCTCCAAAATGCAACATAGATAATAAGGATTCTTTGAGTCAACCTGACACTTTGTCAAAGTATATTATGGACAACACAGTGACAGTTGAACAAATAAAGGAACAGACATTCAAAGACAGGTTGGAAATTGAAAAACAAAAATTCTTTGAGAATCAAATAAAGAAGTGTACTAGGGAATTTGACACACTTCTACTAGAACTATGTAACATATTGAAGGAATTTAAAACCATGTACAAAGATACTTGCAAGACAAACTTTTTAACAGTGGACATAGATAAGAAAATGAGCAAGGTACAAGAAGAAATAAATAAACTTACAGACAATTTTGTTAATTCACCTAATACATTATCAGTTTTTGAGCAAAAGATAACTAGTTTTGAGGAAGAATTAGTGAAGCTAGAGAGAGAAAAAGACAGAATAATAAACAAGGCTAAAAACCTGAGACTAAGACTGATTCCAAGACGGGACTATCTAGCATCATTGAGGAAGGTAATATCTAAGGCACTTGTACAAGGACAAAAAACACCAACAGAGAATATGTAGCACCTCACCGGTACAGTTCAAAGAATAGAGGCAGCAGTAAAAGACAGTAAGAAGTTTATGGAAAGCATAAATTTGGTTTTACCGGATCTTTTTCAAATTGTAGCCACCTAGTTACAAGGTTGAGACAGAAAAACTACAACTCTATTGACACCTTGACAACCTTTGTCATTGATGCCAAAGGGGGAGTAGTAGTATCAGAAAATAATCTGCAAAAGACTTATCTGCTTAGGGGGAGCTCATATATTTTTGGTACACATTTTTGGATTACAAGTTTTGAATACACTTTTGAAATTTTCTCATGAGTGTTGCCATCAATGCCAAAGGGGGAGATCGTTGGCATATGCACACTCCAATGAGACATTGTAGGTGATCGAAGGTTTTTTCATTGATGGCAACCTTACAATCCTATGTCACCGGCAAGGCATTTCACTAGCACTAGCAAGATAAGACTCTACACCAGCACTGACAGTGAAAGGTAGCATACCAGCACAGAGGCCGACAGGATTTTTGTTGTAATATATTTTGTTTATTATTTGTAAAATCATTGTAAGCCGACTTGGCAAGTTGTAAAATCACTCTTATATAAGAGAGATCATTGTAGAACATTTGTAAGTAAGGAAGAGGAATGTAATTAGGCGAAATAAGGTAGACCTATTATACGAAGTATAGGTTAAGGGTTTATGTAAGAACTAGAGCAGAAACCGGTACTGGATCTGGCATTATTTTTGCTATTTTGAAGTAGTACAAGACATTGGATTTATATAATCCATTTTGTAAGTCAGTGAGACTTCCTATTTTGTATTTGAGCAGTGAGCTCTAGGCAATTGGCCTTCCTGCATGTGCAGGCCCTTCTTGTAGCAGTAATATTTTCTTATTGGCTAGTAAGTGAATATTGTGGGTCACAAATCTGATCAAGGTTTTTCCCACACCAAGTTTCCTCGTTAAATCCTTGTGTTATGGTGTGTTTTTCATGTGGTTGCATTTATCTTTGTTTATTGCATTACTTTCTACTTACCGTACATAGTATTAATATGTTTTGCATGTTTTAAGTTAAGAAATTTAATATACCGGTTAGATACTAATTCACCCCCCCTCTCAGTATCTGTGGGAATCCTAACATGGTATAATGCACACTGATCTCCCCGCAGGCACTTTTATCCTCATCAGGGGTCGGAATAATATTTTTCTATTCCTCCTGATGTTTTGATGACCTTTGATACACTTTTATCTTTTACACCTTTGAGCTTTCTTTATCGATATAGGTAATACCGATGATTCCACCTTCCTATTCTCCATGTTTTCAGGAATTGGCCTAACCATTTTTGCACTACTCCGATGGGTCCGCCTTTGGTTCCCTTCAGTCATCGAGTATAGTGATAGAATTTTTTCATTACTTCCGATATCCTGATGCTACAAGTCCATGATCCACATTGCCTCATCATTACAAGTTACACCGATAGCTTCATAGGTTATCGGTATAGCAATTTCTACACTTTGTTGATAAGTTGATACATGTCGATTGGAAACAACCACCTTTTGCCTCATCGGAAAAAGCAATCCTAATGGTATGATTTTTTCAAGAGCATGCACCATTCTAAGTATTTTTTAAGTGCTCCAATGAATCCGCCTTCTACTTCATCGGTATATGTCATGCCGATAATCCTTCTTTTGCTTGCAAATTTTGTCTCATCGGGACTAGTTATGTCGATAATTGAAATTTTGCAATCTAGGACAAATGAGCCATCCACCCTAAATATTGGTGATCCCAACTTTCCCACAGGGTCTGATACATACTAGAGGACAATCCAAGATTATACCATAATCACTTCTCCACTGATAAATTCTTCCATAATGGATTCCTTGTGCATTCCATTCTTAGTGCATGCCCTTAGTGTGCCCAAGTGATGCCTTGACATTTTTGAAACATCTGATCTTTGGAGAACTTTACTCATGCTAAAAAGATTCCTGCACATGCAAACCAGCAGTAAATGCTCATATGATAAGAAAAAGGCCTCCATATAGCACAATTTTTTTGTTAAAAATGTGTGCTGATAGTGGCTCTTTTTAGGTATGTATGTTCTCTTTAAAGACATAGCAGGATCCTAGTTATCTCTAGAAAGTAGACTAAAAAATGAAAATTGAGAATAGAAAGCAAAAAGAAATTTAAACTATTATAATACAAAAATACTCCCTTCTCATCAAGAGAAGAAATTCTTAAGATATTGAGCATGAACTGGGAACTCCTGAACCTGACCATCAGTATCCTGCAAGTAATAAGAGTTTTCTCCACCTTTTTCTAAAATGATGAAAGGTCCTAGCCAGAGCATATCAAACTTTCCATGCTTCCCTTTACCCTGTTCTTTGGCATTCTATTTTAACACCTATTCCCCTTCTTTAAATGACCGGTTACATGCTTTCCTATCATGTAAAGCCTTTACCATTTTCTATCTTTGTAGGTTTCTTTCCTGAGCTTCTCTTCTACATTCATCCAATTCAGCCAATGCCATTAGTTTGTCTCCCATAAAGTTTACTTCTTCTAAAAATTCCTCTGTAACAAATTTTTAAACTAGGAGAAAATTGTTCAAGGGTAATCGTGCTTCTTTACCATAGACTAGCTCATATGGAGAAAATCCTATGGACTTCTTAATTGTCACTCTATGAGCCCATACTGCTAAGACCAATTTTGAATCCTAGGCCTTCTTATTATTACCCAACATCCTTTTGCTAATCTTTAACAATTTTTTATTGCTGGATTCTTCTTGTCTATTTCCTTGGGGTTGATAAGGTAATGAATATGACAAAGTGATGCCATAGTTTTCATAGAAATTAAAAAACTCATTTGATATGAAACACATCCCATTATCTACCACAATCTTCCGAGGTACCCCAAATCTAGTCAAAATGTTTTCCAAAAGAAACTTTATCACAACTTTGCTGGTAGCCTGTCTTGTGGGAATGACTTCAACCCACTTAGTAAAATAGCCAGTAGCCACCAAAATCCATTTATGCCCACCACTAGATTTGTTTTGTATCTCACCTATGAAGTCAGTACCCCACATCTAGAATGGCTCCTCCGTATGTATGGGTCTGAGAGGAATGGCTCCATTATACTTAAGCTTCCCTGAAAAACCTTTGACAAGCCTCACATTTCCTAATATAAGTATGACAATCCTTAAAAACTTGATGCCAATAATAACCGGTATTAAGAATTTTATGACCAGTGGTTTTACCTAAAAAGTGACCTCCACATACACCTTCATGTAAATCTTTTAAAACAACAGACGCTTGAGACTCACCTAGACACAACAAAAGAACACCATCTCTATTTTTCCATTATAAATATCCATTAAGTAATACATACATAGATGTTTGAATCTTTAGAGTTATCTTCTGACTAGACATTTCATGTATTTCAATAAATATACAATATTTGCATATCAGGAAAATCTCTCAATGTTGATTTGTACATCCTCCAACTCTACCTAATTTATTTGTGATGCTTCAAGATTGGATTATGTCATCAAATTTCCTAGACCTTGACCTCTTACCAACTTTGTGATTTATATATCAATATTAAATTCTTGGATCTGGTTTATTCATCTACATCTCCTTCTAGTAGTTTTTGATTGTCTAAAGATGTCTTTAACAACAACATTTGGCACATAGGCGATAACAGTGGCACCAACTAGATAAGGTCTAAAATATTTCACAACTTTCACAAGAGCGTAAGCCTATTTTTTATTCAAATCATAATTCAATTTTGATGCTTGCAATGTTTTGATAAAAAATGTCGTTGGTTGTTCATGACCCTAATCATTATTTTTTAACATGACAACAACAACAACAGTATGGAATGAGGCAAATGAAAACACTTGAAAAGGTTTAGAGAAATCAGGTGATTTTAAAATAGGGGCTTCCTTGATGGCTCTTTTGATATTTATAAAGAATTCAAGAGCTTCATTAGTCCATTTTATTTCAGCACCCTTTTTCAACATTTTAGCAATGGGCTTTATGATCTTAGAGAAGTTTGAAACAAACCTCCTCACAAAATTGATTTGACTGAAGAAAGATTGAATTACTTTAACCATTTTTGGGATTTAAATTTTTTCAATAGCAACAATCCTTTCTGGATCAATTCTAACTCCATCATTTCAGACAATATGGCCTAACAATTTTCCTTCAATAACCCCAAAATGACATTTTTTAGGATTCAAAGATATGCCATATTCTAGTGCTCTAATAAAAATCTTTCCTAGATCATCATAATGGGTTTATGTCTTTTTAGAATAAGTAGTCATATCATCCTCATATACTGCCAAAAGACAATCAATCATACCCTCAAATGCCACATCCATAGCCCTTTGGAATGTAGCTCCTGCATTTGTTATCCAAAAGGCATCCTGGCATTAACATAGGTACCCCAAGGTGTAGTGAAAGTAGTTTTGAACTTTTCTGTTTCCCTAACTTTGACTTGATTATAGCCTAAGAAGCCATCCATCATTGATAACAATTCATTGCATGTGACTTTTTGCAATAGAGCTTCCATATTAGGAAAAGCATAGTTATCTTTCAAAGATGAAACATTTAGATTTCTGAAATCTACACATAACCTAATATCACCATTTTTCTTTCTTAATGGTACTAAATTCAACACCCATGTTGAGTGCCTTATAGGCTCAATAATCCCCGCATTTCTCATTTTCATTAACTCCTCCTTCATCATAGGAGCCAATGTAGGGTTTATGGGCCTTTTCTTTTGTCTAAAAGGTTTTGCATCAGGCTTCAAAGGTATCTCATGCTTGAAAAAATCTTCCTTGTATGCCTTAAGGTCATCATATGACGGAGCGAAAATGTGTCTATACTTCCTCAATAAATTAATAAATTTTGTTTTGATTTTTGGTGTGAGTTTATTCCCAATATATAATTCTCTTGGGTTTCTTTCACTTCCAAAGTTTACCTTTTCAACATCTTCACATCCTCCTGAAATAGGTATCAAATTCACTACATCTTTATCATAAAACATTCTTTCAAGCCCTATCAATCCTTTTGGAATTTTATTTGTTTTTAGCTGGAATACTTATTGCTCAAGTACAGTTGCTTTGCCATCCTTGTCCTCCAAAAGTCCATTCCAATCAATTTGCTGGTGCTCATACTCATCTTCACAAAATAAGAATTTCAGCAAATCCCTGTCGTCATCAAAGACCTACCAACTTTTTACTTTGTCAGGCACTGATGGTTTGGTCTTGATTTCCACTTGGGTAATATCATCCAAAGGGATGTCATTATGCTTGATAGCCAAGTTAGCCATGAAGTCTGCCCAAATATTATTTGATCTTTTAGTCCAATTGATGGAGAAAGCGTCGAACAATTCAATGCAATCCCAAACTTCATTCCTATGGCTTCTTAAGTTTTCATTTTTTGTAGCAAATTTTACTTTAACTTGTGAAATGGCTAATTCTAAATCACCATAAACGATGAGTAACTTAATACCATGTTTATTTTCTAGCTTAAGTCCTAATAAGAGGGCCTCATATTCAACAACATTATTAGTACACTCAAAAGTTAACAAGAAAGAATATTTAAGAAAAATTCCATTAGGTGAAATAAATACAACTCTTGCTCCATTTCCTTCCTTACTGCATGCACCATCAAAGTATAATTTCCAAATCAAAATTTCATTTTGTTTAACTATTTGTGTAACTTTATTGATTTCTAGAGGTTTAGAGATACTTACTTGGAAGTTGTCCATATCAAAATGGCAAAAGAAAGTAACTTCATCAGGATCAACCTCTTCTATGAGGTATGGAGATCTTGGCTCTATGTTTATCCTCACTGCTATCCCTTCTACTGGAATAGTCGCATAAGATAGATTGAGCTGAATGTGACCGCCCACCAGATTTGAGTGTTTCTTGGACAACAACATTCTATAGTTTGCAGGAACTTGTACCACTGTGATATTTTTCTTATATGTGGTATCCGAGCAAGCTGGAAACCTGAACTCTACATCCTTCATAATACCCACCACAGGTACAAACTTGTTGTCCATTTCATAGCACTTACCATAAGGTGTGTCAACATGCATCCCAAGCTCTCTCATGACATCTTCAGGCATGATGTTCACTGCTACCCCCGGATCTATCATGCAATTCTTGACCATTTTATTGTTAATTAACAATGTCAAATAGAATGGATCAACTTGCGTGATGTTTTTTATGATAGACATGCCTAAGTAAATCACTAGAGGATCTTCAATTTAAAAGAATCTTTACTTATATCACCAACATTTGATATGATTTTCAAGGTCTCATCCTTATATTCTAGAAATTTCATCACTTCAAGCAAGGGCATAGAAATTTTTACCCGAGATAGCACTTGAGATATAAAAGTACCGCCATTTGAAGAAGGCTTACTAATTTGTTTTTTCTCCACTAGTTTGACCAGCTTTGGCATTTCCATTTGTTTAGTCTGTTCAAGTTCCTTCCCCCTTTTGGCATTTGTATCTTTTCTCTTGGCTGTGTTATTATTTGCTCCACTAGATTTTGTGACTTTGACAAAAATACTTGATGGCTTGCCCTACTCATTATTGACATTCTTATTCCTTAGCTAGTAATTACTTTTCACTTGTTCCACAACTGCAATAGTGAAAGCTGTCTTCTCTTCTTCAGTCAAATTTCTCAAAGAAAGAACTGCCTCCTCTTCAAACAACTTTCTCAAAGCAGGGACATCTTCATCATCATAAAAAAAAACCTGTTGTATACTATATTTCAAATTCTCCCTTTTTTGATGCACATCAGAATATTCTTCTTCATCAGATAAATCCTCATTCGTTCCCCAATATGGATTAGATGAAAGGGCATTCATAGTTGGTTCATAATCCTCATTTTTATTTTCCTCTTCTATCAAACCCTGGGCAATCATGCATTGTTCTATAGCATGAGGCAGATTACATACATCACACCATGAATACTCCTCTACAAAATTTGTGACTTTCTTTAATGGATCAGTAGTCTCTTTGTTCGTATTAGGTTTTACTGGTTTTCCATCTTTCCAATTCGTGTTGTATGGCATGTCATGCAACCTTGGCCTATTCTAATTTATTTGCTTATTATTCCTGTATGGTGGCCTTTCATTAGGATTTTTCTTACCCTTCACGTCTTAAAGCATGTCCATGATCTAGGTAAGATCATCTTTCTTGGGATTCTTGGAGTTGTACAACTTTGGATCATCTCTCTTAGCAACCTTCCCAGCAACCTTCCTATTATTTTCAATGGTAGCAGTTATTTTGAACGCTTGTTGTAAAGTGCCAGGTGTATGAGACAAAATCTCATAATGATTTTTGCTGTGAAAGGCAATCAAATAAAATTTAATAAAAAATGAATCAACAGGTCTAACATCTCTGGGTATTCTATTTAATACTTTATTAAATCTTTTATTAAATTTAGCAACTGGTTCATTTTTATTTTTCTTATACTTTTTAATTCATGAGATGCAAATGAAGGATCATTGTGGTCTCCAAATTCCTCTAAGAATAGTGTTACAAATTCCTTCCAGCTACTAATATATCTATCAAGAAGGCTTCTATACCATTCTCCTTCATCATCTATCAGAGACTGAACAAACAATTTGATGAATATATCTTCATGAGGAATCCTAAATTCTTTGATGATATTTTTTACATTAACTACATATTGTTCTCCTACATGAACTCCATTTCCAGAGAATTTGGGTATTGCTAACCTTAAATCATTTGTGATCTGATTTGGATAACCAACAATGCCAATGAAATCCAACTGTTTGTATCTTTCAATGATTAAGGGTTGTCGGCCAATATGATGGTTGTTTTGATTGTTCATAATTCCTCTATTGAATCCACCATTGTTGCCATAATTTCCATTGTTCCCATTGTTTCCACCACCACTATTATTGCCATTATTATTTCCATTATTATTGTTCCTACCTCCACCATTTCTACTTCCATAATTGCCATTGTTGCCTCTATTATGTCTAATATTTTGATCGCTGTGATACCCATTATTTCCCACATGGTTACCCCTATTTGTGTTATTCCAAGCCTCATCATCTCCCCTATCTCCATTTATTTTTCCATCCTCCTGCCTCTCTTCAATTTGATTCCTATGGACATCCCTCCATCTTCTACTTTCATTTACCAATGGGTTATCGTAAGTTACAAAAGGCTGGTCCATTCTTCTCATATGAGGGGGACTATACTTTGGAACTACTTGTCTACTTGTTTCTCCCCTCTCTTCTTCTACCTTATTTGTCTTGGGACTTGCAATATTTTTTCTCTATTCTGAGTTTCTATGGCACCCAATCTGGTTTCCTTTTAAGTGCCCTGGCCATCTTGGCATCATCAACATTCAAATCAGCCATTCTAAGAATAAGTTCATCCCACTGTTTTGGTTTTTGTTCCACAATAGTCATGATCTTGACATGGCTATGTCTATTGTCTTTTATATTTATTTTATAAAAGGGTTTTCTTCCCTATTTTCAGATTTGCCAGCAAATGAAGAATCTTCCTCCCTGCTAGGAAATTTCTTATATCCTTCAAACACCAAGTTTGATTTCTTTCCTTGGTTCCTTTCCTTGGGACTTAATTGAATGAGATCTTATTTCTCTTTATGTAGAGACCTCCTCCCTTCCATTAGTTTTATTGATATATTTCTAAGGATTTCTCTTATTTTTTCAAAATACCAATTATCATTCATGAATTGAAATGTAGAGTCGCCACCTCCTAAGAGGAAAATATTACTATTTAACTGAACTTCTGGGATCCTCCCTCTAGTAGAGTGTAAAACAAACTATTAGATATTTTGAAAACTTTGTATAATAATTTCCCAGCACAGTCACCAATCTATTGGTTCCCAAAACTAGAAATTGGAAAGCTTAAGGGTTTGCCAAATCCTCAACTAATCCAATTAGCTTTGGCCAACACACAAGAATGGTTGAAGACCAAATCGCTCTGCACTTAAGGCTCCATTGAACCTAGGTGGGTATACCTTTCCCTCTCAAGCACAAAAAGAGTTATTTAAAGTGGATTTAAGGTTTTGTGGTTGGCAAATGCAAAACTTGGCAAATGATTATTCTGCAATTATGCTTTATTATGTGTTGTAAGTGAATGTCTTTGAAAATAAATGAAAAATGAGTATATAAGAATAAAAATGATTTTAGGATTTAAAAGAAATATGCAAAGATCAGTTCATATAGAGTTTGGGAAGAATGTTTCTCTATCAAGGACCTTAAGTGCATGGCCAACTAGGACCTTAAAAGATAAATAATAGACCAGTGCCTCTATCTAGGGATATTTATGACACTTTGTGGACAAAAATCTTATCAACTCCCGAGGCAATATTAATCATCAACTATGAAGGTTTCAGTATGTGTTACATAGAAATGAAAACCCAATCTTACATTTAATGTAACAATATATGATGACACATGATAGCAAATAAAATGATAGATTTATCAAGAGGACAAAAGATAACTCATCAACACAGAAGTATGCACAATATTTAGAAAAAGAAATAGTGAACCTTGTATATTAATCCTTAGAAGATGATTGCATACATAAGCTACACTTGAAAATACTCCATTACAGTCTGTTTGCACAAAAAAGATACTTCTTCTTCCTATAGACTTCCCTAATACATATAACTTGTAGTCCTTCTAGGCATTATGTTTTTTATGAATCCTAAATGCCTTTACATAAAAAATGACTCATTACAAATACCCATGCTAAAAGATATGAATGAAAAGACACACCCTTTCATTATCCTAGACAACTAACTAAACAACAACTGAATACATAACTAAAACATCAATTACATTACAAAAATAAATTAAAAAAATGAACTAAGCCTTTCGGTCAAGCCACTATCCACACTTCTAAATGTGTCGCATATAGCCCACATCCTTGTAAGTTGTAGCATTGAACAATACATCCTTGGATGTGTTCTCGATTATGTGAAGGTTTTGGAACTGGTCGGTTGTATTATTCATATCAAGAATATCTGTTTTGACAATGACTTGGGATAGACTAAGTAAAGAATTACATTAAAATAGCCATATGGTCTTATCCTTAATTACACCTGCATCGTCTACCAAATGGGAAACCCCATACTGAACAATTTTCTAGCACTCATGAAATTCATATTTTCAACTCCTTTGTAAATTCTTCATGTGTGAAGAGCAAAACCTGAACCCTTTTTTTTACCTTCTCCCTAGTTGATGTATCTTGCAACAATAGGTTGAGTCTATCTTGAATTTTGGTGTTAGAAACCATGTTGTCCATGTTCCTCTGATATACATCCCAGAATTCATCCAATGCCTTCTCCATGTTATCATATCTTTTACTCATCAATACACAAGCAGTATCAGCCCTGATGCTCTTCATTTCCGTCTTCAACTTAACATACTCACAGGCTAATTTTTCAAATTTCTTCTTCTAGTGGCCCCCGAAATCAGTAATTTGAGGGGTTGGATGCCCATGTCTCTTAAGGGTTTCTTCATATAAGGCCTTATATTTATTTTTCTTTTCTATCTCATGTTTCATCTGAGCCTTATTAAATTTTGAGATATTCATACAAATGCAAGTCATGACCATAGGATCTACCTCTCTAGTTTTCAGGGTCATCATGTGACCAAAAGCTTTATCCACATCTATGATTTTTGGCCTTTTATTGGGAGGGTATAAGGCCCACAACAACATTTCTTCCTCATTTGGATCATACCTTGATCCAATAAAAATATCTTTTACTCCTTGGATATTCAATTTCATGTCCTTATTATCCGAGTGTAGTAAAGAATCAAAGATCAACAAGGCACTTAGGTCCCATCCTGGAAACACAATTATTCCAACCTCTACTAGTAATTGCATCCCCTTTTGTGGGGTCATTATCTCAACTTCTGTATCGATATCTTCCTTGAACCTGCTCTTTATTTCTACTTCTTTCTCAGGGGTAATATTTGGCACTACTTCCTTTAATTTCTTACCTTTGAAATTATACAAGAATTATTTGAACTCTTCAGACTTGATGAATTGATCATCTGATACAAAAGAAACATGCTCTATCATTCTTTCATCTATTTTTTTATTTAGCACAATGATGAGCTTATCTTGTGCTTCTGGCTCCTTCTCTTTCTTAAGTGTACAGAGCTTGGAAACTACTTCGTTCTCCCCTAAATCACTTTGGGTTGGGTCTCCCTCCATGTTTTCTAGTCTCTTCCTTCTCTCCTCTAGTTTCTTCTCCAAGGTCTCCATAATGTCTACAAGCTCTTCCACCTCCTTGTTTTTGCACGTCTTCAAATTCATCCTCCTCATGAAGGTAATCTCCCAACTCTTGTCTCTTCCTCCTCATGTTGATGTAACCCTAAGGATCATAATGTGTTCTAGATGTGTGTTGGAATAGGTTGTACTCATCCACCAACTTTTTGTCAATAGCCTCATATGCTCTGGTAGATACAATTTCAAAATCATGTAAGTGAAGTGTGCTAGGGAGGAAAGTTTTCTTGTGTGGACCTCCAAACTGTTTGGCATTAGAGACACTTAATTGCCTTACAATTTCCAAAAAAGCAATCTTATCTGGTGCAAGCTTCAATAGCCCATAGGGGTAACCTTCAAATCCATAGCACCGAACATAAGTATAATTCTGGCATGCGTACTAATCACCCCAATTGTGATTAACCTTCAAATTTTCACGCTCATGAGGCCTAAGAAACTTCTTTACATCCTTAGAAAATGATCCCTGTAGAGGCTCACCAAAAAGAAAGAAAATTGGCTTAACAAAGAATTCTTCAAATTTGAGGTAATGAGAATTCACATATTTGTAATCCCAGAGAGAAACCCATAACTGCACTGGTTGATCCTGTCCATTCTTCCCAATTGCATTTACATTCAAACCTTTTTACCATAACCCTCTAAATCTCCCGTAAAATAAAATAATATGCATTAACACTGAATAATGCTTGAAGCGCTTGTCTGGATTTTCTTTCAAGTTTAGGAAGCCTTCATGAAGTCTTATCACCAGGTATGAAGCAAAATCAAAAGGTCTAGGCTCATGTCTCTGAATATCTACTGCTAAAACAAGCGGTCCTATGTTTTGTACATCAGCAGCTTCAATTCCTCCAAGATGACCACATACCATATAGGTATACTGTAAATATTTCTTAAAAATAGTCATATCATAAGAAGGACCATCTTCCTCTGTTAGCCTCCCCTTCTCTGCTTTGTGGATAGTGAGGTTCCAACCCTGGTATGTAGTATCCATTTTACTATATTCCTCCTCCAAATCCATAAAGGATAAGGGCACATTCACCTCCAGATCTACTGCAAAGACCTCCTGAATTGTGGCAACTGCGAAATGCACTAAAGCAGTCCTATACTGGTACTCCATGGGTTTGAAATTGGCATGGGCTTATCCTTGCTGAAGTAATGAAAAAGAAATAGCTCGTGCCCTCGATCTATTGTAAATACATGTCCTATTTCTCTATATCTCTCTTCCAGCTGGTCGCAAATAGGTAAATTCACCTTGGCTTTGCATGACCTAGCTCCTGGAGAACCCATCTGATCAATCATGTCTTGATTTAATTTCCTTTGTACCTCAATGACTTCACCCTTCAACTTTTTTGACATGCCATTGAATGTTTCAACAACCTTCTGCTTTCCTTTTGAGCTTGACTCTTCCATCTCTACAAATTGTTTTGCCCTATGCTCAATAACTTAAAATATTCCTCAATGAACACCTGATAACTTCTGAAATAACATTGTGCGGAATGTTTTTGTACAAAACTAGCTATATATCCCCAAGGAGTATAATCTTGTATTTAATTGCTATAATCTTGATAGATTTGCTTCATGTGGAATCAGACCTACCCAATGGATGCATTTAATGGAAGCCATTCTGTTAGTTTTTTGCATCAAGACCTTCAATAGCTAATTGGTGAGACTTTTCCTAATGATTCAATTGTTTGGCACCATTTGTTATGACTTTACTACTTCTTAAATTCTGATCAGCACAATCTATCTCGATCGACTTATCAGGTCTCGGGATAGCAATTTTTATCCTATCTTGATGATTCATTTTATCCCGATGGATACTGCTTCAGTTTCAGCTTTGCCTTTTGTTGTCACGATCCATTGATATAATCTTCTCTGATGCACCCACCTTCAGCTTTCTTTTACTTGTCCCATCGAGTATCAGAAAAATTCATTTTATGTTCTTCTGATGTCTCGATGACCTCAACACATTAATCCACATTTTGACTAAGCTCCCTGCGTTATCAACATAACTCACCCCGAAAAGATCTTTGTAACTCACCATCTGCCTTAATGGCCCTATTGGGACTTCGGCATAGCATAAAACATCTTCTCTCAATGTCCCGATGAGTGTTCACTTAATGTTAACTTATCGGTATAATTCACACCGATCTCCCTACAGGTGCTTTTATCCTCATCAGGGGTTGGAATAGTCTTTTTCTATTCCTCCAAATGACCTTCGATGCACTTTTATGCTTTATACCTCCAAGTCTTCTTTATCGGTATAGCTAATACCAATGATTCTGCCTTCCGATTCACCTTGTCATCAGGAATCGGCCTAACTATTTTTGCACTACTCTGACATGTTCCTTTTCTCTGATGGGCTCGCGTTCAGTTCCCTTCAATCATCGGATATCGGGATAGATTTTTTTCATTACTTTCAATCTCCCGATGCTATAAGTTCATGATCCACATTGCCTCATCATTACAAGTTACATCGAGAGCTTCATAGGTTATCAGTATAGCATTTCTATGCTTTGTCGATAAGTCGATACATGCCGATAGGAAACAACCACCTTCTGCCTCATCGGAACAAGCTATCTTGATGGTATGACTTTTTCAAGAGTGTGCACCGTGCTGAGTATTTTTTAAGTGCTCCAATGAATCCGAATTCTCCTTCATCAGTATATGTCATGTCGATAATCTGTCTTTTGCTTGCCAATGCTATTTCATCGAGACTACTTATGTCGATAATTGAAACTTTTCAATCTAGCACAAATGAGCCATCCACCCTAAATATTGGTGATCCCAACTTTCCCACAGGGTCTAATACATACTAGAAGACAATCCTAGATTATACCATAGTGACTTCTCTCCTTATAAATGCTTCCATAATGGATTCCTTGTGTATTCCATACTTAGTGCATGCCCTTAGTGTGCCTAAATGATACCTTGACATTCTTGAAATAAGTGATCTTTGGAGAACTTTACTCATGCTAAAAATATTCTTGCACATGCAAACCAGTAGTTAATGCTCATATGATAAGAAAAAACCCTACATATAGCACAATTTTTTTGTTAAAAATGTGTGCTAGTAGCTACAACAACATCAATATAGAAAAATGAGCCTCTTGGATAGCAATAAACAAAGGCATATCAAGCCATCAAATGTTGCCATCAAATAAACAAAAAACACCACATCAAGGCCTACTCACTTGCTAGTCTAAAGCAACATAGTAATCATCTCAATCATCCATGGCCTATGCACATGGAAGAGAGTCTAAAATATCCAAAATGGTGTAGAGAAGTAAAAATACTTTAAACCATCAAAATAAATCAACACTGATAAAAGACAAATCTAGATAATATTAACAGACCTCAAATAAAGCCTCTCGTAGAAAAATCAATTCGAGAATATTAATTTAAATAAGCAAAACTTTGAAAAACACATAAATCAGATAGATTCGTGCATTTTCCCAATAGGTTCGCACTTTTGTTCAACATGTTAGCTCTTTTGTTCAACTAGTTAGCTCTTTTGTTCAATGCGTTAGCACATTTGTCAATAGGTTTGTGCATATGTTCAACAGGTTCACACATATGTTCAACATGTTCGCACATATATTTAGCAAGTTTGCACATATGTTCAACAGGTTTGTGCATATGTTAAAACAATGCATATGCCTATATTTGATGGAAATACTTAGAAAATTATGACAAAAAATAAATTGGGTTTGCACATATGTTCACAAGTTCATGCATATGTTCAACAGGTTCGCACATATGTTCAACAGGTTCGCGCATATTGTCAACAGGTTCGCACATGTATTCAATAGGTTTGCACATATGTTAAAACAACACATATGCATAAATTTGACTGAAATACTCAGAAAAATTTCAAGTAGAATACTAAAATCAAGACTTCATCAAAGGGCTTGAAAAATACATGAAAAGAGACACCTTGAAACAATGAATACATAGGTATAAATGAACTAAATCAACTCAAACTAAAAACCAAGATTAAATCAAATGTCGTCACAAAAGTTTTGATAGAACCAGGAACGACATACATAGGAAATATCAAATACATATTTTCTAGTAACTATACAAATCCCAAATAATATAAAGTTTCCTCCCCGAATATTTGTTTCCAAAACTATATTAACACTATAGAATATATGCAATACATATTTCTTTCAACCCAATCCCAATATACTTGCAGACACGATGCATACATAGAGAGGCCATTAAAAATTAAATACAAAGGTTCAAGCTCCAGCCTACAACCTGAAGTAATGAAATGAAGTTGAAGAAGATCTCCAACAAAGCCAAACCAAAATCCAACCAAGATCCAGCTAAAACCAAGGAATAAAACTTGCTGGAGAAATTTCTAGAGAGTAGACAACCCCAAAAACTTCAAGAAAATGAAAATAAAGAGACAAACAATAACCAAAAACCCTAGCCTCCACAACAATGAATCAAAATATTCGATTCTATAATATATTTTACCAACCCCACCATATAATATAATTTTACCTCCCTTTTCAAATTCAACCAATAAGAGAAGAGGGTAGGTAAGATACATATAAATCATGTGTTTACAATCAGGAGGGAATATTTTATTATTTAATTTCAAAATGTATTTATACAACCCACTTAATATAAAAGTCAAACTAACAAATAAAACATGAGCCACAATTAAATAAATCAAATGGGGAAATTAAATTAAATAAACCAAAGGCTCATAAATGAATTAAAGAACCAAATAAACATTAAATGCCAACTAAATATTACACCATAGGCAATTAAGTACCAATAAAAGGTCAAATCATAAATAAATATAAAACCACAACATAAGCTAAACAATCAATATTAAATAAATATTAAATCATCATTAAAATAAATAAATATTTAAATATCAAACAATTAAATACCCAAAAGGCAAGAATCCAATAAATTAAATTAAATATTTGAGAATCAAATCATTAATAGTCAAACTAATTAGAATAAACATTATTAACTATTTAATCTCGCATCAGTAATCAATCAGTGTCAACATAATAGAACTAACCAACCAATACTAAAATACTCACAACATAGAAGAAATCAAGCTTACTAACTGACATGGTGACTTGCGCCAAGACGCTGACGACTCACGGTGCACAACTTAGACCTAGAGTATGTGAGGGGAACTTGTGCCAACTCTGAACCACATGCCATTGGGATTTAAAAACACGCTCAAACCTCTTGAGCCAGGTGGAGTCAGTATCTGGTACCTACAAATCCTGCATCCAAAAAGTAACAATACAACATATGCATATACATATTACAACAGACTAGGGTTAGAGAATCGCAACCACACATACCGCTCACAATGAGTGATATGGGATTGTCTCTATCCCAAAGATAGTCTTATAACAATCAAACACACCATAAGATCAACTCATCATAGATGATCATTACATATGGTCAGTACATAAAAACATCATCAAGTGCATGATTAGTATAATTCATGATTATAGTAAGGCATGTAAAATCTATCAAGACTTATGCTCATCAAATCACATGATCAATATAATCTTTCAATAATCAATCACATAATAAGTATATAGTGTCTAAAAAATCACATGATCGATAATGATAGTATCAACATCATATAAATCATCTGAAATACCCTATGCCCAATAATGTCTATCATGCAAGAATTAAAATTCAACTCTAGTCAAAACAAGTCAAGTCAAGGGTGGACACTATATCCTCCCCCCCTTAGACTCGACACTTTCCTGGAAGTCGTAAGAGTTAGGGTGACAACTAACACACATAAATCAAAAAATTCCTTTAAACAAAAATATATTAAAATATTTTCTAACTCCAAGAAAGATAATGACAACTAAATTTCCTCCTTATGCTTCAATTATTCGAAAGAAACACATTTCACAAGAGGTAAATGAAGCACCGACTGCTATTAATTATTATATGTACACTAAATTATTAAAATATTTACAAGGGAACTTCATTTTAACCACACTTGCAATACAAAACTATAACTTTAGTCACCGAGTTAAGCATCAATAAGAAGAAATCACTATATTTCACACCAATATTCATATTAATACTCCTTCAACATCTAGTTGAATGCAAATAGAGGGAGAGAGATATAAATTTACACAATATCTTACACATATGCACCTATTATATTATTGAACAAATCATGTCATAATCCTAAATGAGGGTGTTAGGATTCCCACAAATACTGAGAGGGGGGGTGAATCAGTATCTAACTAGAGAATAGAATTTCTTAACTTAAAACATGTAGAGCATATTATAACAGTGCACCAGTATGTAAGAAATAATACAATAAACAAAAATGAAAGTAACCACATAAGAAACACACCATAACACGATGATTTAATGAGGAAACCCGGTGTGGGAAAAACCTCAGTGGGATTTGTGACCCACAATATTCACTTACTAGCCAATAAGAGAACATTACTACTACAAGAGGGGCCTGCACATGCAAGAAGGCCAACTACCTAGAGCTCACTGCTCAAACACAAAATGGGAAGTCTCACTGACTTACAATGACGGATTATACAAATCCAATATCTTGTACTGCTTTACAATAGCATCTATAATGCCAGATCCAATACCAGTTTCTGCTCTATTATTTACATAAAACCTTAACCTATATTTCGCATAATAGGTCTGCCTAATATCTTTTCTTATCTCCTCTTTAAAATGTCTACAATGATCTCTCTTATATATAAGAGTCATTTTACAACTTGCCAAGTCAACTTACAAAGATTTTACAATAATAAACAAAATATAGTATAACAAAAATCTTGTCGGCCTCTATGCCAATATACTTCCTTTCTCTTCCAGTGCTGGTGGTCTCAGTGCTGGTGTAGAGTCTGATCTTGCTAGTGCCAGTTTAGTGTAATGCCTTTCCAGTGCCATAGGATTGTAAGGTTGTCATCAGTGACAAAACCTTCAATCACCTACAATGTCTCATTGGAGTGTGCATATGCCAACAATCTCCCCCTTTGGCATTGATGGAAACACTCATGAGAAAATTCAAAAGTGTATCCAAAATTGTAATCCAAAAATGTGTTACCAAAAAAATATAAGAACTCCCCCTGAGCAGATAAGTCTTTTGTCGGTTATTTTCTCATACTACTACTCCCCCTTTGGCATCAATGACAAAGGTTGTCAAGGTGTCAATAGAGTTGTAGTCTCAACCTTGTAACTGGGTGGTTACAATTTGAAAAAGCTCTGCCAAAATCAAGTTTATACTCTCTATAAACTTCTTGCTGTCTCTTATTGTTGTCTCTATCCTTTTAACTATACCTGTGAGGTGCTGCATATGCTCTGCCAATGTTTTATGTCCCTGTACTAGTCCCTCAGATATTTCCTTCCGTAATGATGCTAGATAGTCCAATCTTGGACTTAGTTTTAGTCTCAAATTCTTTGCCTTATTTACTATTCTCTCCTTTTCTCTTCCTAGCTTAAGTAACTCTTCCTCAAAACTTGTTATCATTTGCTCAAAACTGATAATGTATCAGGTGAGTTAACAAAATTATCTGCAAGTTTATTGATTTCATCCTATACCTTGCTCATCATCTTATCTATGTCTATTGTCAAAAGGTTTGTCTTGCAAGTATCTAATTTGTACAGAGATTTAAATTCCTTCAATAAGTTACACAGTTCCGGTAGAAGTGTTTCAAAATCTCTAGTACACTTCTTTATCTGATCTTCAAAGAATTTTTGCTTTTCAATTTCTAACTTATTCTTCAATGTCTCTTCCTTTATTTTCTCAATAGTCACTATGTTCTCAGTGATGTATGTTGGTATTTTGGTATGGTTTTGTCATTGATGTCAACACCTACTAAAACACTAGCACTCTGGAGATCCAGCATCATTCACCGGCAACCAAGTAACTATTGCACAACTACTGGTATATAGTTCACCGGCAAGATATAGCGATCACCGGCACTTGGAATGATATGGAAGACACTTAGTAATGCTGAAGACATCATGTGGACACTTTGTTTTGAAGAATTAATCATTGGTATATTCATATTTACATATTTGCTTTTACCGGCAAATAGGTCCAGGGTTACACCGGCAAGTTTATCTTTTCCAGATCAGCATGGCACACTATGGAGATGATTAATTATTGTTGTAAATGCATTAAGCTGACATGTTTAATCGGTTATTGTATCAGATATTATATTGTTTGTAAATTTTTTTTATTGTAATATCTTGTAGAGCCGACCTACTAAAATTGGTCTTAGGTTATGGTATAAATGTAAGATCGAATGTGGAATGCGAAAAAGAATTGTGAGAAGGTATATGTTAGATTAAATAGAGCTATACATGAAGACATCATTTGAAGGTGAAGCTAGGTTTTTGTGAAAGCATATCAGCATTACACCGGCATTGAATCCAGCATATGAAGATGCTATTTTGTGCAATACATTCTTATTGGATTTAACTATCCAACTCTAGTCTGTGTGACTCTCATTTTGTGATTGAGCAGTGAGCTCTAGGTTGTTGGCCTTTCTGCATGTGTAGACCCCATTTATGTACACTTACTATCTACAGTAGTATCATCTAATTGTGGGTAAGGTTTCCCACCATGGTTTTTCCCCTTACATGGTTTCCATGTACAAATATTGGTGTTATGTGTTGTGGATGACTTTGTGTTTATGTTTCATGCATTAATCTTTACCGGTATAGCAATTAACTGTTAACACTATCTAGCAGCATATTTAACTGGTTTACCGGTATTAAGCATTAAGTTGGTTAAGTTGTTTTGGTTTGAATTTATTTGACAACTGATTCACCCTCCCCCCCTCTTAGTTGTCTCTGGGACCTAACAATTGGTATCAGAACTTAGTCCTCTTTTTTGAGAAGTTTAACAACTTGAGGAGATCCAATGACTACTAATTATTTCAGGAAGGACAGTTCTAAACTTGATGGAACCAACTATGGGATATGGAAGATCAGAATGGAGACACATCTGAATTGCATTGGTAAAGACATCTAGGAAGTTACAAAGAATGGTTATATTGCTGCTATAGCTGGCCATCCCAGTACAACTACCTTAGCTAAAGATGAGGAAAATGATTGCAAAGCAAGAGAAGCACTTTTTAGCGCATTATCAGATCAACAAATCATGGGACTATTAGATAGGTCTACTGCTAAAGCTATTTGGGATCATTGGAAACACTGAATGAAGGAGATTCCACATTCAAGATTGCAAAACTTGAAAGCTTCCGAGTCAAGTATGAACATCTGAAAATGGAAGAAGATGAAAGGATTTCTGCTTTTATGGAAAGAGTAAATGAAATTGTTTTGGGTATTAAATGTTGTGGAGGAACCTTGAGTGAGGATGAAATTGTTTCAAAAATTTGAAGAGGATTGCCACTGGCATATAGAATGAAGGTTACTGTTATAAATGAGTTGAGAACAATGCCTAATACATCAGTAACTAGGGATACATTGATTGGAAAACTTTCAGCTTTTGAAATTGAGGAATTTGGTCCTGTTGCTACTATAAAGACAGATTTGGCCTTTAAAGCATCAACATCATCTGCTTCATCTTTTGATAAATCAGATTGGAAAGCCTTTTATGCAAGAGAAATTGAAGAAACTAGGAAGGAGAATGAAGAACTTGAAGAACTTGAAGCACTATTTGCGAGGAAAATGCCTGAAGGTCTAGTTGGAAGTAACTATGAAGGTAAAGCACCCTTTAAATATTTTAACTGCAATAAGATTGGTCATATGGATTCGAGATGCCCTAATAGACATGATAGACTAAGAGAAGAAGCTAGAAGAACATACAAGCTTAATCTTGAATATTAGAGATACAGATTTAAGAAAAATAAAGACAAATCTTGTTACATTGTTGATGAAGGTGTGACTGATGATTCTAATGAGGATGTGACAAACAATGGATGGGTTTTTGTTGCTATAACAGAAGATCAACTGGCGCCTACTACTCAACTGGTAGAACAAGCTCTAGAAGCTAAAGTTGAAGTAAAGGATGAATGGATCATTGACTCAAGATGCTCACATCATATGACAGGAGACAAAGGTAAATTCTTGAACTTTCAAGAATACAATGGAGGTTTAATAATATTTGGAGATGACAAAGCCTGTTCAATCAAAGGTAAGGGTACAATATCTCTTGATGGTAAGCATAACACTGACAATGTCTACTATGTTGAAGGATTAATACATAATCTTTTAAGTGTTGGTTAATTGGTTGAGAAATGATTTCAGTTACAATTTAAAAATGGAAAATGCAAAATCATGAATAGAACTGGTTTAGAAATTGCAACCGGTAATAAGACTAGAGGTAATATCTTTCATTTGAATAACAGTGAAAAGGCATGCTTTATTGCACATATAGATGAAAGTTGGTTATGGGGCATTAGAGACTCTATCATGTAAACTTTGATTGCATCGTAAAGATACGTACTTCTAAGGCAGTAAGAGATCTACCTAAAATTGTGAAACCTCAGAATACAATATGTAAGGAATGTCAATTTGGAAAACAAGTTAGAGCTAGTTTCAAAAGTATTCTAGAAAAATCCAATAATGCTCTTGATTTGATTCACACTGATTTAGGTGGTCCAGCTAGAACTAAAAGCTTACAAGGTGATAGATATTTCATGCTAATTATTGATGATTATTCTAGAATGTGTTGGGTTACTTTTCTCAGAGAAAAATTAGAAGCACTTGGAAAGTTCAAACTATTCAAAGAAATGGTTGAAAATAAAACCAGTAAGAAAAGCAAATGTTTAAGATCAGATCAAGGAGGAGAATTCACTTCTAAGGACTTTAATACATTCTGTGAGGTGAATGGAATCAAAAGACAACTATCAGCACCTCGTACACCACAACAGAATGAAGTTGTTGAAAGGAAAAACAGAAATATCTTGGATGTAGCAAGAAGTATGTTATCTAAAGTAAATTTACCACATATATATTGGAGAGAAGCAGTCAGCACAATGGTCTATACATTCAACAAAGTTCACATCAAAGATGAAACTGGTAAGACCCCTCATGAATTATGGTTTGGTAATACTCCTACTCTTAAGTATTTCAGATTTTTTGGAAGTAAATGTTATATTTGAAGAGATGAGTATATTGGCAAACTTGATCCTAGAAGTGATGAAGGAATATTTCTTGGTTATTCATCTAAAAGAAAGGCATATAGATGTTTTAACAAGAGATTGTAGAAAATTGTTGAGAGTACAAATGTGAAAATTGATGAACAATTTAGAGGAACTTCAAGGTATATAGACTCTAAACCGGCAACAAAAATTGTGACAAATGAACCTACACTAAATCCACTGATACAAAATGAAGATCCAGTTACCTCGGTACCATTAGAGGATTCCATAGTAATTGAAGAACAACAACAAACTAAGACACCCCGATACGTAAGATTGAATCATTCTGAAGACCAGATAATTGGAAGCAAATTTAAAGGAGTTATGACAAGAGGAAGATTGGCAAATGAAGAGGTATGTCTTATTTCTCAAATTGAACCATCATCTATTAATGAGGCATATGAAGGTAAATTTTGGATTAAAGCTATGGAAGAATAATTAGAACAAATTGAGAAAAATAATACTTGGACATTAGTTCCCCAACCTAGAGATAAAAATGTAATTGGAACAAAATGGGTATTTAGAAACAAACTTAATGAAGATGGTAAGGTTGTCAGAAATAAAGCAACACTAGTGTGTAAGGGATATTCTCAGAAAGGAGTTGACTACAATGAAACCTTTGCACTGGTAGCTAGAATTGAGGAAGTCAGATTATTCTTAGCTTTTGCAGCTCATAAGAACTACAAAGTTTATCAAATGGATATTAAATGTGCATTTTTGAATGGAGATCTTGAAGAGGAAGTATACATTGAACAAAATGATGGATTTTCTTTGATAGATGACAATGATATGGTTTGCAAGTTAAGAAAAGCTCTGTATGGATTGAAACAAGCCCCAAGAGCTTGGTATGCATGTTTGGATAACTATCTTTTAAAGATTGGTTTTACTAAAGGAAATGCGGACAACAATTTATATTACAAAATAACTAATGATGACATCTTGATTATATAAGTATTCGTTGATGATATAATCTTTGGAGGAGAAAATGGATTATGTAAGGAATTTTCTATTAAAATGCAGCAAGAATTTGAAATGTCTATGATTGGAGAAATAAAATTCTTTTAGGATTGCAGATTTCACAGACTGACAAAGGTATATTTTTGAGTCAATCCAAGTACTTGAAAGAGTTACTAAAGAAATTTGGGATGGAGAACTCTAAACCGGTAAGCACACCTATGACTAAAATGACAAATTATCTCAAAGGGATGAATCTACACCTATTAATCCAACTAGATACAAATCTATGATAGGAGGTTTACTGTATTTGACACAAAACAGACCTGATATTATGAATGCAGTATGTATTGTTTCTAGATTTCAAAGTAATTCTAGAGAAAATCATGAATCAGAAGTAAAAAGGATTTTCTGGTACTTACAAGGCACTGCAAATCTTGGATTATGGTATCCTAGAGATGAAATTTTTGATCTATGTGCATACACAGATGCAAATTGGGTAGGAGATGTGGATGATAGAAAAAGCACCAACGGCGGAGCATTCTTTCTTGGAAAGAGATTAGTTTCTTGGTTGAGTAAGAAACATAGTTGTACATCTTTATCAACAGCAGAATCAGAATATGTTGTAGCAACAACTAACTGTACATAGGTACTATGGCTTAAGCAAATGTTGAAAGACATAAAGGTAAAATGCAAGGAACCTATTACTATATATTGTGATAACACTACAACAATTGATATATCTAAGAATCTAGTATTACATTCTAAAACAAAACATGTTTCTATCAAGCTGAATTTTCTAAGGGAAAAAGTTGAAGAGAAGGAGATAAAACTGGTTTATGTGAACACTAAAGAACAGCTTGCAGATTTTTCACAAAACCTTTGCCTAAGGAGACTTTCAAATATCTCATAGATCAGCTTGGAGTCATACCACCACCGATAGAGACTTAGACAGTTGATTATTGTCATCAACCGGTAGAATTAAAAGACAAATCTTTTACTCTAGTCTTTGATGAGGAAGCTACTTCTCAGGGAGAGTAGTTGGTATATTGAATTGATTGGTATTTTGTATATGAACTTGGTTTTATTATAACTTTGGCATTTGATGTCAAAGGGGGAGAGATATCTATGGAAAAACACATTATCTTTGGATAACACATGTTGCTCCCAGGGGGAGAGATTGTTGTTTGAGAGAGACTATTACTCTCTGTATTCTGGTTGTTGGTATTTGGTATTTCTGTTTTGGCACTTTGATGGATTTTCCATCTTGTGTTGCCATCAATGCCAAAGGGGGAGATTGTTGGTATTTTGGTATGGTTTTGTCATTGATGTCAACACCTACTAAAACACTAGCACTCTGGAGATCCAGCAACATTCACTGGCAAGCAACTAGCTATTGCACAGTTACTGGTATATAGTTCACCGATAGGATATAATGATCATCAACACTTGGAATGATATGGAAGACACTTGGTAATGTTGAAGACATCATGTGGACACTTTTTTTTGAGGAATTAATCATTGGTATATTCATATTTGCATATTTGCTTTTACCGGCAAATAGGTCTAGGGTTACCCAGGGTTACACCGGCAAGTTTATCTTTTCTAGATCAGCATGGCACTCTATGGAGATGATTAATTATTGTTGTAAATGCATTAAGCTGACATGTTTAATTGGTTATTGCATCAGATATTATATTGTTTGTAAATTTTTTTTATTGTAATATCTTGTAGAGCCGACCTACTAAAATTGGTCTTAGGTTATGGTATAAATGTAAGATCTTATTTGTAAGATCGAATGTGGAATGCGAAAAAGAATTGTGAGAAGGTATATGCGAGATTAAGTAGAGCTATACATGAAGACATCATTTGAAGGTGAAGCTAGGTTTTATGAAAGCATATCAGCATTACACTGATACTGAATCTAGCATATGAAGATGCTATTTTGTGCAGTACATTCTTATTGGATTTAACTATCCAACTATAGTCAGTGTGACTTCCATTTTGTGATTGAGTAGTGAACTCTAGGTTGTTGGCCTTTCTGCATGTGCAGACCCCATTTATGTACACTTACTATCTCCAGTAGTATCATCTTATTATGGGTAAGGTTTCCCACCGAGGTTTTTCCCCTTACAAGGTTTCCATGTACAAATATTGGTGTTATGTGTTGTGGATGACTTTGTGTTTATGTTTCATGCATTAATATTTACCGGTATAGCAATTAGTTGTTAACACTGTCTACCGGCATACTTAACTAGTTTACCGGTATTAAGCATTAAGTTGGTTAGGTTGTTTTGGTTTGAATTTATTTGACAACTAATTCACCCCCCCTCTCAGTTATCTCTGGGACCTAACAATGTATTTACACAAAGTATCAAGTTGTTTCAAAGAATCCTTATTGTCTATGTTACAGTTAGGAGCTATTACCTTCAAAATTGGGATTGTGTCATCTATAGCTTTATAAGCCTGTGAACTACAATCTGTTATCTTTTTGATGGAGTCCAAAAGTACTTTAGTTACATTTGTTGATTTGTGGCCTGCTGAGGAGGAACCAACATTCTGAATTCCACTGGTGGAGGAAGTAACCAAGCTTGTTGTGACCTCTGGTAGGTTAGTTTGTCTTTGGATTTCCTTAAGAAATGGTTTTTGATTTTCTCCTATTGTCAGTTGTACTATTTCCTTATGACTCTATTCTTGTACCTGTTCCTATTCTGGAGCCTTTTGCTCTTCTTATTTATCTGTTTGTTGTTTTGTGTTATCATCTGCTGGTTTCTCTTGTGTTTGATTAGTTTGCTCATTTACCGGTGGCTCACTAGCCATGTCTGTCATACCAGTTGTATCTTTATGTACCACAATGTTGATCTTTTGTGTATCAACATCTACTATGTATAGTACCTCAGGATTAGGATTTGTATCCTTTATGTCCATACTCTCAACTACCGGTTGATCTTCAGCAGTTTTTACCGGTGATGTAATTTGAGGTGGTGGGGATACGTTGTTTTTAACTTTGATGCTTGGAGGTCCACCAACCTTTCCTTTACCCTTGTCTCTTTCCTTCTGATATACCTTTATTGGTTTCAGGTTCCTATATTCTTCCTATTTTTCTTTTTCAACTAGGAATATATCCCATGCATTTTATGTTTCTTCAGTTACCTCATTAACTCTTCCAACCATTAAAGCAATATGCCGGTGTGTAGTAGAGAATACTAACCGGTTGGCTTCAACAATTAAATCATCTATCTCCTTAGGTGAGTTTACTGGATAAACAACTAGTAACTTTTCAATTTTAATTTTCTTATCAAGCTCTATAATAGCTTGTCTTCTTGCTTCCAGTCTTTTGAATAGTTCATCTGGTACTTCATCTATCACTTCCATCAAAAATTTATTATACATGTCCATGTGCAAACTAACACTATTTTCCACTTCTTATTTTTCATCTGCTGTCAGAGTGTCATAAACCTTTCCTATGTTTTTGAGTTTTCCTTCCTTTGTAATTTCATTTAGCAATATGTCAAGATGGGCCAAGTTTTGTTTTGTTCTCTTCTTCTTCTTTGGTGTCAACTTTTTCTTTGGTGTTGTCTTTCTAATTGGAGACCTTACTGCTTGTTGTTTTTGTCTAGTTCTCCTAGGTTAGGGTGTGGTTTCCGGTGAAGGATCTCTTTTTCTTACAACTCTTTTGAAAGCTATAGGCATGTCACTCTCTGAAGAAGTGCCTACCGGTGATAGGTGAGTTTCAGGTTGTCAGGTTGCTAACTCATCCTTAGTGATACCGGTTTGTTTCAGTATATCTTCTTTAATAGCCTTTGCCTGTCTATAATCTCTTCTCACAACTACCTCAACCTTTTTCACTCTCTTTTTAGATTGTATTTGATTTTCTATGGTCTCAGCACTACCAAATACTTCTTCCTTTGGTTCATTTGGAGCTTCCAGAATTGCTTTAGCATAAGTCTCAATTATATGATCATCAATCTCATAACCCATCTCCGTTACCCAGATTGTTCTAGGGATGACTGCTTCCATCCAAATCTCATCCTTTTTTATTACAAAACATATATCATCCTTGTACTTTTCAACAATCTTCTGTGATAATTTGATTCTCTTCTTCATTTTGGCCTTAACTATTTGAAAATAATCATGAATGTTATTTTCCTTGTCTTCACCCATGTTATTCAATAGTTCTATTAATTGTTTTCCTACCGATATATCAAATCCAAGTGCTTTATAGCCTATACCGAGAACCTATTTGGTTATGTGTACCATCAAGCATACAAGAAGATTACCAAACCTAAAAGTTCCTTTCTTATCTTTCTTTATCTTGCCTAAGTTGTCAATCAACTCATCTTTTAACCATTCACATATGTCAATTTTCACATTGTCTGTAACCATATCATAAGCACTCTTAATGCACAAACTAGAAACTGAGTTGAGTCTATTTGCATGAGTTTCTTTATACCCTAAAATCATGCTAACAAATCTCACATTTATATCTATTACATCATTTACCCTCAAGGACCTTCTATCGGATGTTGCACTAGTTAAGTTTATTACTAGGTCATTGGAGACCTTTTTAGTCTTGTCTGGTCTTTTACCGGTGGATGGTAACCCTATGATAGCTTTCACAACTTCCTTGGTAATTTTGTGAATTGCATCTAATCAAAAAAATTCACCATGTACCCTGCTTAATACTATCCTACTTACATCCTTGGTAAATTCAGGAATGCAGAGGATTTCAGTAAATCCTAGGGTTTCACTGATTTTATGTTCTGGTTTTACATTTATGAAATTATCAAATATGACAGATTTATACATTGTTTTGATCTCTTTATCTCCTAATTCCTTTATGTTGTAGTGAATGTAAATTTTGGGGTCTTCAGCATAAACAACTCCTTTTGGAATTTGAGAAAAAGCACCTACAGTGTCATCTTTCTTTGCTACCTTGGGAACTAGTTGAAACATGGGCCTAGGGTGTTTTATAACCTCAACTACAATAGGGTTTTCTATACATTCAAGTGCAGAGGTGGATGCCATGATGATAAATACCTTTTTCTACCTTTGGATGGATTGATTGCTTGAAGTGCTTTGCCTCTTTGCTCGAAATTCCTTAGCTCTACAAATTTTGCGCTCTTCGAATGTTTGAAATCTCGGTGAAGTGAAATGGAGCCAAAACCATAAATTTATAATTTTCTTTTTGCCATCTACCACATTTAATGCATGTCGGTTAAGTATTCAGTTAACATTGTCTACCGGTAATGAAGTAATTTCCAACTTCTCATCTCTAACTAAGGGAATAATAGCACATGTGTCATTAGATTGCCAAACCCTCAAGGAAACTTTCTTCAATTTGATGAAGAACTTCCTACTGGTGGAGCACTACTCTATCCTGTTGGTGGAGTAATACTCGGTTCTACCAGTGGTGTGTTGATTGGTTCTATTGGTGGAGGAGTAATTCCAACATTTAGATCAGCTTTTCTAATCCATTGTTTTGAGAATTCTTATTTTGCCTCTTCAACTTTTTCTTTCCCTTTCAAGCTAGAAATTTTGTTGTCTGTCGGTGATCCTTTGCTTCTATAGAATTTTGCAATATGTCCAATCTTGTTACATGCATAACAAGTCACATTATTCTTCTAAATAGCTTTCCCATTACCTATGCCAGTTTGTGTTCTACATTGACTAGATAGGTATCCAAATCTTCCACAAACATAACATCTCACATTCATTCTGCAATTTTCAGAGTTGTGACCAACTTTGTTGCATTTTGAACATTGACCGGTGGGTGTGTTGATATTCTGATAATTTATAGATCTACATTTGTTTACTCTATGACCATACTTATTACAGTTAAATCATTTTCCATTGAATTTATAAGTATTAGGTTGCCTTACCGGTTTGCTATGATTATGAGTATTTGCAGTACCAGAGATTTCACCAACTTCAAAGCTAATTCCAGAAGTGTCACCTTTAGGTTTTTGATTCTTCAACAAGGTGCCAAGTTCCTCTGAGCTTTTCTTGAATTTTTCTTTATGTTGATTTGTAGTTTCTAGTTCTCTTTCTAAGACTTCTTTCTACCTCATCAGTTCATTAGAGTCATTCTGAGTGTGCATCAGATCTGTCTTCAATAAATCATTTTCATAGCTAAGTCTTGTGTTGTCATTTGCTGCATCACTTAATCTTCTGGTCAATTCTTCTTCAATCTTTTTCCTATCCTCAATTTTTTTACAAAATCTCATAGTCATATCTTACATCTCATTCTTCATTGTTATGTTCTCCAGTTTCAGCTTGCTTATCTGATCATTAAGTGATTCCTTTTCATCATTCTCATTTTTCATATTTTCACAAAGTCCTCTTCTCTTTTTTCTTGCAATGGTAAGATTTTCTTGAAGTGCCTGAATGATATCCTGAGCTGCCTTTAGATCATCTTCTAGTTTGATATTTTTCAATTTTTCTGTATCATAGTCTGAGAGAGCTCCTTCAAGTTGCTTCATCAGATTTTCCATATCTATCGGTGTCAAGATCTTCCTCAAGCTATTAGGCTTCTTAAAATAGAGGACCAAGCTCTGATACCAATTGTTAGGATTCCCACAAATACTGAGAGGGGGGGGGTGAATCAGTATCTAACTGGTCAATAGAATTTCTTAACTTAAAAACATGTAGAGCATATTATAACAGTGTATCGGTATGCAAGAAATAATGCAATAAACAGAAATGAAAGTAACCACATAAGAAACACACAATAACACAATGATTTAATGAGGAAACTTGATGTGGGAAAAACCTCAGTGGGATTTGTGACCAACAATATTCACTTACTGGCCAATAAGAGAGGCTCACTGCTCAAACACAAAATGGGAAGTCTCACTAACTTACAATAATGGATTATACAAATCCAATATCTTGTACTGCTTTACAATAGCATCTATAATGCCAAATCCAGTACTGGTTTCTACTCTGTTCTTTACATAAAACCTTAACCTATATTTCGCATAATAGGTCTGCCTAATATCTTTTCTTATCTCCTCTTTAAAATGTCTACAATGATCTCTCTTATATATAAGAGTCATTTTACAACTTGCCAAGTTGGCTTACAAAGATTTTACAATAATAAACAAAATATAATATAACAAAAATCTTGTCAGCCTCTTTGCCGATATACTTCCTTTCTCTACCGGTGTCGATGGTCTGAGTGCCAGTGTAGAGTCTGATCTTGCTAGTGCCAGTGTAGTGTAATGCCTTGTTGGTGCCATAGGATTGTAAGGTTGCCATCAATGACAAGACCTTCAATCACCTACAATGTCTCATTGGAGTGTGCATATGCCAATAGAGGGAAATAAATTTCAAAAATAAGCTTCCTCAAGTTAAATATATTCTAGACATCACATGATAATGAGACATATACAACCCATTTATTTTAAAGAACAAATTTTGTGGCATTCAAATTTCCTAATTTGCACCATGCTTACATTGTGCTACACTTTATACAAACATTAGATGCAATCCTTATCCAATCAAATCATTCAAAGGGCATCCTTAATCCATTATGTGTACACAAAGATTTTGAAGGCAAGAAATATACATCTGCTTTTTATTTAACTATTTCATAAATTTCAAACTTCACAAATCCAAGGTTCTATCTACTATAAAATTCAGAAAGTTACCAATAAATTTCATCTTAATAACACTTTTCATTTATGTCATGCCCAACTTTTGGGCACAAACGAAATAATTTTTTTTTTAAAAGAACTTAACTTAATACAACTAACTTAATTAAAATACTCTACTAAGTACGATTAACTTAAATAAAATAATGCAACTTAGTTTGGTCTTAACTACATTCGTGTGAATCAGGCAATTAAATTCAATTAGGGATAAAGTTAACTAAGTCTTCAATGAGCTAATATCTCTCCCAAAAGGGTTATCACTAATCTTCGTTAGTAAATAATTAAAATCTCATGCCTAACGAATAATCTCAAACTTACATGATCTAAAATTTTACCTTATCTATCTTAACCACCTTGGTCCTAAATTTAATTATCCTCGTTATTAAAACACCTTATTAAAATTAAATCCCATGATTTAAAAATACTTTATAATCTTAGACTTAAATGGCCCTCTTGGCCCTACAAATAATATTGTTTATACATTTTTTTTTTGGGGTCTAATCCACCAAGTGTTAAAATCTTCTTATAAAATTTCTTCTACATTTGCCCAATAATTTAAAAAATATATACAAAACTTAATTTTACATCTAACAAATTTAATTTCCAAACAAATATAAAAATTAACCTACCTTTATTTTTTTTTTATATCTTTATTTACTTACTAATAATTTTTAGCTATAAGTTAATGAATATATTCAAGGGGGAGTTTGGGCTTTTACTCTATTATTTAAATTATCCTTTTGAAATATTTCCCCCCTTTTAAATATACTTCCCACCACACATGTTTATTTAAATATTCTATGTATGTGTTGCCCTAACCCGAACTAGGGTTAGGGCAAGTTCTTATCATCTATTTTTTTTTTGTTATGTGCTGTGTGTGTGAAGTCTTTGTTCTTTTTTTATTTATTTTATGAGTGTGTGTGTGTGTGTGCAGGTGCAGATGTGGCGGCCCGAGCTCAGCCCTTGGCCGAGCCGAAGAAAGGAGAGAGGAGAGAGGAAACGGCGCGCAGGGCCAACGCCTTCCTTTTTGGTTCGTGTTTGTTCCATGGCGGAAGGGGGAGGAAGAGGGGAGAAGGCGGAGCGGAGGAAACCCGGGCGACATCTTCCATAACACGCGGGGGGAAAAAAAACAGTGCGAGGGTTACCACCGGCTGCGGGTAGCGCCGCCCAGTCTGCGGCTCCCGCAGGCCCTGGACGACGCCCACAGGTCTGCGGTCCCCGCAGGCCGTGGACGTCGCCGCCCAGGGTCTGCGGGTTTCGCAGCCTATGGGCGCCACCACCCAAGGCTGCGGCCCCCCAACACGCAGCGCCCTATCATGTTCAAAACTCCATTTCTTTTTTTTTCAATATTTTTTTATTTTTAAAAAAAAAGAAAACAAGGATACCCTCCTTTTCTTGCAAGGTTATTTTAATATGTAATTTTTTTTTTGGTTTATGATACGATAAAAAAAAAGTCAATCCACATAAAAATAAATATATATATATATATATATATTTATTTTGAATCCATATCCCCTTTTTTTTTTAAAGGGATTTACATGCAATGATTTTTTTTTATAGGGCATGATTCATTTTTTTTTTGTTGTATATATATATAAACATATGAGTAAAAATACATCCCTGTTACTTTTTTTTTGTGAGTTTATTATTATTTTGAATAACCACAAAATGCTTTTGAAGGTTTTCCTAATATGTATTTTTTTTTTGTAACAAAATACTAAAACTAAATGCTGAATGTTTTTTTTTTGAAAAGAATAAATTACTATAACAAGTTTCATTTTCTGCAATAAATGGGGAAAATAAATGACTGTTTTTAATTAAATTTATAGCAGCAAAATATCATAAGGCACATGTAGCAGTAAATTTCATCTACTTGCAGAATTCATAAGAAATGCATTTATTTTTCTTTCTTTTTGTAAAACATGAAATTTTACATAAAATCTATTACATTGCTTCTTTCATTTGCAACTAACTAAAATAGGGAAGACATTATGTATTTCCTTAGCAAAGTAGATACAAAAATAATCATGGATACAAATGGGGTGAAAACCCAACAATGTTTCTCTTTTCATGATAACATGAATGTAATACAACACTTTCTTTTCTTGAAAGTAAATACAACAAAAGCTCACATTTCTTCTTTTATACAAACTACAACTTTGAATCTATCCCCTTTCTTTCTTTTTTTTAAAACACTTTTCTGCAACACAAAACAGAAACATAGTTCTTTAATCCTTCTTTTCCCATCCCATGCAACCTGCAATAAAAACACATCTTTGACCATGGAGAGCTCACCTCCCAGCCTAGGCTTACTAGAAGCCACCCCCGAGCTTCGAGAACCAAGCACTAGACGGTTTACAATCAAGCAAACTCCACAACAAACATAGGAAGACACTCAACATACAAATTTCCCATCCCAAGCTACACTTTCACCACATTCGTGATGATTCTTCCATGGGTGGAAGTGAACCAAGTACCAATGGGGAGATTGCAAGCCAAATACAACACAAGCTACCTCATGGCAATACAAATGCAACAAAACACTGCCACATTCCTTATGCCCCCCCAAAAGGCTCAAGGCCATATTTACTCCCCTTATGACCCCCAAATGCATACACAAGGCTATGCAACAAGGGTCACAAAGGACACCCTTGAGATCACTCTCCACAAGGAGAGCCTCTCACCCAAGGCTGTCATACTCCTTCCACCCCAAGATCATCCTACCCTCCCAAGAGTAGGAGATCTTGGACACTCCCAAAAACAACAAGAACACAAAACAAAACACAAGGAAATGAACTACACATTCTTTACTTCAACAAAAAACTTCATAAAACACTTTCTTTACACGCATCTCTTTCCTTCAACAATACAACATAACTAACATAAACAACATAAACAAAAGGAGATAAAGAAGAAACCAACCTTATTCTGCCAATAGGTATGCTAAAATTAGTTGGGGATGAGCTGCCCAATTCCACACAAACTTTTCTCCCAATTCCACCAAAAAATTCTATTCTCCTACTAATTTTTCAAAACAAAGCATAATCTCCAAAAATGGAGAGTGGGTGATTACTCACTAAGTCTCCAATTCTTGCCTAAGAAGGCCTCTCACACACTTCCCAACCCCTTGGGTGAGGTGAGAGTTCCCATTGGTTGCTCTTCCCAAACTCTTACACATTACTAAAACTGGAAAGGGAAAAGGTGAGAGAAGATGGGGAAGAGAGTTTGACATCAAAAGCGAAGGTTGTCTATCCTAGGAGGGACTTTCTAAGTTGAATTTTCGTTCACCTTGGAAACACCACTTTTTGAGGTGACTAAACAGTCACATGGGAGAAGTCACATGTTTCAAAATACCCCTAACCCATAGGTATACCGTTTGGACCTTGGAAAAGCCTTAAAACTGACCCTAGGAGTCCATTTAACCCTTTAGAAACCCAACTGAAGTTTACCTACGGGTCAAACTTGAGTTGACCACTCCCAAGACTCCCTACCCAAGGCAAATTTGGGACCACACTCATGTTTTTGAATGGCTTTGGTAGAACAAAACTCCCTCCAAGAGACAAGTCAAAATCAATGACACTAATCAGCACATGTGTCAAGTGACACAATAAAAAAAATACACTATAAAAATCACACATGGAATTTGTCTCTTGTAGGATTACACATATACATATAAATTAATTTTAACACTCAAGCATCATACACTTCACAAATAAAATACATTACAAATGGGGTGTTGTCTCTCCAAATAGACAACTCCCGGCTTCACAAACGCACATTGGTCTAGGTTTGGTTCTCCATATAAATTCCATGGTCACATGGATAATTTTCCTGTGCATCTCAATTAACACATTAGTAATTCCAAATAATCACAATTATACATAATCAAATACATGGATTTCATAGCACATCAAACACTTCATACATTGGCAACAATAATTCAATATCTCTTTCAATAAAATTCGATTTCACATAAGCAATTAACGTAATTCTCAAAATTGAACCATTCATACAATAAGCATCATTTCTCTATCATCAAAATGAAGTCCTCCAATTTCCAATAATGACATTCACCATAACAATGAAATTCTATTCTAGCATCATATCTAAAGTTTCATAATCATCATGCATAAAATAAAGCATCATCATATGTCAATGTGATCCAAATCATGGAATCATATAAGTTCTAAGTCCATAAAGCATAAAATAAAGCATCCATAATAGTCTCAATATGCAAATAACTGAAAATGTCAAACTGAGTCGGGGTAGGGCCTCACAATTTACTCAGCTAATAATAACATTATCTAATTATTTTTTTAGTCTAGTGCACTTTTCCGCGATGTCCTCCCTTGCACACACTATCTGAGGTTCAAGATGAACATGATAGAGACAACACTAGCTCAAGATTTGGGCCCACAACACATCAACACTTAGAAGGACCACCATAAACAGCAAAAGAGGAGGTCAAAGGAAATATCCTCATATCAATTCATTAAATTAAAAGAGAAGAAAAGTTGTCGGCGAAATCAATCAGGAACTATAAGTGTGACAAGTGCCACCAGAAGGGAAAAATAAAAGAAATAAGAACTCAATGGTCATCCAAAAAGTAAAGAAATATAAAAAATACACATTAATCCTTACAAAACATCACTCAAATTATAAATTAACTCAAGGGAAAATAAAAACACATCCAGCCCACATCACAAGGTGACCAACATTAGTCACACCAAAGGGAGTAACCGCTACACAACATCCAAGGGTGAAATGCCTTGAATGTGTCAGAGAGTGCACGCCATATTTAAGACTTTTATTTTATCCATATGTCTATATTCTTTCTATTATTTGTAATGCAATGCAATCTTTTTCAAAAATATAGACAATTATCCTTTATGAAAGTTGACATAGGCAAGAAGAGATAAAGCAACTACGCACTCACACATGCACAAGGAATATACTCATACCATGACTAATGTTAAATATATCTTATCTATACCATGATCATATTCACCAGGTTATAATAGAAACATAGGTTAGAGCTTCAATTAATCACTTGATAGTAGACTATAACATGCATCATTTCCATTAATGTGCAACTAATAACCTATAGAAGATTAGAAAGTCCTTCATAAGGTCATTAAGAAATTTAGTCAATCATATATTTAAACAAGCAAAATAGGTCTCATTACAAAACCCAAAGTTTAATATCAATTTCTACTCTTACCAATAATAATATTCTGACATACTTCTAGTTATCTAAGTTAAGAATATATCGGTCCCACTTCTAGAACTTAGTTTTCTTTTCATCTAATGCCACTTAAATTCCAAGAATACAAGCATTATTCTATTTAAACTCGCTTCCTATTATAACTTGATTACTATCATTCATAGACTATGTATTTTTGACATTTGAAGATAAATTAACATTTAGAATCCCAATACAATTTCATATAGCTAATTATCATTTTATCTCATTAGAATTCACTAAGGAAGCACTTCTTGAATTGAAATAAGGCTATGAAATAGTAACCTATCTTAATTTATCCATCTAGTTAAGAGAAATGTTTATTCAATGCCACACAATTCCTACACAAAGCTAAAACTTTTATCTTGCCAAACCAAATAAAGACACAATGGTATCATTTTGATTTCTACATATGCAATACACCAATTCTTGCTTCAATACACATATTTATCTCCCTTTACTTTCATGATACATTTACTATTTAAATGATGGGATATTCTATTTAATCAATTCTTCCCTTTAAAGAACAAGGATCATGAATGCAATACCTAAATTTCAGTCTTCAATGCAAATCAATTTCATCTAATCTTCCCTTTAACGTATATGAGTCATATTCATAAATCATTATCCAATTCTTCTTCTTAATATCAATAACCCCCAAGTATTTGAATCTTTTACCCCAAAGAGAGAAGAGGAAGGAATGGATATTTCCCCACAAATTAATATGCAAATTTATGCAAACTTAGTTTGAATCTCCTAGTCATGCCAAATATAGCTACCACTTTTAAAGTTATGCAATTTCATCTTCCATAAGATCTCCTACTAATACATGTGCAACTATCAATCCTAAATCCTTTGATAGCTATGATTTCCTCAAACAATCTTTTATTACATACAAAATCACACATATACAAAAACAACCAATAATTATATTGGGTAACCATTACACGACTGACTAACTTCCTAACATTTCACATAGGATATTGAAATAAGGAAAAAGGTATTCTAACTACTTTTATTAAGCACCACATACAATTTCTTCGATTTTCACATCATGATCCATACTAAATTATTCCTAAATGCTTCTTCTTTCTATTCATAGGAAGATCAACATAACAAACTAATTTTATGATTGTCACATTAGTTAAGAGGATACACACATTCTTTTCTCATTCTGCAACATAACTAATTATGTATAAGGAAAGAAACCCTAATCATTCAAGTAAGCACTAGAAATTTATAGAGCTAGTAAGAACATATAAAAACTTCTCTTATTCTGGAGACATACATAAGGAATAAATACACACTTTACTTAAAGTTATGATTCCTAAAAGGAATTAGAGAGAAACACAAGGCATAGCTATCTAAGATTCCAAAAATTCAAATAACACTTCTTCTAACATAAATCTCAAAGAGTAACTTGATTCAAAGGAACATCAAGGCACATTCACAAGACTAATAGCAACATCCTTAACCAGAGATCCCAGCATTGAAACATGGGCTCCAATACCAAATTTAATGCGCACCAAAATACCCTAGAGAAATATAGCTCAATACACACTAATTTAATTTTCTTTTATTTACATCACTTAAGCAATGCAACTAGCACACAAGAACATTTAAGTGTTATGAACATAGAATAATTCACTCAAGCTATTCAAACAATTATGCAAGCAGAATACAATAAATCATTACTACTAACTCCCTAGGGTATCTCAATGCCATTACTTAATCTACCTACATAAGTAATAAGCATTTACTTTCTTCCAGATCAATACCTTATAATCTTAATCATTATAGACACATGGGTGCATCATAGCAATACCTAACACTCATGATATGCAACCTACTTAATCTTTCATTTAATATGAGATTATATCTTTCAATGCATAGCTACTTCCTTTTTTTCTCTTAGATTCATTTTACACACCAAGTCCAAATGTTCCTATTATCATTAACCAACCTTCGACTATTAACATCACTATTCACATACCAAGATTAATCTTACATTGCATTAACACCATTTCGATTTACGATTAACTTCCACATAATCATTTATGATTCTATGCTCCTAGCATGCTTTGTTGAACACAAAGTACCACTGAGAGGGGGATGAATTAGTGGTTCCTAATTTTTTCCTCTTTTGATCTAACTTGATAATATCAGCTATTTACTTAATCACTTAAACAGTCAAATCGACAATACAACAAAGAAAGCCAAAAAGACCATACTCACACAGGTAACTCACAACAACGAATTTACGAGGAAAAAACCCAATATGGGAAAAACCTCAGTGAGAAAAAATGTTGAATTCTACTAGTTCAATCCAGCCTCACAAGTAAAACATAGATTTACAAATATTTTAGGCATCAACCCAGGGAGCACCAACCCCTGCATTTTTAGGGCACCAACCCAAGGAGCACCAACCCCTACACCCAGCTTCAACTTGGTGAAGTATCTTGAAACACTATTTGATTACAATTAAGGCTTCTTGCTGCAAATGAATTCTGCAACTCTAGAATCAAATAACTCTTTGTTGTCTCTCTCTCCCTTTCACACACAGTCTCTTAATACACTATGTCTCACTAAGATGTTGCCTGCTCTACCACACCTTATTGGTTAGGCTCAACTGCCAGACTATGATACTATCGGTAGAATTCTCTCACTGGTTTTCTCATTCACACCCACTACAACTTCTTTAGAACACCTTCCCAAGTTTCTCTCCTCACTAATCTTCATACAATCAATCACATTTCTTTTCCAAGCTCTCATCACTTATACAGTGATTTTCCACCAAAAATGCAATTCAAAAAACCTGAGCAATAAGGGTTTCCTTTTTCTGACACAATCTTCATGAGATCCAATCCACCTATCTTGGATCAATCACCTATCCTTAAAGACTTCTCTTGCACATGATTTTCATTATCCAATGTGCATTTTCCTTTAAGTGGCAATCATAAATCAAATCTCCTGTCATGAAGTCAGAAGACACATAAAGTATTCCAGAAGTTTCCTTTATGAGAACGTCCTAAATCAGATTTCTTTTATATTGATTTAGGTGCCAATTGCTCCCTGATCTTCCTCTATCATTCCTTCTTCCTTGAGCCGATGCAATCTCATGATTTGTGGCTTCTTCATTAATGGTGATTATCAGTTTATCAACCCTATCAATGAGGCTTCATCAACTACTACACACTTGCAACCTTAGCTCCATATCACAACACACCTTTGGAGACACGACCTACCAACACGCAATTGGTCCGGAAAACACATATAGCTAAAACCCTTTTCCAATAGAGTGTTATTCTTTTGTTAACCGGTATAGCATCCTGTACCAGTTGCACATCTGCACCACCGATGATGTGAGACAATTCTTAACATTCTGCCTCTTCATCATAATGATTGACATCAATGACAACATAGTGCCAAAATGCCAACAATCTCACCCTTTGGCATTGATGTCAACTCTTCACAATTCGCTTCATACCAAAAATTCTCCCCCTTTGACATAATGACAAAGGGTACTTGAGCACTCCCCCTTTGATGCATACCATTCTCTCCCTGAGTCACATAAAACTTCCAAGGCAGATGATATAATGCCCAACTTGTGACAGAGGTACTCAAAAGTACTGATCGGTAATGGTTTGGTGAAAATGTCTGATACTTGTTCATGAGTAGGAACATAATCCATTTTTACCTCCTCTCCTTCAACCTTCTCTTTGAGGAACTGATATTTGATTGCAATGTGTTTTTTTCTGGAATGCATGACTGGATTCTTTGCTATGTTGATGGAACTCGAGTTGTCACACTAGATGAGAATAGGTTCACTAATGTCTACCTATATATGTTTGAGAGTCTTCTTCATCCAAAGCACCTAAGAGCAACATGTAGTAGTAGCAATGTACTCAACTTCAGTAGTGGATAAGGAGACTCATTCCTGCTTCTTGCTATGCCAAGAGACCAACTGGTCACCTAGAAAGAATGCACCACCACTTGTGCTCTTTCTATCATCAATGCATCCTTCCCAATCATAATCAGTGTATGTTTCCAAGATAAAGTCTTTCCATTTAGGATACCACAAACCATAGCTGAGAGTTCCTTGTAGGTGCCTAAAAATTTTGCAAGCAACATTCATGTGTGACTGCTTTGGTGCAACTTGGAATCTAGCTACCATGCATACTGCCTGAACTATATCTGGTCTTGAAGTAGTTAGATATAGTAGACTTCCTATCATGGATCTGTACAAATTCTGATCCACTATCGGTGATTAATCATTCTTACTCAATTCGTTGTCGGTCACCATGGGAGTACTTACGGGTGTGCAATCTTCTAGTCAGAATTTTTTCAGCATCTCCTTTGCATACTTGACCCATGAGACAAAGATTCCTTTATCTTTCTATAGTATTTGCAAGCCAAGGAAGTAAGTCAATTTACCAAGCATTGACATCTCAAATTCTGACTGCATCTAATCAGCAAACTCTTTTCAGAGAGCATCCTTGTTTCCTTGAGAGATGATGTCATCTACATACACAACCACAATAATCATGTGATTCCCATCTTTCCTTATGTACAGATTACTGTTAGCACTTCCCTTTTTGAATCCTTGCTTCTTCAGATACTGATCTAATCTTGAGTACCATGCTCTAGGAGATTGCTTCAAACCATACAGAGTCTTCTTTAATCAACACACAAATGTGTCATCATCATGCAACATAAATCCTTTCGGTTGCTCCATGTATACTTCTTCTAAATTTCCATTTAGAAAAGCATATTTTACATCCATTTGGTATACTTTATAGCCCTTGTAGGTAGAGTAAGCTAGAAACATCCTAATTGCTTCTAATCTAGCCACCAGTGCAAATGTTTCTTTAAAGTCAATCCCCTCTACTTGAGAGTATCCTTTCCACACTAGTTAAGCTTTATGCCTTGCAATTTTACCTTCTTCATTCATTTTTTTCTAGTAGACCCACTTTGTGCCAATGATATTCTTGTCTTTTGATCTAGGCACTAATTCCCAAGTCTTATTCTTCTCAATCTACTACAGTTCTTCTTCCATGGCATCCATCCATTCTTGTCTCTTGCTAGCTTCAATGAAAGTTTTGGGTTCAACTGTAGTCATGAGGCATAGGTTGACTTGTTCATCATTCCAAGCAAGTCTTCTTCTAGTCTGCACACCATCACTCTTATTTCTCAATTTTTTTCTTCTGGGTGATGTAGTTGTACGTACCGGTTGGGTACCTTCTTGGATGCTACCTCTGGTTTAGTCTCTGTCTAAGCTTCATAATATTCATCACCAAAGTATTCATACCAGTTAACCTGTGGTTGAGATCCTCTATGCATATCTTCATCAAATTTCACATGTACACTCTCAACGACCCTTCTTAGCCTTTTATTGTAGCATTTGTAAGCTTTGCTATTAGATGAGTAGCCAAGAAAGATTATTTCATCACTCCTGGAGTCAAAACTTCCTAAACCATACATATATTTCTTGATGAAGCACTTGCTTCCAAATACTTTGAAATATTTTATTGATGGCTTCTGGTCATACCATAACTAATAAGGTATCATCTTGTTGTTTGTTCTTAATTGAACTTGGTTCAAAGTGTATCCAGAAGTATGCACAACTTCTTTCTGATAAGTATCTGGTAGACTGGCCTCATTCAACATGGTTCTAGCCATCTCCTTGACTGTCTTGTTCTTTCTTTCTACCACACCATTTTGTTGTGGTGTTCTAGGAGCAAAGTATTGCCTTCTGATTCCATGTTTTTCACAATAATCTTCAAATTCATTTGATGTGAACTCTCCACCCCTATCTGATCTTAGGCATTTTAATTTGTACCCACTTTCCTTTTCCACCATCTTCTAAAAGATTTTGAATCTTTCAAATGCATGTGATTTATCTTGCAGAAAGGTGACCCATGTCATCCTTGAGTAGTCATCAATGAAGAGCATAAAATTTATTTCACTAACAAGTGCTCTTGTTCTAGTTGGACCACATAGATCTATATACCTAGTTTCAAGTGGCTTTGAGGTGTTGTGCTTCTTTATCCTGAAACCCACTTTTGTTTTCGTACCTTTAACACATTCATCACAAAATGGGGTTACCAATTTGATGATGAGTGGAATATTCCTCACACACCCCTTTTTTCTTACTACAACTAAGCTATCAAAATTTATGTGGCCTAATCTTCTGTGCCACAACCAACTTTCATCTACTTGTCCTAACATACATTGGGACTCATAGAATTCCTTTAGACTATAAAAATTTCCATCAATTCTCTTTCCTTCTACCACAACTTTACCGGTGCTGTCTTTCTTTATCTGGCAATTGGTTGAGTCAAAAGTGAATTTGTAACCTTTGTCACACATTTGACTCATACTCAGTAGATTATGTTTGAGGCCTTCCACATAATATACATCATGTGCCTTTAGTTTTCCATCAATGCTTAGTGTTCTTTTTCCCTTCATTTTGATGGAGGAATTGTCTCCAAACCTTACTGATCCACCATTCCAATATTCAACTTTAATGAATTTCCTTTTGTCACCAATCAAATGGTTTGAGAAACCACTATCTACCACCCATAGATTTTTCCTTTCAGCATGCAAGTCAGTCTGCACTATGAGACTCGATTCTGCCTTTTCTTTTTCTTTCTCAACCCAAACTGGTTTGATTTCCTTTTTCTTGTCAGCTGCTATATTCAGCTCAGGTTTAGTTACCGGTTCATGATCTAGATTTTTCTTCATTTTCTTGATCTTCTTATTTTTGCATAACTTTGTTTTGTGTCCAAATTCTTGACAGTTATAGCATTTTATATTTACATTAAAGGGAACATCCTTAAAATTATTGTGGGGTACCGATTTGTTCTTCCTACAATCAAAACTTATGTCCATATCCATTGCACCGATAGAAGACACCATTCATATCCGGAAGTGCATTAAATGAATTTACACTTTCATAATTCATAGAAGGCTTATTGTTTAACCTATTGTCAGCTATTCTATGCCAAAATTTATTACACCGGTAACAATAACCATGAAAGTTTGATACATACTGATTAGGTTGTTTGGTTTTGAATGGAACGGCCCCTTTGGGGGCCTTCCATTCATGTTGTTGAATCTTGTGAATCCTTCTCGGTCAATTCTAGCATTCCTCCTTGGGTCTGCATATTTATGCATGAGATGTGTCTTCTGGTTCATTTCTACATATCGGTTTGGATGTCGATTTCCAACAACATTTGTATATGTCATTTTGTCAATATCCTTGCCTATAGTGAATGTCTTCTTTTCTTCACCTTTAATTGAAGAAGTGAACATTATTTCTTTGTTGGATTTACCTTTGTGGGTTGAACCTTGACCAACTTCAAAGCCTAAGCCTCTGATGTCTTTGGATTGCTTTTGTTTTCTCAGCATCTTATCCAAAGCCTTAGTGATGCTTTCATACTTAGTTCTTATTTTTATTTCTTCCTTGCTTATTTCTAGCTCCTTTCTAAACTTTATTATTTTTGCTTCTAGTTCATGATGCTCCTTTTCTTTCTTTTTCAGATCAAGGGTAGTAGCTTCATCGATCCTCTTATTTTCTTCCATCTGCAACTTAAGTTAGATATGATTTGACCGAACTCTTCCAGAGACTGCTTTAGGAGTTCTTGTTCCTCTACTACAACAAGCTTAACCCTCTTGAGTTCTCTTCTTGTTTTAATCAATTCTTCAAGTGCATTGATAAGTTCACTCTCCAAATCCACTTTAGCATAAATATCCTCTTTTCCACATCTTCATCAGCAGGTCTATCAAGTGCCATGAAAAGATTAAATTTTCTGTTGTTCTCAATGGTCATCATCTTCTGATGGATCTTCATCATATGTTGTGTCTTCCTCAATGGTATATAGGTTGTTTTGGTTCTGATACCTCTTCTTCCCTACCAGTAGTCATTCCTTTCTCTATCTTTGCCAACAAATCTTCTGAACTCTCTTGACTCATCTCCATCATCTTCTTGGTGAGGACAATTTGGAGCGAAGTGTCCTACCTTCCCGCAATTGAAGCCTTTAAGTGGTAGCTTTCCTTTGTACCAGTTGGATCCTCTTCTAAGCTTCCTGACAAAGTTTTCTACTTCAGCATTAGGGTCTTCACTAGATTATTTATGAGTAATAACTTCTTTGCCCTTTTTGGTGATATTGAATGCTGCTTCTTTCCTTGTGGAAGTCTTACCAGTTGTTCTCATCTCATAGGCTGTCAGGGAGCCAAATAGTTCATGCATCATAATAGTCTTCAAACCCTTGGCTTCTTCTATGGCTGACACCTTACTATCATATTTCGGAGTGAGAGATCTAAGTATCTTTTTGACAAGAATCTCATTTGTGATCTCTTCTCCAAGTCCTCTAATAGTAGTCATAGTTTCATCAAATTTATGAAGATAGTGCAATCTTTTCATCATATTTCATTTTGATGCTTTCAAGCTGGCTCCTTAGTGTTTGCAGCTTAGCTTCCTTGACCTTTGCATCTCCCTCAAACAACCTTTGTAATTTTTCCCATGTCTCCTTTGCTGAAGCACAATATGTAGTACCCCTACTAGTTTGAACTCATTAGACTCATATATTTATTATTGGTTGTTTTCAGTGGATACATTACCATGATATATTACTCAAATTTTTATGACATTATGCTTTATTTGGAGATGAGATGTCTAATTTATTTGCAGTATTTCAATACTTGTGATTTATGGCATTTTATGAATTATTGCTATGTACTGACATTTTACTTTATTTATGCAATGTGGAATTATATGTTGTGTGTCTATGAGTGTATTGGATGCAAGGGGATGATTTTCCTTCACTCATTTTAGTGAGATAGGGAACATCGTGATTCTCCTTGATCAATGTGTATACTGTGTTTTCTATATTGTATATATGCATGTGTGGTTTGGTGATGCAGGATATTGCAGGTACAAGTATCAGGTAGGTACGGGGTATCATCTCCACCTGGCTTCACAGGTCTGAGCGTGCCTTATATGTTTCGATGGAAGTGGAGGAGATAGTAGTTGACCCTATTTTACTTAGTTACACTCGTGTGAGTGTCGTTAGTTGGCCGTCTTGTTAGTTTGTTCAACCTTCATATTTTGTCATTTTATCTTTTATGGGTAATTGCTTGAGATTTGTTTAATTTGAGTGTTTTAAGTGAATTTAATTAATTAATTAATTAATTAAGTTTATGAAATTATCTCATTATTGTATTGTTTATGCATTGAGATTATAAATTTAATTAATTAAAAGAAATTATTAAATTAAGTTGCATGATATTAGAAATATATTTTTATTTAAATGGAAAAATAAATTAGATTAAATATATTTTTTGTTTCCTTGGATTTTAAATAATTAAAAGAATAATGATTTTTATTTATTGCATGTTAGCTTATCTTTTGTTATTAAATTAGAAAAGAAAATAAAATTACTTTTATTCTAAATTTAGGTTTTTTAAAAAACATATTGAACCTAGAATTTTAGTTTAAAAAAATGGGAATAAATCATTGTTTTAGACACATAGGAATAGGTCTGGAATTTAGGTGAAGGAATTTATTGGAAGCTTATTGGAAAAGTTAGGGTGCTTCTACAGATTTCTTCTAGGAAAGCTATACCAGGCTGGATGAATTCTTAGTTGTGGGTTTTAGTAGATATTTCTATTTTTCTCTGTTTGATGTGTGTGTATAAAATTATTGTCGAATATAAACCCTCTTCTGGTGAATTCAAGTTTTGTTTTAAAATCCATGCCTGATATGTTTTTCTAGTTTATGGGAAGGATGTAATTTTGAAAACATTGAGAAAATTAATCTATTGTCTCTGGTTTAATTTGTATTAATAGTCCTTTAAGTAAATCTTGTGGTTTCTTAGAAATAAATTTAATTGTGAATTAAATTTATTTGATTATCTAAATTTTAAAAAAATTGTGTTTGAAATTAAATTATGTGAAGGAGTTTTCAATTTATATGAAATTTTAAAACTCTATGCGAATTATGTAAAATGATTTTTTTAGGAATTTGGAAATTAATATTAATATATATATATATATATATATATATATAAAGGTAGGGCATACTACCTATGGTAGCATCCGCTACTGGCGGTAGTACACAGGACTACCTACGGTAGTAGTGCTACTGGATGGTAGTACTAGCTACTGGCGGTAGCATAGGCTACTATGCGGTAGCTTAGGCTACCATGCCAAGGGCTATAAACAAGTTTTAATGTGTTTTTAATTTTCAATTGATTTCTAACCCCTATGCGTACTGCGGTATGGTTGTTTCGGGTTTCATACCCAAGGGTTGGATAAATAGAATTTATTATGTGTTATATTATATATGTATATAAATAGATATATGTATATTCGTATATGTGTTTATATATATATTTATATATTAGATATGTTTTCTTATGGTAGTTATTATAATATTTTAAATGTTATTTTAAATATTATTTAATTACAGTTTGGAATGTTTCAGAAATAGAGCTTATAATTTCTATAAATATGTTGAAAATACATTAGGAGAATTATTTTTATTTTAAATCTTTCTGGACAAATGACAAGAAGGATAATAGTTGTATTTTCTCGTTATTGGAAAAATCTTTATTTGCAACTAATTTATGCTTTGGTTGTTTTAAGAAAAGATTGCTTGTATTAGGATCTTGTGTAAATGGTGTTTTCAATCAAGCTTAAATTTCATTGGTATTCTGGTTGAATTGTCATTGTGTTTTATGTTATTATTTCTCCTAGATCAGGTGTTGTTGTATAACCTTTTTGATATAAGCCATTGTGTGTTTTTGTCCAAATGGTCATTCTTGGGTTAGTATTTGTGTATCCTTCACCTGTGGTTGTCAGGATTATTTATGGTTGTCTATTTCACCGTAGATTTCTTGTAGAGAAAGACATTTCCTATTAGTGTCCTATGAGAGAGTGGCTTTCAAGCGAGGGCCGTGCCCAAAGTGGATGACAGGATAACCCGTCGAAAGTTGGTTAAAAAGTGATAACATAATAATATATTAAGGGGGAGTGAGTTAAATATTAATTAAGATAAGTGTACCTCGTGCATATGTGAGTGCTTGTACAGGGCTCATAATGTTACATGAAGGCCTGGAATGGAAAACTTACCACCTTGTCTTCACGAAAGGATTGGTAGGGTCTGCATGAGACTTAGTTGGAACCAGAGGCTCAGGAGAGGTTACTAGGAGAAACCCAAGGATGGGAGCTAGGACCTATGGAGGCTGTACCATGGTAACCATCAAGCTATGTGATGACACTCTCTCCTTAGAGGCACTAGTGTTTTGTGAGTTGAGTCACATGGATGTTTGCAGAGTCTTGTAGTCCTTTCGTACTTGTCTTACTTTACTTTCTTGAGGGTTTTCTACTATCTCCTAGCATGGTGGGGTGGTTCCATTTCGGGATCACATGGTTGGGTGGTAGTGCCACTTCCCATCGGATGTTCTAGATTGTATCTTCAGGAGAGGAAAGGCTTCACTGGTGTTTCTTGGTTTGTGGTTTATGTACCAGCTCTTGTTTGAGATCATTGTTCAGTTGAGACCTTGTGGTCATTGTATCAGACATTTATGTAACCTTGATATTGTAACTTTGTAACCAGTGGTATTATTGGAAGCCATGTATTTATGGATATTGTAATATTATTACGTCAGTGAAATGAATGTTATTGTTTTGATCTTATGTTTAAATGGTTTATGGAAATTGGATACATTGGAATACTTTTATTTCCTTATTATGAAATTTGGATGTATGTGTAGTTTTAAACTAAAGCATTCAATTTTATCTAATTAAATAACTGTGGTGTTAATATAATCTACGAAATTAATCTTCGTTGGTTGCCCTTAGGAAAACATATGGTAGACTTCCGTTGTGTTGTTAAATGTGCAATGGTTTTATTTAGTGCAATTAGTCTTTAACAAAAAAAATATATTATTTCACCCTTTAGTTGCCTAGATGTGTTGTTTTCCTTTAGGGTTCCTGGCGGGGCATTACATTTGGTATCAGAGCCCAAGTTTCAACACTGGATACTCTGGGTTTGTAGTGTTCCTTTCATTGACCATCTTGCCTAGGTCATAATGTTTGTATCTCTCTTGTCTTATCCTTGCTATAGATCTGAACCGTTTTCTCTTTTATGGTAGTAGGTCATGGCTAGGAAAGCTTGAGGAGGTGGTCGTACAGGTGGTCACAAAGGAGGCAGAGGTAGAGGATGGGGCCATGGTTCTGACCATCATAGTCCTTCACCACCACCCACTCATGTGAGTGTTGAGTTGGAACAGTCAGTTCATCAGGAGCAAGAACAATCTGTTCATCAGAACTCTCAACATGCAAGAGAACATGTTCCCGAAAGGGAAGAGCTGAGACATATGTTTCAGGAGGTTCTGGCTAGGTTAGGCCAAAGGCCTGAGTTTGAACAACCTATTCATGCTCTGATTGAGGAGCCATTTCAACAGGTTCCAGAGGAGAGAGAGAGAGAGAGAGAGAGAGAGAGATCACCAAGGAGAGGGGAGATTCTAGCTGTCTGAGATCCACCTTCCTTGGGTCACATAAAGGACTTGATGAGGTCTAATCCTCCTTACTTTGATGGTATGGGTACTAGTCTTGAGGTAGAGACCTAGCTTATTAGCTTGGACCAGTGTTTTTCTATGTTTCCATATAACAGTAACACCAAGGCAAGATGTGCTATTATGCGTCTATATAAATTTGCTTCAATCTAGTGGAGATTAGAGGAGCAGAAGAATGGTGTATGCATTAACACAATCACATGGGAACTATTTTTTGGAGAGATTAAGCGCATGATTCCTCTCGCCCCAGTGGAAGCAGACTCAAGCAGATGAGTTTTATACCTTGCGTCAGTATAGGATGACAGTACACCAGTATGAGCACAGGTTTTATGAGCTCAAACAATACATCGGAATTGGTAATGATGAGGCTATGCTTGTCCAAAATTTCCTAAGAGGTTTGAACGACCGTATTAGTGGAGGTGTGAGGGTATTCAAGCCACCCTCAGTGGAGATAGCCGTGGTGAAAGCCAAATTAGTTGAGTTGAACCTTAGTCATGCACTTGGTGGTCAGCCAGGTGTGCAGATAGGGAGTGCACCTTCCAGTGGGAATAGAGCTCAGGGAAATCCTTTCCAGTCAGCTGCATCATTTAGGACTCCTCAGACACCCGCTAAGAGTGGAAAACAGCAGCAACAACAACCGTCAAAATTGAAACAATTTTAGGGCCCTTCAGGGCAGTCCTCACATATTGAATCTCATACCCCTAGCCAAGTAAGTTTCCAGCAGTCTAGTGGGCCAATAGGTAATAGAGGACCAGGTAGAGGAGCTTGCTTCTCTTGTGGGAAGTTTGGTCACAGAGTCGCGCAATGCCCTTAGAATTTCCATAATATAGGTAGTCAGAGGCTAGCAACATTAGAGCCTACAGTGAGAGATGCAGGGAGATCCCATAGAGTGTTTACAGCGGTGGATGACCACCAAGCTGATCCTCAAGTGTCACACCATCGACCAGGTAAGGGTCCTATGGTACCCAAATGATGAGACCTCGATGACTTGGGAGGATGTAGCGAAGATGACAGAGTTGTATTCTTATTTATTTTAGGCTTCTAGGAGTAAGCCTAGTTTTAGGGGGGACAATGCAGTACCCCTACTAGTTTGAACTCATTAGACTCATATTTTATTATTGGTTGTTTTTAGTGGATACATTACCATGATATATTACTCAGATTTTTATGACATTACGATTTATCTGGAGATGAGATGTATAATTTATTTGTAGTATTTCAATACTTGTGATTTATGGCATTTTATGGATTATTGCTATGTACTGACATTTTACTTTATTTATGCAATGTGGAGTTATATGTTGTGTGTCTGCAAGTGTATTGGATGCAAGGGGACGATTTTCCTTCACTCATTTTGGTGAGACAGGGAACATCATGATTGTCCTTCATCGGTGTGTATACCATGTTTTCTATATTGTATATATGCATGTGTGGTTCGGTGATGCAGGATATTATAGGTACAAGTACCGGGAAGGTACAGGATATTGTCTTCACCTAGCTTCATAGGTCTGAGCGTGCCTTATATTTTCTAATGGAAGTGGAGGAGATAGTAGTTGACCCTATTTTACTTAGTTACACTCGTGTGAGTGTCGTCAGTTGATCATCTTGTTGGTTTGTTCAACCTTTGTATTTTTTCATTTTATCTTTTAGGGGTAATTGCTTGAGATTTGTTTAATTTGAGTGTTTTAAGTGGATTTAATTAATTAATTAATCAAGTTTATGAAATTATCTCATTATTGTATTGTTTATGCATTGAGATTATAAATTTAGTTAATTAAAAGATTATTAAATTAAGTTGCATGATATTAGAGATATATTTTTATTTAAATCGAAAAATAAATTAGATTAATTATATTTATTGTTTCCTTGGATTTTAAATAAATAAATAATTAAATAAATAAAAGAATAATGATTTTTAATTATTGCATGTTAGCTTATCTTTTGTTATAAAATTAGAAAAGAAAAGAAAATTACTTTTATTCTAAAATTAGGTTTTTTAGAAAAGCTATTGAACCTAGAATTTTAGTTTAAAAAAGGGGGAATAGGTCATTGTTTTAGACACACATGAACAGGTCTGGAATTTAGGTGAAGGAATTTATTGGAAGCTTATTGAAAAAGTTAGGGTGCTTCTATAGATTTCTTCTAGGAAAGCTATACCAGATTGAATGAATTCTTAGTTGTGGGTTTTAGTAGATATTTCTATTTTTCTCTGTTTGATGTGTGTGTATAAAATTATTGTCGAATATAAACCCTCTTCTGGTGAATTCGAGTTTTGTTTTAAAATCCATGCCTAATGTGTTTTTCTAGTTTATGGGAAGGATGTAATTTTGAAAATATTGAGAAAATTAATTTATTCTCTCTGGTTTAATTTGTATTAATAGTCCTTTAAGTAAATCTTGTGGTTTCTTAGAAATAAATTTAATTGTGAATTAAATTTATTTGATTATCTAAATTTTAAAAAAATTGTGTTTGAAATAAAATTATGTGAAGGAGTTTTCAATTTATATGAAATTTTAGAATTCTATGGGAATTATGTAAAATGATTTTTTTAGGAATTTGGAAATTAATATTAAAAAAAAATATAAAAAAATATATATATATAAAAAAAGGTAGGGCATACTACCTACGGTAGCATCCGATAACGTCGATAGTACACAGTACTACCGATGGTAGCAGTGCTACCGGATGATAGTACTAGCTACCAGTGGTAGCATAGGCTGTCGTGCGGTAGCTTAGGCTACCGTGCCAAGGGCTATAAACAAGCTTTAACGTGTTTTTAATTTTTAATTAAATTCTAACCCCTGTACGTACTACGATATGGTTGTTTCTAGTTTCGTACCCAGGGGTTGGATAAGTAAAATTTATTATGTGTTATATTATATATGTATATAAATAGATATATGTATATTCGTATATGTGTTTATATATATATATATATTTATATATTAGATATGTTTTCTTATGGTAGTTATTATAATATTTTAAATGTTATTTTAAATATTATTTAATTACAGTTTGGAATGTTTCAAAAATAGAGCTTATAATTTCTATAAATATGTTGAAAATACATTAGGAGAATTATTTTTATTTTAAATCTTTTTGGACAAATGACAAGAAGGATGTTTTTGTATTAAATAGTTGCATTTTCTCGTTATTGGAAAAATCTTTATTTGCAACTAATTTATGCTTTGGCTGTTTTAAGAAAAGATTGCTTGTATTAGGATCTTGTGTAAATGGTGCTTTCAGTCAAGCTTAAATTTCATTGGTATTCTGGTTGAATTGTCATTGTGTCCTATGTTATTATTTCTCATACACCAAGTGTTGTTGTATAAACTTTTTGATATGAGCCATTGTGTGTTTTTGTCCAAATGGTTATTCTTGGGTTAGTATTTGTGTATCCTTCACCTATTTTTGTCAGGATTATTTATGTTTGTCTGTTTTGCCATAGAGTTCTCATAGAGAGAGACATTTCCTGTTAGTGTCCTATGAGAGATAGTGGCTTTCGAGTGGGGGCCGTGCCCAAAGTGGATGACAAGATAACCTGTCGAAAGTTGGTTTAAAAGTGATAACATAATAATATATTGGGGGGGAGTGAGTTAAATATTAATTAAGATAACTGTACCTTGTGCATAGGTGAGTGCTTATACAAGGCTCATAATGTTATGAGAAGGCCTGGAATGGAAAACTTACCACCTTGTCTTCACGAAAGGATTGGCAGGATCTGCATGAGACTTAGTTGGAACTGGAGGCTCGGGAGAGGTTACCAGGAGAAACCCAAGGATGGGGGCCGGGACCTATGGAGGCTATACCATGGTAACCATCAAGCTATGTGATGACACTCTCTCCTTAGAGGCACTAGTGTTTTGTGAGTTGAGTCACATGGATGTTTGCAGAGTCTTGTAGTCTTTTCATACTTGTCTTACTTTGCTTGCTTGAGAGTTTTCTACTATCTCCTAGCATGGTGTGGTGGTTCCATTTCGGGATCACATGGTTGGGTGGTAGTGCCACTTTCCATCAAATGTTCTGGATTGTATCTTCAAGTGAGGAAAGGCTTCACTAGTGTTTCTTGGTTCATGGTTTATGTACCAACTCTTGTTTGAGATCATTGTTCAGTTGAGACCTTGTGGTCATTATATCAGACTTTTATGTAACCTTTATATTATATCTTTGTAACCAATGGAATTATTGGAAGCCATGTATTTATGGATATTGTAATATTATTATGTCAGTGAAATGAATGTTATTTTTTTGATCTTATGTTTAAATGGTTTATGGAAATTGGATACATTGGAATACTTTTATTTCCTTATTATGAAATTTGGATGTATGTGTAGTTTTAAACTAAAGCATTCAATTTTATCTAATTAAATAACTATGGTGTTAATATAATCTATGAAATTAATCTTCGTTGGTTACCCTTAGGAAAACATATGGTAGACTTTTGTTGTGTTGTTAAACGTGCAATGGTTTTAGTTAGTGCACTTAGTCTTTAACAAAAAAAAATTATTTCACCCTTTAGTTGCCTAGTTGTGTTGTTTTCCTTTAGAGTTCATGGCAGGGCATTACAAAATACATGACTTTGACAAATTCATTATTTGATAGTCCACTCAATATGGCATGTTTTGCCTTTGCATTATTCTCATACTCCCTTTTTGCATCCGGATCAGTGGGAGGAGTATTAAGAACAATATACACATTCCTAACTAACATCCACACATGAAAATCAAGAGATGAGATATAAGTCTCCATTCTTCCACTCCATAAGGCATAATTGGATCCTTCAAACATGGGGTTTTTGAGGAAGAAGACTCACTTCTTTCCATTCTGCTCAAAGTCCAGAATCTATCCAAGGTTTAAAAATAACTGGGAACCTTTCTCTAATGCTAGTTGTTGAACACAAAATACCACTGAGAGGGCAATGGATCAGTGGTTCCTAAGTTTTTCCTCTTTTGATCTAACTTGAGAATATCAGCTATTTACTTTATCACTTAAATAGTCAAACCAATAATAGAGGAAAGAAAGCCAAAAAGACCATACTCACATAGGTAACTCACAACACTAGATTTATGAGGAAAAAACCCAATATGGGAAAAACCTCGGTGAGAAAAAATGCTGAAGTCTACTGCTTCAATCTAGCCTCATAGGTAAAACATAGATTTACAAAGATTTTGGGCATCAACCCAAGGAGCACCAACCAAGCTTCAACTTGGTGAAGTATCTTGAAACACTATTTGAATACAATTAAGGCTTCTTGCTGCAAATGAATTATGCAACTCTAGAGTCAAATAACTCTTTGTTGTCTCTCTCTCTCCCTTTCACACATAGTCTCTCAACACACTGTGTCTCACTAAGATGCTTCCTGCTCTGCCACACCTTACCAGTTAGGCTCAATTGCTAGACTATGATAATACCGGTAGAATTATCTCATTGGTTCGCTCACTCACACCCACTGCAACTTCCTCAGAACACCTTCCCAACTTTCTCTCCTCACTAATATTCACATCATCAACAACATTTCTTTCTGGAGCTCTCATCGCTTATACAATGATTTCTTGCTAAAAATGCAAATAAAAAAACCTGAGCGATAAGGGTTTCCTTTTTCTGACACAATTTCATGAGATCCAATCCACCTTTCTTGGATCAATCACCTATCCTTGAAGACTTCTCTTGCAAACGGTTTTCATTATCCAATGCGCATTTTCCTTTAAGTGGCAATAACAAATCAGATCTTCTGTCATAAAGTCAGATGACACATAAGGACTCTCAAGCAAGAACTCACACAAAAAAATAAGAATGAACTCCTAAAGGCATAAAACTCATCAGGACATAAATGTATCCAATAAGCATAATCATAAATTGTAAAGGAGGAACACATGTAGGACTAGAGTGTCATCACATGTCATCCTCATAGCATAATAACATAATAACAAAAGACACTAGCCTAATAGACATCTGGATCCATCTCAACCTATGAGAGACAAAGGGAGATTAGCTTACCATCTTCAGGGCCTTCTCATGCTTATCCTAAAACATCCTCCCTATGACTAATCCATGAGGCTCAAAACTATTCATTATCTTGTTTAAACGAGTTATACTTACCCATCCCAATTATTTCATTATCAATGTTATCACTTGTTTACAAATCATGGAGAACTCCAATGTTCCCTTGTGGTCTAGACTTCATGCATCCTTACAAGGAAACTCATGCAAGCCTATCTCTCATGACCCCAGTCATCACAAATGGTGTAGAGAAGTAATAATACTTTAAACCATCAAAATACATCAACACTGATAAAGTGGAATCTGGAAAATATTAACAGACCTCAAATAAAGCCTTTGGTACAAAAGTCAATTCAGGAAAACTAATTAAAATAAGCAAAACTATGAATAACACATAAATCAGATAGATTCATGCATTTGCTTAACAAGATCACACTTTTGTTCAAAAGGTTAGCTCTTTTGTTCAACAAGTTAACTATTTTGTTCAACGGGTTAGCACATTTGTCAATAGGTTCGCGCATATGTTCAACAGGTTCACACATATGTTCAGCAGGTTCACACATATGTTCAACAGCTTCGCGCATATGTTAAAACAACGCATATGCCTAAATTTGATAGAAATACTCAAAAACTTATGAGATAAAATAAATTGGGTTCACACATATGTTCATAGGTTCGCACATATGTTCAACAGGTTCCTACATATGTTCAACATCTCTGCACATATGTCCAACAGGTTCACGCATATGTCACACAGGTTCGCACATATGTTCAACAGGTTCACGCAAATGTTAATACAATGCATATGCATAAATTTGATGGAAATACTCAGAAAACTTTTGGGTAGAATAGTAAAATCCAAACTTCATCAAAGGGCTTGAAAAATACATGAAAATAGATGCCCAGAAACAAGGAAAACATAGGTATAAACGAAATAAATCAACTTAGACTAAAAACCAAGATTAAATCAAATGTCTTCACAAGAGTTTTCACAGAACTAGGAATTTCATACATAGGTAATACCAAATACATATTTTCCAGCAACTATACAAAACAAAGATAATATAAAGTTTCCTCCCTGAATATTTATTTCCAAAACTATATTAAGACTATAGAATATGCAATACATATTTCTTTCAAACCAATCCCAATACACTTGTAGACATGATGTATACATAGAGAGGCCAGTAAAATTAAAATACACGGGCTCAAGCTCCAACATGTAACCTAGAGTAATAGAATGAAGCTAAAGAAGATCTCCCACAGAGCCAAACCAAAATCCAACCAAGCTCCAGCCAAAACCAAGAGTGAAAAAATCCAAAATGAAGGAAGAAAACTTGCTGGAGAAATTTCCAGAGAATAGCCAACCACAAAAACTTCACGGAAATGAAAATAAAAAGCCAAACAATAACCAAAAACTCTAGCCTCCACAACAACCCATAAAATATTCGATTCTATAATATATTTTACCAACCTCGCCATATAAGATAATTTTACCTCCCTTTTCAAATTCAACCAATAAGAGATGAGGGTAGGTAAGATAAATATAAATCATGTTTTTACAATTAGGTGGGAATATTTTTTTTTTTTTTTTTAAGTGTATTTATAGAACCCACTTAATATAAAAGTCAAACTAATAAATAAAACATGAGCCACAATTAAATAAATCAAATGGGGAAATTAAATTAAATAAACCAAAGGCTCATAAATGAATTAAAGAACCAAATAAACATTAAATACCAAATAAATATTAAACCATAGGTGATTAAATAAATAAATAAACAATTAAATACCAATAAAAGATCAAATCACAAATAAATATAAAACCACAATATAAGCTAAACAATAAATATTAAATCATCATTAAAATAAATAAATATTTAAATATCAAATAATTAAATACCCAAAAAGGCAAGAATCCAATAAATTAAATTAACCATTAGATAATCAAATAATGAAATTGCTATTAGTCAAAATACTTAGAATGAACATTATTAACTATATAATCTCGCATCAATAATCAATCAGTCTCAACATAATAGAACTAACCAACCAATACTAGCATACTCACAACACAGAAGAAATCAAGCTTACTAACTGACATGGCGACTTGCGCCAAGACGCTGACAACTCGTAGTGCACAACTCAGACCTAGAGTATGTGAGGGGAACTTGTACCAACTCCGAACCACATGCCATTGGGATTTAAAGACACACTCATGCCTATGGAGCCAATTGGAGTCGGTGTCTGTTATGCGCAAATGCTGCATCCACAAAGTAATGATATGACATATGCATATATATTATAATAGACAAGGGTTAGAGAATCACAACGACACATCCCGCTCGCAATGAGTGATGTGGCATTGTTTGTATCTCGAAGACATTCATACAACAATCAAACACCCCATAATATCAACTCATCACAGATGATCATTAAATATGGTTTGTACATAAAAACATCATCAGGTGCATGATTAGAATAATTCATGATTATAGTAAGCCATGTAAAATCTATCAAGACTTATGCTCATCAAATCACATGATCAATATAATATTTCAATAATCAATCACATAATAAGTATATAGTGTCTAATAAATCACACGATCAATAATGATAGTATCAACATCATATAAATAATCTAAAATAGACTGTGCCCAATAATGTCTATCATGCATGAATTAAAAGTCAACTCTAGTAAAAAAAAGTCAAGTCAAGGGTGGACACTACAATGGTATACTAATTATTGAAGTATTTGTTGATGATATTATTTTTCAGGTGAAGATAAGCTATGCATTGAATTTTATATGAATATGGAGAAAGAATTTGAGATGTCTATGATTGGTGAGATGATTTTTTTCTTAGGTTTGTAGATTACTCAAACTGACAAAGGTATTTTTATCTATCAAACTAAATATACTAAGGAATTATTGAAGAAATTTTGTATGAGAGAGTCTAAACCGGTAAGTACTCATATGGTTACAAGTGAGAAATTGACAAGAAAAGATTTTTTTTCATCGGTAAATCCTACAAGATACAAATCTATGATTGGAGGTCTTCTTTATTTGACTCAGACTAGGCCTATAACTATGAATGCTATTTGTATTGTTTCAAGATTTCAGAGTGATCCTAGAGAAATTCAAGAGATGGCGGTGAAAAGGATTTTTAGATACTTGTAAGGTACATCACAATATGTCTTGTGGTACCCTAAGGATGATAACTTTACTTTATGTGCATATACAGATGTTGATTGGCCTGGAGATGTTGATGACCAAAAAAGTACTTCTAGTGGAGCTTTCTTTCTTGGAAAGAAGTTGGTTTCATTGATCAGCAAGAAATAGTCATGTACTTCTTTATCTACCGCTGAAGTAGAGTATGTTGTTGTTGCTACTAACTGTACACAAGTTTTATGGATGAAGAAAATGTTGAAGGATATAGAGGTGGATTGTGATGCATTAGTAGTTATTCACTGTGATAACTCTACTACTATTGATATATCAAAAATTCTGGTATTTCGTTCTAAAACAAAGCACATATCTATCTGTAATACCCTAAAAATGATCGTCTAAACCATGAGCCCCTAATCTCAACAACATCACCAAGGTCCTAACCAAAGGCAATTAAATCAATCTTGAGCACACAATTAATTTCTAAAATTATCAATGTCACATGGCAGATTATTCAATCAATTTTAATTAAATATTTATTTAATTAATTAAATCATTCCAAGTAAATCATTTTTAAATAATTATCCTATTTAATTATTGAATATCCTAGCATATTTAATGAAATAAATCAATTTGCCATTAAATCATCAAAAAAGAGGAATTAATTTGAAAAAAAGAATTAAAAATCGAGAAAAGAAATCAATTGGAGATAATCTTGAAAAACAAATTAAAAATTGATAAATAATCTCAAAGAAAGCAATTAAAATAATTAAATATTAAAATTGAATGAAATAGAGAATAAATCAGTTTTTTCCTGATTTTATCTTAATTTTAGTTCAATTTCCTTTAAAACTGAGAAAAGCATCTAATCACATCAATTCATGTGGATTGTGCTTCCTCTTGGAAAATCTTGACCGCTCATCATCATTTGATCTCAGTCATTGGTTTCTTTCTGAATTTTTTATAAATTCAGGCTCTCATCTCTCATTCAAGGATCCTAGAGAATATATTGTTACTATGTTATTTTTGCTCTAGGTTCATTGAGAATTTGCATTGAGATATTGCATATTAGTTATTTCATATTGCTTAAATCATTTAGCTTAAATATTCATATATTTCTTAAATCATGTTAGATTAATCTTGCATATCTATCTTAAATCTTGCATCCATTTAGCTCATATTCATGGGTAAAAGTACAAAGTCGTGTCACACTTTTATAAAGGAAATGGCCAATGTTGGTTAAACTTTTTATATTAAATGAATAGAAAGTGCAATATATGTTTTAAATTTTGAAATGATGTAAGCGAATCAAATTTATATTCTTATGTCTATTTTAAGTTTGTAATTTTAACAAAAAATTTTAAAATTATTTGAATATAGTTTTTTATAAAGTAAACACTATAATTTAGTTGCTATAAAAATATTGAAATTGAAGTTATACAAGCCACCACACTTTATTAAGTAAAATTTACTTTTTTTCTTGAATTTTTTTTTGTATATTGATAACTTGAAACTTTAGTGCATGGATATATTGTTTACTATTTTATATAAATATATATATATTTTTCATTAAATTTGAAAATTTACGTGTGCTGAAATACAACTGTTTCCAATTCCTACCACTTTTTTTCTTAATTATTTATCCAAATCATAAAAGAATTATATCATCTTGACATAGATTCTTTTCTCTACTGCATCATATTTTTTTCAAGTTTTTTTAATAAATTTTAGTATTTTTCCTTGACAAGATAATAAACCTTATATTTTAGTGCTGATGACCTAGTTTCAATAAAAATAAAATATAAAACATAAAAAACTAATTAAAATATTAAAAGATATATATTTTGGAAAATTCACTTATAGATCTATAAAAGAGTATTTTTACATTTCAAAAAAAATATTATTGATAAGAGTAGGAGTTGTTGAAACATTGAGTTTTCTTTTTTTTTGTAATTAGACCAAAACTAGTATAAAATATACATTTAGTATACACTTCCAATTGGAAAATTTGTGGCCCATATATAACTTAGCTATAATGAATCTATATAGACCATATGTTTTACTAAAAGTAAATTTTAGTTAGAATTACTTAAATTCACTTATGCTGGTAAGTTAGCCTGAAACGTGACACAACTTTGTGCTTTTACCCTCATGCTCATATAGATTTTGAAATCCTTCATTTAGGTGTATTCTATTCACTAGATAACTTAGCAATCTGAGAGAAATCTAAACTCGCATCTACTAGAAGGAAATGGGTCTCTTTGTAATGGTTTATTGTTCATTGATTATTGATTTACTAACTATGCATCTAATGACTTAATTGAAGTACTGTGTATTTTAGATACAAATATAGATCCTCTTTTCACACACACTTTTTTGGCGGCCACCGTGGGGCAGAAGACTACTTTTTTTGGCCTCAAAATTACTTTTTCTATCCTATAGGTCTCATCCGTACAGTCATTGCTAAGTATTGTACGAGTGTTATCACTGCATCGTACGATATTCTATCAAAATCTTTGTTTTATCGTATGAATCAGGAAATGGACTCGTACGAATTTCTGCTCTGAATATCTGATTTTGTACTTTGTCATTTCATGCTAAGTTCTAAATCATAGGATAAAAGGCTTTTGTCATTTTCTTCTGTGAGAATTGTTGTATGATTATGTATTCTTATAGATTAACACTTGTTTTAATCTTCAGGTTTTCTATTCGATTTAGATTACACTGACACCAACCCTGAATTGTCTTCTGTCTACTTGAGATTTTTACAGCCTAACCAGTTTCTTGCAGGATGCTTGTCAAAGAATTTATCAATCAAACATACACTTGTCAAAGAATAAAAACAACATGACTATTGATGCGTTGTTTTTTCAAGTTGCCTAAAGAGAATCAATCAAACATTATGTATTCTTTAAATTCATTTTAGGCACCTAACTTTCTATCTAGTTAAAGAATAAATCAGTATTTCATGTTTTACAAAAATTATGAGAGGTAGGAGAGTATGCTCTTGTCTATATAGACAATCGGAAATCCAAACCCTTGAGGCATTTTCTTTAAGTTTGAGATTTGTACATCTTTAGCAGGCCTGCCCTCCCGAGGAGCTAATAACTCTATAACCATTATGACCAGTAAGAAGAGAATGACCCAAGTGGGAATGGCTAAATGCCAACTACTCCAATCCACTATAAAGCAAACGTGATTTGATGAAAATCAAGTCAATGGTAGTGCTCGAGAATAGCTCTCCTTTTTACCTTTGGGTATATTATTTACCTTGGGTTTCAAGGCTGGAAGGCCTCTTAATTGAGTTTATACCTTGACATGCTAAATAAACCCCTTACTAGTTCCAATTCAAATTAGAAGCTACCTGGGTCACCTCTAAAAGGTTGATAATCTTTGTGCAAGAGAGATAGTAACTCTCCCAAGACACTTTACATATTGTGCCCCCATTAGAATTTGGATTCAGCTAATACGGCATTGAGAATCCATTGCATTAGACTCATCGGTCGTATTTTGATTAGCTATTGGGTGTGTAGCTAAGTCACCAAGCAAAGGATTTCTTATCTAAGACAACTTCCATAGGGTTTGCATGTTGTGATTGTAATTATTATTTGTATTACGTATTTTCTATGTTTTCATCCCTGAAATTAAAATTGAAATATCAAAAATGGAGAAAACAATACCAAGTAACTTAGTGATAAAATCTGTCAGTGTCAAAAACTAGTCCTCGTCAGTCATCCACCTCAAAACTCAATCTGCCTCAAAACTGGTCATAATCAGTCATTAAAAACTTAGAATTTAACCTCCATCTAGACATAGTTGTATAGCTCTTCCTGTAGTGTCCTAAAATTGTGACACTTGCAATTTCGACTGCATTTGGGTCTTCACGATGGCGATGCAACGTTAAACCTGAATGGAGACCCTGAAACCTACTTGTGACACCAAAAACTACATTTTTCTGCACCTTGGCATGATCCCTCCTTGCACCCTGTTGTCCCAGGAGGTGGGACCATGGTGCCCAGTGCCCTGGTCCCCCAAGACCATGGCGCCCAGCACCTTGGTCCCTGGCCCTATTTTTGGCCCAGTCTCTTTTGGGCATCGGGTCTTTAAGTTTGCAATTCAGGAATTATTGTTTCCTGGTCAGCCTAAGGTCGGGAAAATCAGTCTATCAACCCTAATTGACAAGTATATAAACTACAATTCCTCTCTCAAAAAGGGAGGAAGATATATGTGAGCAAGATGCGGAAGCAATATTCAAACATTCAAGCATTCAAGCATTCCTTCAAGCAATTGAGCATTCTAAGTCTCCATTCAAGGCTAAGTGTTGCATTCAAGACAAGGATTCAACCATTGAAGAGGAGATCACTTACAACATACAACATACATTACACCTTCGCATGTAAGAATACAAGCATTCTTACAACAAGGTATCAGTACTTGTTTACATTACAAACATTTACATTTACAACATTCTCATTTCTTGGTTAATTCCAAAACCGGGGTTTGACCTAAAGGCAAACCCCTAATCCCTAACCCCCCAATCGTCCTCTCTTTTCTGTGTGTAGGTTGCAGGTATGCGGCTGTAATTGAAGATCTGGAATCCTTGTGCAGAGACGAACAGATCCCCCTTCGTTTCGCAGATTTTTTGGAGGACCGTGTGCACACCGGGCGCCATCATCCCGTCAACTTTCGCTCAAATTTGCAGGACAACACCGTCTCGACATTTTACTGCTAATTCCAGGTCCGCAGCTTCATCCCATATCCCTATCTCTGTTTATAAGCGAATCTTTCCTATTTTTACATGCATTCCTAGTTCAATCATTCTATCTACATTTCCTTACAAAAGAGGGTATCCTTGATGTCTTAACCCTTGAAACTCATTTAGAATCCAACCCTACATTGTGTGGGATTGGATCTTGTGGGTTTCAACCCCTCTTTTGAATGTAAAGTCTCCCCTAAGTGAAAACCATCAACCCTAGTGACCTCCCTTCTCTCTCCTTGGAGTTGGGGAGGGGAGAACAACTAGGGTTCGATTTTTCCGCTTTACACTTCCGATTGATCGTCCTTCTTCATATTCTATGTCGTACATTATTCCATCAGTCCTAACAGTTGACATTTTAGCCTCCATTTTGTGTCGTATGAGTCCTAATTGTCTATCGTCCAGTTCTGAGAATTGTCATTTTAGCCTCCATCTTATGTCATACAATAAACTTTTGCACTAAATACTCTATCATTCCAAACATACCCATCTGTCGTACAGTACTAGGCGGGTTAGTGTAGGATCATGGGGGACCAAAAAGTGGCGATGTGAAAAAAATAGCCTTCTTCACTTGCCTAAAAATGCGAAAATCCGTGTTGACTTTTTGGTTGGCCTGGGTGTCAGTACACCTTGGCATGGTAATTACCTATGCAAATTGGATATCCGATTTTTATTTGTAATTTTAAATTAAATATAATATTATATATTACATATTATATAATATATAATATATTATTATATTATATAATATATAATGTAATAATATATTATATAATACGTATTATATAATATATTATTATATTATATATTATATTATATTATATTATATATATTATTTATAATATAATAATATATTATATAATACGTATTATATAATATAATAATATATTATATATGTTATTTTAAAATAATTAAGTATAAAAATCGAATATCCAATTTTTTGAGACAAATATATTTCAACAGTGACAACCCGTGAGTCATTTTTAACTCATGCGGTGCGCGATTTTATAAAAATCTGATATCTGGTGCACCTGATATCCGGTGTTTTGGCCAAAAATTGCTAAAAAATAGATTGAAAGGTAAGAATTTTATTGTTTTCAATCATTTTCATTTATTTTTTGTATTTTTTGTTAATGTTTATTTGATTTTTCATTGAAAATATGTTTTTTTTCATGAAAACTAGGTTTTTTTAAATCAAATACCTAATTCTTTAAATTTGTTAACTAAATTATATTGTTTACATTCAATTAGGTTAAAAATGGGGGATAACAATGAAAACATTGATCAACCACAACTGCAACAACCAAAACCTCCTTTGCCAAACCCCCCCTCAATTCAGGATTTGATTGCACAAAATTTGAATGAATTGAGGGGGATTGCAGAAGTATATCATAGGATCCCTCCCTAAACCCAATGTTTGATCCTCTCACGTCGATCATAAAGACTATGGAAACCATGACTAAGGAGCACAATGTCGCCCTTTTGTGGTGAGATTCTATGAGGGAAAAATATGCAAATGGCTTGTCGTATAAGGATATCAAGGATCTCGAGATATCCAAAGCCACTATCACCTCATTGTTTTTGAATCCCTGTACTAGTCAACCCGTAGATCCCAAAAAACAAAACTTTCTATTAAATGGTGCACAAATGATGGTATTATGAAAAACTTTTGGGATCGCTAGTGGATGGTTTTCGACAAACCACCCAACAATAATCTTGATGTCCCCTTCTATTTCATAATAAAATTATATGCTGAGTTTGTTTTATGCAAAAATGTTAACTACTTTGACATCCAACCTTTCCAAGGTGTAGGTTTAGGTATGCCCCAAAATAGACCTAGGGCAGTCAGAGTAGTCCAGGGCCCATATGTCCCCGCTCCTCCTGTTGATCCTCCACCTACAGTGCAGCATCCTCATATCATTTTTGAGGCAGCTTCATGGACCATATCGCCTATTCACTCTTTGAGTAGCCTTTTGGTTTCTCAAGTTGGGTCAGCAGCTCAGCCTACTCTTGATGGTAGTGGTGCATCTGGTGGTGCTGACATGCCATCCTCGACTCCACACATATGCATGCTCCATAGTTATGTCATGTGTGGGCACGTATGCTTGGGTCCAGTTGGACAACCCATTGATCCTCCTATGGATAGTGCAGATTATGAGGTGCATGAGATGCATGATACACTAGATATTATTACACAAACTAGAGGATACCATGGGGAGTCCTCACATGCTAGAGGTGAGGATGCACCATCATCATACATTGATGATGTAGTGGTAAGATTTATATTTTCACAGTTCATGTTTTATTTTAAATGAATATTTATAATCTAGATAATATTAATTACTAGTTTTTATTTACATGGTCTATTTAAGAGTTGATGACTAAGGAGGAGTTGAGATAGATTCAAGAGGGCACCTTGTCGGCCATTTCATTTGGCCTTGATAGCTTCATGATACATATAATATTACACCTAGTCGTTTGTATTTTATTGTACATACATGCTCATCATTTATATTGGTATTAATTAGATTATGTAGTAACTTGCATGTATATCTTATTTTTCTCTTGTAGGGAACAAGTAGCATGAGTGCGGGGCAGTGTGATTTAGGATCTGGTAGTGCAGTTGGAGACAAGGGAAAGGTAATTGAATAGAAATATGATTGAATGAATATTTTAAATAACTTATAGTTATTATACACGTCTAGACATAGATTGATAGTTTCATATACTTGTTGTGTATATATACAAAGAATTCTTGGCTTCACATCCTTGATGACTACACCCAATATACCTGAAGAAGAAGAAGAGATGCCTCGAGTAGATGTGTGTTTATTTTATTTTGTGATTAGTAGATATAATTTGTTATTATCAGTGATAATTATATGCTAACTTGTATCAATGTCATGTTTCTGAACATATGTAGGTTGTGTATGAAAATATTCAAAACATACCTCCTCTAACGAAGAAATATATCAAGAGTCCTCTAAAGCCAAAGAGAAAACATGGAGATGAGGTAAACATGAATAGTTCAATTATAGTTCATTTTTATGTTAAATTTTTTAATGTGAATTATATAATATAACTAATATTAATCATGGTTTGTTTTTCTTGTGCAGGATCCTTCAGAGCCGAGCAGTGTGGTGAACAGGATTGATTTTGATGATCCATCAATAACTTAGGATGTTATAGATAGTTTTGGGATGCTTACATGTCTAGTTGGCATGTATATTTTGTATATGGACAAACATTCATGTATTTAGGCATAGATTTTGTTTCAGTTGGTGTTTACGCCATATTTGTGTATGGACATACATTTGTAATCATTTGACATTTTTATATATACAGAAGTTGATATTCAATCATATAAATTGTTTCTCATCTGTGCATGGTGTTATCATGGAAATCTTTAATATTCATTCTAATAATTAACAATGGTTAATAATGTTTATTTAATGAACAATACAATTTATTTTATTTCATCATAAGTGTTGTTTGTATAATGAAAAATATAATTCATTTAATGAACAATACAATACAATTCATTTAATGACCAATACAATTCATTTAATCAACAATACAATACAATTCATTTTATGAACAATACAATTCATGAACAATACAATTCATTTAATGAACAATACAATACAATTCATTTAATGGACAATACTTGATACAATTCATTATTACCCTACGCATGGTCCTATTTTGCCCCCCGCCTTGGTCGAATGCTCGGGGTTTTATTAGGGAAACAATTTTTTGGTTGGCAAAAAAATCGTCAGTCTTACTCAATCGAATGTTGTTGCATGGCCAATTTCTTAGTCTTCTCATCGCGATGATGAACCGTCAACTCCGACATGTCCAGTTAGGCATTATTACCCTATGCATGCTCCTATTTTTTCCCCCCACTCGATCAAACGCTCAGGGTCATACCCTACCAGCGTCGTCCCTTGAGCACCCTAAGTGCTAAAAATTGTCAAAATTTGATGGGCCCTAACTCAGAATCCCCTGCAAATGATCTGTTTGAACCTACAGGGCCATGGGAGGGGTCCCTACAAAAGCCTATCTTGGTTTTTCAAGTTGCCATACGGTTTTATTAGGGCAGCAATTTTTCGGTTGGCGAAAAAATCATCAGTCTCATTCAATCGAATGTTGTCGCGTGGCCAATTTCTCGTTCAGGTCATCGCAATGATGAATCGTTAGCTCTCACATGTCTAGTTAGGCATTATTACCCTATGCATTCTCCTATTTCCCCCCCACTCGATCGAATGCTCAGGGTCATACCCTACCGACGTCATCCCTTGAGTGCCCTAAGTGCTAAAAAATGTCAAACTTTGACAGGCCCTAACTCAGAATCCGTGGCACATGCGAATGATCTGTTGGAACCTATGGGGCCATGAGAGGGGTCCTTACAAAATCCTATCTCAGTTTTTCAATTTGCCCTACAGTTTTATTAGGGCAGCAATTTTTTAGTTGGTGAAAAAATCGTGAGCCATACCCTATTGATGTTGTCCCTTGAGCGACCTAAGTGCTAAAATTATATATAAACAAGCATTACATTGTAGACACATAATGATCATCAATATTTCTATGTATTGTATACACATAATTACCATTACACTTGCATGTGACATCCATGAAGGGATTTGCAAACATAATTTTTTTTTCATTACCAATGTACTCATGTACATATACATGGACATTATCATCAATATAACTAAACCAATTTTCTCATGGACATTGTCTATCATGATAAAATTTTTACATTAATTCACATCCATGTACAAATACAACATCCCACTTCATCTGCATCAGACATCCTCATGTCCTAAGAGAAAAGCTTACGTACAACAATGCCTACATATAAATGACGACCAAAATAAGTAACCTTTTTATACATTCACTTGACTTAATTTTTATGCATAAAATTTTATCTCATTAATGCACAAAGGAATATGTACCATCACCAAGAGAGGTTCTTGTCAATGACGAATGATCTAGCATGAACCTGTATTTTTAAGAATTGTTAGTCTACACATAAAATGCATGGATGAACATAAAGGCTTTATGATAATCACTTCAACTGAAATACATGATAATAAATGAAAAGGTGGGATTATATACCACAAAAATATGTCCCTTCAAATTATATCAACAAAACCCACTATGTTGATGCAAAAATCATAATGTGATACTATTGTATATCATCAAAAAAGACTTGCATGAGCATAAAGGTTTTGCGATAATTATATCATCAAAAATTGTCAAATATTGTTCTCTAATAACAAAAATTATAAATCTCATCAAATTCATGATAATAAGTCATGTTGCAAAAATATGTCCCTTCTGATTATATCGAGTGTACCCTCTATGTGCATACAAAAACCATGTTGCCAAAAAAAAATGTTCATCAATAGACTTACATTTTGAACACATCCATAATATACACGTAACAAACTTGAACATTAAGGTTTAATGATCATTGTTTGAAATGAAATGCATGATAAAAAAATAAGGCACCATTAAAGACCTACTACTCAAGTGTTCCTGAAGGGTCATCTCTTTGCTTAAGAGTATCCAGTATTGCTTCATGATCAGCTGTAGTCACTATCCATAGCTCTTTGGTCTTCGGTTTTGCTTGATGCTTCAACACCTTGACATTTGTAGTTAGAATAAGGTGTAAATAAATTATAATGGTTTTGTGTCTCTCATAGTCTTCAAATGCAGGTATGCCATTCTTTCTAATCATGTATGTTCGCAACCAAGTTCCCACAACAACAAATGAGCCTGTGGGATATGTGAACCCGTCATCATCTGTCACTAGTTGTGTTAGCTTTTGTTTTCCTTGTACACATCGTGCCAACCAATATTCTAATCTCTCTTCATTCCCTTCTGGTGCAACAACTACAAAAACATATCTTGGTTGTACAAGATCTGATAGATGGTCATACTCAAGTGAACTTTCCATGTCATCATTTGATGAGGATATTGTTTGAGATAAAGGAGTTAGATAGTGGGGAACCCACGTATCAGCCCACTCACTTGACTCGCACTGATCCCAATAACACCGAGCACAACTTTGACAAAAACAAGCCAATGCTCATGTCCAAATGGTCCATGTACTTGCATTTGAGCTGAGAAATGAATGCATCTTTGAAGAATCTTTAATTGTTTGACAATCCAATCTATCTTCCATTGTTCCCTCTTCAACCAACCAAAAGAATTTGTTCACTGCTGAATCAAGAGTACCTCCATGTGACAATGCTAAACTACACCAATCAACAATAGAACGTGCATCAAAGAAATTTGTACCTGAAATCCTCAATTTCTCCTTAACTAGAGCTCTCTTCAAACATGAACCTGCTCCATCATGCTCTCCCTTCCCATGCCCTACCTCAAAAAAATACCAAATATGAGGCATACGCCTCTCTACATGCATTCTACTCAACCAGTAAAACATATGGGCATTCTTGAAATTACCCGCATAGTTATCTGACCATATTATATGTTGGTCAATTGCAATATCTTTCTCATGCAAGAACAATGATACCTATATACACCATATGAACCCTAACGACACCATATGGTGTCATAAGGGGTCTTATATTGTCCTTAGGGGTCATATGGTGTCCCACGAACCCTTATGACCCCTTAGGAAACCATAAAACCCATTATGACACCATATTGGGTCGCTTTGGGTCCTATGGTGTCCTAAGGGGACATATTATGTCCTATGACCCCTTAGGACACCATATGACCCTTAACGACACCATATGGTGTCATAAGGGATCCTATGCTGTCCTACGACCCCTTAGCACACCATATGACCCCTTAAGACACCATATTTGGTTGTTATGGGTCATATTGTGTCCTAATGGGTCATATTGTGTCATATGACCCCTTTAAGACATTATATGACCCCTTAGGATACCAAATGACCCCTAATGACACCATATTGGGTTGCTTTGGGTCATATTGCGTCCGAAGGGGTCATATTGTGTCCTACGACTCGTTAGGACACCATATGACCCATAACGACACAATTTGGTGTCTTAAGGGGTCATATGACCCCTATTGACACCATACGACCCCTAACAACACCATATGGTGTCATAAGGGGTCTTATGTTGTCCTTCGGGGTCATATTGTTTCCCATGAACCCTTATGACCCCTTAGGACACTATACGACCTGTTATGACACCATATTGGGTTGCTTTGGATCCTATGGTGTCCTAAGGGGTCATATTATGTCCTATGACCCATTAGGACACCAGATGACCCCTAACGACACCATATAGTGTCATAAGGGGTCCTATGGTGTCCTACGACTCCTTAGGACACCATATGACCCCTTCAGACACCATATTTGGTCATTATGGGTTATATTGTGTCCTAATTGGTCATATTGTGTCATATGACCCCTTTAAGACATCATATGACCCCTTAGGACACCATATGACCTGTAATAACACCATATTGGATTGCGTTGGGTCATATTTTCCTAAGGTGTCATATTGTGTCCTACGACCCCTTACAACACCATATGACCCATAACAAAACAATTTGATGTCTTAAGGGGTCATATGGTGTCCTAGGACACCATATGACCCCTTAAGACACCATATGGTGTCATAAGGGGTCCTATGTTGTCCTTAGGAGTTGTATGGTGTCCCATGAACCCTTATGACCCCTTAGGACACCATACGACCCATTATGACACCATATTGGGTCACTTTGGGTCCTATGGTGTCCTAAGGGGTCATATTATGTCCTACAACCCCTTAGGACACCATATGACCCCTTAAGACACCATATTTGGTCGTTATGGGTCATATTATGTCCTAATGGGTCATATTGTGTCATATGACCCTTTTAAGACATCATATGACCCCTTAGAACACCATATGACCCCTAATGACACCATATTGGGTTGCTCTAGGTCATATTGTATCCTAAGGGGTCATATTGTGTCCTACAACCCTTTAGGAAAATATATGACCCATAACGACACAATTTGGTGTGTTAAGGGGTCATATGGTGTCCTAGAACACCATATGACCCCTATGGACACCATATGACCCATAATAACACCATATGGTGTCATGAGGGGTCTTATGTTGTCCTTAGGGGTCATATGGTGTCCCGTGAACCCTTATGACCCCTTAGGATACCATACGACCTGTTATGACACAATATTGGGTCGCTTTGGGTACTATGGTGTCCTAAGGGGTCATATTATGTCCTACAACCCCTTAGCACACCATATGACCCTTGACGGCACCATATGGTGTCATAAGGGTCCTATGGTGTCCTACAACCCCTTAGGACACCATATGACCCATAACGACACAATATGATGTCTTAAGGGGTCATATGGTGTCCTAGGACACCATATGATGCCTATGGACACCATATGACCCCTAACGACACCATATCATGTCATAAGGGGTCATATGTTGTCCTCAGGGGTCATATGGTGTCCCATTAACCTTTCTGACCCTTTAGGACACCATACGACCTGTTATGACACCATATTGGGTCATTTCAGGTCCTATGGTGTCCTAAGTTGTCATATTATGTCCTACGACCCCTTAGGACACCATCTAACCCCTAACGACACCATATGGTATCATAAGGGGTCCTATGGTGTCCATAGGGGTCATATGGTATCCTACGACCCCTTAGGACACCATATGACCCCTTAAGACACCATATTTGGTCATTATGGGTCATATTGTGTCATATGACCCCTTTAAGACATCATATGACCCCTTAGGACACCATATGACCCCTAATGACACCATATTGGGTCTCTTTGGGTCATATTGTGTCCTACTACCCCTTAGGATATGATATGACCCATAACGACACAATTTGGTGTCTTAAGGGGTCATATGGTGTCCTAGGACACCATATGATGCCTACGGACACCATATGACCCCTAACGACACCATATGGTGTCATAAGGGGTCGTAAGTTTTCCTTAGGAGTCATATGGTGTCCCATGAACCCTTATGACCCCTTAGGACACCATACGACCCATTATGACACCATATTGGGTTGCTTTGGGTCCTATGTTCTCTTAATCTCTCTCTCTCCCCCCTAATCTCTCTCTCCCTCTCCCCTAATCTCTCTCTATCCCTCCCCCGATATCTCCTCATCTATCTCTCTCTATCTCTCTCTCCCTTCCCCCTCCCCATCTCTCTGTCTCTATCTCTGTCTTTCTCTCTCTCTCTCTCTCTCTCTCTCTCTCTCTCTCTCTCTCTCTCTCTCTCTCTCTCTCTCTCTCTCTCTCTCTTCCCCTCCCCCCCCCTCTCTCTCTCTCTCTCTCTCGTAAGTTCTCTCTATCCCTCCCCCCTCCCCCCTCTCTCTCTCTCTCTCTCTCTCTCTCTCTCTCTCTCTCTCTCTCCCCCCACCACCCCCATTTCCCTCTCCCTCTCCCTAATATCATATACTAATTTATTTATAAATTAATATATTAATATACTAACACCCATAACTTTCAAACGGTATAACATTTTTTGAATCCGAAACATGCATCACATCCTATGCTTTGTCTACTATAGGGAAAAATTAAAAAAATTAAATTTCATAAGGTTTTGACCAAGTTAAGGTGGTCAGATGTAGGAGTTTCTGAATTTCTGAAAAGCTATAGTAAAAAATTCATAAATAATTATTTACTTTATTAAAAAAAAAATACATGTGTCACATCCGAACATGAGTCTAATACTTATATTATAAATATTATAAAAAATATTATGATTTTATTGTGATTAGGGTGGTTAGACATACGTCGACTTATTTTTTTCCTGAAATTTTAGTACCACTTTATTGAACTTTGAAATTTTCATCAAATGGGATTTTTTTTTCTTCCAAAAAACAACTAGTAGCTTAGAAACTACATTCAATTTTCTATATATTCTATTCTTACATATTTTAAAAATAATGTTCACAACTTATTCAAATTTTTATGTCAAGTTGCATAACTCTGATTTTCTGAAATTTCATTGCCACTTAAGGGCCTATTTTGGCACACCATGATCCTGCACATACCCAGGCAGCAACTCATATGAAACAATATTGTCATTTTTCTGAAACTATTACACTGTCGTCTAGTCCTGTAAAACCTGTTGTACAAATCTTTGATTTTATTAAACTAGAATAGTCAAATTTGCCTAAAACACTCTATAGCGAGCCTAAAACTAGTTTTCATCCTCTTGAGTATTAACAATTTTGATATTGTACCCCTATCATGGCTTTGCACAATTTTGTTGATCATCTCTCAGCTAGTTCAAACAACATCTTATCAAACCTAAGTTAACTTAGATAACATCTTACACAGGATAGATCATTCCTAAAACTAGACCAAATCTTAGTTACTTCACTCAATCACTACGTTAAATGAACAACTAGCTAGAATTTGATCATGACTTCTGCAACACATCTAGCTCTTGGTCCTGACAGTTGTAAATGCCTATTTAAGCCAGAAGTTCTCACAACAAAATAGACACGGGAAAAGGAACACCCTTTCCATCAAATGACAATCCATTCTTTGTAGAAAATCTCATCTCAAATAGACCATCATCGTCACAAATACCAATTTATGATCTACTAGTCTTTGGTCAGCCCCTATCTCCCACCATGTTTGGAGAAGGGCAAGAAAGACAAGCTAGTAAATGAGATATTTATGACAACCTCAGAAATCATGCCACTGACAATGACTCCTCATCAATTGAATCTGAAGCCTCTGAACCTTCAGAGATCGAGATACATAAATGTCAAAAGGATAAAGATTTATGAAAAATGATGAAGGTTATCATGGCTAGAGAAAAAGAAGACAATTTTCTAGAACTAGCAAAACAAGGTGCAAAACATCCTACTGGTTATAATGTCGAGACCCTCATCACTAAAGAGGAAGAGACACCATTAGGAATGGTAAACAAACAATTACAAACATTACGAACTGAGATCATAGAACTAAAAAACAAGGATAAATCACCAAAACAATATTCTATGGACACAATATGCCCATTCCTGTTTGACAAAAACCTTTACATGCCTCCATTTCCCTCAAAAGTAGAAATGCCTAAGTTTCAAAAATATGACAGGAATGCAAATCCTCAAGATCATATCAAAGAATTTTGTGTTTTAAGTATGGAGTTCATGCACGACCAAACGTATCTAATGTGCCTTTTCCCGAGAAGTTTAGGGGGGCAAGCTATGGAATGGTTCTCAAGTCTACCTATGGGAATAAGTTTTTTTGAAGAATTAATCCAACTATTTCTATAGAAATACTCCTATAACATTCGTCACCCAGTCACTATGATAGAGCTTTGCAATACCAAACAAAGAACAAGAGAGCCCTTTCTCACTTATCTCCAACGATGGAGAAAGATGTTCTCTAGATATTCACGAACTATTCCAGATCTTGAGAAGATGGATATCTTTGTCAACAACTTAATCTCTGAATGGAAATACAATGTCCAGATGCAAGTACACCCTTCATTCAACAAAATGGTAGATAATGCCATCAGAATGGAAGATGTGCTTATAAAAAAGGGAGATATATCACTTTGGAAAGAAACATCACAAGGTTATAGTTCTAAAGAAAAGAGAAAATATTGGAAATACGACAAAGATAACAATAGAAACATTGTTAATGATGGAGTGGTAGATATTGTCAAAGCAAAAACAAAATCCACAATATTTAACTTGGCTAGTGGCATGCAAGCACTCAAGGCAGCTGAAACTGTAGTAGAAAATCCTCCAAAGAAAGCAAGACAATGGTTTAAAGAGAAACCTTGGCTTTCAAAGCCTAAGCATGATTTTACTCCTCTAGATGAATCATATGAATCATCTTTTAAAACTTTATTGGAAAATGGTTTGATAACATTGCTAGACAATTCTAGACCATATGACCCATAAATTAAACCCAAATGGTGGAGAGAAAATGAATACTATGGTTACCATCAGAACAAGGGACATAACACAAACAACTACATGAAACTCCACCATGAAATTGAAGATCTCATCGACGCTAGAAAAATCATTGTTGGAAATCATGCAACTAATGTTGATCATAAGACCTTTAAATATCCCTTACCAACCTATGAACAAGGAGATTCCTCAAAATACAAGGGAGGTGCTAGAGTCAATTATACCTACACTAACAATGACAATGTGATCAACATGATTGAATCTTCCCAACCTGAATATTGCAATGTGATCATAATCAAAGATAAACAAAATCAAGCACAAACTGCTAATACTATGACCCGCGCTCAAAAGAAAGTTACTCTCCAAGGAGCTAATTCATAAACTTTAACTTAAACAATATCAAACCTACCAACTCCTTCAAATAAACAAACATACACAATCACGGCAAAATCAAAACAACTGGCTTGATCATCTTCTCTTAGTTATAGTATTGTCGAATAATTGAAAAGAAGTAATGCTCAAATTTCTATTTTGGAACTACTGAAGATCTTTTCTTCTCATAGAGAGATCCTCGACAAGGATTTGCTCACCACTAGTGTCCCTAAAGATTTAGATGTCGATTAGTTTCAATCTATGGTGGGTCACCTAACTTCGCCTCATTACCTCACTTTATCTAGAGAAGATGATAACTCACTGAATCACCCGCATAACCAGCCATTACACATTGAAGCTATGATCCATAAACACTGAGTTAAACACGTTTTGATAGATGGAGGCAGTGGGTTGAATATTTGTCCCTACAATCTACTAACACAGCTGGGATTTTTTGTAAATTTTATTGATCCAACAAAGAAAATAACAATAAAGTCATGATGAAGAAGAAAGAACCTCTAAAGGTTTGGTACTATTACCAATCAGGGTAGGACCTATGGAAAGAGATGTCATCTTTTAGGTCCTTGACCTTCCTCTTTCATACAACATCCTACTGGGTAGGCCATGTATTCACAAAATGAAAGAAGTACCGTCTACATATCATCAGTTCTTGAAATTTCCCTATAATGGAGTTGAAGTCTGTATTCTTGCTGATACAAGCTATACCTACAATGCATTAACGCAGAGTGCTGATACTTTTGTTCCTCATAATAGAGCAGCCTCTACAGCTGAAAATTTAGAATCTTTGTTGAAAGATTTAGAAAAGAAATCAAAAATCACAAACATTGGCATGGATGGCTACAAGATAGAGCCTATACTGTCACTAATGTCTCTTCCTCCATCACCAAGACAGTCGGGAAAACCATCAGAAGTTTTGAAGCCACACATTTCAACTCCAAAAGTCATTTATGATGGTCTATTTATATAGTCTTCTACCTCCCTTGCAAATGAAATAGAAGAGGATGCTGCTCTCAAATGGATTTTCAAAGAAGATAGCACAAATGCAGAAATACGACATTGTGAGATTTCCACGACACAATATGGTCTAGGCTATAAGATGCTTCAACGCATGGGATATTTAGGTACCGGTCCTCTAGGCAAGCATCAAGAAGGTATTGTTGAACCTATTCAGTTACAAACTGAGTCTACAAATGATAAAGCTAGACTAGGATACGATCCAAGAAAGTCATCAGATCAGAAACACATGTCTCACCATCAAATTAAGTGGAAGAAAAAGGTACTACCTTTAACATCATAGGAAATTAACACTCAACAAACTCAGAAAGAGTGCGATGATGAACAAGAAGAATTGCCAACCTAGAGAGAGGAAAGAGATGGTAATCAAGTTCTGATTGTATCAGCTATAATACCATATGAAGTAGAAGTCCCAGAGGATATGAGAGAAGTATACAGAATCAGAGAATTGTTTGCACCACTGAACATTTCGGTCACATACACTGCCAGACAACAAGTAGATGATTCAGAAATTGATTCAAATGACTATGAATGGGGTCCAGACCACCTCTTAGATACATCTACTATAGAAACCCCTGAAGAATCCAATGATATCGTAGATGATGCACAAGAGTTGATACACTTAAAAATGCAAAAGGAAATAGAAGGAATCAGATTAAAAAGACAAGAAGACTATGAACGACAGCTGGAGGAAGAAAGGACAAAAGCAATTTCTTCACCTACTAACTCTTCCTCTAATGAGATAGGACAGATCAGGTATGGAACTACAAAAGAAGAATTAGAATCTATAGAAGAAAGACCAGTTATTAGTCCAGAGGAAGCTGAATCAAAAAGATGATAGGGATTAACAAAACCATCAAGGCTATGTCCACAAGTGTGTCAAATACAAGTGATCAATGAACCAAATCATGAAGGAACTTGCAACATCAAAGATGTAGGTATTAATACTATATATACTTTTACTGGACCACTTGAAGATGAGTCAGAAACTTCATCTTATGACTCTAATAACTCAAATAAAATCTCTATTTATAACAACAACTATTCAACAACACATTATGACTACTCTATCATGAATGCTGAGATGTTGTCTGCTGACCCTGTTACTGTCACACCACAGTATGTAGTCCAGTTTGAAGTACGTGACAATGCTAGAAGTAGGTCGGGTGGGTTAGATCCAATAAATACTAATATGAATTTTAATAATCGTGTTTTAGCTCTTCTTGCTCTCAAGACACATACGCAAGGTAGTCTTCTGGAACTCGACTGGTCGGTCCAAAGTCATGATGATAGTACTATGAACTCCCTTAAACATGTTCCAACTTTATCTTTGATACATCCTGAACTGATTGACTGTACCCTTTATAACCAACCTTTGAATATACCCACCTTTGCCAATGACTACACACTAGCTTGCTATCTTAATGTAGTGGAACCAATGAACTCTTCCACTAGTGAGCAAAGCGAGAACATGATAGAAACATACATCAAATATCTAAGTTACAAAAATAAAAAAATAAAATAAAATTTGATGGCAAAAACCACATTGTGGTGATGTCAGAATCAAAAATAAAAAAAATAAAGGACGTACCTAAGAGTGAAAACCTCTCGGAGGCACCTGAAGGTGAGATACTTGATATACTGCCAAGTCATTTCTAGTAGAGGTCTTCTATATTGATTGAGCCAAGTCAACCAGTAAACATTAGGAGTCAAGAGACACCACACATCATTCATATAGCTCAATCATTATCAGCAAAAGAATTGAAAGATTTCACTCACCTCTTTTCAGAAAAGAAGATCAACTTTGCATGGACATACTCCGATATGCTAGGAATAGATCCTCATCTCATCATCCATCGTCTCTCTATTACACCAGGAGTTAAACTAGTCAAGCAAAAAATTCATAAGATGCATCCTCACGTGGCAGTACGAGTTAAGGCTGAGCTAGAAAAATTGCTAAAAGATGGATTTATCAAAGCTATAGACTATATAGAATGGATATCAAACATAGTACCTATATCAAAGGCAGACAAATCTATTAGAGTTTGCACAAATTTTAGAGATCTCAACAAAGCTTGTCTGAAGGATGACTTTCCATTACCAAACATTGATATGATAGTTGATATGATTGTTTGGTGTTGATAATATAGCGTCAGTCGATCTCCTTCTAGCCAATCCAAATGTGTGAATGGCCTATCGGCCTTACACATTTTATTTGTATTATGATTATCTATTTAATTCTTGTCTTGTTCAATATGAAACTATGGTTATATTATAATCAATGTATTTTTCATATCTTATATTGTCTTAATTATCCAATTAGACATTAGATAGAGCATTAGTCAAACATTAGTTAGTAAGCAACTTATGTGAAAGTCACTATCCTTCGTGAATTTACCTAGGGTGGAAACTCTTGGAAAGAGTCACCCCCTTGTCACTTATATATCGTGGACAACTCTCAGGTCAAAGAGAATAATAGAACACATACACGGTGAATAATATCTGGTCATTATCATATCACAGCTAACAATATATCGTGCAAAACAACTTTTGTCAGACCAAATCAAACAAAGAGACAAATCATAGACCATGGCTATCAAATTAGTGATAGACGACTATAAATGAATATAGTATATCATGGTTGGCAATTAGATTTATATAACAATTCAGTGATAGATAATACATAGAACAAGATAAATGTTAATTCTGATTCATAAATTCAACATGGTATCAGAGCCAAGTTTCCTTCTATAAAGCCTAACCTCCTGAAGGAAGATCCGATTAAGATCAGATTAATATCTCCTTGAAAGTCTATATTTTAAAATGACGAATGGTAACCGATCATTCAAGAAGCCTAGAGACTCCTCTAAAGTACAATGTTTTATATATGACGAATATGGCCACATTGCAAGAACTTGTCCTCTCAAACTTCAACTACAAGCATCCCTTGCTGAAGTCAGAAATTCAGACGTATGTTTAGAAAAATATGTTCTCTAGAAGAAACTCAAGATACCTTGTGATCGAGAGGGAGATTACTAATCAAGATTGAGCACTTCTGAGGTAAAAATTATAAATATTGATTATTATTATTAATACTAATAATTATTTTATGGACCCTATGTAAATAATACGGAAGTGATGACTTCCAAATGATTTCCACTTGTATTTTTTAGGTTATTAGAAGGTGACGATTTTACAATAACTCAAGATTGTGGATAGAATCGCAGACTGAGGCAATCCATGTAAGAGCTTGTGGATAGAATCGTCGACTGAGGCAATCCATGCAAGAGCTCATGGATAGAATCACCGACTGAGGCAATACACATGAGAGCTCATGGATAGAATTTCCAACTGAGGAAATCCACGTGAGAGCTCATGGATAGAATCTCCGACTGAGGCAATCCACGTGAGAGCTCATGGATAGAATCACCGACTGAGGCAATCCACGTGAGAGCTCATGGATTGAATCATAGATCATGGCTATCAGATTGGTGATAGATGACTGTAAATGAATATAGTATATCATGGTTGGCAATCAAATTTATACAAAAATTTAGTGATAGATAATGATAACTCAATGATGAATGGATAGTACCAAACCAGTACTGAGAGGGGGGGGTGAATCAGTAGAGACAAAACACAATCCTAAACTAGTTTGTCACCAAACACTATGCTTTGATAGACAAATAGTAACACTGGTCTTAAACAGAGTACAACTGGCAAAACCTAGAATAACTAAGACAAGCGTAAACCAGTTGACACTTATCTTTTCATACAATCTAATACTTCATTTCCATTTCACCCTAGTGTAGGAATAGGTAATCTATCATCAAAGATATATAAACTGCTAGATCAACATGATTTACCTTCAGACACACATCACTTAAACCATCACATGAATAAAACCACACATGACATAGATTTTTCATGTGGAAACCAAACTGGGAAAAACCACGGTGGGGATGAATACCCACAAGCTATTTTCAAACTCTTTTAGAAGTCCGCTCTATTAGGAGCCTTGTCTGGTTAAAGACTAATACAATAGGTTCTATTAGGAGCCAATCTTGTTAGGGAGCACCTGGTTAAGGGATGGCTAGAATACCCAGTTAAGGGTTAAAGCCTGTTAAAGGTTACCTTGTTAGAGGATTTCAAAAACTCAATGGATTTGAGTCACCCTGACAAAGGATTTATAGTAAGCCAGTTAAAGCTACCCTGTTAGAGGATTTTCAAACTGTTGAAGTGGTTAGAGATCAACAGGGTATTACAATGATCTGGTAACAACACTCAATGCCAATGCAAATCCGCTTAAGTTCCTTTCTTCTGCACACACACAATGCAGGAATCAATCCTCTTATCTCATCTAGTCTAGCAAGAATCATGTATCGCTTCACTTGGATACACACACAACTTTTTCCAACAACTTTAGAATGAAGCACAACATCAACCTTATAGGAAACAGATAGGTTGATAGCATACACCCTGAACCCAAAACTTGTTAGGTTAAGAAATTCAAATGGTTCAATCCTAACCATTGAGCATATTGCATTAAATGCAATAGTCTTGAACCAATCTCAAGACATTCTCCATCATTCATTTTCCACCGATTTGATGGCGGCTGATAACTCATCACACATTACCATCATTTATAGACTTCGTACAGTTTCAAGGTAGATAGGAACAATCTCCTTCATGCAAGATCCTTCGCGTGCACAAGGCTGACATGGCAACATGATCTCTTCTTCGTTACAATGCTAACTCATCACACAAAGTCACCAGTTGAGTCATACAGGCTTGAAGCACCTCAACCAGAAACCTTGAAGTTGAGACTACCAACCGGTAGCCAACCGGTAGTCATACAAAGCTTCTATGTACTGGTTCCCATAACCACATGTTGATTCACCTAGAACAAACATACTGCTTCACTTTGGCACGTATACCGATTCACAATGTTATACCGGTTCTCACATATACCGGACCAGTTCTCTAATCTGCAGCATATTGACATCAATGACAATATACAATGTCATCATGTCCTCATATTGGTTCACATAATGCCAACAATCTCCCCCTTTGGCATTGATGGCAATATACAAAGATATCTCTCCACTTCACATCTACTTCACATCTTCTCCCACACTTTCTGCAGATATCTTCTCTCCACTTCACTTCTTCTCCCCCTTTGACAACAATTCCAAAGCGGAGGCACAAGATTCCCTTTTCCACTATGCTGCTCCCCCTGAGGAGTAGCATCCTTCAACACATCAATCCTGAAAAAAATTTGACTATGTAGTATCTGACTGATGTGGAGCATTTACTTTTATTTTACCTCCTGAAGGGGCAGCACCCCTAATTCATCTCTTAAGTACATAAATGTAGCCTTTGGGAGAGGCTTGGTGAATATGTCTGATAACTGCTCCTTATTGGAAACATGTTCCAGTGCAATCTCTTTGTTCTGAACCTTTTCCCTCAAGAAATGATACTTAAGCTCAAAGTGTTTGGTTCTAGAATGTAAAACTGGATTCTTTGAAGTATTGATAGAACTTGTGTTATCACAAAATATGCTTACTGGTTCAAATAGGAACATTGAAGCCATTGAGGATATGATTCATCCAAATTGTTTGAGTGCAGTTCATCAAAGCTCCAACATACTCTGCTTCTACTATAGACTGAGAGATACAACTCTGCTTCTTACTCATCCATGAGACCAATCTACCACTGAGAAAGAATGCACCACCGATTGTGCTCTTCCAGTCGTCCACATTACCTAACCAACAAGCATCTGTGAATACTTTCAAGTTGAAATCCTTGATGCATGGATACCACAATCCAAAATCAATAGTTCCCTTCAGATACCTATGAATCTGCTTGACTACAACCAAGTGGGATTCTCTTGGACTTTTCTAGAGCCTTGTAGTAATGCCAACTACATGTGCAATGTCCAGTCTACTATGCACTACATAATGCAACTTACCAATCATTGATCGGTATTCTTTCTCATTAACCAAGGCCGAGTCACCCTCTTTGGATAGTTTACAACCGATCACCATAGGTGTACCAACCATTTTGCTATATTTCATGCCAAAGGTCTTCAACACCTCTTTGACATACTTGGACTGAGTTATAAAGATTACATCTTTCATCTGCTGAATCTATAGTCTAATGAAGAACTTAATCTCCCCTATGAGTGACATCTCAAAATCTTTCTTCATCTCATTTGCAAACTCATGACTCATCTTGTCAACTCCACCAAAGATAATGTCATCAACAAATACCTCATAGATCAAGATCTGATCTTCTTCAGATTTCAAGTAGATATTGCTATCTTCGCTTGTTCTCTCAAATCCAATCTTCACAAGATGGGAGTGCAGGCGTTCATACCATGCTCTAGGTGCCTTCTTTAGACCATATAAGGCTTTATGTAACCTACACACCATATCACTGTCTTTAGATAGGGAAAACCCATCTGGTTGCTCTATATACACCTCCTCTTCAAGTACACCATTTAGGAATGCAAATTTTATATCCATTTGATATGCTTTGAATACTTTAAAAGCTGCATATGCAAGAAGCATACGAACTCCTTCCAATCTGGCTATGGGAGCAAAGGTTTCTCCATAGTCTTCTCCTTCTTCTTGGGCATATCCTTTACACACTAGTCTGGCTTTGTTTCTAATAACTGTGCCATCCTCATTCAACTTGTTTCTGAAAACCCATTTGGTACCAATGAAATTTTTATGCTCCGGTCTGGGTACCAAAGACCATGTGTCATTCTTCTTCATCTGGTCAAGTTATTCCTCCATTGCCTTGATCCAGTTTTCATCTTTATGTGCCTCTTTGAATGATTTAGGCTCAAATTCAGAGATCATACATGAGTTTTCTCTGACCTTTCTTCTTGTAAGGATTCCTGCATCCTTATCTCCTATGATCTTCTTAGGATCATGATTCAACTTGACATACCAAGGAATGGTCTTGATAGATTCTTCTTGCTTTTCTTCTTCATCCTCATCTTCATCGGTATCAGCATCTACATCTACTGGTGTAGGAACACTGTTACTGGTACTTGGTTGACTATAAATCGGTTCCCAGAAGGTTACTACCGGTTCATCTCTTACTTTCTTACTGCCGGTTTCCTCAGGTTTTCCAGAGTTTTCATCAACTCTAACATTGATGCTTTCAACAATTATCTGAGTCCTATTGTTAAAACATTTGAGAGCTTTTCTCTTGGTGGAATATCCAAGGAAAATTCCCTCATCACATTTCGCATCAAATTTTCTCTAGTGTTCGCTCCTCTTGATGTAACATTTGCTACCAAACACTCTAAAGTAGCTAACCATAGGTTTCTTACCGGTCCAATAGTCATAAGGAGTTCTATCCTTACCTTTCTTGATGAGTACTCGGTTCATTGTGTAGACTGCAGTGCTCACCACTTCTCTCCAAAACATGTGAGCAACCTTTCCTTGGATCAGCATAGTTCTAGCTACTTCAACCATAGTCTGGTTGTTTCTCTCTGCTAAGCCATTCTACTATGGAGTCCGGGAGGCAGACAGTTGCCATTCTTCATAGTACTTGTTGAATTCACTAGAAGTGAATTCCCCTCCTTGATCAGTTCTCAAGCACTTGATCCTTTTACTGCTTTCCTTCTCCACTAATGCTCTAAAAGCTTTGAACTTTAAAAAATCTTCAGACTTATCTTTCAAGAATGTGACCCACATCATTCTCGAGCAGTCATCAGTGAGAATCATGAAATACCTATCACCCTGCACACTCCTAGTTTTCATAGGACCACACAAATCAGTATTTACAAGATCAAGCAAATTGTCAGCAGTGAAAGGTTTACCTTTAAAGGTTGAGGAAGACATTTTCCCCAGTTGACACTCTCTGCACAAGGTATTTTCTAGTGTGCTTAGTGTGGGCAACCCTCTAACTACCTTGATCTTACTGGCCTTCACAATGTTATCAAAGTTTACATGGGTAGAGTCTCCTATGCCATATCTAGCTATCATCAAATTTAGCCATAAGACATGTACTTATATTTGCATTCAGTTGAAATAGATTACCTTTGGTCTGCATACCGGTGGCCACCACTTCACCACTCTTTCCTTTGATTCTGCATACTCCATTTTTGAATTTCAGGGTGAGTCCACTATCATTCAACTGGGCAACACTCAAAAGGTTATGTCTAAGACCATCAACCCAATACACATTGTCGACACTACTCTTTTCATTCAGAGAGATAGACCATCTACCTTTGACCATACATTGTGCATCATTACCAAAGTGAACCACACCAACATCATATTCTTCCAAATATAGAAACTTGCTCCGGTCACCAGTCATATGGTGAGAACAACCACTATCAATAATCAATTCATTGGAATTATCAAAGCGGGAGACAAAAGCCTTCTTGTCTAACACATCTTCCTTTACTGCAACAAACACAATGCCTTCATTCTCTTCATCAACTACCATAAAACAGTTTGTCTGGTTTCCTCCTTTGAATTTCTTGAACCTTTGTGGTTTGTCCTTGTTGTCACCTTTACGACAGTTTATAGCAATATGTCCTACCCAGTTACAAGAAAAGAATTTCAAAGGAAGCTTACCTTTGTATTTATCAGTTCCTTTAGGAAGTTCCCTGGCAAGAAGAGCTTCAAATTCCATCAGAATCTCCTCATCATCCATTTCTCTACTCTATCTTGGTTCACCACTAGTGCTTGCTTCTTTTCCTTTTCTGGATGGTATAGCAGAAGCTTTAAAAGTTGATTTAGTCTTTTGAACACTGCCATCAAAACTATTTAGCTCATAGGCTGTTAACTTTGCAATGATGAAGTCTAGGGATACCTTAGTCTTGTCTATTGATCTCAACTCCTGAATAGAAGCAACCCTTATTCCATAGACCAGTAATAAGGATCTCTGGACTTTTCTTACCACAGTGGAATATTCTATTTTACCACCTGCACTCTTCATATCTCCGACAATAGTTTTGATTCTTATTCCATACTGTTGAATGTTCTCTCCTTCAACCATCTGCATGTCTTCAAACTTCCCTCTAAGGCTTTCTTCCTTAGCTTGTTTTACATTCTCATCACCGCCATAAATATTTTCAAGAGTATCCCATACTTCTTTCGGATTTACTTTATCTTGGACATCAATAAACTCAATGTTAGATAAACTACTAATTAGGGCTTCCATTACTTGCCCATTCTCCTACATCTCTCTATTTTGGTCATTGGTGAGAGTACCGGTAGGGGAAAAATAGGCATTCTCAACAAAGCTCTAGTGTTGAGCACCCATGCTCTTGATGTATATCTTCATTCTATCTTTCCATATACTGAAAATGTCTCTGTTGAACTTTGGACCTTCCCTATTCATCATTAGACTGGGATCTTTTCCTCAAGCAGTTAAGCTTATAACAAAGAGGACTTGAAGGATGCTCTAATACCAATTGATAACTGAATGATGAACGGATAGTACCAAACCGATACTAAGAAGGGGGGGGGTGAATCAGTATAGACAAAAACACAATCCTAAACTGGTTTGTCACCAGACACTATGCTTTGACAGACAAACAGTAACATCAGTCTTAAACAGAGTACAACCGGCAAAACCCAGAATACCTGAGACAAGAGTAAACTAGTTGACAATTATCTTTTCATACAATTTAATGCTTCATTTCAATTTCACCCTAGTGCATGAACAGGTAATCTATCATCAAAGATATATAAACAACTAGATCAACATGATTTACCTTCAGACACACATCACTTAAACCATCACATGAATCACTAATACATTTGGACTAGATTTTCGACTGAGGTTTCTGACGGAGAAGGTATATTGTGGCCAAATTTGACTTTTTTTTGAAAAGATGCCTGCATTTGTCATAATTCCGATGGAAATTACCCATTTGGTTTTGATGAAGAAGGCATTAGCAATGAGAATTTTCTTTTATTCAAAAAAGTGCTCGAGTTCATTGTAATTCCGATGACACCGACCATTACAAAAATAAAAAAAGAGATGGGGAATTCATTTGTGAATTGCAATCCCGCATAGGCATCCATGGTGACTTCAACCCCCAAGAACATCAAACCCACATCGAAGGCAATCCCACGCAGGAGGTAGATTCAAATTGCCCTAGTTTTTAATTTCATGTTGCAAAAAATATACATGTGGTGGTTAATTGTCCTAGTTTAATCTTGTAAAACCATAGAACTGTGATTGAGGAGTGAGTGTTCAATTTTCTATCAGCAATCCCTTCCTCCCATATATGCACATGTTGATTGTTCACATGAGATCACATCTCTTTGCGGCATCGTATCAAACAATTCACAAGCCTTGTCCATGTTTCTGCATTTTGCATTCATGTCAAGTAGGGCATTTGAAAGTACAACACCTAACAAAATTCCTGTATCCATTATGCTTTGATGGATGTCCATACCCTATTCCAAAGCTCCCATTTTTGCACAGGTAGGGAGGATGCTAGCAAAGGTTGTGGAATTTGGCTTTATGCCTTCCAATTTAATTTTCTTGAAAGTGTCTAAATCCTTTTCGACAAATCCATTTTATGCATATCCAACAATCGTTGCAGTCCACGAGACAACATTTCTTTCAGGCATTCTATCAAATAGTTCACGTGCCTTGTCTATGGTTCCACATTTTGCATACATGTCTACCAAGGCAGTTACAACTACAAAATCTGACAAAATTTCTCTATCCTTTATGCTTCGATGAATGTCCATACCCTGTTCCAAATCTCCCATTTTGGCATAGGTAGGGAGGATGGTAGCAATGGTCATGGAATTTGGCTTTACACCCGCCGATTGAATTTGATTGAAAGTTTCTAAAGCCTTCTCAACAAATCCATTTTGTGCAGTTGCAACTACATCTGATAAAATTCCTCTATCTTTTATGCTTTGATGGATGTCCATACCCTATTCCAAAGCTCCCATTTTGGCACAGGATGGGAGTAGGCTGGCAAATGTAACTAAAGAAATGCAATGATCAGCTCCAAAGATATCAAACCACTACTAACAAAACCGAGAGTCTAAAATATGATAGGGAATAGTGTGAGTTGTTCTGAAATAAAATATTTTATTTTCAATTTCTACTAAAACATAATTACTCAACCATTTAATGTTATTAATAAGTGTTTAATTTATGAAAGAGATAAATGGTTGGCCACAAGTACATGAGTTACTAAATGCACACAAATAAATGAATTTGATATTTAAAACTATCTACAATGAATTCAATTCTTGTCCATTAGTCATTTATGTTTGCAATAAGCATCTTTCTTTGTTTTTCTTAATCTTTATTCATAGTTATGTGCATATTTCACATTCTATAATTAGGATATCAATTGCTATGGCTGAACACTAGCATGATGTTTGTGTTGTGGTATAGATGCATGGAAACATAGTTATTGTATTGTTATATTATAGAGATCATAAATCTAGATATCGCATATTAGTTATAGCTCTTCTTGGATTGAGTCTAAAGTTGACATACAATCATAAAGCCATTATTAGCAGATCTATCCATTTCTAGTAAAGACAATTGAGAAAGTCATTTTGATATTGAGAGTTTCTTATCTGTTTACCTATTGATCATTATTAAGCCATAATATTTAGGTCTATTTATCTCTCTTACAAAACCTCTGTAAGTGTCCTAGATTGTCCCTACTACTCACTCTTCAATTCACAAAAATGGAGTTCTAAAGATTTGTTGCACAAGATGGTGTTGAACGTATCAACAAGGCTAGCATGGAAGGCATGTTCAAGCTTCCACTTGTACAACTTACAACAAATGATTTGTTGATAGAAGAAATTTTTGAAATAGGGATACAATCGAAAGACAAGTAAGTACATACAAACCTCCTCAGTTGAAAGTAAAATCTGTGTATAAAAAGAGTACATTGAATCCCAATCCATAAACACAATAGAGATAACAATGGAGACTTAATTGGATGTAGCATGTCACACCAAAGTTGTTAGAGTATGCTAAGCTAGTAAATAATGTTTTGTAAAGCCACATTAGTATTTTACCCAGATCATTATCTACCAAAACTAACTATAGTAATCCTTTTGAGGATTAATTTCATGGTGCTAGATCTTCATTTAGTTCCACTTCTTGTTGGAGATAAGAATAGTTATTTCTTGAGGTAGATGAATATCCCATCAACAAAGGACACGACCCTTTCTAGAATATAACAAATTCTACTCCAACAAAAGATCATGGGGGTTTCACTAGAGATATTGAATAAAAGATAGACTTCTACTGCTACATTAAAAGCATTGGCATGTTCTTCATTTATTGATGTAAACTCTCTGTGATACCACTACAACCAGCAAAGGTGTAAAAAGTTGTTTGCAATGCATGGATTTTTAGGATTTTCCTTTGAGAAAATAGAATTAAAGTATGGAAGAAGGATTTGCTAGCTCCTGAGGGAAAGACCATGTCAGACAATAATTTCTATTTTCTTTCCTGTGAAGAAAGACCATGTTAGACAATATCAACGAACGACAAAATAAGGAGACAATTGCTAGATTGTGGTCTAACTTGAAAAGAAAAGGTGATGGAAAATGTTATTGTCCATGCAAAATTTGTAAGGGGTTAAAGACTAGAAGACTTCTAATCAAAACAGCGAAGAAACATTGTAGGCTGCATGGTCACATTGAAGGTGGACATGATTATCATCCATTTGTAAGTTTTTCATTATATCGTTTTGACAATTTATATACATAATAAATCATGTGATGATGAGATCATGATCACGGTTTATTTATGTATATCAATTTTATATAGATCGAGCACCCCGGAGCACATGGTATGGATCAACACAACCCTAAGAATATGATTTTCATAGTGGATGAACATGGAGGTGTGAATATGAAAGCTAAAGATAATGATCCCATGGAAGATGACAATCATGAGCCAGAAAACACAATTGAAGATGATGGTACAAATACATTGATCCATGACTCATTTAGTACTCGCGCAACTGATCATGATTATGAAGATGACCTTGATGTTGTTCATGATGTCCCTCTACTTGAGAAGGCATTTGAGGCTCTTTATGAAGGCTCACAGGCAACTCTTCTCTCCGTTGTATTGTTGTTGGTGAACTTGAAGGTTATGAATGGTTTATCCAACATAACAATGTCATGTATGTTAAGGCATGTCATATATGTCATAATAAACTGTGAATCATGTTGTACCATTAATATTCTTTATTATAACAAATTATATTTTGTTGTTGTAGATTGATAGGTGAGTTTTTGTTACCACCATCAAATATTCTACCTCGCTCATACCGAGAATTATCTGTCATTATGAAAGATATTGGAATAGAGTATCAAGCAATAGATGCTTGTCCCAATGATCATATTATATATCACAAATAACATGAATTTTGAACTGAATGTCATATCAGTAGATATCGAATAGATCAAATAACAAAAAGGGTTCCTCACAAGGTTCTTCCCTATATTCCCATTATTCCACGTATGCAACGATTATTCAAGTGCACTACCTTGGTACAATTTATGGATTACCATGCACGCAATAGAAGTTGAGATAACATTATTTGAATGCCTACGGATGGTTCAACGTTTATGGAAATAGAGGAAAAGTGGCCACACTTTAAAGAAGAACCTCGTAATCTAAGGCTTTCATTGGCAGCGGACAGTGTCAATCCATTTGGAGAGATGAGATTTGTTTACTCAGTGTGGCTTGTTTTTGTTATCAACAATAACATTCCTCCATGGATGTCAATAAAGAGGGAGCATATAATGTTGGCAATGATTGTTCCAGGTATTTTATCATTTAAATATAGTCATCTAAATTTAATTATAAATATTGCAGTAAAATGGTCATAATAATTATGTAATGTTTTTGTTCATTTGATTAGGTAAGTACCAAGTTAAAGATATGAATGTATATATCGAGCCTCTTATCGATGAGTTGCTGGAGTTATGGAATGGTGTCACTATGTATGATGTCTCTAGACCAATAGGACAAAGTCAATTTCAATTCCATGCGATGCTTCTATGGACAATACACGATGCCCCGAGGCTAACACATTTTTGTGGTATGTTATAGTGTTTAAGTTGTGCATGAACATTATAATTCAAAAAATTATCATATTTAATCCAATTATACATTATCTTGTAGGTCTTCAAACAAAGGGAAAATTTGCATGTCTTATTTGTGGTCCAAAGATGAAATCTCATCATTCAAAAAGTTTAGGAAAGCAAGTGTTTGATGAGTATAGGCACTTTCTCCACAAAAATCATAAGTATCGAAATACTGAAAAACATCTTTTCAATGGGAAAGAAGAGAACACATCAAAGCCACGAAGAAAGACACCTCACTTGTGGAAGTTGGAATATAATAGAATTAATCATCAAGGTAATGCCATTCCATCTATTGGTTTGTCATAAAACATCTTTTCTATTTTGTTTTGTTTACTGATGATGTGATTGATGATCATGATGGTCATGAAGGCATAAATGACCACCTTCCTAAGGGAATAAAAAGTTATCCCCGACAATTTAGTAGGTTGCCCTACTATGAGCAGTTACAAATTGTTCATTTGTTTGATAGTATGCATATTGGAAAGAATATAACACAGACATTATGGAAAATATTGGATGGAAGGCGTGACAAAGAAAAAATTGTCAAAAATATGTAGTGACATTCAGGATTCCAATCATGCAATGATAAATGTCAATCAATCAAATAGCCATGGAGACCAGATTAATATAAGTGAGCTTCCTTGGTTATTAACAGACCAGCAAAGCAATGCTATAAAAGAAGTCATATGAAAAATCTGATTTCCCATAGGATTTGTTGTGAACATAAACAATCTCATATCAAAGAAAAGTGAATTTGGGCCAGGGATGAAAACGCATGATTGACATACCTTCATTAAGGTAATTCATGTTCTTGTGTTTTTAGTATGTATTTAAGTACTAAGTGTACGTGTACTTTTCATTATGTTACAAAAAATGAAAAGATAATTTTATAATTGTTGCAGTACATTCTACCTCTATCTCTCCCAGACAACTTCAACAATAATGTCAAGCAAGTCATATATGATCTTGGAAAATACATAAGGTAAGTAATGATATTTGTTTAGTTCGTTGTATAGATATTATATTTGCAATTTGTTTTACTTCTTATGTAATATATTTTTTTGCGTCTTGAATACCTTGTAGGTGGTTGTCATGTAAAGAAATCCATAAAGATGATATAAAATATTGGAAGAGAAAAATTCCTCATTTAATGTGTGAAATGCAAAAGTGTCTACCTCCAGATTTTTTCAATGCACAAGAACACTACCTCATACACCAAGTTGAGGAGATTGAATTGTGTGGACTTGTACACACTAGGTCAATGTTGATGGTTGAGAGGGACTTGAAATTTTTGAAGGCTTTGGTTCCACAAAGAGCACATCCTGAGGGTTCTATGGTGGAGGGATATATGGCATACCAGACTATGGTGTACATTTCTAAATATCTTCCTAAGTTTGCAGCAAAGATCCACGTGGATCGCATTTGGGATCCCAACACCATTAACAAATTCAAAGGGGAGTACTTGATGGGGAAAGGTAGATTGAGGAAAGTGACAGGTAATTATAAGATGTTATTGTAGTTAATTAATTGTAAGACGTCTATTTATTTTTTGTATAGTTGGTAGAGAGTGGGATGCACTACATTTGTATATTGCAAACAATCTTGATTGGATGACAGTATGGATTGAACGTTGTCAACATTCTGGATGCACATTAACATGGGAAGGTGTGGCCTCATTGGTTAAAGAAACACATCGTAATGGAGATTCCAATGCTACGCAAAGGGAAATTGATTTAGCATACGGTTTAAGAGATAAATAGGTACGTATAAATTTATTAATCACCCATATGTTTATCAACTCACAATGTAATAAATTTTACATGTTTGACATATCGCAGGTCAAACACCACAACGCTATGTGCTGCAATGGTCATAAATTTTGCATAAAAAAGTTGGATGACATGAAGAAATCTTGTGATTCTGGCATCACTGCAATCTTTGAGGTGACAAATATTTCATCAAGAAATGGCATTCATCCTCAATAGTCTCAAAATTGATACTATGGCATTTTGGATGATATACTTGAGTGTGACTTTAATTCCATCAAATTAGTTTTGTTCATCGTCAAATGGTATAGGCTACGATTGAATAAAAATGATCCTGATAGAACTATTATTGAACATGATAATGGTTTTATAATGCTAAATACAAGGTCATTTGAACCAGTTGGGGATGAGCCCTATGTTCTTCCAAGCCAATGTGAGCAGGTATTTTACTCTGAGGTTCCACATAAACCGGGTTGGTCATTTGTTGTTAGACATGATCCAAGAGGAAGGTTGATAATGTATATTGTGATGGAAGAAGAAGATACCAAAGAAGAAGATATTGAAGAAGTAGAAGATGAAGTGGATGATGATCATGATCGACAGTTTCACAATGACGATGAAGAAGAACAAGAAGAAGAAGAAGATGAAGATGATGATGACGGTGATGGTGATGATGGTGATGATGATGGCGAAGACGTTGATGATGATGACGACGACGACGACGACGACGATGACGACGACAATGATGATGATGATGATGATGATGATGATGATGATGATGATGATGATGATGATGATGATGATGATGATGATGGTGATGATGACCTTGATGTTCATGATGATGAGGAATGAAATGTATGAGGAATGCGATTAGTATATTATCTATTGAATATTGACTTCTTGATAGAATTTTTTTTACATAATTAATTCATTCTATTTTGAATTCTAATTCCATTACATAATTAATTTATGATGCACCTTTTAATATGGAGATGGAGATAGGGGGTGTGACTATTTATGTGACAATTTTTAAACTGTGTTTATTTATGAAAATTGGATTGTTTATTAGCTATGTGACTATTTATGTGACCATTTAGTTGAGGATCCTGCATAGTCTACATAAAGTAAAGGTAAGGAATTACAAAATTTACAATGATTTTGATGACAACATCTTTTTATTATTTAATACTCTTTTTGTCTACAAAGCTCATGTTCTTCATGTTGTGTATGATGTAATTTCGCAAACTTTTTTTATATTTTTTCTTTGTCATAGGCCGACATGGATCCATCACATATCGCAGACAAAGATGTACCTTGTGACACTTCTACCGAGCAGGTAAACCTCATTGTAATTTTACAAATTAGGTAGAAGCAAACTGTTACATTTTAATGTTCTTTTTTTAGTAATTTATACTAATTTTGTAATTGTTAATGATATTCTTGACACAGATGAATGTTCAGGGAAAGGGAAAGGGAGTTGCAGTACCTGAGCACCTTTCTATGGATGCAGAATCATTACGGTTAAGCAATGATGACCCTGAAGATCCCACAGACCTTGTGAAATTCTTTAAAATGCCTCTTATAAAATTAGACAAGAGATTGTTGCTTTGGCAGCCATGCATCCTACCACTGATGAGCTACGATAGAGGGTGGAATTATTGTATAAGATAGCAGAAAATTTGCAAGTAAGCAGTAATGAAACCTTTAATTATAACAAAAGTTCAATAATGGTTTATCTTTTATTCTCTTTTTATGTCATTAACTAAAATATGTACGTATTGTTTTTATAGAAATTTATCTGCCCTCATGAAATTCGTTCCTACGATCAGGGTGTTGCAGGATCAGGTGATGACAATTTTCTTGTATTATCACTTGCTTGGCTTATCATTCTGAGTACCCAAAACACATCATACTTGATACTGTCAATTTTCAAAATAAAGGTTCATCCTTGTTTACAATTCTTGCACTTTTCATTTATTTAATGTTTGATATATTTAATGTATTATTCTTTAGGTGCTGTCAATGTTACTGTGCAAATGTCGATGCCGCCTCATCAGAGGTCACCCTCACCTATATTGCCAACTGCAATGTCGGCAACACGTAGCATGTAGACATCCTCTAGTGCATGTCATATTGGCCCACCCACTATTGGTAGATCCCTCTTTTTCTCTATCTTTTGTCATGTGTTTATTTCCCTTCAAGTGTTCTTTCTTGAATTCTAATGCCATTTCATAGTGGATTCATTTTTTGTAGGAGGAGATGCACATGAGGATGTGCCACAGGTGACTACTATTGATCTTCTTGTATTGCTAGTATGGGAACATTGCAAGCCACATTCGTGGTGAGCGATGAAGAAATGCTTCCCTTAAAGATACAAAAGGTTCCAGGTACTTTAAAATTATTATTATATATACTCTAATTGTAATTTACTTTATGATCACTCATTTTGGACTAATATTGATCCCATGAATTTTTTGCAGGCAATGATATTTTCTATAAACATCTTAGTGACATTGCATTGCAAATATTTGGGCCCACCATACGTAAAAGGTGGTACATCATATGTGAACTAACCCTTATCCACTTTTGATTTCATATCATTGCTAGAATACTTTTCATTTGATCCATTTATTGAAGTGTAATAAATGTAGCTTCAGCTCATTTCTGAATCTAACAGGTTTGATTTTGCTTTAAAAGGTGAAATGACCAAGAAAAAAGGTTAAAAGATGAATTGACAAACCAAATGGTTGAGTGGTTTGGAAATGACACCTTTGACAAAACCAAGTTCCTTGAAAAAGCTGGCACATATCTAAAGTATGTGAGGGACCAATACAGGACCCATTTGGAGAGGAACCTGAAGTATGAGCGTCCTCCCATGATTCCGGAGAGGGAGTGGAAGGACCTAATTTTGGATGCCAAGGAGAGAATTGAAAGGAAAAAAGGAAATACACCAGTAGATGCCAGGAGAAGGTACGGGATACTATTAAGAATGTAATTATTTACTAATTAATTACTCTTTATATTTATATAATCTAACATATTTCAAAAAATTTATAGACTGAGTGACACGTCAAAGGCAACCAAGGTAAGGCAAGAAAAGCACGGGCAACACAAACTCGGCTCTGGTGGTTACATGAAACTTGCTGCACGAATTGTAAGTATCTCATGTAAACTCCCATATTGTCTCAAAATATTAATAAATTGCAAATGTTTTTTTTTTATCAAACAATGCAAGTGAAATTCACAATACCAAGCAAAAATGCAGGGCTCTGAATTCAATAGAGCGCCCACAGAAGATGATAAGAGAATTGCCTACCAGCAAGGCTATTCAGCCATGGTTGATCAGCTATGAGAATTGAGTGGGCATACACAACATTTGAGTGCATACATCACATAGGTAAATATGGTAAATGGAAGTTGTTTCAAATTGAATACTTTACCAATAATCTAATTGATGTTGAGTTCCAACATAAAGTGACTATATTTGTTTTAAATAAGCAAGCAATGATAACAATGTGCATGTCATTGGAATGCAGCCTACTAATTGTGAAACACCACCTACACATGAATGTCCGAATTCACATCCCAGTAGTGGAGGTATTCATTTGCTATTCAAATTTATTTATTTAGCTATTAATACAATTAAACATCTTAATTTGTAATTAGAGTAGTAATTAATGTAACCTTTCTTGTTAATATTTGAGAGCATGTAGTTAGTGGTGAGCAAGTGGAGCATGATCTGGGTACACAACCTCAAGAACACGATGTTCCCCACTTAGGTGAAGAGGACCGTGGTGTTCAACATGTTAAGGTTTAGGCTACACAAAATGATGTGGCCCCATCAGGTAAAGAGCACAACAATTATGTTCTCTAAATTAATGAAATACTTGTAACAATAATTTTTTTTTTTTTTTGAATTTGACCCATTTCTTTGTTATTGCAAAGGACCCCCCTTCGCTTCAGTGTCCTTGTCCTCAGTATAGGACTAGGCATACATTGAGATCATGAGTAGTTGGCGGAACATCTGCAGAGGGGGGAAATGATGAAGACACTGATGTTCCACTTAGTTTTTTCATAGCTTCAAAGAAAAAACAAAGAATGAAATGATTGTAATCTAACTTATTTGATAATGACTGATTTTTATGTGTTAGTGAATGTAATTATGTGCTAATTAATGGTTATGGATGATATGTGTTAATTAATATTGATGAATGTTGCATGTTAATTAATGTTAATCAATGTTATGTGTTAATGAACGTTATGTGATATTAATGAATGAATGCTATATTTTATTAATGGTAGAAAGAATTAATGAATGATTGTTATAAGATGTTAATGGGGAATTTAGAGTGATGTTGGGGGGGGGGGGGGGGGGAGGGGCCAAATGAGCTTCCACCTTCACGTGGTTGGCCTTGTTAAGTAGAGAATATTAAACTATTCTCGAAACCAAGCGAATCTCAATAAGGTAACACACTTTTCAATATTTCATTATGTTGCATAGTTAATCTTATTGAATAATGTATATTGAATCTTAATTTCAGGGTCCAATAGAGCCAACACGAACAACAACACCACGAGTTGCTGGGTATAATGAACTCTTGGGACTTAATTAGCACATAATTACATAATATTGCCATTCTCTTCTGTATCTGCATGGGAAGAACACATGAGCTCTAACTCTTTACCTCTAGGCACCCACTTATTTATGATTGGTTCCAAAGTGGCTTCTTATTCTCTCAATTTGATCAAAATCTCAAGAATCCTCTTCATATTTATGTATACATTGGAGGTTTTGACTAATTTAGCAAACTTCAAGATGGTGGCTTTCACCTTCTCCTCATATTTGTTTGCATACAATGTCTGAGCTTGTTTCAATTTTTCCAACTCATGTTGGACATTTTCAGGTAATTGGGAACTAGAAGGCATAGGAGAAGGGGGATATTCAATGATGGGACTAGTAGGAGGAGGTCTTGCTAGAGAGGAGGCTATGATGAGTGTAGAAGATTCACCGAGATGATATTGACCTACCAGTTGACTTTGGAGTCTAGCAATTATGTTGTCTCTGTTGGCTATTCCTTCTTTAACATCATTGTAAGATTTTGAAATAGTCTCCAACTTCAATTAGAGATTAGCCTTTTCTTGTGCCTCTTTCTCTGCCACCACAACACTAAATTTTGCAGTCTCTAGGACTGTGCTTGCAGCTTCCACTACCCCTATGTCTTTGACTCTTTTAACTATCATGCCTCCTAAGAGGCTAGAATCTGATGCATCCTTCCATCTTTTGTTTTCATCCTTCTTTAAAGACCACATGACAAGAGCAACATTATCTTTGCTGAATGTCACTCCTTCCATAGGCTTTGTTTCTTTCCTCACTACATCAAGCACTAAGGCATCAGCTATATCCCATTCAGGGAGAATCAACACACCAACCTTTGCTACCATTTCTCTTCCTTTCTCAGGGGTGATTGCTTTGAACTCCTCATCATTTCTTGCTTAACCTCTTCTTCTACCTGAGTTGTAATTTTAAGTGAGGAAACAATGAGAAGCATTGGATCAATCTTGAGATGAATTCCTTTTAAGTTGGCCCTTTATCCAGGAATTACTTACCCCACTTGTTATCCAGTTAATAAACACCACATGGCAGTCGACCATTAGCCCTGGAAACTCCTTTTGGTTCCACCCTTAATTCACCACATTTTCCCTTTTACTATTCCTACATAACTGTCAGTTAGGCCTAGGCCGGCCCTCAACCACTTTTTTAATCCACGTGTCACATCACTCCTCCATGTGATTTCCAACTTGTTTTTCACGACTTCACAAACATTATTCTTCGTTTGGCTTGCAACCATGAAACCACAAGAACCGTTAGATCAAAACAGACCTGATCTACTTTTAACTTCATACCATGCCTATCCCTTGGGCCCATCGGCCTTTTCACTACTTCGCAATGACTAACTTGCTAGTATCTTATCTTCATGAATTCACGCGAGCCGTTAGATCTCAAGAACTTGCTTGTTGTTTACTCTTTTTATGACAACCTTGCCCGGACCCACTGCATACCGCCAACTCAGTGCCTTGTCATTGCCAACTAGGGTTACCACATTTACTACCACTCTTAGCGAGACCCTCCACCTTTTCACTATTTTACTGAAGGTATAGCTCGTGCATCTCCCGGCCATGAAACAACGAGAATCCATTGATATTTTTCCAACCCGATCATTCTTTAACCAAAGAAGACCGCTTATCTCTGGGACTCGCCAAACCCTTTCGCCACTTCGCGAAGGTTAAAACATGTTTATCTTGATCTCACGAAACCACGTTGTCCATCTGATCAGATGAAACTTGATCGGTGTTTAGCTTTGGTCCAAACCTATATGCCGGGTCCACCTTCGCCTTTCACTACTTTGCAGAATCTAAGTTTCGAGCACTTTTTCGTCGCGAATCAATGTGGGCCATTAGATCAATAGAAAATCACATGATACTTATAAGGCCCGATGGACATTAGAAAAGGTAGATTAAAAGTGAACAAGAATAAAATATTTAAAGGGTTCACCTAGGTAAATGACAAGGGGAGAACACTTTTATGATAAATGGACCCATCACTTAAGTGAATAGTACAGTAACTCCAAATTAGAAACCAAAAGGGCTTTTCTCAAGTATTTTTTTTTTATATCGATGATAATTATTACTTTTTTTATAAAAATGGTCATCGTCAGAATTACGACGAATACCAAGCTTTCGATCGACGACTTCTTTGACCATCAGTAGAGTCCATTGGATTGTCGAATTTCTAATGGGCATGGCATCATCGACCAATCCGACGCCAAGTTTTTGACGGTGGATTTTGTCAACACTCTGACAAAAATTCATCGAAAATCTGACAAACGGTAGTCGAAAATCAGCTCCGAATGTACTAGTGAATAACACCACACATGACACATAGATTTTTCACGTGGAAACCCAACTGGGAAAAACCACGGTGGTGATGAATACCCACAAGTTGTTTTTGAACCCTTTTAGAAGTCGCTCTGTTAGGAGCCTTATCCAGTTAAAGACTGATACAATAGGTTCTGTTAGGAACCGATCTTGTTAGGGATCACCCGGATAAGGGTTAAACCCTGTTAAAAGTTACCTTGTTAGAGGATTTAAAAAACTCAATGGATTTGAGTCACCCTGTCAAAGGATTTATAGTAAGCCGGTTAAAGCTACCCTATTAGGGTATTTTCAAACTGTTGAAGTGGTTAGAGATCAACATGTATTACAATGATCTAGTAACAACACTCAATGCCAATGCATATCTGCTTAAGTTCCTTTCTTCTACACACACACAATGCAGGAATCAATCCTCTTATCTCATTTGGTCTGGCAAGAATCACGTATCACTTCACTTGGATACACACACACAACTTTTTCCCATAAATTTAGAATGAAGCACAACATCAACCTTATAGGAAACAAATAGGTTGATAGCATACACCCTTAACCCCAAACCTGTTAGGTTAAGCAATTCAAATGGTTCAATACTGACCGTTGAGCATATTGCATTAAATGCAACAGTCTTGAACCAATCTCAAGACGTTCTCCATCGTTTGTTTTCCATCGATTTCATGGCGGCTGATAACTCATCATGCGTTATCACCGTTTACAGACTTCGTACAATCCCGAGGTAGATAGGAACAATCTCCTTCATGCAAGATCCTTCACGCGCACAAGGCTGATGTGGCAACATGATCTATTATTCGTTACAATGCTAACTCATCACATAAAGTCACCAGTTGAGTCATACAGGCTTGAAGCACTTCAACCGAAAACCCTGAAGTTGAGACTGCCAACTGGTAGTCATACAAATCTTCTATGTACCGGTTCCCATAACCACATGCTGGTTCACCTGGAACAAACATACCACTTCACTTTGGCACATATACCAGTTCACAATGTTATACTGGTTCTCACATATACCGGTTCTCTGATCTGCAGCATATTAAAATCAATGACAACATACAATGTCATCATGTCCTCATACCAGTTCACATAATGCCAATAGATAATACATTAAACAAGATAAATGTTAATTTTGATTCATAAATTCAACATTGGGTATGAGATGTACTCACTAATGGATGGATTCTCTGGCTATAATCAGATCAAAAAAGCTCCTGACCATGAATAAAAGGCAACTTTCACATGTGCATGGGGAACCTTTTGCTGGAATGTCATGCCATTCGGGCTAAAGAACGCAGGAGAAACTTACCAAAGAGCGGTAACTACTATCTTTCATGATATGATGCATAATAATATGGAAGATTGTGTTGATGACATTTTAGTAAAGACTATGAAGAGATCCACACATATTCAAGAGCTAGGCCCTATACTAGACATAATGGAAATATTCAAACTCTGGCTAAATCCAAAAAAGTGTGCATTTGGAGTGACATCTGGTAAATTTCTTGGTTACATAATTTCAAAGAAAGAAATTGAGGTTGACCCTGAAAAGGTCCAAACTATAATAGAAATGCCTCCACCCAAGAATATCAGTCAAAAGAGAAGTTTACAAGGACATCTTCAATAAATAAGGCACTTTATATCTCAACTAGCAGACAAAGCTCAACCCTTCACAAAGGTATTAAGGAAAGAAGTTCAATACAACTGGGATGAAGATTGTGAATAAAATCTAAAACAAATCAAATGTTACCTTTCTAATCCACCCATATTGATGCCATCAATTTGGGGTAAACCATTCATCTTATACATATCAGCCACCAATTCATCATTGGGGGCACTTCTGGCACAACAGGATGAAAATAAAAAAGAGAGAGCTATATATTACATCAGCAGAACATTCATGTCTTATGAAATGAACTACACTATAATAGAAAAAGAATGCTTGGCATTGGTCTTTGCATCACAAAAATTGAGACACTCCATATTAGCACATTCTATCAAGCTAGTAGCTAAAATTGATCCACTCAAATATCTTCTTAGCAAAGCAATGCTTATAGGAAGACTAGCTAAATGGGTCATGGTTCTTACGGAATTTGATATTGAATATGTGGAATGTAAGGCCATCAAAGAATATGTTATTGTAGACCAACTTGTTGATGCTCCACTTGAAGATAGTCAACCTTTGCATATAGAATTTTTGGATGAATCAATCATGCACCTTACTCAACAATCATGGAAGATGTTCTTTGATGGATCCTTCACTCAACATGGTTCTGGTGCTGGAATACTTTTTATTACACCCCAAAAATATTCAATCCCAAAACCTTACAAGATTCTCTTCCCTTGTGCAAACAACATTGCAGAATATGAAGCTTTGGTAAATGGGATCAAGCTGGCCATCAAGTGGAAGACTGTTGAATTACACATCTATGGATATTCTCAACTCATCATCAACCAAATCAATGATCTATATTAGACAAGAGATGAGAAACTAATGCCTTATAAGAGAATGGTGGATGATCTCAAGAAATACTTTACCTTTGTATCATTTCAGTAGATCCCCAGATCAACAAATAGAGCAGCGGATGCAATGGCCACCTTGGCATCTATACCATAGCTATAGGAATATAATTTTCACTTTGAATTCTTGGTGGAAGAGTTACATTATCCTACCTATGACTCTCCCAAGTCCCATATGGTATGTTCTATTATTGGACATGACTCATCTCATTATAGCCACATTTACTCTTACCTGCATGACGAAGTTGTCCCTGCTAATCTTTCCCTACATGAAAAAAGGAACCTAATCTAAAATGCATCATGGTATGTCATCATTGCTAATGACATATTTAGGTGAGGTTTAGATAGTACTTTTCTTAGATGTCTAGAAACTAAGGAGTCCCAATGTGCCTTATCCGAGGTTCATGAAGGTGTTTGTGGATTCCATTCGAATAGTCTAACTTTAGCATGAAAACTACTAAGGGTTGGCTACTACTGGCCAGACATGAACAAAGAAGCTATGAAATTTTCTAAAGCTTATGAAAAGTGTCACCTGCATGGGCACCTTATACATGCTCCAGCAAGAGATCTCATACCCTTTGTTACACACTAGCCCTTTCAATAGTGGGAATTTGATCTAATTGGCCAAATATATCATGTATCATCTAATAGACACAATTTTATTATAACTGCCACTGAGTACTTCACTAAGTGAGTAGAAGTGGTTCCACTCATCAAAGCAACCGGTAAACAAGTAGCTCTGTTCATCCTTAATTATATCATTTGTAGGTATGGTAGACCTTCATCCATTTTAACTGACAATGGAGGACAATTCAAGAATAAAGATCTAAATGAACTCTATGAAAAATTCAAAATAAAACAACACTGGTCATCTGTGTACTACCCTCAAGGTAATGGACAAGCCAAGGCATCTAACAAGAATCTGTTGACTATCTTACACAAAACAGTCAATAAATCTAGAAAATATTAGCATCTGCAACTCAATCCTACCCTATGGGCTTATAGAACAAGTATCAGAACACCTATTCGGGCTACACCTTTTTCTTTGGTGTATGGGTCCAAAGTATTATTACCTATTGAAGTGGAAATACCATCTCTAAGAGTTTCTTTGCAAGGTCTTGTTACTGATGAAGACTACAGAATATCTAGATTGCAAGAACTCGAATTGTCGAATGAAAGTTGGCAAGTGGCATTTGATCATCTAAGAGCATATCAAAAGAGAATGTCTAGAGGTTATAACAAAAAGGTTCGACAATGATAATTTCAGGTTGGTGACCTTGTTTTGAGAGAAAATCCTAAGAATCAATAGTTTCGAGACAACAAAGGGAAGTTTAAATCCAACTAGCTGGGTCCCTACATCATTACTACAACCTTTAGCTCTAGTGCCTATCAACTCTCAACATAGAAAGAAGAACAACTCCATGAACTGATCAACACCATCCACCTAAAGAAATTATTCGCCTAAATATTCTCTTCTCCAGTAGTCTATATAGCTAAAAAGTCCTAAAGCAATCCTAAAAATTAGAAAAGTCCTGAAGGAAACCTAAAAATAAAAAAAACACCTGAAGAAATCATGTTGGCATTATACACTTTAATGAGAATTGATGGTGTTGTCATTAATGGGAACCTTGTGGCTGTTAGGGGTCCCACGGATACTAAGAGGGGGGGGTGAATCAGCATCTAACTAGTAATTAGAATTTCTTAACTTAAAACATGCAGAACATAATATAATAGTGTACTGGTATGCAAGAAATAATGCAATAAACAGAATCAAGAACATCCACATGAAAAGCACACCATAACATAGGATTTTAATGATGAAACCTAGTGTGGGAAAAACCTCGGTGGGATTTGTGACCCACAATATTCACTCACTGGCCAATAAGAGAATATTACTTACAACAGGGGCTTGCACATGCAGGAAGGCCAACTGCCTAGAGCTCACTGCTTAATGGGAAGTCACATTGACTTACAAATAAGGATTATACTAATCCAATAACTTGTACTACTTTACAATAGCATCTTCAATGCCAAATTCAGTACCGGTTCCTGCTCTGTTCTTTACATATACCCTTTTACCTATATTTCGCACATTAGGTCTACCTAATATTTTCCTTTATACTTCTACATCACTCATACAAATGTCTACAATGATCTCCTTTATATATAAGAGTCTTTTTACAGTTTTCCAAGTCGGCTTACAATAATAAACAAAATATTGTATAACAAAATCCTGTTGGCCTCTGTGCCAGTATACTTCTTTTCTTCTGTGCTGGTGTCAGTGTCCTAAGTGCTAGTGTTGAGTGTGATCTGCTGATGCTGGTATAATGTCTTTGTTGGTGCCATGGGATTGGAAGGTTGCCATCAATGAAAAAACCTTCAATCACATACAATGTCTCATTGGAGTGTGCATATGCCAACAATCTCCCCCTTTGGCATTGATGGCAACACTCATGAGAAATTTCAAAAAGTATCCAAAAATGTGTAGTCCAAAAATGTTACCAAAAATGTGAGAGCTCCCCCTGAGCATATGATTCCTGTGTTTTGAATTTTCTCATCCCACTACTCCCCCTTTGGCATCAATGACAAAGGTTGTCAAGATGTCAGTAGAGTTTGTAGTTTCAACTATCCATAACCTCAACCTTGTAGCTAGGTAGTTATAATCTGAAAAAGATCTCCCAAAATCAAGTTTATACTATCCATAAACTTCTTACTATTCTTTATTGTTGTCTCAGTTCTCTTCACTGTACCAGTGAGATGTTGCAAATGCTCTGCCTGTGTTTTTCTTCCCTATGTTAATGCCTCAAAAATTTCCTTCTGCAGAGATGCTAGATAGTCCAATCTTGGACTTAGTTTAGATCTTAAATGTTTTGCCTTATTTATTATTATTTCTTTCTCTCTTTCCAATTTTAGTAGTTCTTCCTCAAAATTTGCTATCTTCTCTTCAAAAACTGATAGTGTATCAGGTGAGTTGACAAAGCAGTCTGGAAGTTTATTTATCTCATCCTGTACCTTGCTCATTTTCTTATCAATATCTACAGTCAAAAAGTTTGTTTTATAGGTATCTTTATACAGATTTTTGTATTCTTTCAACAAATTATAGAGTTCTGATAGAAGTGTGTCAAAATCTCTATTACACTTCTTTATTTCCTCATCAAAGAATTTTTGTTTTTCAATTTCTACCTTATCCTTCACTGACTCTTCCTTTATTTTCTCAATGTTTTCTGAGATATATTTACACAATGTATCCAATTATCCTAAAGAATCTTTATTATCTATATTACGGTTGGGAGCTATTACCTTCAAAATTGGTATGGAATCATCAATTGCTTTGTAAGCTTGTGAGCTGCAGTCGGTTATTTTCTTGATAGAATCTAGTAGCACCTCAGTCACATTTATTGATTTGTATGCTAATGATGATCCAACAATCTAAGTACCGGTGGAAGTAAACAAGCTTGTATTGACCTCTGGTAGGTTAGTTTGTGTCTACATTTCTTTAAGCACTGGTTTTCCTACTTCACTAGTTACCAGTGGCACTGTTTCCTTCTATACCTATTCCGGTTGATGTTGTTCCGGAGCCTTTAGCTCTGTTTGTTTCTCTGTATGTTGTATTGCCTCAGTCTGTGACCCAGTCTCTTCCTTTTTCTCTTTATCTTTTGCCGGTTTCTTAGTTTCCCCTACTACCGGAGGCTCATTAGCCATATCTGACTTATCAGTTGTATCTTTGTCTACTAATATGTTGATCTTCTAAGTATCAACATCCACAGTGTATAGGACTTCAGAATTAGGATTATTATCCTCTACATCCATACTCTCAGCTACTGGTTGATCTTCAGTAGTTGTTGTTTTCACTGGTGGAGTATTTAAAGAAGGTGGGGGTAAGCTGTCTTTAACTTTGATGCTTGGTGGTCCACCAACTTTTCCTTTACCCTTATCTCTATCTTTCTGATAGACTAAGATAGGCTTGGGGTTCATGTATTCTTCCTGCTTTTCTTTCTCAACCAGGAATATATCCCATCCATCTTCTATTTCCTCTGTCACCTCATTAACTCTTCCATCCATTAGTGAAATATGTCAGTGTGCAGTAGAGAATACTGACCGGTTTGGTTGAGCAATTAAATCATCAATTTCTTGTGGAGAGTTAACTAGATATACAACAAGTAGCTTCTCAATTTTTATTTTCTTATCCAATTCTATCACTGCTTGTTTTCTTGCCTCAAGTCTTTTGAATAATTCATCAGGAATCTCATTGACTACTTCCATCAAAAATTTCTTGTACATATCCATATGTAATATAACACTATTTTCAACTTTCTCTTTTTCATCAGCTATTAGAGTGTCATATATTTTCTCTATGTTCTTCAGTTTACCTTCCTCTATGATTTTATTCAGTAGTACATCAAGAGGGGCCAAGTCTTTGTTTGTGCTCTTCTTTTTCTTGGGTGTCAGTTTCTTCTTTGGTGTGGCCTTTCTTACTGGAGATCTCACAGCGTGTTGCTTTTGCCTTGTCCTCCTAGGTGAAGGTGTGGTTGTCGGTGAGGGATCTCTTTTTCTTACAACTCTTTTAAAAGTTGCAGGCATGTCACTTCTTGAAGAAGTACCTACCGATGATAGGTGAGTTTCAGGTTGTGGAGCTGCTAACTCATCCTCTGTTATGTCGGTTTTCTTTAATACATCTTCTTTAATGGCTTTTGCTTGTCTAGACCCTTTCCTTACAACTACCTCAACCTTTTTCACCCTTTTATTTGATTGAATTTGTCTTTCAATATTCTCTGCACTACCAAATACTTCTTCCTTTGGCTCTCTGGGGGCTTCCAGAAGTGCTTTGGCATATGTTTCAACTATGTGATCATCTATTTCATATCCCGTCTCGGTTACCCAAACAGTCCTTGGGATGACCACTTCCATCCAGATTTCATCTTTCTTGATGACAAAGCATATATCATCTTTGTATTTGTCTACAATCTTCTGTGATAACCTTACTCTTTTCTTCATTTTAGCTTTTAATGCTTGAAAGAAGTCATTGATATTGTTTTCCTTGTTCTCACCCATGTTATTGAATAGTTCAGTCAATTGTTTTCCTACCGGTATGTCATATCCAAGTTCTTTGTAACCTATACCAAGAACCTATTTTGTTATGTGTAGCATTAGGCATACTAATAGATTCCCAAATCTGAAAGTTCCTTTCTTGTCCTTCTTGATCTTTCCAAGGTTGTCAATTAGTTCATCCTTTAACCACTCACATATGTGAATTTTTGCATTATCTGTGACCATGTCATAAGCACTCTTAATGCATAAACTTGAAACTAAATTAAGTCTATTAGCATGAGTAGCTTTATAACCTAATATCATACTGATGAATCTCACATTGATATCTGTTACATCATTAACCCTTAGAGACCTTTTGTCAAATGTTGCACCAGTTAGGTTTATAACTAGGTCATTGGAAACCTTCTTGGTTTTATCTGGTCTCTTACCGGTGGTCAGTAACCCCGTGATAGCTTTCACAACTTCCTTGGTGATCTTATAGATTGCATCTAACTAGAAAAACTCTCCATGTACCCTACTTAAAACTATCCTAATCACATCCTTTGGAAATTTAGGAATGCTAAGGATTTTTGTAAATCCTAGGGTCTCAATGATTTTGTGTTCATCCTTTACATTGCCAATATTATCACATATCATAGTTTTATACATGGTTTTAATTTCTTCATCTCCTAACTCTTCAATGTTGTAGTGGATGTACATTTTGGGGTCTTCAGCATAGACAACTCCCTTAGGAATTTGAGAAAAAGCACCTAAGGTATCATCCTTCTTTGCTATCTCGGGATATAGGCTTAGGTCTTTTTATTACTTCCACAACAGTAGGGTTTGCTATATATTCAATTGCAGAGGTGGATGCCATGATTAAATACATTTTACTGCCTTGGATGGATGATTGCTTGGAGTGTTCTTGCTTCTTGCTTGAAATGATTTAGCTTGGAGTCTTCGCGCTCTCTAAAAATTTGAAATCTCAGTGAAATGAAATGGAGCCAAAACCTTACTTTTATAATGTCTTTTCGCCATCTACCACATTAATTGCATGTCCGTTAAGTATTAACTTAACATTGTTTGCCGGTAATAAGTAATTTTCAACTTCTTATCTCTAACTGAGGGAGTAATTAGCACATGTATCGATAGATTGCCAAACCCTCAAGGAAATTTTCTTCAATTAGATGAAGAACTTCCTGTCAGTGGAGTATTGCTCTGTCCTTTCGATGAAGTGTCACTCTATCCTGCCAGTGAAGCATTCGTTGGTTCTACCAGTGGAGGAGTATTCCCAATATTTAGATCAGCTTTTCTAATCCATTGTTTTGAGAATTCTTTCTTAACCTCTTCAACTTTTTCTTTACCTTTCAAGCTAGAAATTTTGTTCTCTACTGGTGTTGCTTTACTTCTACAAAATTTAGCAATATGCCCAGTCTTGTTACATGCATAACAAGTTACATTATTTTTCTGAATAGCTTTCCCATAACCTATGCTGGTTTGTGTTCTGCATTGATTTGATAAATGTCCAAATCTTCCACAAACATAACATCTCACATTCATTATGTACTTTTTAGAGTTGTGACCAACTTTGTTGCATTTAGAACATTCACCAATGGGTGTGTTGATATTCTGATAATTTCTAGATCTACATTCATTTTCTCTATGACCATACTTATTACAGTTAAAGCATTTACCATTGAATTTATAAGCATTGGGTTGTCTTACCGATTTGCTATGATCCTGAGTATTTGCAGTACCGGAGCTTTCACCAACTTCAAAGCCAATTCCAGAAGTGTCACCTTTAGGTTTTTGATTTTTCAGCAAGGTGCCAAGTTCCTCTGAGCTTTTCTTGAATTTTTCTTTGTGTTGATTTGTAGTTTCCAGTTCTCTTTCTAATATTTCTATTTGTCTCATTAGTTCATTTGAGTCATTCTGAGTATGCGTCAGATCTATCTTCAACATGTCATTTTCATAGGTAAGTCTTGTGTTCTCATTTGCTACATCACTTAGTCTTCTGGTCAATTCTTCTTCATTCTTCTTCCCATCCTCAATCTCTTTGCAAAATCTCATAGTCATATCTCTTCTCTTATTTCTTGCAACAATAAGATTTTCTTGAAGTGCCTGAATGATATCCTAAGCTGCTCTTAAATCATCTTCTAATTTGATATTTTTCAATTTTTTTGCATCATAGTCTTTAAGAACTCCTTCAGGTTGCTTCATCAGATTTTCCATCTTTACCAATGTCAATATCTTCCTCAAGCTATTAGGCTTCTGAAAATAGAGGACCAGGCTCTGATACCAATTGTTAGGGGTCCCACAGATACTGAGAGGGGGGGTGAATCAATATCTAACTGATAATTAGAATTTCTTAACTTAAAACATGCTGAACATAATATAACAGTGTACCGGTATGCAAGAAATAATGCAATAAATAGAATCAAGAACATCCACATGGAAAGCACACCATAACATAGGATTTTAACGAGGAAACCCGATGTGTGAAACACCTCGGTAAGATTTGTGACCCACAATATTCACTCACTGGCCAATAAGAGAATATTACTTACAATAGGGGCCTGCACATGTAGGAAGGCCAACTGCCTAGAGCTCACTACTCAATGGGAAGTCACACTGACTTACAAATAAGGATTATACTAATCCAATAACTTGTACTGCTTTACAATAACATCTTCAATGCTAGATTTAGTACCGGTTCTTGCTCTGTTCTTTACACATACCCTTTTACCTATATTTCACACATTGGGTGTGCCTAATATTTTCCTTTATACTTCTACATCACTCATACAAATGTCTACAATGATCTCCTTTATATATAAGAGTCATTTTACAATTTTCCAATTCAGCTTACAATAATAAATAAAATATTGTATAACAAAATCCTGTCGGCCTTTGTGCCGGTACACTTCTTTTCTTCTGTGTTGGTGCTAGTGTCCTGAGTGCCGGTGTTGAGTGTGATCTGCTGATGCCAGTATAATGTCTTTGCCGGTGCCATGGGATTGCAAGGTTGCCATCAGTGACAAAATCTTCAATCACATACAATGTCTCACTAGAGTGTGCATATGTCAACAGTGGCAACCTTCAGGAAACCTTGTGGCATTCATATGGTAAACCACCGACAAGAACTTCATCGATAGTGACAACAATGCATACTGACACCCTAGCAGATAGGAATAAACTTTTGTTTATTGTATTTAATTGTAATTATCTTTTGTAAAGATGACAAGCCATATTGTAATAGACTCATATATGTATGAGATCTTGTAAATAATTTTAAGAAAGAAAGGAGGATAGATGGAATAGGAATGAGAAAATAATAAGGAAGATATATGTGAATGCATAAGGAAGATTTTGTATAAGGTTTATGGTTATAGTATGAGCTTAAACCAGTATTGAACCAGGCATAGTTGATGCTTATTTTAAGTTGTACATTGTATTGGATTCTCATAATCCATTTTGTAAGTTAGTGAGACTTCTATTTTGTAGATTGAGCAGTGAGCTCTAGGCAGTTGGCCTTCCTGCATGTGCAGGCCCCTCATTGTAAGTAATATTTATTCATTGGCTAGTGAGTGAATATTGTGGGCCACAAATCCCACCGAGGTTTTTCCCACACTAGGTTTCCTCGTTAAAAATCTTGTGTTATGGTGTGTTTTCTATGATGTCTTTATTGTTCCTATTTACTGCATTAACTCTTATTTACTGGTACAGTATTTTGGAATGCAAAATACTTAATAAGGTTAAATATTCTACAAACCGGTTAGATACTAATTCAGCCCCCCTCTTAGTATCTTTGAGATTTTCATTAATACTAACAAATCCTAAAAATCAGAAAAAGTCCTAAAGAAATCCCCCCCCCACAAAAAAAAAAAGAAAAAAGAGAGAAAGTTCCTTGGTGAAAACTTGGTAAATAGGCACCTTGGTAAAGAATAAAATGAATCTCTACCAAGCAAGTGAAAACTTGGCAAACAAGCTCCTCTTGTACAAAAGTGCTCCATCTATCAGCGCAACGTTGGTATTCTGACTTTCATGTATTTTTGCTTTTGCTTGTACATATTTCAGTCACTATTGTGACATCCTAGTACGTGGGAACCCTCATGGCTTGAAACTGATAAATGTCCTAGTCTTAGGTTAATCGACAAACCACATTACATGTCTTAAGAAGTATCAACCAAGTCATCATTATGTCAGTGATACCCGGTTGTCCACTCCAAGTTAGTCATCTATCTCCTGACTACTGAAGAGTTTTATCACTAAGTACACAAGCAAACAACATTACTGAAAACAATCACTATAAAGTTTGAGCTATGCATGCAAATTTTCTTTGTGTGCTTTCTTTTATATTAGTTTTCAATTATTATCCCTTTGAGTAACTTGAGGAAGTCTATCTTGACTAAGAGGAGAAAGGATTGGGGGGCATAATACTTTTCTTTGTTTTCTGCTTGTAGGAATGATTTTGATGATCTAGAAACATCTAATTAGCTAGGTGTCTGTAGTAAGAGCCTTTACATCAAGGTGAAATTGCCACACATACCTCAACTTCGCTTATTTGTATGCTATAGGGAGGTTCACATCATTTCTTTGTCTGTTTTGAGGGAATTTCTTTATCATGCAATCTAGGTCCCTGTGAAATTTGTCCAAGGATATAAACCAAAAAAGGGTCATTGCAGACAAGATAATTAATATTACACATGAAAAGAAAGGAACTCTAATCTGCCTGATATGTTTTTAAAACACTCAATGATGAAAATTAAGCTTTTCAATCTAGTGACTAGGTTTTGATTGCATCTCATTTTGTATTTCATTCTACATCTTCGAGTGATTTTGGTATGGTAACACTGATTTCTTTATCTTTTGAATAAGAGTTGGAAGCATCATCATTTCTTAGCTAAGTTGTCTCTTCTTCACCATTTCTCCGATCGAGTACTTGTCTATTGAGATGTTTAGCTGCATACATTAGCATTTTATATAGATTCATATATTCACTATCATTCATTTGCATTCATCTTATTGCATTGAAAAAAGAAAAAAATTATACTACTCATTGCTCATTCTCATCATTCATTTGCATATGAAAAGAAGCAAAAATAAACATCCATATTCATTTGTATTACATACATCCATACTAAATAGATATGAATACATATAGCATAAAGCATATAGACAAGCATTTCATAAATCGATTGACACAAGTACAATGAAGTCAAATAAAGATCTCGTATATATAATGATCAATGTCTTGGGGTACAAAATAATGTCAACTAACATATACAAAATCCCATCGGAGCAAGAATCGTAAGGGCTACAAAAAATGGGTGTATATAACAAAAAATCCCCCGAGCTACAAAAAGAAAATTGAGCTCTCTGCCTCTCCGTCATCGCCAGATAGTGGAGGAGGAAAAACCTACTGACCTAGATCTTGCCTAGGTGCCCGAGCTCCCTCTGATCGAGCCATATACTACAAATATGGTACAACCTATTGCGCTACTAGAACTGCTATGCTATAAGCTGCAACATAATAGGTTGCCCGACTTGTCTGATAAAGAACCTCCTGATGAAGAGCGTCTTGCTCTGCCCTCATCGCTGTGACCTGACGATCATGCTCAGCTCTAAGCTCATCTAATTGATGATCCCTCTCTGATCTAAGATCTACTAGCTATTAGTCTTGCTCCATCAACTGTATCTATGCCACTGTCAGTTGTGACTACAAACCCGCTAGGCATGCTCTCATCGACCGTACTGTTTCAACCCCCTCATCCCTCGTAGGCTCTCCTCCTCCATCTCCTCCTCCATCTCCACCTCTAGCTCCCCCTGCTCCTCTCTCCTCTACCAAACATGTCTCGGTGCTACTCTCTCCTCCTCTACACTACCCTTTTCTACCCTCACTCCACTTAGCCTCACCCCAATAGTCCCTAGGGATCCACCCTCTCCTCTTTGCTACTTACCACCAGCTAATACCCTGCTGGTGCTAATGCCAAGATCACCACCTACTCACCTTGGAGCCTCAGTTCTCTGTCCCTACCTCTATCCATGTCCATGTCCCTATGTGGGGGCATCATCCTCTACCTCCTCTATGTGAGTTTCCTCCTCTGCTAGATCTGTAAATCTTGGGAAAGGATGCTGCTGAAACCAATCCTTGTACTGGGGAAATACCCTCGCATCTGCAATATCATCTAGGTGTCCCACCTGAGCTGTTGTAACCCACTCAGCTCCTCCATTCCCAAGGCATATGATAGCCTTGGTCCCCATCCATGCCTCTCCTCATCTAGATAAAACGCATATGTAGTAAACTCCTGCGAGATCCCATAAGGTCTGTCATACTGCCTCATCACTCAACTAACAACAAAATGCTCAACTACTGGTGCTGATCTACCAATAAGAGGCTGGGTCATGAATAGGTCTCTACGCATAGCTCTCCAATCATCCCAAGGCTCCAAACCCCTGTAAGGTCTCCATATGACAGCTATAAGATTATCTAGCTATCACCTCCAATAATTTGTCTTGCCCAGATGGGGCTACATCACATATCTAGCATATCTATAAACTATGGGTTTGTTGTGGATCTTTGGCCTCATCGACAATTGGCCTGCATACTAGGAGATGCTCCCAAGCCTATACCTGTAAAATCAATACCTTGGTAGCCATACTCTTCCCCTCCTAGTAGACAATCTCATGCATCTCATGATACATGTGTGCCAGTATACATGAACCCCATCCTAATCTTTGGGGGTGCTCAACTAGTCTCTCCAACATCCTGCCCCATCTGCATAAGAACCCCTGATGTCCCATGTCTGGCATAAGAACCCAACCGATGAAACCTGCCAAGATACAAGCTAGTGGAAGTCCTCACTATATCAGGTCATCATCTCATCCCAGCTGATGGACTGTGGTAGAATGTCTGCATCATGAAATACTTGCCTCAGGGCTAGAAGGCTAGGACATTGTGCTGAATCATAATCTACCTTATCCCTAACAAAAGGGATACAAATAATCTTGTATACATCCTCGAGAGTGATGGTCATCTCCCCAACTGAAAAATGAAAGGTGTTATGCTCTGAATGGAACCTCTCTACTAATGCAGTAAGAATACTATGATTCACACAGATATCAGGTGACCCGAGAAGATGAGTCAATCCATATGCATCAGTATGGGCCCGATCTATATCTGATAACTAACAGACTAATGTCATAGTCGATGGATCTACACATCTAAATAACACATGGGGTAATCAAACCTGCAAAAATCACACAAAAGATCATTAGGAAACATTCCAAATTAGCCTATAAAGGAGCCAAAACATCATGCAAATCTAAATACACCAATTGCAAAATTAAAATTTAAAGTGTACACCAAAAATACTCACTGTTTTCCAAATGAAAAAACATCATAGAGGCAGAAACTTGTACAAATCAGGATTGGGTATAGGACAACAAAAGACTCTAATACAACACAAAACAAGCCCTTAAATGACCAAATGGTCTCTTTTGAACAAGCTCATATAATACAAGGGTGGATATGAAATTACAAAACTAGTGGGTATAAACGACAAAACAAAATTGATCAGTTTGTCGTACGAGACAAGATCCTATCTCACTCGACAAAGCGAGATTACTCGACTGAAACATGCCAAAAATTGAAAAATTCAATAAAAAAAATTCAACAAAAAATTCAAAATTGAAATGATTAGAAGGCATAAGATCGATCACTTACCGCAGGCTCATAGTTCTGAGGTCAGTTATGACGTCTCTGGCACTCAAATCGGTGCTCATGGATAGGAAGGACCATTTTTCTTCGCAACAGTCTTTCTAAAATTTTAAACTTGGAGGGTTAAAATGAATTGAAAATGACACTTTTACCCCTTATATAGCCAAAACCCTAAGTTTTCAACTTGCTCTGATAGACATGAAAATTTTACCCTTAGCTAATTTGCTTGTCTTGATTCCATTTTCGGGATCAAAATCAAAATTCGAAATCATTCTACTAGTCAATTTCCAAAATTTTGACCACTTTGCACTTTCATCAACTACTCATTCTCTTCTTCAATTGGCACTCAATTTCTCGTTAATAAACGCTAAATCTCAATTTAATTCTCACATTAACTCTGATTTTAATCTTCGACATTAATCTTTGTGCTCAAATAACTTATTATTGCTACAAAATTGTTTTGCCTACAATCAATGCACAACCATCACTCTCTTTCAATTTCACTCCCGAGGGGGCATACCCATGACCTCAAAGTCGAGAATTCCTTTTCAAATCTTCATTAAAAGTCGAGAAAAAATCTTTTTCAACTAAAGAAAATCAAATTCTTATTACTAAGGGGCATTTCAGCTTCATCGCTTCATATCAAGTTGAGATCTCTCGTTCATCTAAATCAAAGAAATCTCTAGGGGCATATCAGTTTTATCGCTTCATATCAAGCTGATATTGTCTTTGTCTGAATTAGTCTCTTAACATTAATCAGTTTTATTACTTATTCATCAAGTTGATTATTCATTTAAACTAAATCAAGGGTTTAAAGAGTATATTTGATCACCCACTCAATCTAAGTAGGTGTTCAGTTTCATCGCATCGAATCAAGATGGACAGTTTATCTTCGCTCATCATATCTTGATCAATCAAGTTCAGAACTGATATCTCCTAGAAATCAAATTTTCTTTGAACCAATGTGCTGCTTGCACATTAATTCAAAGAGGGGCAAATATAAGACCCTAAAAATGATCGTCTAAACAATAGGTCCCTAATCTCGACAACATCACCAAGGTCCTAACCAAAGGCAATTAAATTAATCTTGAGCACACAATTAATTTCTAAAATCATCAATGTCACATGGCAATTTAATCAGCCAATATTAATTAAATATTTATTTAATTAATTAAATCATTCCAAGTAAATCATTTTTAAATAATTATCCTATTTGTTTTATTGAATATCCTAGCATATTTAATGAAATAAATCAATTTGCCATTAAATCATCAAAAAAGAGGAATTAATTTGAAAAAAAAAAAAAAATTGAGAAAAGAAGTCAATTGGAGATAATCTTAAAAAACAAATTAAAAATTGATAAATAATCTCAAAGAAAGCAATTAAAATAATTAAATATTAAAATTGAATGAAATAGAGAATAAATCAGTTTTTTCCTGATTTTATCTTAATTTTAGTTCAATTTCCTTTAAAAATGAGAAAAGCATCCAATCACATCAATTCACCTAGATTGTGCTTCCTCTTGGAAAATCTTGACTGCTCATCATCATTTGATCTCATCCATTGGTTTCTCTCTAAATTTTCTATAAATTCAGGCTCTCATCTCTCATTCAAGGATCCTGGAGAATATATTGTTATTATGTTGTTTTTGCTCTAGGTTCATTGAGAATTTGCATTGAGATATTGCATATTAGTTATTTCATATTGCTTAAATCATTTAGCTTAAATATTCATATATTACTTAAATCGTGTTAGATTAATCTTGCATATCTAGCTTAAATCTTGCATCCATTTAGCTCATATTCATGCTCATATAGATTTAAAAATCCTTCGTTTAGGTGTTGTCTAGTCACTAGATAGCTTAGCATCTAAACTCGCATCTACTAGAAGACAATGGTTTTCTTCGTAATGGTTTATCATTCATTGAGTATTGATTTACTAACCATGCATCTAATGACTTAATTGAAGTGTTGTGTATTTCAAATATAGATACAAGTCCACTTTTCACACACACACACACACACTATCAAGTATAAATTTTTTAAGGAGAAGGTGGAAGCAAATGAAGTTAGACTAGTTTATGTGAACACTAAAGAGCAAATTGCATATAGTTTCTCTAAACCTTTGTCCAAGGAATCATTTGAGTACCTAAGAGATAGATTGGGAGTTTGTGCCCCTTTGGTAGAGACTTGATTAATGTGGTCTGGCATCAGTCTGACATGCATTATTAAAGATATTATTCATTTTGGAACTGATGTGGGATGTTACTACTCAAGGGGAGTAGTAAGCTTTGTGATTCAGAGGCTTATGTTTTTACTTTGATATTTCTATCGGATTTCCAGCATTGATGTCAAAGAGGGAGTGATATTGATGTGAAAAAGAAAAGGAAAGTGGGAGAAATATTTATAAGGAAAAGAAATTCAGAGCTATATGTGGGAGTTTGTTGGCTATCTTCCACAAGAGGAGACTTGTTTGGCATTTTTTGGTACTTAGAGTTTTTTCACATCTAGTGTTGCCATCAATGTCAAATGGGGAGATTGTTGGCCATTTGGTGGAATTGATTATGTGTTGCATTGATGTTTTGTCATTGATGCCAACACTAGTTTTTGGGATGCTTTACCGACACCCTTTTGGTCCTGGTAGGTTAAGTGGTTTCTAATTAACTTGGACCTAGCATGATCTAGTAGGCTCCAGTATAGTCTGGTGATAGAATCAGCTTGTTCATGATACTTATACTCATATTTGGTCAGTTGGTTTTGGTCTGGTGATCAGATACTATCCTGCCTGCTTAGAAGATTGGTTTCTGGTTTTGGCGAGGGTTTCACTGACAAAGATTTCGATGGAGATCTTTGATGAATTGCATAAGTGGTGTTGGTGCAGCTTCTGGTGGATTTTCAGGATGATTTTGGTGATCATGTTCGAGACTTGGTGGTTGGAGATCATTGCTCTAACGTATGGACCTATACTTGGTTGATCTAGGTTATGGACCGACTTTAATGTAATGTGTGGATAGTATGTATGGATGTATTTTCGAGACGTATTATGTGTTGATATTATTTTTTTGGTCTAAGGCCGACATGTTTTGTAATTATGTAATCGGTTTATTATCTGATGGTCGACCTGATTCTTTATGGTCTAGGGTTTTGTATAAATAGATGAAAGATCTCATTGTAGATCATCATGGTTATATGTAAGAGGTCATGGTCAAGAAATGTAATGTATGAATAATGTAATATCATTTAGGTAGAGGAGTTGGTCAATCATTAGGGATCAAATTGGGTTTATGTAAGAGGATTTAGTCCTCCAGTATTGAGCTTAACCAAAACTATACTTAGGCATAGGAGATGTTATCTTTTGGAGTTCAACACTTCTCTGGATTGTAGTTTGGATTTATGTGTAGTCAGTGAGGGTTGTTTTGTGATGCGAAATGCACTCTAGGCTATTGGCCTTCCTACAAGTGTAGGCCCCTTCATTGTAATTTACATACTTACAACAAAAGTATTATCTGACTGTGGGTAGGCTTCCCACCGTGGTTTTTCCCTTTACTGGTTTTCCACATTCAAATCTTGGTGTTGTGTGCAGGGGTTTTATTCTGTGATTATTATTTATTCTTATTTGTATTAACTGCTATTCTGGTATTAATGTTTAAATTGCTAATGGTTCCTGTAATTTGCAACAACTAATTCACCTCCCTCTCAGTTGTCTTCCGGTTATTTGAACTATCTAACATCAATGACTATAATTGATTTTTAATTTGTTGTAATGATCTATATGATGATCTGTAATAGTTTGTAAATATCTATGATGATATATGATGTAAATATTAGTATGACATTAGGGTTTTGTAACTGACTAAGTTGTAAAGTCTTTTTAGGGTAAGCCTATGATGATTGACTATGTTGGTGATCATAAGAATGGTATGTGGCCAAACCAGTGTGATTGTCTGCAAAATAGAAGCAGATTGGAGCTAAAAATGATTTGTACAAGAAAGAAGAGAGTGATATTTCTAGATCATACATTTGTTGTTCCCTAATAGTTGTAGTAGACTCAAAATACCTTAATCGGGTAGGTCCTAACAGGCTTCATTGTATAAATCCCTTCATTAGGTGAGTCATTAGCTTGGGTTCTAAATCCTTTCACAAGTTTACTCCTAATAGAGTAAAGATCTTAATAGGGTTGAGGTAAATCCCTTAACCGGGGGACTCCTAATAGGGTCTTCTCCTATCCGGGCATATTTGTAAGCTCCAGACTGAGCGAGGCTCCTAACAGGGTGCATTCCAAAAGAGAGCAAATTCTTGTGGGTACCAATTCCCACTGTGGTTTTCTCCATTTGGTTTTCCATGTGAAAATCTTGGTGTTCATGTGTTGATTGATTTCTTATGTGTTGAGTTGATATCTTTCTATTACATGCATGTTGATAAACATTTAAAAGAGAAGTTTGATAAATCAGATTTGCAATAAGATTTTTGTTATTACTGGTACTATTTATGAGTTGTTTTGAAAGAATTTTTTGTTGATTGTTAAAAGCTGTAAAAGTCTCATGTAATTACTCATTCACCCCTGCTTCAGTAATTATCGAATCCTCACAAACAACAATTGGTATCAGAGCTCTTGGTCCTCTTTGTGTAGAAGCTTAACAGCTTGAGGAAAATATCTAGAGAAAGATGAGGAAGAAGGAGGGTCCTAAGTTCACTAAGGATAACTATCGGATATGGAGTGATCAGATGAAGATATATATTAAAGGAATGGGATCTCAGTATTGGAAACATGTGACTACTAAATATGTGGCTCCTACTAGTCCTTTTAATCTTGATCAACTTAAAGAGAAACAAGAGAACATCCAAGCATTGGAATCAATTATAAGTACCTTCTCTGATTCTGAATACATTGATGTACATGGATTAGAGACTGCACAAGAAGTATGAGAGAAATTAGAACTAATCTATGGTGGAGACAAACATGTTCAGAAAGCTTAGGAAGAAAGTCTTAGAGGTCAATTTGATGACATGAGAATGGTTGGAGAGAATATAGCTTAGTATGGACAAAGAATTAAGGAAGTTGTTGGTGGTATTAAAAGTGCTAGAGGAAATATTTAAGATGACACCATTGTAATTAAGATGCTAAGAACTCTTTTACCTATCTATGCAATAAGAGTTTCTTCTATTCAATAGTTAAGGTCAGTAAGTAGTGCTAAGGTCACTATTGATTCTCTTATTGGACAACTGACTACGTTTGAATTAAATAGTTTTGATAACAATATTTCTAAGTCATTTGAGTCATGTTTTAAGGCATATGTAACAGGTACACCTGTGAGAAAAGGGAAAGAAGTATGTCATAGTAATGATTGTAGATCTAGTCATGGTGGTAGTAGAGGAGATGATGATGATGAAGACCATCTGATAGAATTTGAAGCATTGTTGGCTAAAAGAATTCCTAGAGGCACTGGTAAGTACAAATGTAAACTTCCTCTGAAGTGTTTTTCCTGCAACAAGATTGGACATATAGCTGCAAACTACCCTAATGGTGATAAAAATGAAAAGTTTAGGAAATTTAAAGGAAAAGGAAAGAAACAGTGTTATGTTGCATTTCATGAAGGTGTGATAGATGAGGAATTTGAAGATAATGATAATGAGGAGATTGTCTTTGTTGCTATGAAGGAAGATCTAGCTAATGAAAAGTCCTTGGTATCTCATATTGATTCTAGTGATGAGTGGATAATAGACAATGGTTTTTTACATCACATGACCGGTGATAAGAAGAAATTCATATCTCTTGAATATTTTGTAATAACTCACCCTACATGGTAAAAGGTAAAGGATCTATTTCACTGAATGGTAAGAGTAATGCAGATGATGTTTATTGGGTTGAAAGTTTAAAATATAACTTGCTGAGTGTTGGACAATTAAATGATAAAGGTTATCACCTTGAGTTTAAAAATAGAGTGTGTAGGATCATGGGATGCAATGGAGATTTGATATCTACTGGTAAACAAACTAGAGGTAATCTTTTTCATCTGAATTCTAATGTGAATAGTTGTTTGGTTGAAAAAATTGAAGACAAATGGTTGTTGTACAAAAGGTTTTGTCATGTCAACTTTGATAATTTGATAAATGTCAACAAATAAAGTATAGTAAGAGGTATGCCCCAACTTGTTAAACTAGATAATGTGTTATCAAAGGATTGTTAGATCGGTAAGATGACTTCAACATATTTTAAGAGTAAATATTTTTGTTTAGATCATATTCTTGATTTAGTTCATACTGATCTATGTGGTCCTATGAGAACTAGAAGTTTCTTTGGTGATAAGTATTTCTGATTTTCACTGATGATTTTTCAAGGATGATGTGGGTAACTTTCTTGAAGGAGAAATTAGAGGCACTCAGCAAATTCAAGATCTTTAAAGCCCTAGTTGAAAAGGAAACCGATAAGAATCTGAAGTGTTTAATATCTGATCGGGGTGGAGAATTCACTTCTGATGACTTTACTAGGTATTGTGAATAATATGGAATAAAGAGACAAATGTCAGCACCTATAACTCTACAACAGAATGGAATTACAAAGAGGAGAAATGAAACTATAGTGGAAGCTACTCAAACAATGTTGATACAAGGTGATGTTCCAAAAAAGTTTTGGAGAGAGACAATTAGTACTATTGTTTTTACTTTGAACCAGGTTCTTGTAAAGAAAGGAAATGACAAAACACCGTATGAACTTTGGCATGGTAAGACTCCTAATGTCAGCTACTTTAAAGTTTTTGGTAGTAGATGTTTTATTAAGAGAGATGATTTTACTAGAAAGTTTGATGTGAAGAGTGATGAAGGGATATTTATTGGATATTCTACCAAGAGTAAAGCATTAAAATGTTATAATAAAAGGACAAAGAAAATGGTTGAGAGTATGAATGTTAAAAATGATGAATTTTCTGACAAACTTGATGAGTCCACAAGATCTGAGCCTACTGATGATGAAGAAAAACTTGTGTATATTGAATGAGAAGTGCAAAAGAAAGATGAGCAAAACAGTGCAGAAATAGGAGCTCAACCGATGAGTGATGAAGAAGATGATAAACAAGAAAAAGAACTGGTAATCCCAAGATATATAAGGCTAAATCATTCAAGAGACCAAATTTTATGAGACAAGAATGTTGGTGTGCAAACATGAAGAAAAATCAGAGAGAATTCCTGTCTGATTTCAACTATTGAGCTGAAGACTATGAGACAAGCTTTGAAAGATGAAGATTGGTTAAATGTAATGAATGAAGAACTTGACTAGATAGAGAAGAACAATACATGGTCTCTTATTCCTAGACCAGAAAACAAAAATGTTATTGGTACAAAATGGGTATTCAGGAATAAACTTAATGAAGATGGTAATGTGTTAGAAACAAGGTGAGGTTGCTTTGCAAAGGGTATGCACAAGAAAAAGTTGAAGACTATGGTGAAACCTTTACACCGGTGGCAAGACTTGAAGGTGTCAAAATGTTGCTTGCCTTTGCTTCTTTTAAGGGATTTAAGGTATATCAGATGGACGTTAGATCAACTTTTCTAAATGGTATCCTGGAAGAAGAAATATATATAGAACAAATGGATGGTTTTGCATTGAGTGAAGATGAAAATATAGTTTGGAAAATACACAAGGCACTATATTGATTGAAGCAAGCTCCTAGAGTATGGTTTGAAATATTGCATGAACATCTGATCAAGATAGGATTCCAGAGAACCAGTGAATATAGTAACATATATTTGAAGAATGATAGAGATAAAATGTTAATTGCTGAAGTTTTTGTTGATGATATAATATTTGGTGGAGATGATGACATGTGTATGTCTTTTACAGATGAAATGAAGAAAAAATTTGAGTTGTGTCTTATCGGTGAGATAAAATTCTTTATTGGTTTACAAATTCAACAACTAGAGAATGAAATATTTATTTGTCAGACTAAGTATGTTAAAGAAGTTTTGAAAACTTTTGGCATGGAAGTTTGTAAACTGGTTGGTACTCCAATGGTGACAAGTTGTAAATTGTCAAAACAAGATGATTCACCATTTGTTGAAAAGAAAGAATATAGGTATATGATTGAAAAGTTGCATTATGTTGTTCACATTAGACAAAACATTGCACATGCTATTGGATTGGATACAAGATTTCAGAAAGATCCTAAGGAGACACACATGCTAGCGGTAAAAAGGATATTCAGGTATTTGAAAGGAACAATTGATTATGGTTTCTGGTATCCTTGAAAATGATATTTTTTCTTTAAAAGTGTTCACAGATGCACACTAGGCTGGAAATGTTAATGACCAAAAAAGAACAAATGGTGGAGCTTTCTTTTTAGGAGAAAGATTGGAGTCTTAGATAAGCAAGAAGCAATCCTATATTTTACAATCTACAGCTGAAGTAGAATATGTGGCAACATCAATGAATTGTACTTAGGCTATATGGATGAGACATATTTTGGAAGGTTTTAAGGAAGACATGTTTGAACTGATGACTATTCATTGTGATAACAAAAGTACGATTAATATTTAAAAATTCCTGTATTACATCCAAGAACAAAGCACATAGAGTTAAAGTATCACTTTATGAGGGAAATAGTATAGGAAAAGAAGGTAAGAATGGAGTATGCATCTAACAAAGAGTAGTTAGGATATATATTCCCTAAACCTTTTCCTAAGACAACCTTTGAATATTTCAGAGGTAGATTAGGGGTTCTACCTTTACAGAAAATCAACTAGGATGTTGGTAATGCATCAATTTGGTGATTTCATTGAATATCTTTCAATTTTGGATTGATGTGAAGTGGGCTACTCCTCAGGGGGAGAAGCTATGATGAGATAAATAGGGATGAAGACAACATAGATATTTGCACCTTTGTCATTGTTTTCAAAGGGAGATAAGAACTAGTTAAGAGGAAGAAGAATTAGTTGAAGATCAGTCATGAGAAGAAGAACTAGATAACCAGCAGAAGAAATACAAAAGAGGAAATGAGAAGAAGAGAAAGTACAAAACAAATTAGTTCAGTTCAACATGATCAGATTTTTAGTGTCGCCATTAATGCCAAAGGGGGAGAATGTTGGCATATTGGCATAACTGATAATGAAAATGGATATTGGCATAATTGACTATGAGAATGGATATTGGCATAACTATTGATGATATTGATGAACCAGTATAAGGATTGTTGGTGATGATATAGTTGAGATGTTGTATTATGACTTGATGATCGGTTTGTGTTGTCATTGATGGAAACTATGGAAACTATGGTTACATTGTTTAATCATGTTATCTAAGCCATCTAGATTGACCAGAAAGCTATGGAATGGATTTGACGGTTAACTAGAAAATAAGACTTTAACCGGTAAATATGTAACTGTGTTATGCTTAAGTAATTGGATCTATAGATTGATGATGAATTGGATGTTGCAGTTAGGAATATTTGTTTGAGACATTGTAATGAGGTTATGACTAGAACCGAATCATGTTTTGGTTGCTGGAAGTCATGTCTGTGATTGACTGATGTATTTTTTGTAGCATTCTAGTAGGGTTTAAGAACTTGTATTCAAATCTTATAACTGGTAATGATTTTGAGTTTGGTGGTGTATCATATTATGTTTGTAAGTTGGTGATGACATAGTTGAATCTACATGAAGTGTTAAAATTCTATTTTGATGCAATTAAAGATGGAATCTCTTGGAAAAAGTGAAGAGAATAGAAGAATGTTTTCAAGGCTTGATTGCTTATCAGATCAAAGTGCAGTGATGATTTATGATCATTCAATAGGTGTAATTGATTTGTAATTTATTGTAATGATCCATATGATGATCTATAATGATTTGTAAATATTTGTGATGATCTATGATGTAAATATTAGTATAAGGTTAGGGTTTTGTAACTCACAAATTTGTAAAGCTTATTTAGGGTAAATCTATGATGATTTACTATGTCGATGATTAGAAGAAGAGTGTGTGGCTGAACCGGTGTGAGTGTCTGCAAGAGAGAAGTAGATTGGAGCCAAAAAGGATTTGTACAAGCAATAAAAGAGTTCTATTTCTAGATCATACATATGTTGTTCCCTAACACTTGTAGTAGACTCAAAACCCCTTAACTGGGTACATCTTGACAAGCCTGATTGTATAAATACCTTCACCGGGTGACTCATTAGCTTGGGTTCTAAATATTTTTACATGGTTACTCCTAACATAATAAAGCTCCTAATAGGGATGAGGTAAATCCCTTAACCAGGGGACTCCTAACATGGTTTTCTCCTAACTAGGCATATTTGTAAGCTCCTAATCAGGCTAGGCTCCTAACAAGGCGCATTCTGAAAGACTGCAAATTCTTTTGGGTACCAGTTCCCATCATGGTTTTTCCCATTTGGGTTTCCACGTGAAAATCCTAGTTTTCATGTGTTGATTGATTTCTTATGTATTGAGTTGATATCTTTCTATTACATGTATGTTGATGAACACTTAGAAGAGAAATTTGATAAATCTAATTTACAGTAAGGTTTCAGTTATTACCGGTACTGTTTATGAGTTTTTTTGAAAGAAGTTTTTGCTGATTAAAAGTTGGAAAAGTCTCTCACAATTATTGATTCAACCCCCCTCTCAGTAATTACCAGATCCTCACAAATAACTAGAATCACCTCTATGTCAGCTCAAGTCAGAAAATCCATCAATAATCCTAAAATCAAGCATATAAGAGGGATTTCCCCTCTTGTTTGACAATCCATGTATCATGTACATACAAGAGATAAATCATTCAATCATTCAAGAACAATTGAGCATTTTCAGTCTTCCTTCAAGCTTTGGAGCAACAATAGAGTCAAGATTTCAAGAATTAAAGAGGAGATCACCATTCTACTTCATGAAATCATAAATCCATGTGAAGGAAAGCAAAACTTCACAAACCGGTATATAAGCATTTCATTTTCATGCAATTCAACATCCTATTAAAGAGGAGGATTTATACTTCCAGTCATTTCAATTACATTATTTCAACCACTTGGTTAATTCAAAAATCAAGGTTTGTCCTAAATGAAAAACCCTATTCCCAACACATTTCCCTTTTCTTCTATGTGAAAAATAAGGTGCACAACTATACTTCAGGAATTAAGATTTATTTGTAGAGATGGACAAACCCTTTTCTATGCATGGGAAGTTTAGAGGACCAGTAGGAGGGCAACCTGGTTTGAACACATGATCCCTGAAACTTTTGCCATATTTCATAGAGTAGGTCTGAATCATCTCAACCTTGTCAGATCTAGGTGCATGATTGAATCCCAAATATGTAGCTCACTATTTTATCATATTGTCTTTATTTTAAGCATCTAGTCATAATTCAATTAATCAACTTACAAAAGAGGGTTAAAACACAATCAATTTGTTTAGTACTCAGTCCTTGCATCATTTTTGGATTGGATCTTGTAGATTCACCCCCCTCTTTTGATTGTAAATTCCCCCAAATGAAAATCAAGCTTGGTGAATCCTCCTTTCCCCATCGTGGATTTGCTAAAGTCCAAATTTTCCACTTTACACACTCAAACATATTTCTCTTCAACTTGTGTATCCAAAGCTCTTTATACATTCATGTAGCTAGCAGAATTAGTAGGCATTGGATCATTTTCCTTGATAGCAATAAATACCCACTCATTATCACTTTTATTTCCTTTACCTGATTCATCATCAAACACACGCTCATTAGTAGCATAATAACATCTCTTCTGAAATTTAGGCTTGTAAGTTTTTTTATGAACTCTTTCTAGACACCTTGAGGCAAAATGACTTGTCTTATTGTAAGAAAAAAATTTATGAGGCAACTTTCCTTCATACTTACTGGTTCCTTTGGGTAATCTCTTGGAAATAAGCACTTCAATCTCCTCAATCTCTTTCTCTTGTTCTTCAATTTACTTCCTCTCCTCATATCTAGACATCCATCTTGAAGAACTTTCTCCTCGATCATATCTCAACTTATCCTTTCTAGAAATAATAGATTTGAATGTAGTTTCTACCTTAGGAAGAGAATGAACAAACTCACTTAATTCAAAGTCCCAAAGCTTACCAATCAATACGTCTCTGGTCACATTTGTCATAGTTTTTATCTCCTCAATGGAAACAACTTAATGTTTGTAGGATGCAGGTAAAGATCTGAGAACCATAGCAATAATCTTTGATTCCTCCGACTTTCCACTGACACATCTGATAGTGCACACAATTTCATTGACCTTCTACATTAAAGAAGTGATGTTCTCATCTTCACCATTCCTCAACATCTCATATTTTCCTTTTAAGATCTACAACTTAGCACTCTTCACATAACTGTCTCCTTCATACAAGGTTTCCAACTTCTTGAGGATCTCATGAGCACTCTGTAATTCCATAACATTTGTTATCTCAAAATTAGTTTGAGCACTCCACAATGCTTCCTTATCCCTAATATTGTATTCACCAATTTTGATCTCATCATGATTTAAAGGTCCATTTGCAAGAACAATATACTTTTTAGTAATAACCTAGCAAGGTTCACTAGTGCATCTCATATGACACTCCATGTGATTCTTCCAAAGAGAGTAGTTAGTACCATCAAATCTTAGACTATCCTTCTTGTAAGTCACCATCTCGGATCACCTCAAGAAGTTAATCTCCTTTGGAGGAACCTTCTCTGATACCAATTGATTAAAATAACTTGATACCACTAGGGAAGACAACTAAGAGGGGGTGTGTGTGAATCAGTTGTTCGGAAAACTTATGCAACTCAAACTTATCTTAGATACGATAATTAAGAATGAAATAATAAATAAACAACACATCAAGAACACACATAAAACCAATAATTTTGACTTTCAAAACTTGGTCAAGGTAAAAACCATGGTGGGGATGAACCCACAAAATAGGTATACTCTATTAGAAGTATTATAATGGGGAATTCATATGCATTTAGGTACACTTCCTAGAGCTCACTACACAAAACAACAATAAGAAGACTCACTACCTATACAAACAATGTAGAATCACAACCAAAAATCATACATTAAGAATAACATCTCCTTAATACCTAGTTTAGTCCCAATAAAACACAAAATAAATTTCTTCTTCACAATTCTTCTCTAGATCCAAAAGATGTATAGATTTAGCACACATATATACTCATCAACTCACTCACTCAGCATTCTCAGATAAAAGGATATTACATTTATTTATACATGACATCAACCTTGCAGAAATCAACAAGGTTGGCTCAACACTCATCACCTAATTACAAAACTATAATCACATTCAATACAATATATTATGCTAACCAAGAAACATCAGTAAAGACATAGAACAGACCCAAATAATTTGCTTCAAACATGATACACCTCCAAAATTTAAACCTTGATCATCTGCAATACGCTACAAGCAACCAATCAGCCAAAAACATGAAGAACACTAACACACCAGAGAAAAACATTAATTATGAGCTCAGTGATCAATACGGACCACCAACACAAAAGGCACATGATCCAGAAACATCCACAAGCATCATGAATTACTACAACATCCATGCCAACATAAATTACTAGAATCATCAACATCATCATACTGAACCTTAGGAACACTAACTACAATGACTATCGACCCAGAAAAATCACTTGAAGATCTCCAAACCATAAAACACTTGAATTGAGGATACATACCAATGTCTCAAACATCACTCCAAATTTGCAGATCAAGATATTACAATGCAAAGCAATGCACATCAAAATAATGACACTCTGTCACCACTAAACAACTTACAAACTAGTCACAACTCAGATACCCATAACTCAATCAAATCTTCATGTGGACCTCTGAAAATTGCACCAAATATACTACAAACACTCCTCTACAAACCCTTTAATCCACAAATTCTGATTTTCATTATGCTAAACAAAACAACTCACTGAACTTCACTGCTTCACTATCACAGACAGAGAAATATGTTGACATCAATGAAAACACATCTCTGAGATATCTCTCAAGCACATATTCTCAACATACTTCCAACAATCTCCAATAGTCACTCTTTCTGAGACTTGCATATTTGATTTTTATGTTTTCTTGTAGATTTAAATGAAACCTCTTAATTATTAGTTGTTTCCTTTTTGAGTAGGTGTTTACATATTGTTTTTCATTTATGAAATAGGTAAAAACGTCTCACCTATTATTGATAGTTGGACTTAAAACATCTCTTAGATGTATTTTCCCTATTTTTACTATATATAGAATACTCCACTCTCACCACAACTAGTTTTATGAGAGTAGCATTAGTACTCTAAAAAATTCTCTATTTGTTGTCTCTATTTGATCTATCTTAGGATTATCTTCATTTTATTTTTTTGATCTTTAATCATTTGATTGGAGTTGTGTGTGATCTACGATTGACATAAGATCTCAGATTAGTTGTATCTTGATGTGGAATTTAACAACACAATTTTTTGGTTGTAAATAATAAGTGTTAAGAAAAGGAATCTAATTAATTTTAAAAGTACCCCTAAAAATTATGGTATAATAATTGAGGAAATGTGTTCTCTAAATATTGTCTATATTAGGAGACATAAAATTTAAAATGATATTTAATCATTGAATGAGGATATTAAAGCTACAATATCATAAATAAATTCATTATCAACAATAATTAAGTACATTGAAATGATAGAAAGGTTCCACACAACATTCATTATATCCTCCTTGAGTGTGCATCCCAAGGTTAGAAAAGTAAAAGAACACATTTGACACAAAAAAGAGATATCCTTTAGTCTCTAGTTGAGCAATATGTATCTTTTATTCTCAAGGAGAAAAATTAAAAGGGAAAGAAAACCATAGGTATATTTCTAATAGGTTTTATTGTGATTCCATCGACAATAATTATATTCAACGTGTGAGAGCCACAACCCCAACAAAAGGGAAATATGACATTAGAGGTGAGCTCTTAAATATGTTGAGTATAAGTAAGATTAATAAGTATAAGCTAGGAGAATTATTGCAATGAAACTAAGGGATATTATCTAAATAAGACATGAGGTTTTTAATGATGTGATTATCTTTCCAAAAAGGACCTGAATATATTTTCAAAACGGTTTCTTTAATAAACAATTTTGAGGAACTTATGATTCTAGATTGCTAGGATGTTGATAGAAAAATACTTTGAAAGACATAAATAACATGTTTAATAACTGAATTATCATGTTTAATATATTTAATATTATTTTAGAAAAAATTCCATTGATTTTGACCAAATTGTTAGTAGTAAAAAGGGTATGTAGGCCAATATCTTTCTAACATTGTTTGTCATTAGAAAAACCTTCATCAATGTAGTGTGGGAGAATAATGTTAAAGGCATCATAACTATAAAAAGGTTTAATATCCTATTTAACATTGATTACTTTAATGTGTGAAAATAATATATAATATTTATGTCACCTTGATCCTAAAATAGAAAAAAAAAATTCCACATTAGATGGTGGAAACATTAGCAATTTTATCCATTGGCCTACTAGAAATATCTAAGAAGCTTAATAAGATATTCATCAAGAGATATAGAAGGTACCTAGTAATAATAACTATACATATGAGTATTGCTAATTACATAATAGAGTGAGGAGGAGCGTTTAAGGAAGTAAATCTAAGTTTGAATCCTAGCGATGGCTGTTGTGGATCTTCAAGTAAAGGATGTGATTCTAACATGTCAGGTGAAGTTGTAAGGGATGAGAATGATGATGTTGTGAAAGGTAGCCAAACTAATGGGCATTCTTGTAAATATTATATCCCCTTGGAGGGTGGGAAAGATGATGGGCCCAATCGTAAGGATTCCCTTATTGTCTCTGGGGCCCCAGGTGGTCTTGGTTCTTCACGTGTTGGATCGAGGTGCTCACACCAAGAATAATTTCTAGTCATTATTTAGGGTCAAGACTAACCCAAAACTTCCCCCTTTCGCAAACATTTATAATTTGGTCAAAGGTAACTTTTCTATTTCAGTCCCTGACTATGTAATAGACCTCTTTGTGGCTAAAATGGCTCTCTCTTTGGTGGGTAAATTTTCGGCCCCCATCCGAATATTGAGATTGTGAGAGATTTCATTAAAAAAAAATGAAAGTGAAGAGGTAGGTCGATGTTCTATCCATGTCCAATGTTGGCATTTGGCATTATAACAAACAAGGGGAGATTATTGGCATTTCAATAAGGATATTGAGAAGGTTGTTGATGATTATGGATATAACTGATTAAGGATGTTTTAATGTCTTAATATTATTATTTTGTCATTGATGTCAAGAAATTGATTTTCTAATTCAGTATGATGTTGCCATATCTTGAGAAGTATGATTTGATGAGTATAAAGATGTCGATTAAAGATAGAGAAAGAATATGATGAATAAGGGGAGGAATAAGTTAGACAATGATGAGATCATGATGTTTAGATTGTTTTGATATCATACATATGTTATTGATTGTAAGGTTAATACTATACTATGTTACCAAGAAAAGAACCTAGTTGATAAACCCTAAGGAATCTAGTTGGTAAACCCTAAGGTTATCACTATCGGTTAATGAAGGAAGAATGTCTACCAAGTGAAGTTTAGTATTTACTGAGTTGCAACCGAGTTATAACATAATGCATTAAATGATTAGATGCATTATTTAATGAAGGAAGCTAATGAGGTGGCTATGATTAAATGATTGGTATGCTGTGAATGAAGTTTGTTAAAGAATCTATGGCAAAGGAAAATCGGCAGGAAGATCTACAGCTCAGATTGAACCGGAATACCCTAGCACAAGTTCCAAGAAATGTATGCAAGTTCCAAGGTTGGGTAAAATGTTTTCAGATCGGCAAATACATTGAACTTGGACAAAGTTTGAAAATATGATGGCTATGATTGATCATGGGAAATGTGATCAAGGAGATTAATCGGTTGGCTATTGTTTATAAATAAGGAACTACTAATAAACAATGTATGCGGGCAAGTGTATGCACAGGGATGCTACATAGTGATTACCGAGCACAAAAGCTTGAAGACTTGTTTGAATAATAGAGTATAGAGCCCAGCAGATGGACAAGATAACTCCTAAATTGTATTGAGAAAATAAGAATCTGCTTTAGCATTTTAGATGTGAAGTTGCAGATAGATTTTTATTACTGTTATTTAGTGAAGTGATAGAAAATCTCTTAACCGAGTGGACTTAACAGTCTTATTTGTAAAACCCTCTAGCAAGGTAACATTCTGATTGAGTGTTTGAAATCCTTTAACAAGGTCACTTCTAACAAGGTGAAGATCCTAATAGATCTGAGGTAAATCCCTTAACCGGGTCACATCTAGCAATGTGTTTGTAATCTTTAACAGGATTTGCTTTTAACCGAGCATACTCTAGAAGAGTATATTTCTTAGTGGGTCTAAAATCCCACAGTGGTTTTTCCCTATTTGGGTTTCCACGTTAAATCTGGTGTTATAAGTATTATGATGTTTATATGCTTTTGAGTTTGCATGTTTAGCAGTTTTGGTTATATTACTGAAGAATATGTTACTGAGGTTGAATCTGATGTTTTTATGGAAGATTAAGTTTGTATGATTCACCCCCCCTCTCATCTTATTAGCTTGGCATCTATACTTATCTTTAAGTATCAGAACTATCAATTGGTATCAGAGCTTTGGACTCGAGAAGAAAAGTTTAAAGGTACTTGAGGCAAAGATCCAAAGAAGTATAAGGGGGATGCACCGAAGTTGAACAAGTCATGTTTCTCTACATGGCAGAGTAGGATGAAGCTGCACCTATCAAGAGTTGGATAATATGATGTATATTATATGGAGAATGATTTCATTACACTGAGCACCTATCCATTGACAATGGAAGAGATAAAGGAAAAGCAAGAACATATTCAAGCAATGATTGAAATAACATCTGCATTGACCGATTCAGAGTTTAATGATCTAGAAGGTTGCAATGATGCAAAGGCTATGTGGGACAAACTCATATCAGTGTATGGAGGAGATGAACATGTTCAAAGAGAAAAAGTGGATAGTCTAAGAGGACAACTTGAATCTATGAGGATGAATGAAGGTGAGAACATAACCCAGTACAGTACAAGACTAAAGGAGATTGTCAATCAAATCAAAGGAGCGGGTGGAACTATTGAAGAAAAATATATAACAAGTAAGTTGTTAAGAACCCTTCTACCAGGTTATGCAATCCAAGTCTCTGCAATCAATGGATTGAGGTATGTACCAAATATGCTAGTTTCTTTAGATGCTACTATTGGTAAGCTACATGCATTTGAGTTAACTAACTTTGATAATAGTGGGTCATCGGTAAATAAAGTTGAATATGCATTTAGTTCTTTTCATATTGATGAATCTAATTATTGCAATGAAAGAAAGTATAAGTACTCTAAAGGAGATCACAGTGGAGCAAGTGAAAGATTTCACAAGAACATGGAGGAAGTACACAAACTATATGAGGAAATCAAAAAGCAAGAAGAGTTTGAAGCACTACTAGCTAGAAGGTTATCGAGAGGCAAAGGTAAGTATAAAGGAAAACTACCTTTGAAATTTTTCAATTGTGATAAGATAGGACATATGGATTCTAACTATCCTGACAAAGATTCTACTGAAAAGAGAGATTACCGAGATGACAAACAGAAAGATAATCATTACAAAGGACATTGATACTTCAGAAGAAGAGATAGAAAGACATGCTTAATAGCCGATGAGGAATCCAATGATGATAAATCAGATGAAACTGATGCAGAGGAAGTAGTTTATGTGGCTATCAAAGATGGATCAAATGAAGAAAGGTATGAAGAAAAAGCCCTTATATCTCACATAAATACTAATGATTCTTGGATCATAGATAGTGGATTCTCACATCACATGACAGGTGATAAACATAAGTTTGTTATGTTGGAAGACTATGATGGAGGCTATGTAAGATTTGGTAATGATGCACCATGTCCAGTAAAAGGTAAAGGATCCATTACAGTTCTTGATAATGCAAGATGCAATGATGTTTATTGGGTTGAAGGTTTGAAATACAATTTGTTGAGTGTAGCACAACTAAACAATATAGGATACCAAATAGGATTTCAGAAAGGAATTGTCAAAGTTCATGACAAGAATGGAAAGTTGGCTGCTATCGAGACACAAACAAAAGGTAACACATTTCACCTTGACTCAACTCAAAATAAGTCTCTGTATGCAAAGATAGATGATACCTGGTTATCGCATAAAAGGTTTTGTCATGTAAATTTTGATAATCTGATTGAACTAGGCAAGAAGCACCGAGTAAGAGGTCTACCGGGACTTGAAAAACCTGAGAATTCTATGTGACGAGGATGCCAGATGGGAAAAATGACAAGATCAATCTTTACAAGTAAGTCTTGCACTTCTAAGGGAATTTTAGATCTTGTGCACACTGATCTTTGTGGTCCTATGAAAGCTCAAAGTTATTATGGTGATAAATATTTCATATTATTTGTGGATGATTACTCAAGGATGATGTTAGTAATGTTTTTAAAAGAAAAATCAGAAGCTTTTCAAATGTTTAAATGGTACAAGGCAAGAGTTGAAAATGAAACAGGAAGACAACTGAAATGTCTTAGATCAGATAGAGGAGGAGAATTCACATATGATGAGTTCAACTTATTCTGCAATGATCATGGTATAAAAAGACAAGTCTTTGCACCGAGAACTCCATAGCAAAATGGAATTGCTGAGAGAAGAAATAGATCTATTGTGGATTGTGCTAGAACCTTGATGATTGAAAAGAAAGTGCCACAAACATTTTGGAGAGAAGCAATAAGCACAACAATTTACACCCTGAACCGAGTACAACTGAAGAAAGGTACTTTGAAGACACCTCATGAAATCTGGTATGACAAGAAACCTAATGTGAGTTATTTTAAAATCTTTGGAAGTAGATGCTATGTACACAAGGATGATAGAAATGGCAAGTTTGATCAGAAAAGTGAAGAAGGAACATTTCTTGGTTATTCTTCTAGAAGTAAAGCATTTAAATGTTTGCTCAAATCATCTAACAAAATAGTAGAAAGTGCAAATGTGAAAATTGATGAATTTGCAAAAAGAAATGATTAAAGAAATTCCAAAGAACTAGAAGATTATGATGAATTTGTCTATGTTCAACCGACAAGTCCTACCGAGAAAACTGCAGAAGGAAATGAAGAGAATATTTAGTTACCGAGTGATGAAGAAGATCATACAGAGCCTATCGAGCCTATATTAGCCAAGTATGTCAGAAGACATCATGCACCAAGTAAGATTATAGGAGATAAGGATGATCCAGTGATGACAAGGAACAAACTGAGATAGAACACATGTCTGATATCTGAATTTGAACTGAGAATAGTGAAAGAGGCATTTAACAGTGAAGATTGGATAAATGCTATAATAGAAGAGATTGATCAAATCAAGAAGAATGACACATGGACACTAATCCCAAGACCAAAGGATAAAAATGTAATTGGTACAAAGTGGATTTTCAGAAACAAGTTGAATGAAAAAGGAGAGGTCATTCGAAATAAAGCAAGACTAGTTTGCAAAGGTTATGCCCAAGAAGAAGGAATTGATTATGGTGAGACTTTTGCACCTGTGGCTCGACTAGGAGTAAGAACATTGTTGGCATATGTTGCTTACAAGAATTTCAAGGTATATCAAATGGATGTCAAATCTATATTTCTGAATGGTATATTCAAAGAAGAAGTTTTTATTGAACAACCTGAAGGATTTGTTGAAGACAAGAATAAAGATCAGGTATGTAAATTAAATAAAGCTTTATATGGTCTGAAACAAGCACCTAGAGCATGTTATGAAAGATTGCACTCTTATTTAATCAAGATTGGTTTTATAAGAACAAGTGAAAACAACAATATGTACATGAAGAATGATGAAAATGGAATACTAATCTTAGCCATATTTGTTGATGACATTATATTTTGTGGAAATGACTCTCTATGTAAGAACTTTGGAAAGGAAATGAGCAAAGAATTTGAGATGTCATTAATCGATGAGATAAAGTATTTTATAGGTTTACAGATACTACAAATGAAATATGAGATTTTCATTACTCAATCCAAGTACATAAAGGAAATATTGAAGAAATTTGGAATGGAGGATTCAAAACCAGTAAGTACTCCTATGACTACCAATTGTAAACTATCAAAGAATGATGAATCTGCATATGTTGATGAGACACTTTACTGTTCCATGATTGGAAAGTTACAATATGTTGTTCATAATAGGCCAGACATAGCACATGTAGTAGGTATAGTTGCAAGATTCTCTGCAGATCCTAAGGAAACACACATGACAACAATCAAGAGAATTTTTAGATACTTGAAAGGCATTGAAGACTATGGCTTAGTATATTAGAAAAGAAATGATTTTGATTTAAAAGTTTACACTGATGTTGATTGGGCAGGCAACATTGATGATAGGAAAAGCACAAGTGGATGAGATTTCTTTTTAGGAGAAAGACTAGTGAGTTGGCTTAGCAAGAAACAAGGATGTGTTTCACAGTCAACAACAGAAGCTGAATACATTGTTGTAGCATTGAATTGTACCAACATAGCATGGATCAAACAACTGTTGGAAGGTATAAATGAGAAAGTTACCAAGCCAGTAACTATATTATGTGACAATACTAGTGCCATTAACATTTCAAAGAATCCTGCTATGCACTCTAAGACAAAGCACATCTATATCAAATATCATTATCTTAGAGAAGAAGCTCAAGAGAAGAAAGTGGTGTTGCAGTATGTTAGCACAAAGGAACAAATAGCAGATATCTTCACCAAGCCACTGCCAAGGGACACTTTTGAGTATCTTAGAAGTAAGTTAGGGGTCCTACCCCTATCTTCTACTCACTGACCGAGTTCGGTGAAAGCATCAATTCAATGACTCTACATAATATCTTTAGGAGTTGATGCTGATTTACACACTTTAGGATGTTTTCTAAAGGTGTGCAGGAAACAATATAGGGAATAGGAATTGTAGACATAAATGCTCTGACTGAGACTAAGTTGATACATAACAGCAAGAAATCACTTCATACAGGAAGAAATTATGTTTTAGTTCTTTACTTTTTGGCATTGTTGTCAAAGGGGGAGAAGACTGAAAAAAAAGCACGACTCAAGAGAAAAGAGGAGAAGACTAATGTATGGGGGAGAATTCCGATGACAAAACGAGATCATTTCAACATCTCAGAATCTCATAGCAATTTGAATCAATTAGGTTAAATCAATTGGTTTTGCCATCAATGCCAAAGGGGGAGATTGTTGGCATTTGGCATTATAACAGACAAGGGGAGATTGTTGGCATTTCAATAAGGATATTGAGAAGGTTGTTGATGATTATGGATATAACTGATTAAGGATGTTTTACTGTCTTAATATTATTATTTTGTCATTGATGTCAAGAAATTGATTTTCTAATTCAGTATGATGTTGCCATATCTTGAGAAGTATGATTTGAAGAGTATAAAGATGTCGGTAAAAGACACAGAAAGAATATGATGAATAAGGGGAGGAATAAGTTATTCAATGGGAAACTATTACCGAGTTAGACAATGATGAGATCATGGTGTTTAGATTGTTTTGATATCATACATATGTTATTGATTGTAAGGTTAATACTATACTATGTTACCGAGCAAAGAACCTAGTCGGTAAACCCTAAGGTTATCGCTATCGGTTAATGAAGGAAGAATGTCAACCGAGTGAAGTTTAGTATTTACTGAGTTGCAACCGAGTAATAACAGAATCCATTAAATGATTACATGCATTATTTAATGAATGAAGCTGATGAGTTGGCTATGATTAAATGATTGGTATGCCATGAATGAAGTTTATTAAAGAATCTATGGCAAAGGAAAATCAGTAGGAAGATCTATAGCTCAGTTTGAACCGCAATACCTTAGCACAAGTTCCAAGGTGGGGTAAAACATTTTCAGATCGGCGAATACATAGTACCTAGACAAAGTTTGAAGATCTGATGGCTATGATTGATCATGGGAAATGTGATCAAGGAGATTAAGTGGTTAGCTATTGTTTATAAATAAGGAACTGTTGATAAACAATGTATGCATGCAAGTGTATGCACAGGGATGCTACATAGTGATTACCGAGCACAGAATCTTGAAGACCTGTTTGAATAATAGAGTATAGAGCCCAGCAAATGGACAAGATAAGTCCTAAATTGTATTGAGAAAATAAGAATCTACTTTAGCATTTTAGATGTGAAGTTGCAGATAGATTTTTGTTACTGTTATTTAGTGAAGTGATAGAAAATCTCTTAATTGAGTGGACTTAACAGTCTTATTTGTAAAACCCTCTAGCAAGGTGACATTCTAATTGAGTGTTTGAAATCCTTTAACAAGGTCACTTCTAACAAGGTGAAGATCCTAACAGATCTGCATGAAATCCCTTAACCGGGTCACATCTAGCAATGTGTTTTTCATCTTTAATAGGAGTTGCTTTTAACCGAGCATACTCTAGAAGAGTGTATTTCTTAGTGGGTCCAAAATCCCATAGTGGTTTTTCCCTATTTGGGTTTCCATGTTAAATCTGGTGTTATAAGTATTATAATGTTTATATGCTTTTGAGTTTGCATGTTTAGCAGTTTTGGTTATATTACTGAAGCATATGTTATCGAGGTTGAATCTGATGTTTTTATGGAAGATTAAGTTTGTATGATTCACCCCCGCCTCTCATCTTATTAGCTTGGCATCTGTACTTATCTGTAAGTATCGATACTATCTGTCCAAGAGTTTTTTCTCCTTTTATTTTATGTGTGACTTGAGGATTTAGAAGGTGTACTTTGTGGGAGGCCTTGGATCAATGGGAAAGATTCTCTAGCCTTAAAAGAGTAGGAACTTGGTATGATTCTATCTAATTTGATATTTAATGTTTCTCTAGTATGGGTTAGGCTAATGGTTCTCCCTTTAGAATTTTTTACTGAGGAGGTTTTTAAAAGTATAGGTGGTCCCTTTGGGGAGCTACTCTCTATTGATGAAATGGCTACCTTCAGAAAAAGACTGGCTTTTGCAAGAATGTACATAAGTATTGTTCAAGAAGCAAATTTTTCATAAAGCATTAGTATTATTTAAAATATTGGAGTATGGAAACAACCCATTGAGTTTGAAACAATCCCATTTTATTTTTTTTATGTATAAAAATTTTGCACTAGGAAAAAAACTATACTTTGAAGACTTATCAACAAGCTTTTCATAACCAAAAGTAGACTCCCCAAAATCAAAGGAAAGTGTGGGCTAAGAAAGGCACCTCAGGAGTAGCTTCTATTGGCATTACACACTTAGAAGAGATTGGTTGATGTTATCATTGATGGAAACCAACTGGTAACATGATTCTATTGATTATACCTGCAACAAACTTCGCATACCGGAACTGACGGCTACACAAAGTTCATTCACACCGATATCCAGATTACACTAGAAATGAATCATACCAACACCCAGGACAACATATGATAAAGTTTTGTTTATACGAATTGTATTGTAATGTAATTAATTATTTGTAGCCAACATGATGTATTGTAAAGACTCATATATGTATGAGATCTTGTAGGTCATTTTGTAGCAGAGATGATTATGTAATTAGGTACTATGAGAGCGACTATCTATATATGCATTTTGATGTAATGATTTTATGAGTGAATAAGAGCAGGGAAGAGTGAAGCAAGGCTTATGGCAAAGGTAGAGATGCTATTTTGAGTAGTACATTGTCATTGGATTTAATCATCCAATTTTGTAGTCAGTGTGACTCCTAATTTGTATTGAGTAGTGAGCTCTAGGTTGTTGGCCTTCCTACATGTGCAATCCCCTATTGTATCAGTAATATTTATTCATATTGGCCAGTGAGTAAATATTGTGGGTCACAAATCCCACCGAGTTTTTTCCCCTACTGGGCTTCCTCGCCAAAATATCTTATGTTATGGTGTGCATTGATGTTGTCTCTCTTATTTATCTTTACTGCATTATTATTTTCTTACCAGTATATTAATTTGGATTGTAAATTTGCAAACAAGTTTAAATCTTTGATTAACTAGTTAGACACTGATTCACCCCCTCCCTATTAGTGTCTTTGGGATTGATCAAGTATCTAATAGCTTCAAAGGAGTCCAATAATCTTCATCTTAGGTGGGAGTTGGGGAGGCTAAAAACTATGATGGTGAAGGTTCTTGTAGGTTAGGAGGTGAAGTTTCTGGTGGGTCTTCTTCCCCATTGATAATCATAGCAAATGTTAGGTCCAAATCTATTCCAACTAGGAAGGTTTTGGGAGTGGAAATGGTGGACATATTTCTAGTGCGATTCTATGTCTTCTTTTTCTCAAGGTCTCCTCTCTAGTCATAAAGGATCATGTTAAGCAAGAGAATTATGGTTCTAGATTGGGCATGAATTCTACTGATAGTGGGGTTTCCTTGATCAAACACCTAGTGATTTGGTTCCTCTAGCTACTTCTATGGGCCAGATGGTAGAAGGTCAAATGGTTATGATTATAGATGGTTTAGACATTGGTAATAAGTATGCGAACTATGCTAAAGATTCAATTGATTATAAAGAATTATATAGTTTTGAATATTTTGAATTTGATGTTGAAGCCCCTTTAATAGAGGTTAGAACCAAATCCAGAGGTGGACGGACGTCCTTGAGGGGTGTTAAAAGAAGAAATAAATCCAAAGCTAATTATGGGGACTCTATCAGCCAAGTAAAGAAGGATATTTAATGGAGTAGAGATTAGGAGTGTATGTCAGATATTGTTGATGGACTCCAAAACATTCTCACCAACATGGGATTATAGTGTACTCCATCTATGAAATGAAATTCACATTGAGGAACATTAGAGGATTAAACATGATATTTTGGCCAACCATATTAGAGATCACAAGTCAAACATTCTTCTAATCCAAGAGATGAAGATGCAAAATGATGAGCTTCTTTCTTTAAACAATCTGGCATGTAAATATAGTGATGTTCATTGTAGAAGCTCCCAAGGGACTTCTGGTGGGTTTTCTACATTTTGAAATAAAAGGTTTATTTTTTATCAACCTTTGTTAGAGGATTCTAATCATGTGGTGACTAAGCTTACTCACCTTAGGGATGGTTTTTCTTGGGTCATCTCTAAAATTTATGATCCTAATAATAAAATTACTAGGAGGAAGTTTTGGCTAATTCTTAAAGTATTTTGAGACTATCATAAGGAGGATATTTGGATTGTCATAAGGGACTTTAATAGTCCTCTATCTCAATCACAAAGTTTTGGGGGTTCCTAAGTTTCTCTAGACAATTCAATAGACTTGATCGATTTTATTGAGGATCAAGCTCTTATGGACATGAACTTGAAAGGTTCTCCTTTACTTGGACCAATAGAAGGACCCATGATGATCTCATTCAAATATATTTGGATCATGCTCTCATTTCCTCTCAATGGCTAGCTAACTATTGTTTTTCAACTGATATTTTCTTAGGTACAAAAATATTTTCTTTTAAATTCAAGAAATTGTGGCTTCTCCACCCTAAGTTTCAAGAGAAGTTAAGGGAATGGTGGAATATAAATGTTAATGGCACTGATATGTTTCTTCTCTCAAAAAAATTGAATAATGTCAAAAGTGTAGTGAGAAGATGGAATAAATAGTCTTTTGGCCATTATTTTTCTATCAAGGATTCCCTTCAGTCTTATCTCCAGGATATTTTGAAGAGAATTCAAGTGGAAGGATATCATGGTGATCTCCTTACTCAAGAGAACAATCTCCCCTCGCAAATGCATAATATCATATCTAAATAGGAGGACTTTTGGAAGAAACAATCTAGAATGCTTTGGTTAAAATGTTGGGATAGAAACACAAGGTACTTCCATACCTCTATCATGAAATACAAATCCTCTATCTAGTTCTCTAATATCTTGAAGGATGGGAATAAAATCCAGAATATTGAAGATATCTCCTCTGAGGAAATTTCCTTCTTCTATAGCCTTCTTTCTAAGGAGGGGCCTTTGGATGATGACTTACAAAGATATTTCTTGGGGAAAATTCCTTCATTGATCATTGAAGATATGAACATTAATATCTCTTTCATTCCTTACATGTATGAGATCAAGAAAGATGTCTTCTCATTTAAAAGAAATAAAGCACCTAGTCTAGATGGCTTCCCATGTTCTTTTTCTAGAGCTTTTGAGATATTATTACTAATGATATTAGGGCTATTATTAAGGAGTTCTTTGGTTGTAGGAGAATTTTTAAAGAATGGAAGTCTACCTATATTGTCCTCATCCCTAAGGTCTGTAGTATGAATAGTCTTATAAATTTAGACCTATTAACCTTTGTAACTTGGCTTATTAAATTCTTTCCAAGGTGATGTCTAGCCATATTCTTCATTTTCCACCTTGTATTATTACTCCTCATCACAATTGTTTATTTTCCTAGGCATCAAATGTTCGATTATATTGTCACAATTCATGAGAATATTCACTCTTTATAATCTAAACAAAAGCATAGTTTTCTCCTTAAATTAGATTTAAGAGGGCCTATGATTGTGTCAATTAGGGTTTCATTTCTAATGTCCTTAAATATTTTGGCTTTGATATTTGGTTTTTGGGCATTATTTGGAAATTTGTTTATACTATTAAGTGCTTTGTGATCATTAATGGTTCTCCCTCTACCTTCTTTGGCTATTCTAGGGGGATTCAGTAGGGGGACCCCATCTCCACTCTTCTTTTTATCATTATGCTGGTGCCTTTCAGTATATATTGGAAGAACTTAATTTAATTTGTCTCTCTAAAGGGTTTGCATCCTTCATATTAGTTTCTCATATGTTCTCATCAACTCTTTGTTTATGATACTATTTTTGTTGGAGAGTCTTCTATAGTTGAAGCAAGGTGTATTAAAAGAGATATCTCATACTACGAGATATTTTTAGTATAGAATATAATTATCAATAAGAGTTCTATTTTACTTTTGAATACTCTTGAAGACTACATGAAGAGAATTGCAGATATTCTAGGCTGCAAGATTGAGTCCTTCCCCTCTACATTTTTGGGTCCCCTCTTGGTGAATAAGACATTTAATTATTTCTGGCTGAAACTGATTAATAAATTTATTGCAAAACTTGTGAGTTGTAAGGGTGCTATCCTAAGTAAAGCTAGGTAAATCCAAATCCTTAAGGATTCTCTCCAAAATCTTCCTCTTTATGCTATGAGTCTTTTCAAAACTCCTATAAAATATGTTGATTCTATTGAAAGAATTTAGAAGCATTTCTTATGGTCTGGAATGGAAGACAAAAGAAGATTGTTTCTTATAGCTTCGGAGAAAGTTTTTTAGATAAAATGTGTGCATGCCTCAGTCTTAGCCATATAAAGGAGTTGGACCTGGTTCTCTTGGATAAAAAATTATGGTGTATTTTCCATATTAATAGTGAGTAGAGCACTATTCTTTATAGCAAGTATCTGGCGATTCTAGATCTCTTGTTGCCTTTTAGATCCAGAGAACTTGCCTCCAATGTCAATTTTGTGAAATAATCTTAAAATATCCAAGTTTATTATCCACAAAAGCACTAAATGGAAAGTTAGGTCTTGTGGAACTATTGGATTCTGGTTTGATACTTGGCTTCAGGATTAGCCTCTCTCTTCTTCGCCAATATTTAGTTCTTGTATGAAGAAATTTATTGATTGGTTTGGTTATTTGGTTAAATATTATTTGATTGATGGATCATGGACTAATGTCTCAAGGGTGGATGGGTTCATGGGGGTACTAAACAATATTTTTAATTCAGTTTTCTTATCCTAGTCTAGTGACTCTCTAATTTAGTCATCTTCCCCTTCAATATATTCCAACATGGCTTTTTATTTATCTCTTATTAGGCAACTTGTCCTCACCCCCACTTTTGGGCTTAAGTTTGGGAGTCTAAGTTGGTACCCAAAGTTAAATATTTTTTTTTGTATCTTTACTCAAGGTAAGACCCCTACTTTAGATAACTTATGAAAATGGGGTTTACATCCAACCAATAGATGTGTTCTTTTCCAGATTCAAGGATTCTTGGGCTTTCTTGTTGAATCTATGGGATTTACTCTAGGTTTTCCCCTCATAATTAGAGGACCTTATCTATTAATGGGTTTCTCCATCTTGTAATAAGGTCGTATCCTTATTATTTGCCTTTAATTTACCCCACTTAGTAGGCAGAGCTTGGAAAGAGAGGAATAACCAGATCTTTTGTGAAGCATACCTTGATTCTAATGTGGTGTATTTAAAAATTTGTAGGGCTATCAAAGAGAATGTGGAATGTTATTCCTCTAATTAATTTAGGGTTGTTCCTATTTCTAATTATGATTCTTAGCTAGTGTTGAAGTGGAAGCTTCATGTTGATATCTCTAAGTCTCTCAAGAAAGTTAATAATCCCAAAAGTGATATCTATTGGAGATTGCCTCCTTATGGGTGGGTGAAAGTGAATTTTAATGTGGTGGCTAAGGGTGATCCTATGGTGGCTAGTTGTGGGTGAATGTTAAGAGACAAGTATGGTGGGTTCATAGCAGCAGTGGTGCTCCCATTGGGAATCCAAAATAATCACCTAGATAAAGTTGTGGTACTCTACCATGGGCTTTTATTATCCTCCAAATTCTATTTTAAAAAGGTTTGGATAGAAGGCGACTTGGAAAAATATTATTAATTGTATTTAAGAGAAATCCAAACTGAGTAGGACAATTAAGAATTGGATCAAGATGTAATTGGATATTATCAACTCTTTCAATAATTTTTTATATATGCCATAAATTTAGAGAGACTAATGAGGCCATCAATGTTCTGGCCAATCTAAGAGTGCCAAGTAATCATTTAAAGTTGAATGGGGTTGTGGTGATGGTTTGTGTGCCACTTTAAAAGATTTGTTAGCTTATGATTATTGTTTTAACCCTGCTCTTGACAAACTTTCTAGAAACTTTCTTGGCCCTTTTAAGAGTAGTGATATTTTGATGGGGTTCCCCTATTTCTAGATATTTTTAGAGCTTTAGAGATAATAGTGACATTTTTCTTCTTGCATATGAGTTGCATGATTTAGGGTAAACGGAACAAGCTTGATCCCCTAAAATGTGACAATATTAAAAAAATAGCACCATCTAGAGAATTTTGGAGAGAGTAGTGATTGTGCCCTATCTAGAAAGGCTTCATGGTTGCAATCACAAGATTCCTATGACATTTTATAAAAGACAGAAGAATGGGTAGGTCACCATTTATGAGCATAATTTCAATCTCATAGAGGAGATCATCACAAAAATAATTGGGTTGAACATGGATGGAAAGAAGAATTTTAAAGATAACAAATTGATGGAGAAAGAGGTCCAAGGATTTTTTAAGGATAAAGAGGGAAAGTAGCCAATCAACTACAAGGTTGGCGACAAGATGAAATCCATCAAACCATTGTAGGTTGAAGTTCTCAAGGTAATTATGAAATTTTTTACCCTTGATGGGCACAATACACTTGTGTATGGCTATCATTCTTTCCTCCTAAATCAATTTAGGCATAATGATAGGGTTTCATTTCGTTTCATCTTGCTTTCCTCTTTAGAAGCTAATATTAGGAAACATAAAAAGGAGAAAAAGAAACCTATTTTGTATGAAGGTTTGATTTTTATTTTAATGGAACATTTTCAAAATTCTATGTGGAATGGTAATTCTATTAGGAGTGGTGATTGTTCTAATTGAGATGGGTTTGATTTCCCTATTTCTCTGGGTAGCAATTGGAATACACGAGAGGGGGATGCCTCTGATGAGGAATAGGCTAAGGATAAGGGGAAGAAGACAATGATAAAAACCCTAAAAGAGTAAAGGCTTCCCCTACTATAGCGTAACACGATAGTTTCTATGGTAGTGAAGAGGGGAACTTGGTTTTAAAAAATGGAAAAGAATGAGGAGAATAGTAGAGACTCTCCTATGGGCTCATCACTTGAGGAAGGCGATTATAAAGTTTTAAGGGTTTCAAAGGACTCTTATCCTAAGATTGGACATAATGAGAGGCCTCCTTTCCCCCATGACACAAACCATGATTCATATAGGTTGAATCTTGATAAGGAGCACCCATCAGATCTTCTCATTGTAGCAAGGAATGCAATTGTTGATATTTTTAGACTACAAAAAAAATTTTTCCATGAAAAAAATGAGATTAATATTACTATTTGAGGAGTCAATAAAAAACTAGATGGCTTAAGAGATCCAAATTTGAATTGGAAGGAGAAGGAAGGAGATAACATGGTGGCCTACTTGCCAAAAGCGGTTAAGTACATTACACATATGAAGGAATACTTAAAAGGGATAATCATGAGATTGGAGAATAACTACAAGAAGAAAAATTATAATCTAATTAGATAGGTAAACTTTAGCTATAAGGTCATCAAGCCTATGTTGAAAGTGTTAGAGTTATGACAAATAAGTTTGAGAGAGATCAATAAGATAAATATTTCTTCATTGATATTGATCTTACTGACAAGGAAAAATAGGTTATGCAAGGGGAGGGTAAAGGCCCTTGTACTCACACCAGAGCAAGCAACAAGAAGATTGTGGGTCAAGTTGCACAAGATGTACAAGATACATGGAAAAACTATCAATAAATTTGTCTCAAATTAAAGTGGAATTCATTAAAGCCTTTAAGAATTTGAACTAGTTTTGTTTCCCTATTTTGTGTTGTCTCTATCCTTTTTTGGTCATTTTGTTGTCTTCGCTACCTATTTGCTAATGGTTTACTTCAGGTCCATTCAAAACTTGTTTGACCCTTTTAATCAACAACTATACACATGAGTGGTTTCTATAAGCTTAATACAAATTTGAATTTTTTAAGTCAACAAAAGAGGCTTAGAAATTCATAAAGGATTATTCTTTTCAACCCTATAAATAATGAAATACTAATAATTTTGACTCTTCCTTGACATGAAAATCGCCTCTTCACCACCTCTCCTATATTCTATGACTCGCAATGATTCAGTCATTGTTTCTCCTGCCTAGGTATCTCTTGTTACTCAGGTTGTTATTTTTTTCTCCCCTACTACTCCTACTCCCTCAACAGTGTATAATGATAATGTCCTATTGGACCATTTTAGGGACCTCTTTAATATGAAGCTTACTACTTCTTTGGTCCCAAATTCTCTTCCCCCAAACTGCTAGGTCTCGCTCATGCATTTAGTGGCTCTTCTCTTGGAATCTAAAACTTTATCACTTGGTTAAAACAACACCATTCATTTTGTACCTCCTATTAGGAATTATTCATGGATTGTTGTACATAGAAAGAAAAAGGTATTTCTTTACATTCACAAAGATGTTAGACTATTCCTTAGAGCTCACTTATTTGTCCCATTTTGGATTTCTAGTTGTAGTGTAGTTCACTTAGGTGTAACCCTACTCTTTCCACTTTGGGTTTCATTTAATTTGTTTGATTTGTAATGGGTTGGTTCCTTTCCCTACTTACTTTTATAAGAACATATTAACAATGATAGTTATGAAAATTTTCACAAAAAAACGTGACACCAAAATATTTAAAATTATAAAAAATCAAATCAACAAAATTTCGTCACATAGAACTATAGTCCAATAATAGTCCTTCAACCAACATAACAATGGAAAGGGGATTTATATAGAACACTAATTTTGACCATTATAGCAATACTTTTTTCTCAATAATTATGGGACGATAATATCAACAAAAATCATATGATCATCTACATATATTGAGTATTTTTTAATTATTAAAAATAAGATTTTAAATCCTCATTTCTTAATCCATATCTTACTCAATATTATTGTAAGAATGATTTACGAGGTAAAAAATATCATCAATTAAATACATGTTAATATTCTAAGATTAAAAATGAATCTATATACGGTCATTTAAAAAAATAAATCGACATATCTTTTATTTTTAAATATAAGAACGAAATATCATTCCATAACCATAGGGTTGTAGTTCAATTACTTGAGATCAATTTAGTAAAGGTGGTGTTATGATCCTTTATCATTCCATCCAACAAGGTTTAAATCCCTTATAGGTGTAATCAATAAAGGATGAGGTCAATATCATTTTCTCATATAAGTTTAAAAACTAGATACCGTTTAAACTTTTTCCTAAGATGAAAGAAGTCAATTATTCATGTAGCTTAGTGTCACTCCTCCCAAAACCTCAAATTACTTAAATTTATCTTGAAAAATTTATATTTTGACAATAATTAAATTGAAGAGGTTAAATCTTTCCACACCCATTAATTGTAATCCTTTATAATCTCTTTAGACCCCCCCAAAAAATGAAAATATTCAAAATACATAAGCTGAATAATACTTAAGCCTACAAGATCTTCACAACAAAATTGTATGTTTTTAAAAATCTTATAATAGTCTAACTCAAAATGTTTTCCCTTCATATTTATGCCAAAATTTATCCTTTCAAGATATTTTAAACCCTTAAGGCATAGGTACTCAAAATCCATGTGTAATCATTGAGTGACGTTTTTGAACATAATAAGATTACATGTTCTTATCAATCTTTAAACTTTTTTACAATTTGTAAATAAAGAAATTTAATGTCTTTAACCTTCCGAAATTTGTTTAAAAAAAGATTAAATTTTAATTTTAAATTTATCTAAGATCAATAACACCAAATAATAATAATAATGATAAATTATTTGATAATTTAAAAAAATAAATAAAAGTGGATATTCCACTAAACTTTTTTATTAATATATTTTTTATTTTACACAGGATTCAAAGAGAATACCAGAGGAAAGAACCCTCGCAAGAAAACCTTCGATCACAACCCATAGAATAAAACCCATAATACCCCACATATCAGTTTATACCAAAGTCCCAAACCCAAAATCTGCTAGCAAGGTGAGGTCATAACAAATTCATCAGTTACATAGAGCCCATATGGCTTATTTCATAAAGACCTTATAACAAAATAACATTTATGAATGAAGACCCCATAGCTAATACCAATCGAAGGAAACAAAAAGAATTACTAGTACCAGATTCCATATACCATCCTCCTTCCTGCAAAAAGAGAATATAAAAAACCTATGGAGAAAAACACCATTATATCAATATACCAAATCCTAAGAGCTCGGGCTCTGCTTCGGAGGAATGCCTAGAAATGCATAAGGAAAAACAACTTGTAATGGAGCTGTAGGAAGAGGAGGAGCAAACATAACAAAATAGTAATTTATCAAAGCATGTAATTCCTTTAGCACATCAAGAGCCCTATTTACAATCTGAGAAGGAAAAAATTCTAACAACCTTTCCAAAGCCTTCAAAGCATCATCTATGTTGTCACAAATTAAACCCATTCTAATTTCAAATAACAACTCCCCACACCACCCATTATCTAGTAAATCTTGACAAGAAAGAAAACCATCATAAGGGAAAGAACCCATATAAAACATGTAATTATCCAAAGCTAGCTCAATAATACCCAAATTATGAAATGAAGGAGCCAAGAATTTAGCTGCCAGAAGCTGGACCAATACTTTATCCAATAACACATCATAACATATAGTGAGAAATCTAGACACAAATTTAGAGAAAGAGATATAAGCATGAGAATGCAGCCAATGATTCCCCACCACCCTATGAATTTCAGACTCCAATTCCGTAGAATGCAAAACAAAAACTCTAGCAAGTTTTTCAGAGCTATACCCATAATTATCCACTACTTCTGCCAGTGGAGACTCAAAACAAATGTGATACCCAGATAACAGAGAAGACATGAATAGTAATTACCTCTTTTGTAGACCAGAACTTCAAAAAAGCCCCACTGATGCAGATGAGAAGCAGAAAACAAAGACCAAATAAAACTACAACTGACAAAACTATAGTCCCAAAAGCATAGTAATTGAAAATAAATAGCGATTTTATAATAATCATAATAAAACCACCCTTCTAGAGCACTAAATAACCAGTTCATGTAAAAAATACTAAAAACTTTAAATGAAGGCACCCCAAACCATGATGTAAACATAAAATGGCCGATGATAAAAACCAATTAATGCCAAATATCCAACACTATAGTGCCAACAACATACCTAAGCCACTGATAAAAGTACAATAAAAGGAACCCAACATCATTGAAATAAAAAATAATCCCAAATACATATGAAAAGATCCTGGTCCATAGAGAAATGATAGCTCCCACCACTTACCTCAAACCAAAGCAATGTTACCAATCGTGTGAGCCAGAGATGACAAGACAAGCAACATAAAATATTATGACAAGCCACCTCCCCCAAATTATTGCAGATACCCATCCATATTGCCTACGTCAGATGCAAACCGTACCTCATAAATGATGGACTATGCCATTAGTTAAAACATACACTTAACACCTCTAGATAGACCAACAAGCATGACTACCTCCAATGAAAGGGGAAGGTGTGGAAAAACTACAAATTTCAAAATTCCAAGACCACATAAGGAATTTCTTCAAAACTTACCTCTCGCAGATTAGCATTACTATCAATGGCTAAATTAGCCAAGAAATCCACAATTTTATTCACTTATCTATAACAATGAGATATCAAAAAGGAACCAAAAAGTCTAATTTTTGTAAAATGTGATCAAGTATATACTGTAATTGCCAACAATTCAACTTCTTCTTCATGACACATTGAATTATAACCATAGAATCACCTTCTATTACTAAATCCTTAATTCCAAGAGATATTGCCAAATCCAAACCAAAAGATAAAGCATGAAATTCTACAAAATTGTTAGTCTTAAAACCAATTGCATGACACCGAGCCTAAATAAATCTTTCCTTATGATCATAAATCACCATACCTACCCCAAGCTGACCAGGATTCCCATGAGAGGCTCCATCAAAATTCAATTTAAAATGTCCTTGCAGAGGAGGTTTCCAACTAGCTGAATTTCTCTTACATATAACATAATTCTTTTTTAAAATTGATCCATTAGCAAGTAAAACTAACAACATCTTCCAGACCCTAGTTACCCTACTATCCAAATACAAAAAAAGAAGTAAGATTTTCCAGATTCTTGTAAATATAAGACAATTCAACTTCAGAAATAGAAGATTCAATTCTTAATTAAACCTCATCCTCAAGAGAGCTTGTTTTTTTTGAAAATAATGTTGTTTTGTTCTAACCAAATATTCCAAATCATAATAGATGGAGAAATAATCAAAGACATGCATAAAAATATGAAGCAAATAGGAGGGGCCAAGATTTGAAATGGGAAATGAGATCCTTACTAATAACAAAGGATAGATTTTTTTAAATTTTCAAAACCAATTCCAACACTCATAAGCAAATTCACAATGAAGAAATAAGTGTGAAGAAGATTCTAAGTTTTTGTTACAAAGCACATAAGGGAATACTGTAGTAATACCAAGCCTATCCAATCTCATACCCATAAAGACCCTATCCCGATCTATCAACTAAGCAAAAGCACCAGCTTTTGGAAGATAAGACACTTGCCAAAACAACTTGTATGGCCAGGAAGATAAATTTTTAGCAACCATGAGAGAGTTGTACCCATCTCTAACCGTATATTTACCAGAGATATTCCTTGTCCAAATTAGTTCATCCTTGAAATCAGAAAGGATTACCACTCTCTCTCCCAACATCTTCTCATATTCTGCCTTCACATTTTGATCAACATCTAAAAACTCAATAGACTTCCATCTAGCTATCTTAAGATTTCCACTAGACAACAACCTCAAAATAATCTGCCACAAAGACACCCCAGAGGGAAGAAAGAATAGAAATTAGAGGAGACCAATCCCTAATATTCATCAAAGGGGTGTTTCCATTCCATACTTCATCCCAAAATCTGGCCTTCCCACCATTATGGACAACCCATGAAAGACGAGGCAAAATAACTGATCTACACTTACATAGAAAATTCCAAATATCAGAACTAGAAGAAAAACTTGAAACTTTAAAAGTATAATCTCTTGGTCCATTATTTAAGTATTTAGCAAACATAAGTTGTGCCCAAAAATAGCTAGGTTTGTCATACAACTTCCAAACCAACTTAGCACCTAAGGCTAAATTATGATTTTCCAAGCTCCTAATCTCTGTACCCCCCCAATTCCTTAGGCAAACATACGTTATCCCAAGCTACTAAAGGGATTTTTTTCTTTACATCTTTATTATTGTTCCAAAGGAAATCTCTAAGAGTGTCTTGCAAACTAACAATAGTAGCTTTTGGAGACTTCAAACAGACATAAGATAAATGGGAACAACATTCAAAATAGACATGATTAGAACAATTTTACCAGCCAAAGTTAACCACATATAATTCCAAGATAGAATTCTTTTAGAAATAACCGAAATAATATTATCCCAAAAATCAACCTTATCTTGCTTAATAAAAAAGGGAATACCAAGGTAAGTACATGGAAGATTTCTAGATTCAAATCCCCAAAAAGACTGCAATCTATGTTGAACTAGTTGTGATGTATTAAGGAAGAAAATCATTGACTTATCAAAATTTACTTTCTGACCAGAGAAAGATGCATAGTTTTGTATTATCCCCTTAATCACATTACCCTCACCCAATGAAGCCTAACCAAATAACAGGGTATCATCTGCAAATAGACAATGGGAAATACTTTATGGAACATTTTGAATCCTAACTCCCTTCCAAAGCCCTGCCAGTTTAGCAGCCTTAATAGCCCAACTAAAAGTCTCAGCTAGGAGAATAAATAAGAAGGGAGGAAGGGGATGCCCCTACCTCAAACCCCTAGAGGAGGAGAAAAAGTGATAGGAGGAGCCATTGATTAAAACCAAAAATCTTGCAGAAGAAATACATGCATGAATCCATTTGACCCAGGCCTTGGAGAAACCTAATTTCTCAAGAACAACACATAAAGCCCCCATTCTACTCTATCATAAGCCTTCATCATGTCTAATTTAAATATCATGATCAAGATTCTTTGGGTAGAAATAGAATACAACACCTCATGTGACATAATTGCACCCTCTGCCATCTCTCTACTAGGAACAAAACCACCTTGCTCCAAAGAAATGATCCTAGGTAGAATTTTAGCCACCCTTACGGAAATTGCCTTAGTAAATATCTTATACAAAGTGATACATAATGCAATAGGGCGGAAATTAGAAATTTTCTTAATAACCTCTTTTTTAGGAATAATTACAACCATTGTAGTATTAAGCTCTTTTAAAATAGATCTATTTCTCCTACTTTCCTCAAGGGTCAATAAAACATCATTGCCCACAAAATCCCAACACTTCTGAAAAAATAAAGGAGTAAAACCATCTGGCCCCAAAGCCTTATTCGGGTTCATGGAAAAGACAACACTCTTAACTTCTTTCAAAGAAAAACGAGACATAAACATCTTAATTATTGTCTTCCAAAGAGAATAAAGAAGGAATATTAGAAATAATATCATTTTCAGGATTTCCATGTTCCGAAGTTAATAATGACTTAAAAAATCTAACTGCCTCTAAAGCAATATCCTTTGGCTCTATCAATAAATTTCCATTCAGACACTCAATACAAGGTATCCTATTTCTACATCTATTTATCTTTGTTGAAGAATGAAATTTTTTTGTGTTTCTATCCCCATCTGAAAGCCATACCTCCCTAGATTTCTATAGTCATGCCCAAAATTTAGGGCAAAAACGGAACGATTTTTTTTAAAAACAACTAGTTAATTAACCAAGTTTACTATCACAACATGTGTTAACATGTTGTCCATAACGAAAATCGAACTAACTCTGATACTAACAAAGTATCAAACTTAATTAAAATTCATTTGCGGATACTAAATGTTTTAATTTATTTTCTCATCAAATAAAGTCATTATTTTAATTTATTAACTCATTTTAAATGGGTAGATGAAGATAAAAATTGATCTCCCATAAAGCCATATTCTCTAAATTTCATTTTAAATCATTAATTAAATTAATGGATTAAAGTGTCAAATTAATTTTCTAAATGACATTATTTAATGAGGAAAATTACCTTTCCAAAAATCAATTTTAGTTATCAAGGGATTAATTTTCCCCTTCTATTTAATCTAAGGCTCCACAATTAGTTGGTTCTAAAATAATTAAATGGAATTAAAAATTCCCCACCTATCTAATATGAAACCCTAACTAATTTTAATTTTAATATCCCACAACTAAATAATAATTATCATGAAAACCCAATTTAAAATACACTATTAAAATTTACTTCTTGGACTCCTTTTTATTTTAAAAATAAACTTAATCTTACTTGCTTCCCCTGTACCCTAGCTCTAACCGAGCTAGGGTTTCTCTTTTTTTCTTCAAGTTTATTATTATTATTTTTTTTTCCTAACCCAATTATCCCGCAGGGCGGCAATGGCGGCGGATGGGTCAAGTGAACGTAGGAGATGGCGAATGCAGGGAGGAGGCGGATTTGTGGAGGTCGGCGCAACCGAAGTCTCCACTGTGCAAAGCACAGTGGGTTCGGCCGCCGGCCACTGTGTATAACACAGTGCGCACGGCCGCCGGCCACTATGCAGTGCACAGTGAGCTCGGCCCACCAGCAACTATGCCATGCATAGTGCGCTCAGCCGCCGGCCATTGTGCCATGCACAGTGCGCTCGGCTGCCGGCCACTGTGCCATGCACAGTGCGCTTGGCCCCGGCCGAAACCCTCCGCGCAAATTTTTTTTTGTTATAAATTTTTTAAAAAAAATATAAATATATATTATATATATATACATATATATATATATATATATATATATATATATATTCTTATATATATATATATATTGGTTATTACGAATGTAAAAAGAAGAATACTGAAAGAAGTTTATATATTTCATTTATTTATTTATTTTCTAACACAGAGATAAATCATGCATTTATTTTAACATTCTGATTTTATTTTAAACTATTTAATATCAAAGGCATAAATTGATTTTCTGCTAAAATCTAAAGTAAATAAATGTAAAATAAAATCACAACAAAGTAAATAGATATAGATTTACTTCCTACTATAAAATAACCATAGGTATCAATAAATTTCAATAGCATCTTATCATTCTGAAGTTTAATAAACTCAAGTTAAGAAATTAGAAGAGAGGAATGCTTTAGATTTTATTCCTAAAATTAATTGTGTAATTTCATTATTGCAACTATCATTTTCTAGGATCCAAAAACTTAAATCTTACAATAGGAAATTTAATCTGCATTATACATCTTTAATACCACATGCATACATTCATTAAATTGTTAACAAAACATACTACTCATATTTTCCTACAAGTAAAAAGTAAGAAATTTCACAGATAAGAGGAAATACTAAATCAAGTAAAAACTGATCTTCGTATCAAATGATTATTGCATGCAAACCAAAGGTAGCTTTCTTTTTTTTTTAAAAAAACCAGAAGTAGAAATAAAACAAGCTTTTTACAACTCTAAGATATTCTGCAAAATTTACAGGATGTTTCCTTTTTTTTTTACAACAATCCCAACTCTCATGTCTATATTTCAAATTTACAACTTGCCTCTCATTTCAACAAATGAGGGCGTATTTCTTTTAACAAAACTAATAACTGCAAATAAATTTAATTTTCTTCAACATTAGTCTTCTGCAACCTTTCTCTTGTCCTATTCCTTTCTCTTGACTTTCCTGCATAATAAATCACAAATATGACCACGGAGTGCTCACCTCCCAGCCTAGGCTAACTGGTAGCCACCCCCGAGCTCGGAGAACCAATTGCTAGACGGGTAACAAACATGCAAACTCAAAGAAGACAAAAATACACACACAGATATTTAGACACACTCCCAACTTGGCTTCACAGCACCACACTTTGGTGATGACCTTTTTAAGGGTGGTAGTGGACCAATACCCTGAGGAGAACTGCATGTATGGAAAAACAAGTAGCCACCTCATGGCACAATAAATACATCAAGAAACTCAACCCCATAATCCTTATGCCCCCCAAAGGCATTCTAGCCTTATAACCCTCCTTATGACCCCCATTGCACAAACAGGCCATGCAGCAAGGGTCACACAAAGATCCCTTGTAATCGCTCTCAAACAAGAGTCTCTCACTCGAGGGTTGTCACTGCTACCACCCACAAGATCCTCCTCTCTCCCAAGAGTAAGAGGTCTTGAGAAAACTCCCAAAACACAACAAAGAATAATGCAAAATTTTCAAATGAATTTCTAAAACAAGCCATTCAAGAAACTCAGTTTTCTTCACCAATCATACACTCAAACACATGCAAGAAAATAACCATTTTAAAGAATAATCAAACCAACCTTAATCTGCCCAATGGTAGTTTGATATTTGAGGAAGAGCTGCCCAATCCACGATTCTTCTTCTTCTACCCTTAGTTAAATTTTCTATTCCAACACTATTCTTTTCTTTCCAAAATTTCTCTTGTCTCCAAAAATGGAGAGTGGGTGATTACCCTCAAATTCCCAAAATTTTCCTTAAGAAGATCATTCTCTGAGTTCTCACAAGTTTCTAGAAACCAAAAAGGAAAGTAAAGCAGAATGCAAAAAGACTCTCATTCGAATAGGAAAAATCTCAATTAGATTTAAACTTCTAATTTTTCCAATTTTCGCACAACTCAAAAAAGCCAATTTTTAAAGCGTCAAAAAGATCATTTAAAAGTAGAAACTTGCCTAAAATTACCCCTAACCCCTAGGTATACCTTATGGGCTTTAGGAAACCCTATTAAACTACCCCTAGGTGTTCATTTAACCCATTTTAAACCCCTCTGAAGTTTATTTTCGGGTCAAACATATGTTGACCACTCCAGAGATTATATTCCCAAAGTATTTATTACAACCCATTATATTATTTAATAAGAACTATAGTTAAACACTTTCCCACCAAGAGACAAAAATAAAACATTTAAATTTAAATCCACACATGTGTCAAGTGACACAAATAAAACACTTTTACAAAATAAAACATGAAATTGTCTCTTGTGGTTTTTACACATTAAATTTAAATAACACTTAACACTCCTGCATCATATACTATTACGAATAAAATACAACACAAATGGGGTGTTGTCTCTCCAAATAGACAACCCCTGGCTTACGAACATACATAAGTCTAGGTTGATTCTCCGTAATTTTCCATGGTCATATGGTAAATTTCCTACGCATCTCAATTAACACATTAGTACTTCCAAATATCCATATATAATATAATTCAATAATATAACAAAACACATCATCACTTGAATAAAATTTTCATCTGCACAGATTAAATACATCTTTTATCAAGCAATTTCTCATAAGCAATTTCACCCCAATTCACATAAACTTAACCATACATCATAGTTCTATATTCATAGTAAAGTCCTGCAAATTTAATAACGACATCTATCATTGCAATATCATCCTATCTAACAATCATGTAGTGTTCTATCTCATAAAGCATCTAAGTAAATCATCAAAACATAGCAATGTTATCCAAATCCTGAAATCATATAAGTTCTAGGTCTCAAACTGCATCAAAATAAAGCATGCATAATAGTCTAAATATAAAATCCACTGAATGTCAGACTGAGTCGAGGTGAGGCCTCACATCCTCCCCCTCTAGGCATGAACTTCCTCCTGAAGTTCATCAAAGAGGTGGGGGTACTCTGATCTCATACGTGTTGTGTCCTCCCATGAAGCCGTAACCTCATCATAACAATCCCACTAGACCCTAACCTGGTCCAGCTCTTGACCTCGAAGGGCCAATGTTCGGCGTGCCAAAATGCGAATGGGCTCCAAAGCTAGCTGCCCGTCCGACTCCACCTGCAGGGCATCCCAATCTAAAATGTGAGACTCATCATAGATATATTTTCTCAAAACTAAAACATGAAACAAATCGTGGATGCGTGACAGGCTAGGTGGCAAAGCTAAATGGTAGGCAATTGGGCCTATCCTCTCAAGAATCTCAAAAGGTCCTACAAAGTGAGGTGCGAGCTTAGAACCCTTTCCGTAACGGATTGGACTCTTATGCGGTCGCACTCTAAAGAAAACCCTGTCTCCAACCAAGTAGCTACAATCTATCCTCTTTGCATCAGCATATTTCTTCTATCTATCCTGAGCCTCTCTGAGACGTTTCCTAATCAAATCCACCTGCTATTCCATATCCCGAACTATCTCAGGACCAATAGCAACTCTATCCTCTATGCGATCCCAACTCAAGGGCATCCTGCAAGGCCTGCCGTATAATGCCTGATAGGGTGGCATCCCCAAAGAAGTGTGATACCCATTGTTATAGGCAAACTCCACTAAGGGAAGATGCTCCTCCCATCAGGTCTGATGATCCATGATGTACATGCGAAGCATATCCTCTAACACCTGATTGACCCTCTCTATCTGACCATCTGTCTCTGGGTGATAGGCTACACTGAAATTGAGCTTAGTGCCCATAGCTGCCTGTAATGACTTCCAAAAGGAAGAAGTGAAAAGAGAATCCCTGTCAGAAATAATCTTGCAGGGCATGCCATGAAATCTTACAATGTCTCGCAAGAACACCTATGCTACTGCTGGAGCTATGAATGTAGTACGGACTGGTGAAAAGTGAGCTACTTTGGTCAACTTGTCAACTGTCACCAAGATAGCATCATGGCGATGAGAAGACATAGGAAGACCAATGATGAAATCCATGGATATAGTATCCCACTTCCACTCTGGTATAGCATGAGACTGGAGCAACCCACCGGGATGGCGGTGCTCTGCCTTTACTCTCTGACACTTGAGGCATCGAGCTACTATCTCAGCAATGAGTTGCCGCATTCCCGGCCAATGATACAACTGCCTCAAGTCAGCATGCAACTTCTTAACCCCGAGATGCGCTATATAAGGAGCTCTATGAGCTTCCGTGACAATGAACTCTCGCAACCCTCCGGAGGAAGGTACATAAATGCACCCTCTGTGGCATAACAGTCCATCAGACTCCAAAGAATAATCCACATATTTCCCTTCTAGAGTAACCTGAGATCGTAATACCTGACCAATCTCTGCATACCATTCATCCTCTGGCAAGTGTTGAAGTATATGGTCTCTCAAATCCGTGCCCATGGATATGGTGTAAACCTCGTGACATCTCCTACTCAAGGCATCTACAACTACATTTTTCTTTCCCTTGATGTAGTGGACATCAAAATCATATTCGCATAAGAACTCCATCCATCCTCCTCTGACGTGCATTAAGGTTCGACTGAGTGAAGATGTACTAAAGACTCTAATGATCTGAATGCAACTCGAAGTGATGACCTAGAAGGAAGTGTCTCCACCTCACAAGTGCATGCACTACTGCTGCGAGCTCAAGGTCGTGAGTGGGATAATTAAGTTCATGAGTTTTAAGTTTCCTAGACTCGAAAGCTATGGCCCTACCATCCTGCATAAGAACTGCTCCTAAGCCCTCTAGAGAAGCATCTGTACAAACCATGAAGTCAGCTGTAGGATCTGGTACAACAAGGATAGGAGCGCTAGTAAGTGCCTTCTTGAGGTCCTGAAAGGCCTTCTCGCACTTCTTTGTCCACTCAAATTTCTTCCCTTTATGCTAAAGAGAAGTAATAGGGTGTGCGACTCTGGAGAATCCCTCGACAAAATGTTGGTAATACCTTGCTAAGCCCATGAAACTCCTGACCTCTGTCACACTGGTAGGCGCTGGCCAATCCATAATAGCCCTAATCTTTGATGGGTCAACTGAGATCCCATCACCGGAAATAACGTGCCCAAGGTACTTGACCTCAGACCGAAAGAAAGCACACTTTGACAGGCTGCCAAACAACTGGTTATCCTGCAAACACTGCAAAACCTGCTTCAGGTGCTCCTCATGCTCCTTCTCATTCCGAGAATATATTAGTATATCATCGAGGAACATAATAAAAAAATGGTCCAGAAAGGTACGGAACACCCCATCCATGAGGCTCATAAAAACTGTTGGGGCATTCGTAAGTCCGAACGGGACTACGGTAAACTCATAGTGACCATATCTAGTGCGAAATGCAGTCTTGTGGATATCACTTTCCACTATTCTCAACTGATGGTATCCTGACTTTAGATCTATTTTGGAAAAGACTTTGGCACCCTGAAGTTGATCGAATAAATCATCAATTCTGGGCAAAGGATATTGGTTCTTGATGGTTACTTTATTTAGCTGCCGATAATCCATACATAATCGGAGAGATCCATCCTTCTTCTTAACGAAGATGACTGGTGCACCCCAAGGGGATATGCTAGGATGAATATGACCCTTCTCAAGAAGTTCCTCAAGCTAAATTTTAAGTTCATTTAGCTCATTTATGGTCATCCTATAAGGTGCTCTGGAAACTGGCTCGGCTCCTGGTACTAGGTCTATATGAAAATCAATCTCTCTACGGGGAGGCATTCCTAGTAATTCTGAAGGAAATACATCTGAATATCCCTTAAGGATAGGATGGTCATCAAGCGATGTTTCTTTTTCTTCCTCTTCTCCTCTGTCACTGATAGTGATAGCAAAAAGCTGGCATCCCTTCCGCATGCTTCGCTTAAGCTGCATTGCGGAGATCATGCGAAGAGACACGGGCCTCTGAATCCTGGTGATAACTATGGGTGAACCATGATTATCCTCACACTCGATCTTTTTCAGGCGGCAATCCATCTTGGCTCTGTGGGCATAAAGCCAATCCATGCCAAGTACGATTCCGTAAGATCCAAGTGGAGTCACTCTAAGGTCTACTAAAGTGGTGGTCTTGCCAATCTGCAGCTGACATGCCCTAACCTCTGACTCCACTGACACTCTAGCTCCTGAAGCTAATTCCACTTCCCAACTGACACCCTGTCTAGTTGCCACTAGCCCACAACGCTCCACAACCAATGGAGATATAAAGGAGTCAGTAGCTCCTGAATCAAAAAAAATAGATACATTGTTACCTTTGATTATACTTGTAGATTCGATAACCATGGCCTGATGCTCAGCCTAGCGGTTGTCAACCGCTGTGAATACTCTATGGGACCTACCCATATCACCAACTGTCAGCTCTGAAGTGGCCATCCGCTGACTCCCTACTACCTGTCCCTGAGGGCAATCCCTCGCCATATGCCCCATGGCTCCACACGTAAAGCATGCACCCCGTGCCTGGAACTGGGCACCCTGAGGCCTAGAGAATGCCTGACCTCCTGTCCTACTAGATCCGCTGTACCCACCCCTGGAGGACTGCTGAGTCCCCGCCGGCTGTGTGTACTGCCCTTGTGCTCTCTGATCACATTTCTATCCTTGAGTCTGCCACTGTTTGGGCTTGGAGCCCTGCTGATACTGTGGAGGCTTCTACCTCTAGCTCTGTGGTGTCTGTTGTGGAGGAGGGGGTTTGGAGAACCCCTGAGAATTTTGGTTGTTTCCTTTCCAATGTGGTTTCTGGAATCCATAAATCTGAGGTGCGGGATTTCAGTTTTGAAACTGATCCCTATTGTCCTGTGGTTTGACCTGAATTTCCTCGACAATCAGTGCCTTCTCTATAGCAACCCGAAGGCTCTCTGGAGCAGACATCCTAACAGGCCTGGCTATACCAGCATTTAATCCCCTGATGAAGCGGTTTACAAGAAGTCTCTCATCCTTTAGATAATCTACATAAGGCAACAACTCAAAGAATTTACTCTCATACTGGGTTACTAACAAGCCTTTTTGTTGGAGATCATGAAATTCATCTATACGACGCTGCCTGAAGTGTTCTGATAGGTACCTCTCATGAAACCTCTCTGTGAATATCTCCCAAGTGAGAGTATCAGGAACTAATCCACACTTGTACTCTTCCTGTCTCCACCAAGTGGAGGTTGTCCCTCTCAGAAGATGAACTGCAACACGTGCTTTCAAGTTGCTCTTGTAAGAACGCAATGCAAAGCACCTCTCTAGACTCAGAAGCCATGCCTTGGCCTCTACTCCATCTGTAGAACCTCTGAAGGATGGTGGTTGGAGGCACATGACCTCCCTGATGAGATCCCCTGGATCTCGATGAGCTCTCTCAAAATAAACTGGTTCCACCGCTGGAGGTGGTCCTGGCATATGCACAGACTCTAGCTCATTACCACCCTGACTCTCTATAGGAATCGGAGCTGGGCTCCTGCTTCGTTCTCTATCAACAGATCTATGACTCCCAGAGTCATGACTCCTAACCTGAGGGTTTTCTGCTGGGATCCTTTCCTGAACTATGCCAATAAGATTCTGGATTGCTGCTAAGAGGTCTCGGTTAGGTTCATTTGGCTGTTCGGGAGGTGCCCCTGGGTTCCCCTCTAGAACCGATGCGTCCCTCTCTACCTCTTTGCATGCTATACGCACATGTCTAGGACCCCATCCGTGCTTGTGAGCTTCTCGCGTCGTCGGAGGCATCCTAAGAAGAAAATAAGGCAAAACAATTAATTAATATCTTTTAGAATATTATTAATTCAATTAAATTCAAAAGTCTGATAAAATCAATTTAACAAAATAATTTAAATATTCTAAGGCGAAACATAAGTGGAGTAAGGTTCCTAGTGTGGAAACCTTGCTCTGATACCAAAATGTCATGCCCAAAATTTAGGGCAAAAACGGAACGATTTTGTTTTAAAAACGACTAGTTAATTAACCAAGTTTACTATCACAACATGTGTTAACATGTTGTCCGTAACGAAAATCGAACTAACTCTGATACTAACAAAGTATCGAACTTAATTAAAATTCATTTGCGGATACTAAATGTTTTAATTTATTTTCTCATCAAATAAAGTCATTATTTTAATTTATTAACTCATTTTAAATGGGTAGACAAAGATAAAAATTGATCTCCCATAAAGCCATATTCTCTAAATTTCATTTTAAATCATTAATTAAATTAATGGATTAAAGTGTCAAATTAATTTTCTAAATGACATTATTCGATGAGGAAAATTACCTTTCCAAAAATCAATTTTAGTTATCAAGGGATTAATTTTCCCCTTCTATTTAATCTAAGGCTCCACAATTAGTTAGTTCTAAAATAATTAAATGGAATTAAAAATTCCCCACCTATCTAATATGAAACCCTAACTAATTTTAATTTTAATATCCCACAACTAAATAATAATTATCATGAAAACCCAATTTAAAATACACTATAAAAATTTACTTCTTCGACTCCTTTTTATTTTAAAAATAAACTTAATCTTATTTGCTTCCCCTCTACCCTAGCTCTAACCGAGCTAGAGTTTCTCTTTTTTTCTTTAAGTTTATTATTATTATTTTTTTTTCCTAACCCCATTATCCCACAGGGTGGCCATGGCGGCGGATGGGTCGAGCGAACGTAGGAGATGGTGAATGCAAGGAGGAGGCGGATTTGTGGAGGTCAACACCGCCGAAGTCTCCACTGTGCAAAGCACAATGGGCCCGGCCGTCGACCACTGTGTATAACACAGTGCGCATGGCTGTCGGCCACTGTGCTATGCACAGTGAGCTCGGCCCGTCGGCCACTGTGCCATGCATAGTGCGCTCGGCCTCCAGCCACTGTGCATTGCACAGTGCGCTCGGCCCCGGCCGAAACCCTCCGCGCAAATTTTTTTTTGTTATAAATTTTTTTTTTAAATATAAATATATATTATATATATAAATATATATATATATATATACATATATATATATATATATATTTATATATATATATATATATATGTTGATTATTACGAATGTAAAAAGAAGAATACTGAAAGAAGTTTATATATTTAATTTTTTTATTTATTTTCTAATACAGAGATAAATCATGCATTTATTTTAACATTTTGATTTTATTTTAAACTGTTTAATATCAAGGGCATAAATTGATTTTCTGCTAAAATCTAAAGTAAATAAATGTAAAATAAAATCACAACAAAGTAAATAGATATAGATTTACTTCCTACAATAAAATAACCATAGGTATCAATAAATTTCAATAGCATCTTATCATTCTAAAGTTTAATAAACTCAAGTTAAGAAATTAGAAGAGAGGAATGCTTTAGATTTTATTCCTAAAATTAATTGTGTAATTTCATTCTTGCAACTATCATTTTCTAGGATCCAAAAACTTAAATCTTACAATAGGAAATTTAATCTGCATTATACATCTTTAATACCACATGCATACATTCATTAAATTGTTAACAAAACATACTACTCATATTTTCCTACAAGTAAAAGGTAAGAAATTTCACAGATAAGAGGAAATACTAAATCAAGTAAAAACTTATCTTCGTATCAAATGATTATTGCATGCAAACCAAAGGTAGCTTTCTTTTTTTTTTTTTTTAAACCAGAAGTAGAAATAAAACAAGCTGTTTACAACTCTAAGATATTCTACAAAATTTACAGGATGTTTCCTTTTTTTTTTACAACAATCCCAACTCTCATGTCTATATTTCAAATTTACAACTTGCCTCTCATTTCAACAAATGAGGGAGTATTTCTTTTAACAAAACTAATAACTGCAAATAAATTTAATTTTCTTCAACATTAGTCTTCTGCAACCTTTCTCTTGTCCTATTCCTTTCTCTTGACTTTCCTGCATAATAAATCAAAAATATGACCACGGAGTGCTCACCTCCCAGCCTAGGCTAATTGGTAGCCACACCCGAGCTCGGAGAACCAATTCCTAGACGGGTAACAAACATGAAAACTCAAAGAAGACAAAAATACACACACACATATTTAGACACACTCCCAACTTGGCTTCACAGCACCACACTTTGGTGATGACCTTTTTAAGGGTGGTAGTGGACCAATACCCTGAGGAGAACTGCATGTATGGAAAAACAAGTAGCCACCTCATGGCACAATAAATACATCAAGAAACTCAACCCCATAATCCTTATGCCCCCAAAAGGCATTCTAGCCTTATAACCCTCCTTATGACCCCCATTGCACAAACAGGCCATGCAGCAAGGGTCACACAAAGATCTCTTGTGATCGCTCTCAAATGAGAGTCTCTCACTCGAGGTTTGTCACTGCTACCACCCACAAGATCCTCCTCTCTCCCAAGAGTAAGAGGTCTTGAGAAAACTCCCAAAACACAACAAAGAATAATGCAAAATTTTCAAATGAATTTCTAAAACAAGCCATTCAAGAAACTCAGTTTTCTTCACCAATCATACACTCAAACACATGCAAGAAAATAACCATTTTAAAGAATAATCAAACCAACCTTAATCTGCCCAATGGTAGTTTGATATTTGAGGAAGAGCTGCCCAATCCACGATTCTTCTTCTTCTACCCTTAGTTAAATTTTCTATTCCAACACTATTCTTTTCTTTCCAAAATTTCTCTTGTCTCCAAAAATGGAGAGTGGGTGATTACCCTCAAATTCCCAAAATTTTCCTTAAGAAGATCATTCTCTGAGTTCTCACAAGTTTCTAGAAACCAAAAAGGAAAGTAAAGCAGAATGCAAAAAGACTCTCATTCGAATAGGAAAAATCTCAATTAGATTTAAACTTCTAATTTTTCCAATTTTCGCACAACTCAAAAAAGCCAATTTTTAAAGCGTCAAAAAGATCATTTAAAAGTAGAAACTTGCCTAAAATTACCCCTAACCCCTAGGTATACCTTATGGGCTTTAGGAAACCCTATTAAACTACCCCTAGGTGTTCATTTAACCCATTTTAAACCCCTCTGAAGTTTATTTTCGGGTCAAACATATGTTGAGCACTCCAGAGATTATATTCCCAAAGTATTTATTACAACCCATTATATTATTTAAGAAGAACTATAGTTAAACACTTTCCCACCAAGAGACAAAAATAAAACATTTAAATTTAAATCCACACATGTGTCAAGTGACACAAATAAAACACTTTTACAAAATAAAACATGAAATTGTCTCTTGTGGTTTTTACACATTAAATTTAAATAACACTTAACACTCATGCATCATATACTATTACGAATAAAATACAACACAAATGGGGTGTTGTCTCTCCAAATAGACAACCCCTGGCTTACGAACATACATAAGTCTAGGTTGATTCTCCGTAATTTTCCATGGTCATATGGTAAATTTCCTACGCATCTCAATTAACACATTAGTACTTCCAAATATCCATATATAATATAATTCAATAATATAACAATACACATCATCACTTGCATAAAATTTTCACCTGCACAGATTAAATACATCTTTTATCAAGCAATTTCTCATAAGCAATTTCACCCCAATTCACATAAACTTAACCATACATCATAGTTCTATATTCATAGTAAAGTCCTGCAAATTTAATAACGACATCTATCATTGCAATATCATCCTATCTAACAATCATGTAGTGTTCTATCTAATAAAGCATCTAAGTAAATCATCAAAACATAGCAATGTTATCCAAATCCTGAAATCATATAAGTTCTAAGTCTCAAACTGCATCAAAATAAAGCATCCATAATAGTCTAAATATAAAATCCACTGAATGTCAGACTGAGTCGAGGTGAGGCCTCACATCTATCTCCAATAGATTTCTTCTCTGGATAACACTTCCTCGAGCTCTACTTTCAGTGACTTCAATTCATCAAACACATGAGGCACCATGCCATGCTGAAGCACATGAATATTAATACATTCAATCATATCTTGAATCATCTATTTCTCCTAAAAAATGTTCTTAAAATGTGTGATATTCCATTCTCTAATGTTCCTCTTCAAAAATCTTAACTTCTTGACAATCTGAAACATATGGGACCCAGAACAGAAAGAAGAATAATTCCACCAATTCATAAGTATAGGCAAAAATGAATAATCCCTAAACCACATAGGTTCAAAATTAAATGGTGACCTAAGAGGAGCCCTATCCTCAAGAATAGTAAGGGAAATTAGAAAATGATCAGAACCCAAAATTGGGTGAATAGAGGAAACACATTCTTAATTTGAATCTATCCAATTCTCAGATAACAAAAACCTATCTAATCTCTCAGCAATTTGAGAAAAATCCCTTCTCATATTTGTCCAAGTAAAAACCCCATTTTGAGATTTGCAGTTAAAAAGACTCATATCCAAAATGAAATCCCTAAAATCATCCATAATTCTTTTATTAGGAAAAACCCCTCCCCTTTTTTCACCCAAATCAGTGATCACATTAAAGTCTCCCCCAAAGATGACCAAGGGCCCATGCTTTAAAGGAGAAAAAATTCTCTTTAATTAACCCCATAGATTAGTCTTACCTTGAATACCTGATGGAGGATAGATATTAAATAACCAAAATTTAACCTTCCAAACCTTACTAAACACTAAACGCAACATCCGATTTGTAGCAGATGCCACTAACTGTACCTCGATATTATAATTATTCCAAAGTAATGCCAAACCTTCTGAAGCACCACAAGCTGGAGAAGAAAGAAAACCCCACCTTCTCCAGTAGGAAAAAACCAAAGCAGCAAACTCCTTTGACAACTTTGTTTCTTGCAACATAATAATATCACTTAACTAAATCCATCTGAGACTTAATTAAGTGTCTCTTGTCAGGGGTAATTAAGCCCCTAACATTCCAAGAAATGAGTGTCATTTTCCTTGAGGGGAGACCGAAGCTCCCCTCTTCCCATGATTTAGATAATTTTTGCTTTCCCCAAAGCAACCTTGCAAGTTACACTTCACAGCCCCTGATCTAGTCATAGGAGGACTAGTCACAAATTTCATACTCCTTTTTCTTTGAACACTTGCTGGATTTAAACTTGATCTTTTAAGTCTTCCCAGAGAGACCACCTGTGTCCCTTGACCACCACAAGGAGAAAGGGACAAAGTCTTTTGTATCCCAGCATCAATTTCCATTTGAGTCTTAAGACTCTTCGGAGGCCTACCCTTGCTAGGAGAAACCATTGGTGGTGATAAAAGAAAATTGGTTTCGACAATAGGTAAACTCTTACATGACTTTGGAGAAGCCAGAATGTATGGGTTATTGTCAAAACCCCATTCCTTAGTAGCCAAAATCTCAAAAGGATTAACCGATACCGAGATTGAGAGGGTCGAGTTTATACCCCCAAATCATTCTCAATTGAACAAATAACCCTATCAGTAATACCCTCATCCATTTGAGGCACATGATTGTTAAAAATTTCATTGACTTGATGAACCATATTTTCATCTGGCATAATAACCTTGGGCATGTCACTAATCCCTAAAGTACTATCCTTATCTATTAACTTCAGCCTTCTGCGATGAATTATTAGACACTAAATTCCTAATTTTTTGAACTAAAGAAGCATCATTAGGAACTCCTGTGATGGGTGCCTCTTTGTTAATTTCCATAACCACTGCATTTTTATATAAATTCACAAGTTCAGAAGATTCCCAAACCTCCTTATGAGTATTATTGTCATTAATGTGTATGTGTTGCTTTGACATTTTGGGGCAAGCTATAGTCAGTGTATGATCTACCCCCACCTTTGATCCCCCAATATTTGAAATTGTCTTATGAGAAAACAAATGTGAAACAAAACTCATAATGTGATCATTTGGTTTCCCAGGGCTATGATAGAGAGGGTTATTTTGGATATTATTTTGGCATGTATCTAACAGTTTGTGTGAAAAAATCTTTTCACATCCAACAATCGAAGGTCCTGCAAACAACATATCTTTATTAGAAGGTTTAGGGGCAAAACCAAGCATCTATTGGTTTTTCTTAAAATTCATAAGGAAAGGAGCATCCAAAAGTAAAGGAGACTTATGAAGCTCTGAATCCAGTTTATCAATAGATTGATATCGAATACCATCATGTGATTTGATATTACAAGTACAGGGGCACACATTATTAGGGTTAATTAAAACACAATTTTTTACCAGAACCTCCCCCTCCATAGAGTCCATTTTAGATGTCAAAAAAGTCCCAAATGTATTCCCAATTTTCTCGAGGACATCTGGATCCATAAAATTAAAGGGAATTTTAGGTAAACTAAACCAAGCAGGTATAAGTTTTGAACTAGACCAAGCGGAAGAAAAAAAAGGTTTCCAAGCCGAAATAGAAATTAAGTGCTTTCCAAACCAGTGATGCGAAGATCTCAATACTTCATCTCTAATAGAAGGAGAATCAAAGACAATAATAAAAGCATTTGCAAACAATAATTGAAAATAATGCATATCTGCCCATCTTTTTTGCAATTTATGGAAAAATTTTAGCAAGCTTATCTGACCACCCCAAATTTCCCCAAAAATAACATTAGTGTGTAAGCAATATGCTTTCTTGTCCACATAAGAACCCAAAAGATCAATGCAAGGAATCAGAGCCCAAACTGGTGATGATGAAACCCTTGGCTAAATAGGATCAGAAGGAATCATACTTACATTTTCCTTCTCCAGACTAGCTTCCTTAGGGTTTAAAGTTACCTTCCTCCCCACCTACTTTGAAGAAACAGAAGCCCTGTCTGCATTCTCCACATTCGCTGAACCAACCATCTGAGCAAATGTTCGCTTCTCAGCCAGATCTTTAGCCCATTTCCCCTTTAAAAATTTCTCAAAATTTCATTGCATCACCCTATTATTGAAATGTCCCTGAGTAATTCTCCCCCCATTATTATTTTGTCGCCACTGAAAGTTGCATCTATTCTGAAGGAAACCCTGAAAATACCTTGAGACTAACCAAAACACATTATATTCCCATTCTTTTTTACCTACATTGCCTTGTCGTCCCATCTGCCATTGGTATACACCCATTGTGGAACATGTGGTGGATCCCCAGGCCAAATCTATCCACAAGCCCACTTGCCTTCTGTCACCCATCGCATGCAAAAAAATATAAATTATTTGATATTATTACTCATTTACTACAATATACATTTTAAAAAGTCACTATAAGAAATAGCTAGTTGAAACCCCTGATAACTAATTGACACAAAATGAATAAATAAATATATATAGTAAAATAAATAAATAAAATAAATAAATGTAAAAATAAAATAACTAATTGTAGCCTCATATTCTTTAGAAGCTTCTCTTTGAAAATAGACTTTAGAATATGTATAGTTGGATATCAAGCTATCATGTAACTCTACAATAAAGGTATCACTCTTTAGTTCTTAGATCCCACCTCTTTAAAATCTCACATAATATATGCATAAAAGCACAAAGTTGTGTCACGCTTTTATAAAGGAAATAGTCAATGTTAATTCAACTTTTTAAATTAATCAATAGAAAGTGAAATATATGTTTTGAATTTTGAAATTATGTAAACTAATAAAATGTATTTTTGTGTGTGTATTTTATGTTTTTAATTTTTTTAATAAATTAAAAAAATTATTTGAATATATTTTCTTTTAAAGTAAACACTATAATTTAGCAACAATAAAATTCTAAAATTGAAGTTACACGAGTCATCACACTTTATATATTAAATTTTAACTATTTTTCATTAATTTTTTTTGTGTACATTGATAACTTGAAACTTTAGTGCAAAAATATATTTTTAACTATTTCTAATGTATATACATTTTTCAATAAATTTAAAAAGTTATGGGTATTGAAATATAATTATTTACATTGGGCATCATATTTTCTTCTCAATTATTTATCCAAATTAGAAAGAATTATATCATCTTGGCATAGACTCATTTCTCGAGTGCATCATTTTTTTTTCAAAATTTTTAAATAAATTTTAGTATTTTTTCTTTACAAGATAATCAATCTTATATTTTAGTGTTAATGAACTACATTCATTAAGAATAAAATGTAAAATATAAAAAACTAATTAAAATATTAAAAGATATATATTTTGGAAAATTCATATATAGATCTATAAAACTGTATTTTTACATTAAAAAAAAAGATATTATTTATAAAAGCAGGAGTTGTTGAAACATGAAGTTTTTCAAAACAAAAATAATTTGGTAATTAGAACCAAAGTGGTATAAAGTATACATTTAGTGGACAATTACAATTACAAAATTTCTGGCCCATATATGAGATAGGTATAATGAATCTCTATAGACCATATGCATGACTAAAATAATTTTTTAGTTAAAATTACTTAAATTCTCTTGTGCCATTAAGTTGACCTGAAATGTGATAGAGTTTTGTGCTTTTACCCATATTTTTTCAAAATTATTGGAGAAATATACATGTTGAGTTATATCCACTATGATTTATCAAATTGTGCTATGACACTTGTAAGGGTATAATTCTAAATATCTTAAAACATAAATTATTTGTGCGAATATCCATGTTGACATTTATCTAGACTAGATAACTATTGGCATTATGGATGAATTGATTATGTGTTGCATTGATGTTTTGTCATTGATGTCAACACTAGTTTTTATGATTGGTTACTGACAGACAAGTTTTGGTTACCGGTAGAAGATCTAGTGTTACCAACAGAAGAGACTATCTATTGGACACTTCCAGCATGTTTGGATAAGAGAATAATGTTTGATTTCATGTGTTATATGCTCCATGAGAATGTTCTGGTTAGTGGGTATTGGCTAGGTAACTGAATGCTTTCATACACTCTGGTAAAGCCTTATCAACACTGTTTTAAGGCTTTACCAGTAGAGCCTTCATTACGGAATTGTGACAGGATGCATAATTGCTATTGGTATAGCTTCTTCATGGATTTTAGGATGTTGAAGATGTTCTTTGATCATGCTTCAACTGTTTGAAGACATTGCTTTGGCGTGGTCGACCCATAATAGGTCTGGTACCTATCTAGGTTATGGACCGGTATCATGCTAACATGTACTCTACATGTTACCAGGATGTTTCGAGATAATTTATGGATTTCTTATTTTTGTTTTGATCTTAAGCCGACATGGCATACCATTGTAATAATAAACTATGTAATGATCTTATTGTAATATCTTTAGGTGCCTAACATAATTGGTTTAGGCCTTATGGTTTGTATAAATAAGAGGTAGAAACTCTTTGTATAGTATCATGCTTATTTGAAAGGTCATGGTCAAGGAATGTAATGTGTGAATATTGTAATATCATTTAGGCAGAGGATTTGATCGATCATTGGTGATCAAATTGGATTCAAAAGAGGATTTAGTCCTTCGACATTAAACTTAACCGAGACTGTAATCAGGCATGGTAGATGCTATTTCTAGTAGTTCACTCTATTGGATTTTTTTCCATTAATCTTGAGATGGTGTAGCCTCTCTATAGTCAATGAGACTCTTTCGTAATGATGAATACGCTCTAGGTAGTGTGCCTTCTTGCAAGTGCAGGCCCCTCATTGTAGCACATACTTTCTGCAAAAGTATCATCTAACTATGCATAGGCTTCCCACTGTGGTTTTTCCCTTTTTGTGTTTTCCACATAAAAATCATTGAGTTATGTGGTATGGTTTCTTTTCATTGATTATATGGTTAATTATTAATTTTTATTGTTTACCGGTATCTATTCCTACCGGCATTTGTATGCGCTTTACAGGTACTTGATTTTTTTAAGATTGTATTGTGGATTAAAATTTATAATCTATTAACAACTGAATCCCTCCCCCCTCTTAGTTGTTCACAAGTTATCCTAACAATAATTATCAGAGCTTTGCTCCTCTTTTGTATAATCTTAATTGCTTGAGGTATATCCTATGGCAACTAACACATCTAATCCATCGGCAACTATTTTTCAGAAGAGAAATCCCTAAGCTTGATGGAACAAATTATGGGATATGGAAAATTTGAATGGAGACTTATCTTAGATGTATTGGAAAGGATATTTGGGAGATCTCTGAGAAAGGATACACACCTTATGATCCGACATCTAGAAATCCTGCTCCTACAGACTTGGATAAGAATATTGAAAATAATTGAAAAGCTAGAGAAGCCCTCTTGTGTGCACTTACTAATCAAAAAATCATGGGATTGACTAACAAATCATTGGAAAAGGTTATGTGGGACAATTTGCAAACTTTGAATGAAGGAGACCCTACTATCAAAATTTCTAAACTTGATGGTTACCGGGTAAGATATGAAAACTTAAAAATGGAAGATAATGAAAGAATTCCTGTGTTTATGGAAAGAGTAAATGAGATTGTTATATGGGAATTCAATGTTGTGGATGATTTCTAAGTGAAGATGAAATAGTTTCCAAAGTATTGAGAGCCCTTCCACCGGCTTACAAGATGAAGGCAACTACAATTAATGAGCTAAGAACAATGGAAAATACCTCAGTTAATAGAGACATTCTAATTGGGAAATTATCTTCTTTTGAGCTTGAAGAATTTGGATCTTCTAGAGCTGTAAAGTCTAAACCTCCTTTTCATGCATCATCATCAATATCTACTAGGAAAAGTGATTGGAAAGCCCTATACAAAAAAGAATTAGAAGACGTGAGGAAAGAAGATGAAGAACTTGAGAAAATTGAAGCCTTATTTGCTAGAAGAGTACCCAAAGGACCAACTGGAAGTAAGTATGATGGAAAATAACCTTTTAAATGTTTTGCATGAAATAAGATTGGTCGTTTTGCATATATATGTCCTAAAAGGAATGCAAGGTTTGAGGAAAGAGTTAATAAATCTTTTAAGCCTAACTAAGATAGATATAGATTCAAGAAAAGAAAACAATGCTACATAGAAGATGAGGATGGAGAAACATATGACTCTTGAGATGAACTGGTAGAAGACTCTGCTAGTGGATCCAATAATGGAAAGGAATGGGTGTTGTATGCTTTCAAGGAAGATGAACCAAAACTAGCTATTAAGAATGAAGAGAAGGTGCTGACAACTAAAGTTGAAGATAGGGATGAATGGGTAATTGGTACTAGATGGTCACATCATATGATTGGAGATAAAGGGAAATTTCTATCCTTGCAAGAATACAATGGTGGTCAAGTCATATTTGGAGATGACAAGGCATGCATGATCAAAGGTGGAGATATTATTTCTTTGGATGACAAGAATAACACTGATAATGTATATTATGTAGAAGGTTTTAAGAATAATCTTTTGAGTGTTGGTCAATTGGTTGATAAGGGTTTTCAACTTTAGTTTAAAGATAGAAAATGTAAAATCATTAACAAGACTGGTTTGGAGATTGCAACCGGTATTCAGACAGGAAGTAACATCTTTCACTTGAACACTAGTAATAAGACATGTTTGATTGCTCATATTGATGAGAGTTGGCTATGGCATAAGAGGTTGTGTCATGTTAATTTTGATTGTATATTCTTAAGATTATTTCAACTAAGCTAGTTAAAGATATACCTAAGATTATGAAGCTTCATAATCCGGTATGTAAGGAATGTCAATCGGGTAAGCAAGTTAGAATTTATTTTAAGAGAATACATGATAAATCTAAAGATGTACTTGATTTGGTTCACACTAACTTATGTGGTCCAACAAGCACTAGAAGCTTTCAAGGTGATAGTTGTTTCATGTTGATTATTGATGACTATTCTTGAATGATGTGGGTGACTTTTCTAAGGGAGAAGTCTGAAACTTTTGAGAAATTCAAGATCTTTAAAGAAAAGGTTGAAATAGAAACTGGATTGAAAATAAAATGTCTAAGATCAGATCATGGCGGTGAGTTCACTTCTCATGAATTTACCAGTTATTGTGAGACAAATGGAATCAGGAGACAACTATCTACACCTAGGATTCCTCAGCAAAATGGAGTAGTTGAAAGAAAGAACATAACCATTTTGGATGCAACTAGATCTATGATGATGGAAGCCAAATTTCCTCATATCTACTGGAGAGAAGAAGTGGGTATAGCAATCTACACATTCAACATAGTTCACATCAAAGGTGAAACTGGTAAGACCCCTTATGAACTATAGTTTGGACATACACATACTGTTAAGTATTTCCAAATTTTTGGAGGTCAATGCTATATCAAAACGATTCAATTGGAAAGTTTTATCCTAGATGTGATGAAGGGATATTTCTTGGGTATTCAATTCAAAGCAAAGCATATAGATGTTATAACAAAAGATTGCAGAAAATTGTGGAGAGTGCTAATGTGAAAGTGGATGAACAATACATAAAGAATTCTATATCATATGACAGAGAACTGGCAGTGCAAATGATCATAACTAAACCGACAATTCCTCAACTGGTACAAGAAGCTAAGACAGTTACACCAACATAATCAGAAAATTTAACTGTGACTAATGATCAGAGCAGTGAACCTGAAGTTCAAAAGACCCTTGGGTATGTAAGATTAAATCATTTTGAAGATCAAATTATTGGAGATAGAAACAAGGGAGTTATTACAAGAAGAAAATAGGAAAATGAAGAGGTATGTCTTATTTCTCAAGTTGAACTGACAACTGTTATTGAATCTTGTAAGGATAAACATTGGTTAAAGGCTATGGAAGAAGAATTAGATCAGATAGAGAAGAATGAAACTTGGTCTTTAGTTCCCCGACCTAAAAATAAGAATGTTATTGGAATAAATGGGTTTTTAGGAATAAACTGAATGAGGATGGTCAAGTTATAAGGAGCAAGGCTAGATTCATTTGTAAAGGATATTCTCAAATGGAAGGAATTAATTATGGTGAGACATTTTCACCTATAGCTAGAATTGAAGTTGTTAGACTATTTCTTTCCTATGTAGCCTATAAGAACTATAAGGTTTATCAAATGGATGTTAAATGTGCATTTTTTAATAGTGAGCTTGAGGAAGAAGTTTAAATTGAGCAATTTGATGCATTTTCACTGACATATGATAAATATATGGTTTGCAGATTCAAGAAAGCTTTATATAGTTTGAAACAGGCTCCTAGAGCTTGGTTTGCAAGGTTGGATAAATATCTTTTGAAGCTTGGTTTTACTAAAGGAAGTGATGATAGTAATCTATATTATAAGATCACTGATACTGATATTATGATTATTGAAATTTTTGTTGATGATATCATTTTTGGAGGAGAAGATAAACTATACATGGAATTTGCTAACAACATGAAAAATGAATTTGAAATGTCCATGATTGGTGAGATGAAATATTTCTTAGGTTTCCAGATTACTCAAACTGACAAAGGGATTTTTATCTGTCAGACTAAGTATCTGAAGAAATTATTGAAGAAGTTTGGTATGGAGAATTCCAAACTGGTAAGTACTCCTATGGCTACAAGTGAGAAATTATCTATCAAGGATACTTCTACATCGGTAAATCCGATAAGGTAGAAGTCTATGATTGGTGGTCTATTATATCTAACTCAGACTAGACCTGAAATTATGAATGCAATAAGTATTGTTTCAAGATATCAAAGTAATCCTAAAGAAAATCATGAATGTGCAGTAAAGAGGATATTCCGGTATTTGCAAGGAACAACATAATATGGTTTATTATCTCTATCCAACATAATGGTTTTGTCCTTGGTAGATAGATTTTGGAATCCATTATATATGTTCATGAAAATGTCCATTCTCTGAAAGTGGCTAATAATTAGGGTTTATTTTTTAAGTTAGATATGGCTAAAGCTTATGATAGAGTGAACTGGCAATTTCTCTTAAGGATTATGAAAGCATTTGGTTTTGGTGAAAAAGTTATTCAAATTTGTTCTCAACTAATGGAAACTTTCTCTTCTGTTGTTATTGTCAATGGATCCCCTTCAAGCTTCTTCAAAAGTTCTAGAGGTCTTAGACAGGGGGACCCCATCTCCCTTATTTTGTTTACTATTTTAGCTGAAAGTCTGGGTAGATTTATTTTTAAAAATGGAAGAAGGCAATCTTAGAGGACTGAAACCATCTTCATCCAATTTTACTTGTACTCATGAACAATTTGTTGATGATTCTATCACTATGGGGGAAGCTACCATTACGGAAGCTAAAAATATGAAGAATGTTGAATATTTATGAATCTGCCTCTGGTCAAAAAATTAATTGGTATAAGAGTTCTTTGTTTTTCATCAATACCCCTACTCAAAGACAATTAAGGATTGAAATAATTCTTGGTTGTAAAACAGCTGAGCTTCCCTCTTCTTATCTAGGGCTTCCTCTGTGTATTAAGCCTGAGGATAATTTATGGAATAAGTTGGTGGATAGATTTAACTCAAAATTGGTAGGTTGGAAAGGGGCAGTCCTAAGTCAAGTGGGCAAAGTTAATCTGCTCAAAGCTACTCTCCAAAACTTGCCTGTTTATGCTCTCAGTTTGTTTAAAATCCCTAGAATGTTTGCGGAAGCAATTGAAAGAATCCAAAAAAAGTTTCTTTAGTCGGGGGTGGAAGTCAAAAATAGAATTTCCCTTATTGCCTGGAATAAAATCTGCTCTCCTAAGGCCTCAGGGGGGCTGGGTTTAAGGAATATAAGTTCCATGAATAAGGTTTATTAGCCAAACAAATTTGGAGAATGAAAGGGGAGGAAAGAGAATGGAATTTAATTTGGAAAAAAAAATATCTTCATATGCAACTTCTGAGGAAGAATTTTTAGATGAATTTTTTATTGTTGAAGGTTTTGTTATATGGAATGCAGCCCAATCAGCTAAAAGTTGGGCTACTGCTGGTCAAATTTGGAATCTGGGGGATGGCAGGAGTATAAGATTCTAGGAAGATAGGTGGATAATGGATAAACCTCTGGAGGAAGTTCCAATCCTTAATGACTGGAAAGATTGGTTCAAAAGCAGTTTTGGTGAGTTGGTCAGAGATTACTAGAGAAATGGGAAATGGATTGATTTTAGCCAGCAGTGTCCGGGGCTAAAGTTCCTTCAGATTGTTCTCTCTACTAAAGTTCCTAGAGACAACAAAAAAGACAGATTGATATGGAGGGAAACCCCAGATGGGAAATATTCTGTATCCTCAGTTGTGGCTATCCAAAATGAATTTGTGGAAGAAATCCCTATTTGGGCTAAAGTTTGGAATAAGAAGTTAGTTCCTAAGGTTAATATATTTTTTGGATATTCATCAAAAATAAGGTTTTAACTCTAGACAACCTTCAAAAGAGAGGTTTTTTTTTCCTAATAGGTGTTCTCTTTGTTGCAGGGAAGAAGAGACTACTTGCCATATTGTTAATCAGTGTACTTTTAGTCAGGAAATCTGGAAAATCATTTTAAGCAGGTGGAATTTGAGTTGGGTTTTTTTGAATTCCCTAGGGGAATCTTGGCAGCAATGGCATTGCCCTAATTCCAATCCAAAGATTGTGGAAACTTGGAAACTTACTCTCCCAAATGTTATCAGGAATATATGGAAAGAGCGCAACAACAAGATTTTTAGGGATAAAAGTGTCAATCCTAAAGTGGTGGCAGATAAAATTTACAAAAGTATATTTGAATGTATCTATGGTACTGATAATGGACTAGCTACTAAAGATGACTTCAATGACAGGTGGAACCTCTCTACTACCACTACTAGTAAGGAGAAGGGAAGAGAAGGTCTTGTTTGGTGTTTTCCTCCTCAGGGATGGATTAAGGCTAACTTTGATGGGGCCTCTAAGGGGAATCTGGGTAAAGCTGGCTATGGGGCCATTGTTAGGAATTTTGCTGGAAGTTCCTTTGTGGTGGTGGTTGGTCCTTTGGGGTGTCAAACTAGTCATTTTGTTGAAGCCTCAGCTGCCCTAAACACCCTAATTATTGCTAAGAATCTTAATCATGATAAATTATGGCTTGAGGGAGATTCACTTAATATTATTAAGTGTTTGAAGGGGGGAGTCGGAGCCATCATGGTCAATTGAAAACATTATTTTGAAAGCTAGGGAAATCATCACTAGTTTTAAAGAAATAATTATTCAACATGCCTTTAGAGAGAAAAATATGGTGGCGGACAGTCTGGCGAACCTAGGAGTTAATTCTGATTCTCAAATGATTTGGCATGGGGAAGATATTAATATGAATATTAAAGAGCTCCTTAGAAAGGACATATTTACGGGGAGGGAAGGACCGCATAATCATGATAGGGAATATGAATAACTTATGCTTTGATGGAAAGGCAATGATTACCTGGCAAAGCAGCATAATCCCAACCATTTTTAATATTACTTCGCACACTTTGTGGGTCATCCTTTTCAAAATTTTGAGCATCTATGGGAAAGAAGTGCTGAGTTTGCAGAGGAACAAAGCCGAAAATCTGAATTCGAATATGGGAGGATATTTAAGGAGGGAGGAACCAGACAATACGTCAAGATGGAAGGTGATGCCGAAAGTGTGGGTGAGGCTAGAAAAAGGGTCCCTCACAAGCTTTATGGAGAAGCTAGTGGATTGTGACAAAGGTAGGGTAAATCTAGCCATTTTCAAAATTTCTGAAAATTGGTGTAATGGGTCCTTTAAAATCTATGGGGTAAAGTTCAAATTGGATGCAAGACTTATAGCTACTATGACTGGTATGCCTCACTCAAGGCTTATTTTTTTTAGAGACCTTAAATTTTCCAATAACACGGTTAACCTGTTCCCGCATAAGGAAAAAGAGAGGGCTAAAATTGGCAAGGCCACAGGGGGTTACTATGAAGCCACCAATATCAAGAAAATTTGGGGATGGGTTTTGAATGCCATAATGGAATATATCACTATTGAGGGCCACTTTTCTAGGGCCCACACTTACCACTTTGTTCTATTAAACCATTTCAGACATGATGAAAGGGTATCCCTACCCTACTATCTTTTTATGTCCCTCTCAAGGTCACTCAATAAACACAGTAGAAATCCCTCAAATTTGGTTCTTCATTGTGGGCTTTTGCTGCTCATTTATGAGCACTGCAAAACCCCCACCATGCTATAAAATAAGAGGTTATCCACCTCTCCTAGAAAAGGCAAGAGAAAGCTAGAAGGAGTGAATCTAGCAAGGAGAAGGTGACCTCCAGCAAAAAAAGTAAGAGTGCCTCTGGGACGGAAACCCATGAAGAAAAAAATGAAACAGAGGAAACTGGAAAAGATGGCAGTGAAATGGATACAGATGATTCTAATGGTGAAGACAAATATAAAGATGAGGAGGTGGGTGTTGAGGAAGAAGGTGGTGAGAATGAGTCTGATAATGATAGCCCTATCCACAGTGTTAGCCCTGGCAATGACAACAGCCAACCTATGGAGGATGTGGAATACAAGGATAATGAGGAAAAAGATGTGATTTCTAAGAGGGAGGGGAACAAAGAACCTGAGAAGGATATGACTAAGGACAGTTTAAGTGAGGAGAAGGAAAGTGTTGGTAAAGGGTTATTCCTGGATAACCTTAAAAAACTCATTGAGGCTAGATTGGACTATGACAGATGGACCTATGAGCTTTTGAAGAACCTAGAAAAAAATGGAAAATAGACAGACAAGAAGAGGAAGGAATATGACAGGGATCAGATAAAATGGAAGTAGGATATGGAGGAGAAGGTTAAATCACTGGAAGAAGGGAATTTGGCGATGAAAAATTTGTTGGCCATTATCCTGAATATCCTGTCAGCTGTCACTAAAAACCTAGAGGATATTGCTAAGGTCCTAGATAGTTCCAGCTCTCCTAAACCAATTGTGGACCTAGACAAGGATGAAGATACTATTGAGATTGGCAGTGGTGAAGCTACTCTAGGTGGTGCTGCAAAGAGGACCAGGGCAAGTGTCAAGAAAGATGTGGCTACATCTACTAAGGACATCCCTATTCTTAGGGAAAATATCAAAGATCTATATGGGATTAGTAATACCCTGGCTAATGCCCTAAAAAAAATCAATTCGTTTCTTATTTTGGGTATGGCTGGTTTTTGCTGGCTTTTTGGGGCTTTAGCCGGTTCTCTGTGGTTTTTTGCTGGTTTTTTGTTGGTTTGTTCCTTTCTGTCTCTTATTGCTATATCTTTTAAGGTCCTTTTGTAAAGGGTTCCGAGGCCCCTTCAAAACTTGTTTTTACCTTAATCAAAAACATAATATGGTTTAGGGTATTCCAGAAATGCTTATTTCAGTTTATCTGCATATACTGACTTAGATTGGGCATCTGATACCAATCTTAGGAAGAACACTTCTGGTGGAGCTTTCTTTCTTGGAAAGAAACTGGTTTCATGGATCAAGAAAAAATAGTCATGCATTTCTCTATCTACTGCAGAGGCTAAGTATGTTGCAGCAACAACTAATTGTACTCAAGTCTTGTGGATGAAGTAAATGTTGAAGGATATCAGGGTAGATTGTTGTGAAGCAGGAGTTATCTATTGTGATAACTCTGTAGCTATTGACATGTCTAAGAATCCAATATTTCACTCTAAGACTAAGCATATTTCAATAAAGTATAACTTTCTGAAGGACAAGGTTGAAGCAAGGGAAGTCAAATTGGTTTATGTGAACACTAAAGAACAGATTGCAGACATATTCGCTAAACCGTTGTCTAAGGAATCATTTGAGTATTTGAGCGATAGGTTAGGGGTTTCTTCCTCTCTAGCAAAGAATTGATTGATGAAGTTTTTCATTAATCTGACATGCATTATTAGAGATACTATTCATTCTGACACTGATGAGTGGTGCTACTAATCAAGGGGAGTAGTCAGTTTTTCAGATTCAGAAGTTTACATCATTGCTTTGATAATTTTATCAAATTTCTAGTATTGATGTCAAAGCGGGAGTGATAGTAATGTGAAAAATCATTCAGTTACTTACCGAGATATCATTCACAGGGGGAGAGCTATTGATTGTTGGTTTTCTTCCATAGGAGGAGACTTGTTTGGCATTTCTTTGTACTTAGATGGTTTTCACATCTAGTGTTGCCATCAATGCCAAAGGGGGAGATTGTTGGCATTATGGATAAATTGATTATGTGTTGCATTGATTTTTTGTAATTAATGTCAACACTAGCTGTTATGATTGGTTAGCAGTAGAAAATATAGTGTTAATAGTAGAAGAGACTATCTCTTGGACACTTTTGGCATGTTTGGATCAGAGAAGTATGTTTGATTTCATGTGTTATATGCTCTATGAGTATGTTTTTCTTAGTTGGTATTGGATTGGTAATCAGATGCTATCATACACTCTGGTAAACCCTTACCGACACTGGTTTAAGGCTTTACCAGTAGAGATTTCATTGAGGACTTGTTATAGGATCCATAATTTGTATTGGTGTAGCTTCTTCATGTATTTCAGGATGCTGGAGATGTTCTTTGATCGTGCTTCAACTGTTTGAAGATATTTCTTTGTCATGGTGGACCTAGAATAGGTTTGGTACCTATCTAGGTTATGGATTGGTATCATGCTAACTTGCACTCTACACGTTACCGGGATGTTTCGAGATGATTTATGGATTTTTTATTATTGTTTTGGTCTTAAGCCGACATGGCATATCATTGTAATAAGGAACAATGTAATGATCTAATATCTTTAGGTGGTTGACCCAATTGGTTTAGCTTTTAGGGTTTGTATAAATAAGTGGTAGAAACTCTTTGTAGAGTATCATGGTTATTGGAAAGGTCATGGTCAAAGAATGTAATGTGTGAATAATGTAATATCATTCAAGCAGAGGAGTTGATCTATCATTGGTGATCGAATTGGATTCAGAAGAGGATTTAGTCCTTCAACATTGAGCTTAATTAGGACTTTAATCAGGCATGGTAGATGCTATTTCTAGCAGTTCACTCTATTGGATTGTTGTCCATTTATCTTGAGATGGCTGTAGCCTCTCTATAGCCAGTGAGACTCTTTTAAATTGAGAAGTACGCTCTAGGTAGTGTGCCTTCCTGGAAGTGCAGGCCCCTCATTGTAACACATACTTTCTGTAGAAGTATCATCCGACTGTGGGTAGGCTTCCCATCGTGGTGTTTTCCTTTTCGGGTATTCCACATACAAATCATGGTGTTATGTGGAATGGTTGCTCTGCATTGATTATCTGGTTAATTGGTAAGTTATATTGTTTACTAGTATCTGTTCATACCGACATTTGTATGTGCTTTAACGATACTTGATTTGTTTAAGATTGTATTGTGGATTATAAGTTATAATCTATTAACAACTAATTCACCCCCCCCCCCCTTTCAATTGTTCATTGGTTATCCTAACAATAACTTCTTATCTTCATAGTGAGGATGTCAATACCAAACTATTTATAGTTACAATATCTACAAGTGCAATCTTACTCCAATAATAGAAACAAATATGAAAAATGTTTCTTAAACACACTACCAATTTTGTGTGAGAAGATATCTAAGTTTGTATAAATGCTCTAACCCCATGTTCCTTTAGTCTTCTCTTTTGCCTCTTTACACTAATAGCAATAGAAATAACATGTTAATCTATAAAATTAGCATTAGATGATGTATGGTTGGACCGAAAATTACTAACAATATTAGATACATGTGTGAAAATAATTAAAAGAAAAAAGAGTATTAGATTCAATAGATAATACACCTTCATTTAATAAATTTTTGCTGGAATTAGATTGTCATTTATGTTAATAGTTGTGATGATCTAGTGGTCAAGCATACAGAGTTGATTGATGTTAGCAATTGAGAAGGTGTAGCTTGATAAAGATTATACAGAGTGGCAACTTCACATCCACTAAATAGAGATGGAAAGACTTGCAGAGACATTAGATTGGATAGAGGTACAACATGATGAGTTCTGTAAAGGAAGGTGAAAAGACAACAATGTCATATGATGATCTTCAGGGAAAAGATCAAGGTGTCCTAGAGAAGGTAACTAACAAAGCGAAGTTATAGAAATTGATAACACACTACGTTAGTTGTACTTAGGGGTATATAAGGAAAGCATAGAGTATGTGAAAATTGACAACGAAGACAAAGGTCAAAGTGTGGTGAATGCATTGGGCAGTTTGATTTAAATTAGAAAAAGTATGGTTGTTGTTTGTCTTACACATCGTGTTAGTCACACTTTGTTGCAGTCGATATGTGCATAACACATCATGTAATGCCCTTTCAGGAAACCCCAAAGGGATAAAGCTAAAACACAAGAATAGAGTGCAAATATTTTTTTTTTAAGTTAAAACAAAATAATAATACATTGAATTATCATTAAGCTTAGACTACACAATGGAAGACTTAACTAACACCTAAAGAGTTTCCCAATGTGATTACTTGATTCAACACTTAAATCAACTCATGCAATTAATCCAATTAAGCTGATTAACTTAATGACATGATAATACTTTAAACAAGGATAAATTCATTTGGTAAGTTTAAATTATAGATAACATAATAATTTCATCCATTACAAATTTAACTATACACTTCAACCAAGCTTAGATTTAAAACATATGACATGTATCTAAGTTCCTTACATACTTAGATTGCATTATAAACTAATGAATACTTTTCCATTATACTAACCTACATTATTCATGGGTATGTGCACAAAGATGGTGGTCAAAAAAGTGGACCCCACCCAAAAAAACATGAAACAACAAGTAGCTTGTACGCGGTTCTAAAATTTGTAATGATCATGTACGTGCTTAGGTTTGTTGTTCCCAAGCCTAGAGAAGGTAGCACGTACGTGTTGCTTTTAGGGAAAGTAGCGCGTACGCTCTACCTATAGGAAAATGAGCGCGTATGCACTACTTATAGGAAAATGAGTGGGTACACACTAATAATCTCAAAAGAACCACGTACGCAGTGCTTGTCAAAAAAAGTTTTTAAAAAAAAACTGGGTCTTATTTTCCCGTGAATAGCGCATCTTTAGTTTTTTTTCATTTTATCTCCTAAACCGTGAACGGGGTGCTAGATTTCTCCTCCAGACACTATGGATCAAGGTTAGTTTTTGTTTATTTTTATCTTTCTTTCCCATTTGTTCAATTTGTTTTACATTTTGAATTTAATTTCATTAATTTTGATTAGGTTTTTTTCATTTTTTGTTTCAAAAACCAGATTCTTCTAATCCACAACAAGAACAACCAAATGAACTTCCTGAAAACCCACAAGATACACCCCCAATTCCTCCTTTTGACCACACACCTGAAACACAAGAGCAATTAATTAATCAGTTAGGACAAAATATGTCTAAAATCAATAGATTGATTGTTAAATTGAAAACATCTGAACTTGAACATCATCAATCCCTCGCCACTAGCCTAGAAACATTAGCTAGTGGTTCCATAGCTGTTTCCACACAAATTACCAAATGGGGAAACTTTAGGGATAGGTGTCAATTGTATGCCAATGGCTATCATACGAGGGAGTAAAAAAAAATATTAGTAAACAACAAATATGTGCCCTTTTTGTTGATCCCAAAACTGGTCATTCATTACCTTTTAATGCAAATAGGTTTCCCATACATTGGTGTACCAATGTGCAGATGAATAATCTTTTTTGGCAGAGGTGGTGGATGGTCTTTGATGATCCACCTTGTAATAATTATGAGGTGCCATTATATTTTTTGAAAAAAGTATATTGTGAGTTTGTGCTCAATGTGTGCCCAAACTATTTTGACATGAGAGAGTTCCATGGTAGAGGTGGTGGATCTTCTCAAGAAAGACCTGGAGCCCATAGGTGATTACTTGTGGAGAGACACCACCTCCTAGCACCCAAACCCAAGGTGCATCATGTTGTCCCAGTAGAGCTGAAAGAGTCAATGGAGCTACACACTCTTCAGGCGGCCACAACATTGACTGGTGCCATCATCCAGCATGGGATGTCATTAGCACACCCTAGTGTATTGGATGATGAGCCATTAGTTGCTCCAGGTGGCGACAGAGAGCCCATCCAGCATATGTGTGTCAATTTCTCGAGGATATGCTCAGGGATAGATGATGCAGGCATGGATCCACATCTCATCCATGCATGATTTGTGGGACTACATGTTAGGCCCACATGATTGATGATTTTGCGTTGATAGATGAGTTGATTGACATGGTGTTTGCCCATGAGCGACAAACACAGGTGTGTTGATTTAAATTCATAGCATTTAATTTATCAGTCACTTTAAATTTGTAATTACATAAATGAATTTTCATTTATACATCAGTTTAAATTGAGAAAGATAATATGCATTTTGAGATGCAATAGTGATATCCCATACTCCTCCCCCAGTTACTATAGCTGCAACTTCGATGCCTGAGGTATAAATTTTATAACATGTTAAAATAGAATAGCACACTTTAAATTAAAAAAAATACAAGATATACTAACTATCTTTAATGCTAAGTCCAGTTTTTGGTTTGTAGGTGTTGACAGGGGACCAAATGTCCTAGATTGATTACATCATGCTCTCAGCGATTGATTTTGGCCTACAAGGCTATACGGTATCATATTTTGTACAACCCTTTTTATGTATTGTTTTAATGGAATATGCAAGTCATTCATTTTAGATTTTTAAAATTATGTTTAATATATTATCTGTACTAATATCTCATGTTAATTTTTTTTTTTTAGGTTACCCCCTCTGCGTCTAGGGCTCATCCTAAGAAAAAGAAATCCTCGAAGATGCTAAAATGTGGGAAGAAGGTAATTGAACACATTTTTAGTTGTACAATTGTTTGAAAATTTTGAAATCAAGTATTAGTTGGGGTTTGTAGATTGATTAGTGTTTTTTGTCTATTTTACATGTACAGTAGCCATTGAGCTATGTGGATTTGTTGAATGCACCTGATTCACTCGTGGATCAAGAGACGGTGAAGGTATCTATCTCTACTTTATTTTCTTGATTTCATGATTATGTGAACACATACATGTGAACTTGTGATATATTATAATCTTATAATTTTTTCATACAAGAAATATCCATACCTATTTCATCAGTGGCAAACCCTCCTCCATGCACTAGAGAAGCATCTCAGGATCTGGTACACTTTTGTTTGATATATTACATTAATTGTTTTTAACCTACAATACTTATCATTATATTAATTGTATTTAATCTTTGAATATTTTTTGTATAGGTAATAGAGATAGTTTCTCCATCGATGGTGAGCCATCCTTAGTCCATTGGAGAAGCATCTCAGGCACATGTACGTCATTGTTCTCTATATTATAGCTTTTAAGTGTTTTTTATATAGTTATGTTAGTGCATTGCATTAATTGTACATTAATCTAAAATAGACCTCTTCGTGGTCGGCCATAACGTGGATCCATTTAAGTATGTCTTCAAGAAAACTCCTAAGAGTAACAATGAGAAGAGAGCAAAGACATTAGCTGCTAGATCAGCCAATGAGGTAATCTACATTTCAATTGCAAAGGAATTATAGTTAAATGCATAGTTATGTTGTTAATTGTGAACTATTTTCTACAAAAGAATTCTAACTTGGCTTTTGAATTGTGGTTTTGCAGCCATCTACAAAGCCACGTACTGCATCAAAGATGCTTGATTTTGATGATCCACCACAAGTTTAGGATCATATAGTGTTAGTTTTGGTCATATAATGATACATACATGTAGCTATATTCTACATTTTTATTGTATATTGATTTGGACATGGCATATGCCACATTTTTGTAATACTTGTATTGACTTGGGAGACATGGCTTTTTTTTATATATATAAACATCGATATTCTATCCAATAAATGTGTAATGAGTTCATTATTTTGTATTCGATGTATTTTGTGGTTGTCCTTTTATAAATTTAATTGATCATTTGCCTATATAATTAACAATATGAATATAAATAACAAAAATATATGATATAAAACATTGCAATCGTGGAATATGATTTGATTAAATTTATAAAATGTTGAATTAACCCTACAAAACTCCTTGTATTCAGTTCATTATTTCATATTTTTTGTATTTGGTGGGTGCCCTTTTATAAACTTAAATGAATATTTGCATATGTAATCAACAATATGAATATAAACAACAAAAATCGACAATATGAATATAAACAACAATATGTGTTTGGTGCAAGAGCACCCTCACGCTCACAATGGTCAAATTTTGTTCATCATGTGCACAAACCAATGCCATGCACACATTCAGGTGGGAAGGTTTACACTAGGCATGGCTCTGTCCTACATCCCAAAGTACGAAAATGTCAAGAGTCATACCATACTAGTGCGATCTCTCAAGTGCCCTGAGTCCAAAAAATTATTAAAATTTGATGGACTATTTCTTCAAATCAAGGACACAAATGGTTGATCCATTTGAACCTGTGGGGTTGCGTGAGGCTCCTCTACAATTCCCTATCTCGGTTTTTGATGACTCGGATTCATTTTCAATTGGTAGCATTTTTTTGCCTGCTACAAAAACTGTCAGTTGCATGCAATACAAAGTTGCAAGATTGGCTATAATTGATTTGGCTCATCATGTGAATAAAATGACATCACAAACATGTCTGAGTGGGCAGTTTTACCCTAGGCATGCCCCTATGATGCATCCCAGAGCACCAAAATGTCGAGAGTCATACCATACCAGTGCGATCTCTCAAGTGCCCTGAGTCCAAAAAATTGTCAAAATTTGATGGACTATTTCCTCAAATCCAAGACACATATGGTCGATCCATTTGAACCTATGGGGTTGTGTGAGGCTCCTCTACAATGGTCTATCTCAGTTTTTGATGACTCAAAGCCTTTTTCAATTAGTAGCATTTTTTTTCCTGGTGCAAAAACCATCACTTGCATGCAATGCAAAGTTGCAGGATTTGCTATAATTGATTCCACTCTCTTGTGTGCACAAACTGATGTCACAGGAATGTATGGGTGGGGAGGTTTATGCTAGGTATTCCCTTGTCATGCATCCTAAAGTGCTAAAACATTGAGATTCATAACGTACCGGGGCTATCTCTCAAGGGCCATGAGTCCAAAAAATTGTCAAAATTTGATAGACTATTTCTTCCAATACAGGACACATATGGTCAATCTGTTTGAACCCCTGGGGTTACGTGAGGCTCCTCTACAATGTCCTATCTCATTTTTTGATGACTCGGAGACATTTTCAATTGCTAGTATTTTTGCCCCCTTGCAAACACTTTTAGTTGCATGCAATGCAAAGTTGCAAGATTGGCTAGAATTGATTCAATTCGTCATGTGCACAAACCAAATTTATGAATGCAATTGGGTGGGTAGGTTTATGCTAGGTATTTCTATTTCTTGCATCCCAAAGCACTAGAACATTGAGAGTCATACCATATTGGGGTGATCTCTCAAGTGCCATGAGTCTAAAAAGTTGTCAAAATTTGACGGACGGTTTGTTCCAATACAGGACACATATGGTCAATCCGTTTGAACCAATGGGGTCACGTGAGGCTCCTCTATAATGGACTATGTTGATTTTGATGACTCAGAGCCATTTTCAATTGGTAGCATTTTTTCACCTACTATAAAAACGGTTAGTTGCATGCAATGCAAAGTTGCAAGATTGGCTATAATTGATTCAGTTTGTCATGTGCACAAACTGATGTCATGAGCATGTCCAGGTGGGAATTTTTACACTAGGCATGCCCCTGTCATGCATCCCAAAGAGCCGGAATGTCGAGAGTCATATCGTACTAGGGCGATCTCTCAAGTGCCATGAGTCCAAAAAATTAGTAAAATTTGATGGATTATTTCTTCCAATCCAGGACAAATATGGTCGATCTTCTTGAACCTGTAGGGTTGTGTGAGGCTCCTCTATAATGGCCTTTCTTGGTTTTTGATGACTAGGAGCCATTTTCAATTGGTAGCATTTTTTGCCTGCTGCAAAAACTGTCAGTTGCATGCATTGTAAAGTTGCAGGATTGGCTAGAATTGATTCGGTTTGTTGTGTGCACAATCCGACATCATGAGTGCATCTGGATGGGTAGGTTTATGCTTTGCATGCTCCTCTCATACATCCCAAAGCACTGAAATGTCGAGAGTCATACTGTACCGGGGAGATCTCTGAAGTGCCTTGAGTCCAAAAAGTTGTCAAAATTTGACGAACTGTTTCTTCCAATCCAAGACACATATGGTTGATCCATTTGAACTTGTGGGGTCATGTGAGGCTCCTCTACAATGGAATGTCTTGATTTTTGATGAATCTGTAGCATCGTAAATTGTACGCACTTGCTAGGGTGGTACAATTTCACACCTAGTTTAGCACCCGCCTTGGCGCATTTTGCATTTTGCATTGCATTTCCCCTTTAGCACTTAATTAATTAAATTAATTAGGTCTAAGGTTATATTTTATCATCTCCCATATCATAAAGTTGGGCCCTTTTCACTAAAGTGTGCCCCTTTCATTTTATTCTTCCAATACATCATTTAATCTAAAACCCTAATTAGGTCCTATTTTGAACTTTAAGATCTGATTTTGGGGGTCAAAACATCTTGAAATCAGCTGTAACTTCGAGATTCTCTCTAAAATAATCATATCCGATGGCCTTGAAAATTTGGTGAAAAGTTGTCGGGACCATGGTGCCCGGAGAGGACCATGGCGCCCGGAGTGCACACGGTCCCAGACATTTTTCCCAAAATTTTAGGAGCGCAATCCAATCATAAAATAAAGCTTAACCCCAAGAAATTGGTGGGAGATTCAATCTCTAAGTCAGCCTAAAGTGAAATTAAGACCTAGGGTTTCCTATATAAAGACTCTCTTTTCTCAATTGAAAGCAGATAAGAGACATATAAGGAAGAATCATGAATGGAGACAAAAACAACAAGCAACAAGAAGGAAGGCATTTTAGCAAAAGAGAAAGTCTTGAGGGATCTTCAACAACACTCAACATCCATTAATCAAGCATTCAATTTCATTCATCAACTTAGGGCCTTGAAGACATAGAAGAATAATAAGAGATCACCGACTGAAGATTGGCTTGTACCCCTCCCTTGGGGTTGGGTATGGTTTCATGTTATTTTCATGTCTTTGCACAAGCTTCATTACATCCTTTGCACTCATTCTTTAGATCACTTTGCATCTTGATTTAGAGCATTTTACTTTGTCAATTACAAGCAATTAGGGTTTGCTTTGTAGGTTGCTCTAGTTTGCTTATTTTCATTTTAGGATCTTGCACACGCACAAGGTCTGCACACACAACTTTTACTATAGAACCTGGCTATTCGTGGAGGTGGAAATCACCAAAGTGGGGGTTTGACTAAGGCAAAACCCTATATAGCCACCTACAACCATTTTCAGATATAAGTGCAGATTTCTGAATTCGAAGGACGCCGCAAGTTGCAGATCCGAGGGAAGCGGACTGAGACAGAACTTCACACCAAATTCCAACCCAAAAAGCTAGGACAGGGGCGTGGGGCGCCCTGGTCCTGCCAGGACAGGGGCACTGGGCGCCTTGTTCCCTGTCCATTTTAGTGAATTTTAGCAGTTTCAGAGGTAGCAGCTTCAGTATTTCAGGCTTCCGGCTTCAATGATAGATCTTGTAGAATCAAATCCATTCAAGGTACACATTTACATTTCTCCTCTTATCCTTACAATTGTTCATCATTAAATCTCAATTCTACAATCTTATGCTCAAAGTTACTAGTTCATACTTACACTTTAGGGTTAATAATTGAACTTGCATCATTCTATCTATCATTTGCAACAAAGGAATAGAAGTCCTAATAGGTAGCCCATGGCTCTCTCTTCCACAAAAAGAAGTAGCCAATTGTGTGATACCTCTAGGCTCTTTCGTATTTCACAAGTGTGTGATTGAAAGTGAGATTAGGGCATGTTTGCTTAGTGTCACTTTTTCCCCCACAAAGAATCAGAGCCATTTCAATTGGTAGTATTTTTTCGCTTGGTGCAAAAACTGTTAGTTGCAGGAAATGCAAAGTTGCAGGATTGGCTAGAATTGATTCGGTTCGTTGTGTGCACAAACCAACATCATGAGTGCATTCGGGTGGGAAATTTTACACTACGCATACCCCTATCGTGCATCCTAAAGTGCCAAAACATCGAGAGTCATACCCTATCGATTCAATGTAGAAGTTGCTTGACAACTTTTTTGACAATTTTTTTGATAACAATGACAATTTTTGCTCAAATTGCATCTAGTCTCAATCTATGACCCCTATGACACCATAATGACTCAAATAATTATCCATGATTATACAAGAATCAATAATTCTAATGATTGACCTTATCACATTACATATACTCAAAACATAGTCACAAAACATTGACACACAAAATAGTCACATATTATTCAAAAAATTGCCTCTAAATATGGTCAAATCAGCTCTTGGCTATTTGATTATACAAAAAAATGTCTTACAAATCATCTCATGAGATTTTATACAAAATTTGGCATTACAATATGTGTGATTCAGCTCATTGCCATTTTAATATACAAAATTTTGTATGTACATATATACAAATCAACTCATTGCCATTGAAATATATAAAATTATGCCCCTAAACATGTAAAAATAAGCTCATGGGCATTTATATATACAAAAAATAAATATAGAACAATTCATCGATTATTTATACAAAATTCTCAAAATCATTGTACTTTGAACTGTAGAATCAATCAAGTGAGCCTTCAGGATCGACTCTAATCTGTACTGTGTCAAGTATTGCCTCGTGGTCAGATTCACAAACTTTCCATAAAATCTTGTTATGTGGTCTACCATGATACTTCATTAAAAGAATATTTGTTGCAACAACAAGGTTAGAGAAATGAAGAATATGTCTGTGTGTTTCAAAGTCCTTGAACAACCAAACATCAAAATTCTTGATAGGGTTTCTTCAAAGCCATGTTCCTGTCATGACAAAGACCCTATTGGGTACTCAATACCCTCTCCATCAATGATTGTGGTTGTCAATTTTATTTTTGGCTCAACACGATAACACAAATAGTAATTTGTTCCTTCTTCATTGTTCTCTTCTGCAACAACTACATACACATGACCTTCATTTTATAAAGTGTTAATTAATACCAAAAATAAAGTATGATGTACAACAAAATGAACCAAAAAGAATATTTGCAAAAAAATTAACTCAAAAAATCACCTGAATCTGCTAGGTCGGATACATGGTCAAAATCCACTCATGTCTCCATCCGTCTCAATTGTAGTGCTTTGGGAATTTGATATGAATCAATGGGAACCAACGGTCTACAAGACCATTTGTCAACCCACTCTTGTGATTCACATTCTTCCCACAAACAATGCATGCATGAAGAGAAAAAACATACCATTTGTCTTGTATAAATTACCAGTGAACTTGAATTTAAACTCATAAATGAGTGCACATCACTTGATCCTGCAACTGAACAATAATCTAGATAGTTTTCAATGTTAGATTCAGCTATCAACCAAAAATATCTATTAACCATTGATTTACCTAGATTACTTGGACCCATCGTAGACTTACACCATTGCATAATTGTTTCTGCATATATCAACTCAGTACCACCTTTGTACTTCAATTCTTCTCTAGCTAGGGCTCTTTTCACACATGCTCATGCACCATCATTCTCTCCCTTACCATGTCTAGCCTTAGTGAAATTCCAAAAATGTTGTAAATCGCTTGTCATATACATCCTTGTCAACCAATAAAACATCCTTGCATTCTTAAATTATGCGGTGAAATTATCTGACCATATTAAGTGTCGGTTGTATCATATGTTCCTTTCCCTTAAACTATCATAGAAAAATTTAAAGCATCCTTGTACAAATTCTAATGAATGAGTAGAATCATCACTTATGTAGAAGTAATACTGTCTTACAACCTTTCTATACTCCTCTGTGCTATCATCTACATGCATGAATTCTATGTGTACAAAAATAGAAACTTGTGTAGAGTGATAATACATAGATTGCACTTCATTTTGAGGTTGTAGTGTATAATTTTCAACAAAATCAACAATATAAACAATGGTGCCAATAATAACTGTGTCCTTACATAACTTGAATTTCTCATCTAACCATTGAGCTCTATGTGTATGCATTATGTACTCATAAACTAGTTTCACTTGAAACATTTTCATAAATTTAGCTACACATATATCATTTTTCACTATCTTCTTATGTACTCATAAACTAGTTTCTGATGAAAACTAAGAGGGGGGTGGGGGGGTGAATTAGTATGCGAAAAATCTTTGCACTTAAACACTTTGCAAGACTAACAGTAAATCGGTAAAATAGTTTAGCAGAGAAACTGGTTAGCACACATGCAAACCAAATAGCAAATAATGCATTCACCCACAGAAGCACAAACACCATAACATGATATTTTGACATGGAAACCCAAATGGGAAAAACCACGATGAGATGGAACTCACAAGTAACTATCTGCAGAATAGGAACCAGACCGGTTAAGGTCTTACAATGTTCTTTACTAGAACAGATCCTGTTAGGAATCTCAATCTCTGCTAGGAGATAAGTCCTATTAAAGACTATCTTGCTAGAGGATTTTAGATCCATAGATGTGAACCACCTTGTTAGAGGATTTACAAAAGGCTTTTGGGCCTACTCAGTTAAGGGCTATAGACTTGTTGAAGATGTGAGTAATCAACAAGTGAGTGATCTAGCAAATAGCATAGATTGCTTGGTTAGATCCTTAATAGCTCATTCCTAATGCATTCCAGTATTACTTCAGTCTTCTATACATTCATACTCTCTCTGACTCCTCAACTACCTTAAACCCTAGCAACAACATCAACAACAACAAAAACAACCTAAAACCCTAGACATGATGTCCTTATAAAGGAATATGATTTCATGTCAGTCCAATAAGATTACAATACAATTTCCTAGGTTCAATGCATCTAGATATATCTGGTAACATGACATAAAAAGCACCGTTAAAGTGTCGACACCATCAAACAATTGGTGGATGCTAACTCATCACAGAATGTTGGTTGGTAACTCATCACAGAGTATTATCGGTTCATACAAAATATCGGTTGCCGGTTTGACAAAATGAAGACTGGGAAATATGTGTTCTATCCCTTTGATCGTTTGTACCACTTGAGATCCTCGAACCACTTGGGGTCAACATACTACTTCATATCGGTAATCACTTTTTTGCAAAACACCAATAGTCTAAGGACTATAATGCATCATACCGGTTGGAACATGTATCGGTTGAGGTTAACTCATACATAAAAGTAGTTTCAATGCAAGTGTGTGTCCATCAATGACAATCACAACATAATCATCAAAAATGCCAACAATCTCCCCCTTTGGCATTGATGGCAACACTTAGGAAATTTTGACATCTAAGTGTTTTACAAAAAAAATATGCGAGAATCAAAATTACTCCCCCTAAGCATATACACTATCCCTTTTGTAGAAAATAAAATGTATAATACTTCTTAATAGAAATAACATGAAAGTATACATCAAAACATTCAAAATTTATACTTCTCCTCCTTTGCCAACAATGACAATAAAATATTACAGATGAACACCTGTGTCATTAGGATTAAAAGAATAAGAGTTTATGACAATAAGGAATAAAACTTGTCAAAAATAGATTTGAAGCCCTACAAAAATTGTTTCATAGATAAGGACTAGGACTCAAGTAGGGAGGTTGCCACTTCTTTCTCTGTCTGTATCTGGGAGACCTGTTCTTCCATGGCATCTAGTGTGCTCATCTCCTGAGTCACTGTTAAAGCATCTAGATTGAGATAACATTTTTGAAGAATTTGCAGGCGTGGGAGTATAACCAGTTTGAGTTCCTACAAATCTCAAGTCTAGTTGCTTATTTCCAACTCTAATTTGGCAAACTGGATGTGAAACTGGTGAATGGTTTGCCCATAAGTTGTAAAAGAGTCGTATGGCAGCTTGAAGGTACTCATATACAACTGCAAGTTAGTTTGAAGCTTCTGCTTCTATACAAGCACATCATCATAGAAGAGATGGGGTTTGAAAATCTTACTTAGTAGAAGATTCCCCTCATCCAGAGCATTCCTTATATCCTTCTGTTCTTTTTGTAGTTCAAACTGGAGCTCATTAAGCTTCTTCACCAAGGCAATGTTGAGAGCCTTTTGATGCTCTTTCTTGGAATTTTCCTTTGCTACCTCCTCTAAGCTCTGCACTTGATCATCTACTACTGTGCATAGGAGCTTAAGTTGTGCCAATGATGAGTCGGTACTGGGGAGGTTTGTAGTGGGTAACAAACTGGTAAGAGTGTCCACCACTGCTTGGATCACATCTTGCTCTTTTTTCCTCCGTATCACTTCGAGGCATTCTTGACCAACCTTGATGCTCTACAACAACTCCATTTCACTTGCAGACTGGAGGTCAATGGGACTGGTGAGGTCAACCAATTTGGCTTGACTACCAGTTGCCTTAGGTGTCTCCATCTGCGTGCTCTTTGCCGCTTCAGCTTCCTTGTTCTCCTCTACCTTCTTCTTCTCCATTTCTTTTCTCTTTTCCTCTTCCTTATCCTCCTCTGCCTTCTTCTTTTCTGCTTCCTTCCTCTTCTCCTCTGCCTTATCTTCCTCTTCCTTCTTCTTTTCTTCTTCCTTTCACTTCTCCTCTTCCTTTTTCTTCTTCTCATCCTCTTCCTCTTTCTTCTTCCTTGCATCTTCTTGTTTCTTTTTCTCATCATCCTCTTGTTTTCTTTTCTTCTCTTCTTCTTTTCTCTTTTCTTCCTGTTTCCATTTCTCCTCATCTTTTTCTTTCTTCTTCTTGTCCTCTTCCTTTTTCTTCTTCTACTCTTCATCCTTCTTCTTCTTCTCTTCATCCTTCTTCTTTTTCTCTTCTTTCTTCTTCTTCTCCTCTTAATCCTTCTTCTTCTCCTCTTCTGCTTTCTTCTTCTTCACTTTCTTCTTTGCTTCCTCCTTTTTGTCCTTAGTTTTCTTTTTCTTTACTTCTTGTTCTACCTGCTTCCCCTATTCTATTGCTTCCAATGGTGTACCCTAAGCAACATCCTCTCCATCCAGAGCATCGACATCAATAGTGTCGATAGGTTCAACAACTAGATTTCCTTCATCATCAAACACTTCATCCAGTTTAGTTATTAGCGGTTCTTG